>NC_135527.1:9644969-10294999 GCF_051989575.1 Stigmatopora nigra | reverse complement strand
GAGAAAAAGAGAGAAAAAAAAAAGAGAAAAAGAGAAAAAGAGAAAAAAAGAGAAAAGAGAAAAGAGAAAGAGAAAAAGAGAAAGAGAAAAAGAGAAAGAGGAAAAAGAGAAAGAGAAAAAGAGAAAAAGAGAAAAAAGAAAAAGAGAAAAAAGAAAAAGAGAAAGAGAAAAAAGAAAAAGAGAAAGAGAAAAAAGAAAAAAGAGAAAAAAGAAAAAGAGAAAAGAGAGCGAGCGCGAACGAGAACGAGCGAGCGCAAACGAGAACGAGCGAGCGCAAACGAGAACGAGCGAGCGCAAACGAGAACGAGCGAGCGCAAACGAGAACGAGCGAGCGCAAACGAGAACGAGCGGGCGCAAACGAGAACGAGCGGGGCGCAAACGAGAACGAGCGGGCGCAAACGAGAACGAGCGGGCGCAAACGAGAACGAGCGGGCGCAAACGAGAACGAGCGGGCGCAAACGAGAACGAGCGGGCGCAAACGAGAACGAGCGGGCGCAAACGAGAACGAGCGGGCGCAAACGAGAATGAGAACGAACAAGCGAGAGAAAAAGAGAAAATAAGAAAGAAAGAGAGAGAAGAGGAGGGAGGGAGCGAGCGAGAGAGAGAGAGAGAGAGAGAGAAGAAGAGGAGGGAGGGAGATTTGAGAAGAGGGAGGGAGAGAGAGAGAGGAGAAGAAGAGGAGGGAGAGGGAGGAGAGGAAGAGGAGGAAGAGGGAGGAGAAGATGAGGAGGAAGAGGGAGAAGAAGAGGAGGGAGAGAGAGAGGCGGCGGTCGGGGGGGAGAGAGAGAAAAAAAGAGAAAAAAGAGAGAAATGAAGAGAAAAAAGAGAGAAATGAAGAGAAAAAAGAGAGAAATATGAGAAAAAGAGAAAGAGAAAAAAAGGAAATAAGAGAAATAAAGAGAAAGAAACAGAGAAAGAGGAGGAAGAAGAAGAAGAAGAGGAAGAAGAGGAGGAGAAGGAAGAGGAGGGGAGGGGGGAAGAGGGAGAGGGAGGAGGGAGAGGGAGGAGGGAGGAGAAGAGGAGGGAGAGAGAGTGGCGGCGGTCGGGGGGAGAGAGAGAGAGAGGCGGCGGTCGGAGAGAGAGGGAGGAGAAGAAGAGGAGGGAGAGAGAGAGAGAGCGGCGGCGGCGGTCGGGGGGAGAGAGAGAGAGAGCGGCGGCGGTCGGAGAGAGGGATAGAGAGAGCGAGAGCGGCGGCGGTCGGAGAGAGGGATAGAGAGAGCGAGAGCGGCGGCTGAGAGAGGGATAGAGAGAGAGCGAGAGCGGCGGCTGAGAGAGGGATAGAGAGAGAGCGAGAGCGGCGGCTGAGAGAGGGATAGAGAGAGAGAGAGAGCGGCGGCTGAGAGAGGGATAGAGAGAGAGAGAGAGCGGCGGCTGAGAGAGGGATAGAGAGAGAGAGAGAGCGGCGGCTGAGAGAGGGATAGAGAGAGAGAGAGCGGCGGCTGAGAGAGGGATAGAGAGAGAGAGCGGCGGCGGTCGGGGGGAGAGAGAGAGAGCGGCGGCAGCGGTCGGGGGGAGAGAGAGAGAGAGCGGCGGCAGCGGTCGGGGGGAGAGAGAGAGCGGCGGAGGTCCACAGGGATGGGAGATGGAGGTGGCGGAGGTCCACTGGGATGGGAGATGGAGGAGGTCCACGGGATGGGAGATGGAGAAGGTCCACGGGATGGAAATGGAGGTACAGGAAGTCTGAAGAGATGGGAAATGGATGTGCCGGAGTTTGACGAGATGGAGATGGATGTGCCGGAGTTCCAGAGGATGCAGGTCCAGGAGCGAAGGTGGAAATCCAGGAGAAGGAGATGAAGGTCCAGGGGTGGGTCTCCAGGTCCGGGGGGGGGGGTGTCACATTATCCTTGGGGCGCCGTGTTACTGGAATATTGCAGGGTTTTTAAGTCGAAAAAAATAATTGTATGGTGAACTTTTTCAAAACAGCCACAAGATGGCAGGAATAGACCGTATGACCGGGAAATGTATTTTAAATCAAAGTGCATGGGAGGGATTTTGGGTTTCAAGACCAATTGCAGGTTATGTCATCAATCACGCTTACGAATAAACTAGTTTCAGGGTTATGATTATAGTCAATTAAAAGTGCCAGAACACACTAAACAGAAAAACATTAATCAATTAGAAGAAACTTACACGAGACATCTTGAGACGACTTGCGTTGATGTCCAAATGTGGCATTAAGGGTCTGCAGAAGTGGATGTGGCATTTATTAAGGGTCTGCAGAAGAAACTGTAAAGTAGTATATGGTAAGAACGTGTTAACCCAAACTAGGCGCTCACCTTCTTGCGCTACTGGATGTTATTGACGTTGGCCGAGATGCTGGCGGAAGCCGATCTGACCCCTCCGGCCGTGGCGATGAGCGAGGCCCACAAGGTTAAGGCCGCCAGGGCCAGGCCGGCGATCGCCGTCACGCCGGCTACTTTGGCCTTCTGGTGGAAGGTGGCCAGGTGGCCGGCCAGGGCGTGGAGCTTCACCACGTGCTGCCAGAGGACCTCGGCACGCCCGGTGAATACCTTGTTGAAGACAGGCAGGCCTCGGTTCACCTTGTTAGCCAAAGTGGCAAAGGACCTGTGGGGAGGGGGGAAATGTCAGTTCCTACTTTCCTGGAAAACAGACGGATAGACAGCCTCCAGGCACGCCTACCGGGAATCGTCCTGGTCTTTAGATTTTTCGTCTGACAACAACTCGTCCCACTCTGGATGACAAAATGGGGAAAAAAGTACCATCTATCACATATAAACCGAAAGCCTTTAAATGACCAACTATCTGGTAAACGTCCCAGACAAGACCGGCAGGCCAGCCCTCTCGTTTAAAAATGGACTGAACATCTGCCAATTACCGACTCTAATCTTGCCTTGGCTGGCTCCAAAATGGAAAAAATTAACATCTTGTACATTTAAGTTTCAATTACTCACGTTTCACTGTATTCCCCCACTCCAAACTGTCCGTATCCTGTGAAGAAAGGAAGGACAGGCGTAAGTGAGACGAGACGGAAAGAGGCGGCGCCTGAGAGAGAGCAAGAGAGAGCAAGAGAGAGCAAGAGAGAGCGAGAGCAAGAGAGAGCAAGAGCAAGAGAGAGCAAGAGAGAGCGCGGGACCAAACGAGAGAGAGAGCGCGAGAGCAAACGAGGGCGAACGGGCGGGCGCGAGAGCGATCTAGCGCGCGCGAACGAGTGCGAGAACGAGTGCGAGAACGAGTGCGAGAACGAGTGCGAAAGAGAAAAAAAGAGAGAGAGAGAGAAGAGAAAGAAGAAGAGGAAGAACAAGAGGAGGGAGAGGAAGAACAAGAGGAGGGAGAGGAAGAACAAGAGGAGGGAGAGGAAGAACAAGAGGAGGGAGAGGAAGAACAAGGGGAGGGAGGAGAAGGGGGCGGTCGGGGGGAGGAGAAGACATTGACGTTGTCCGAGATGCTGGCGGAAGGTGATCTGATCCCTCCGGCCGTGGCAATAAGCGAGGCCCCAAAGGGTGAAGGACGCCAGGGCCAGGCTTGCGATGGCCGTCACGCCGGCTACTTTGGCCTTCTGGTGGAAGGTGGCCAGGTGGCCGGCCAGGGCGTGGAGCTTCACCACGTGCTGCCAGAGGACTTCGGCGCCCCCGGTGAATACCTTGTTGAAGACAGGCAGGCCTCGGTTCACCTTGTTGGCCAAAGTGGCAAAGGCCCTGTGGGGAGGGGAGAGATGTCGGTTCCAACTTCCTTGGAAAACAGACGGATAGACGGCCTCCTGGCCCACCTACCGGGAATCGTCCTGCTCTTTAGATTCTTCGTCTGACGACAACTCGTCCCACTCTGGATGACAAAATGGGGAAAAAAGTGCCATCTATCACATATAAACCGAAAGCCTTTTAATGACAGACTGTCTGGTAAACGTCCCAGACAAGACCGGCAGGCAAGCCCTCTTGGTTAAAAATTGACTGAACATCTGCCAACTACCAACTCTCATCTTGCCTTGGCTGGCTCCAAAATGGAAAAAAATAACATCTTTTACATTTAAGTTTCATTTACTCACGTTTCCCTGTATTCCACCGCTCCATCAAACTGTCCATATCCTGTGAAGAAGAAAGGAAGGAAGGGCGTAAGTGAGACGAGACGGAAAGAGGTGGCGACTGAGGGCGCGAGACAGTGGGCGCTAGAGAGCGCGAGACAGTGGGCGCTAGAGAGCGCGAGACAGTGGGCGCTAGAGAGCGCGAGACAGTGGGCGCTAGAGAGCGCGAGACAGAGGGCGCAAGGGAGCGCGAGACAGAGGGCGCAAGGGAGCGCGAGACAGTGGGCGCAAGGGAGCGCGAGACAGTGGGCGCAAGGGAGCGCGAGACAGAGGGCGCTAGAGAGCGCGAGACAGAGGGCGCTAGAGAGCGCGAGACAGAGGGCGCTAGAGAGCGCGAGACAGAGGGCGCAAGGGAGCGCGAGACAGAGGGCGCAAGGGAGCGCGAGACAGTGGGCGCAAGGGAGCGCGAGACAGTGGGCGCTAGAGAGCGCGAGACAGTGGGCGCTAGAGAGCGCGAGACAGTGGGCGCTAGAGGGCGCGAGACAGTGGGCGCTAGAGGGCGCGAGACAGTGGGCGCTAGAGGGCGCGAGACAGTGGGCGCTAGAGGGCGCGAGACAGTGGGCGCTAGAGGGCGCGAGACAGTGGGCGCTAGAGGGCGCGAGACAGTGGGCGCTAGAGGGCGCGAGACAGTGGGCGCTAGAGGGCGCGAGACAGTGGGCGCTAGAGGGCGCGAGACAGAGGGCGCTAGAGGGCGCGAGACAGAGGGCGCTAGAGAGCGCGAGACAGAGGGCGCTAGAGAGCGCGAGACAGAGGGCGCTAGAGAGCGCGAGACAGAGGGCGCAAGGGAGCGCGAGACAGAGGGCGCAAGGGAGCGCGAGACAGAGGGCGCAAGGGAGCGCGAGACAGAGGGCGCAAGGGAGCGCGAGACAGGGCGCAAGGGAGCGCGAGACAGAGGGCGCAAGGGAGCGCGAGACAGAGGGCGCAAGGGAGCGCGAGACAGAGGGCGCAAGGGAGCGCGAGACAGAGGGCGCAAGGGAGCGCGAGACAGAGGGCGCAAGGGAGCGCGAGACAGAGGGCGCAAGGGAGCGCGAGACAGAGGGCGCAAGGGAGCGCGAGACAGAGGGCGCAAGGGAGCGCGAGACAGAGGGCGCAAGGGAGCGCGAGACAGAGGGCGCAAGGGAGCGCGAGACAGAGGGCGCAAGGGAGCGCGAGACAGAGGGCGCAAGGGAGCGCGAGACAGAGGGCGCAAGGGAGCGCGAGACAGAGGGCGCAAGGGAGCGCGAGACAGAGGGCGCAAGGGGGCGAACGAGCGAGCGCAAGGGGGCGAACGAGCGAGCGCAAGGGGGCGAACGAGCGAGCGCAAGGGGGCGAACGAGCGAGCGCAAGGGGGCGAACGAGCGAGCGCAAGGGGGCGAACGAGCGAGCGCAAGGGGGCGAACGAGCGAGCGCAAGGGGGCGAACGAGCGAGCGCAAGAGGGCGAACGAGCGCGCGCAAGAGGGCGAACGAGCGAGCGCAAGAGGGCGAACGAGCGAGCGCAAGAGGGCGAACGAGCGAGCGCAAGAGGGCGAACGAGCGAGCGCAAGAGCGCGAACAAGCGAGCGCGAGAAAAAAAGAGGATGAAGAGAAAAAAGGAGAGAAAAAAGAGGAGAGAAAAAAGGAAAGAAAAAAGAGGAGAGAAAAAAGGAAAGAAAAAAGAGGAGAGAAAAAAGGAAAGAAAAAAGAGGAGAGAAAAAAGGAAAGAAAAAAGAGGAGAGAAAAAAGGAAAGAAAAAAGAGGAGAGAAAAAAGGAAAGAAAAAAGAGGAGAGAAAAAAGGAAAGAAAAAAGAGGAGAGAAAAAAGGAAAGAAAAAAGAGGAGAGAAAAAAGGAAAGAAAAAAGAGGAGAGAAAAAAGGAAAGAAAAAAGAGGAGAGAAAAAAGGAAAGAAAAAAGAGGAGAGAAAAAAGGAAAGAAAAAAGAGGAGAGAAAAAAGGAAAGAAAAAAGAGGAGAGAAAAAAGGAAAGAAAAAAGAGGGAGAAAAAAGGAAAGAAAAAAGAGGGAGAAAAAAGGAAAGAAAAAAGAGGGAGAAAAAAGGAAAGAAAAAAGAGGGAGAAAAAAGGAAAGAAAAAAGAGGGAGAAAAAAGGAAAGAAAAAAGAGGGAGAAAAAAGGAAAGAAAAAAGAGGGAGAAAAAAGGAAAGAAAAAAGAGGGAGAAAAAAGGAAAGGAAAAAGAGGGAGAAAGAAGGAAAGGAAAAAGAGGGAGAAAGAAGGAAAGGAAAAAGAGGGAGAAAGAAGGAAAGGAAAAAGAGGGAGAAAGAAGGAAAGGAAAAAGAGGGAGAAAGAAGGAAAGGAAAAAGAGGGAGAAAGAAGGAAAGGAAAAAGAGGGAGAAAGAAGGAAAGGAAAAAGAGGGAGAAAGAAGGAAAGGAAAAAGAGGGAGAAAGAAGGAAAGGAAAAAGAGGGAGAAAGAAGGAAAGGAAAAAGAGGGAGAAAGAAGGAAAGGAAAAAGAGGGAGAAAGAAGGAAAGGAAAAAGAGGGAGAAAGAAGGAAAGGAAAAAGAGGGAGAAAGAAGGAAAGGAAAAAGAGGGAGAAAGAAGGAAAGGAAAAAGAGGGAGAAAGAAGGAAAGGAAAAAGAGGGAGAAAGAAGGAAAGGAAAAAGAGGGAGAAAGAAGGAAAGGAAAAAGAGGGAGAAAGAAGGAAAGGAAAAAGAGGGAGAAAGAAGGAAAGGAAAAAGAGGGAGAAAGAAGGAAAGGAAAAAGAGGGAGAAAGAAGGAAAGGAAAAAGAGGGAGAAAGAAGGAAAGGAAAAAGAGGGAGAAAGAAGGAAAGGAAAAAGAGGGAGAAAGAAGGAAAGGAAAAAGAGGGAGAAAGAAGGAAAGGAAAAAGAGGGAGAAAGAAGGAAAGGAAAAAGAGGGAGAAAGAAGGAAAGGAAAAAGAGGGAGAAAGAAGGAAAGGAAAAAGAGGGAGAAAGAAGGAAAGGAAAAAGAGGGAGAAAGAAGGAAAGGAAAAAGAGGGAGAAAGAAGGAAAGGAAAAAGAGGGAGAAAGAAGGAAAGGAAAAAGAGGGAGAAAGAAGGAAAGGAAAAAGAGGGAGAAAGAAGGAAAGGAAAAAGAGGGAGAAAGAAGGAAAGGAAAAAGAGGGAGAAAGAAGGAAGAAGAGGGAGAAAGAAGGAAGAAGAGGGAGAAAGAAGGAAGAAGAGGGAGAAAGAAGGAAGAAGAGGGAGAAAGAAGGAAGAAGAGGGAGAAAGAAGGAAGAAGAGGGAGAAAGAAGGAAGAAGAGGGAGAAAGAAGGAAGAAGAGGGAGAAAGAAGGAAGAGGGAGAAAGAAGGAAGAGGGAGAAAGAAGGAAGAGGGAGAAAGAAGGAAGAGGGGGGAAGAGGAGGGATGCTGGCGGAAGCCGATCTGATCCCTCCGGCCGTGGCGATGAGCGAGGCCCCAAAGGTGAAGGGCGCCAGGGCCAGGCCGGCTACTTTGGCCTTCTGGTGGAAGGTGGCCAGGTGGCCGGCCAGGGCGTGGAGCTTCACCACGTGCTGCCAGAGGACCTCGGCACGCCCGGTGAATACCTTGTTGAAGACAGGCAGGCCTCGGTTCACCTTGTTGGCCAAAGTGGCAAAGGACCTGTGGGGAGGGAGAGATGTCGGTTCCAACTTCCCTGGAAAACAGACGGCTTGACGGCCTCCCGGCACGCCTACCGGGAATCGTCCTGCTCTTTAGATTCTTCGTCTGACGACAACTCGTCCCACTCTGGATGACAAAATGGGGAAAAAAGTGCAATCTATCACATATAAACCGAAAGCCTTTTAATGACCGACTGTGTGTGTGTGTGATGGGGGTGGGGGGGTCACCTCTTTTGGGGCGCCATATTACTGGACAGTATTGCAGGGTTTTTGGGTCGGGAAAAAAATTGCAGGGTGCACTTTGTCCAAACGGCCACAAGATGGCAGCAAGAGATCATGTTACTGGGAAGTAATTTTCAAATCAAAGAGGATGGCTGAGTTTTATGTCGGGAAAATAATTGTATGGTGAACTTGTTCAAAACAGCCACAAGATGGCAGGAAGAGACCATATTAATGGGAAATACTTTTTAAATCAAAGAGTATGGGAGGCATTTTGGGTTTCAAGACCAATTGCGGGTTATGTCATCAATCACGCCTACGAATAAACTAGTTTCAGGGTTAGGGTTATAGTCAATTAAAAGTCAAATCAATTAGAAGAAACTTACATGAGACAACATCTTGAGACGACTTGCGTTGGCGCCCAGAAGAACCTGTAAAGTGGTATGGAGTTAGAACGTGTTTCCCAAACTATTTACAGCTGCAGTAATTTTTACTTTGAAAAAAATACAAGGCACAACAATTTATATTATCATTTAAAATTGACACTATATAGTGGTAGCTCAACATGCGAGCAATTCGAGATACGTGTAAAATTTCGAGCAAATAATCTCTAGATACAAGACCAATTTCGAGATACGAGAAAGCAAGACATAGCTGTTTATGATTATAGCGCACTAGTCTTTTTTGCTGCATCTCTTTCGTGTATAACAGTGTTTCCCCCACATTTTGGTAATATTGAACTACTATTTTTGTGTTACTTTGAAAATATATGTCGAATTAGAAGAAATAAAACGTTTTTTTCCAATCCAATATCCTGTCTTTTGTTTTTTCAGGGGGTGGGAATAAATTAACCCCTCATTTCTGTCTGCATCTCTCTCTCCCTCCCCTTCGAAATCTGTATAATTTCAGCACTACTATTTAACACATTTTAGTAATATTAACCCACTAGACCCGTGTTACTTTGTCAATAAATGGCAGATTAGAGGAACGAACGAATGAACTTTTTTTAATAGTCGCCATTTTGAACAAAAGCCTCACGTCCGGAATCCTAACATTTGAATCGCCAATTTCGACGTCAACACACATCAAAAAAGTTACAGGTTAAAATGCTACTAAAGCCGAATGAACGTCCCACTAAACGCAACAAAATAAAGAGAAAATGAATTGCGAGGAGAAAGCCAAACGCCGACCAGACATGGCGGCCATGTGGTCAATACAGTAACTTACTACGGTCACGATTCGGGCAAGATTGCAACTGCGGCGGATGTACAACACAGGGATACAAATAGCCAACTTTAGAGTTATGATAGAATGTACTCACGTTCTTTTACGGACGAACACAGTCCAAATTGTTCCGACAAACATTTGGAGCTAGCTAGCACCGTGCCGTTTGTGATAACGTGGCGAAAAAGGAAGTGACGACATTGCGTGCTTTCAAAATGGTGACACTCCCGTTTTACAATAAATACTTTTATCCGGTTATATATCATACATCAGACAGGCATTGACGTCATCATTGTCTTGACAAATAGCCTAGTAGTCGTCATGCCTTCAGCTGCGTATGACGAAATTGTATAGTGATTCTCCACAGGTCCGCCATCTTAACTGACATATTCAGACTTGTTAGCACTCCGCCACGATGGAAACATCGCATCACATCAATCCGGCGATTGCAAGTTGCCTCACCGATGCTAACAAGAACAAAATGTATCACTTACCCTCCCCCAGTTCGCCTGTAGAAAGCAGATCCGTCCAAAAAATTGTGAGCAAAGGATCGGGCGTTTGTCAATGGCCGCCGGGCATACGCTCTTTTGCTTCCTTTCTCTTCGCCGTCTACGCCGTACTGTGGGTTAGTTGGATACCCTCGTAGATTCCGGAGGTCTTCGGATGTTCTTGGGGATATCGAAGGTGAGTTAGTAGTAAGTCGTGTAAGTCAACGAACGAACAGGAGAGCAACGTGTCGCTGCGACCGAGCGCGCCGCCAATTTGAACTTTCATTCAATTTCTCGCGAGATTTTATACAGGTTCACGCCGTAGGGGCGGGTTCACGCCGTAGGGGCGGGATAAGACATAGTTAAGGAATTGGAGTGTCATATTCTTCAATTGCTAACTCTCCGTGGAATGTATATATCAGATTTGGGTGATAAAATAATTTTAAAAAAGAACATGTTTAGTGTAAGCGAGCGCGCCGCCAATTTGAACTCTCATTTAATTTCTCGCGAGATTTTATACAGGTTCACGCCGTAGCGGCTATATCTTACATTTAACGTGCAAGCAGTACATTGCCCCTCGTAAACAAGTATAATAACAATGATTAGCGAAAAAACATTTGATGAGTTTAATTTTATCTCTACTGTGAAGACCCGAATAATAGTAGGCACCAGAATAATAGTAGGGAGTGGAAAATTCGAAATGAATGAATAATCGTAGGCACCAGAATAATAGTAGGCAGTGTAAAATTCCAAAAATAATGAATATTAGTAGTAGTAGTGGTAGTAGTAGTAGTAGTAGTATTCCGGTGCCTACTATTATTAATTCAATTGGAATATTCCACTCCCTACTATTATTCGGGTCTTCATAGTATAGTTTCAACCTCCGAACATTTTGGTTGCTTGTTTATAAATTGAAGAGTTTAAAGATCGAATTGACAGTAACACACTTAATTAATCACAGTAAAAAATAATAAATCAATCAATCAATAAATAGACGTTTGCTTGTGTTAGGCGGGATAAGACATAGTTAAGGAATTGGAGTGTCATATTCTTCACTTGCTAACTCTCTGTGGAATGTATATATCAGATTTGGGTGATGAAATAATTTAAAAAAAAAGAACATGTTTAGTGTAAGCGAGCGCGCCGCCAATTTGAACTCTCGTTTAATTTCTCGCGAGATTTTATACAGGTTCACGCCGAATGGGCTATATCTTACATTTAACGTGCAAACAGTATCACTACATTGCCCCTCGTAAACAAGTATAATTACAATGATTAGCGAAAACACATTTGATGAGTTTAATTTTATCTCTACTATGAAGACCCGAATAATAGTAGGCACCAGAATAATAGTAGGGAGTGGAAAATTCGAAATGAATGAATAATCGTAGGCACCAGAATAATAGTAGGCTGTGTAAAATTCCAAAAAATAATGAATATTGGTAGTGGTATTCCGGTGCCTACTATTATTAATTCATTTGGAATTTTCCACTCCCTACTATTATTCGGGTCTTCATAGTATAGTTTCAACCTCCGAACATTTTGGTTGCTTGTTTATAAATTGAAGAGTTTAAAGATTGAATTGACAGTAACACACTTAATTAATCACTGTAAAAATAATTAATAAATAAATAAATAAATAGACGTTTGCTTGTGTTAGGCGGGGTAAGACATAGTTAAGGAATTGGAGTGTCATATTCTTCAGTTGCTAATTCTCTGTGGAATGTATATATCAGATTTGGGTGATAAAATAATTTAAAAGTATCACAACATTGCTCCTCGTAAACAAGTATAATTACAATGATTAGCGAAAAAAAACATTTGATGAGTTTAATTTTATCTCTACTATGAGGACCCGAATAATAGTAGGCACCAGAATAATAGTAGGCAGTGTAAAATTCCAAAAATAATGATTTTTTAAAAAAAATTGAAAAATTTAGTAGTAGTAGTAGTATTCCGGTGCCTACTATTATTAATTCAATTGGAATATTCCACTCCCTACTATTATTCGGGTCTTCATAGTATAGTTTCAACCTCCGAACATTTTGGTTGCTTGTTTATAAATTGAAGAGTTTAAAGATTGAATTGACAGTAACACACTTAATTAATCACAGTAAAAAATAATAAATCAATCAATAAATAAATAGACGTTTGCTTGTGTTAGGCGGGATAAGACATAGTTAAGGAATTGGAGTGTCATATTCTTCACTTGCTAACTCTCTGTGGAATGTATATATCAGATTTGGGTGATAAAATAATTTAAAAAAAGAACATGTTTAGTGTAAGCGAGCGGCCCGCCAATTTGAACTCTCGTTTAATTTCTCGCGAGATTTTATACAGGTTCACGCCGTAGGGGCTATATCTTGTATTTAACGTGCAAGCAGTATCACTACATTGCCCCTCGTAAACAAGTATAATTACAATGATTAGCGAAAACATATTTGATGAGTTTAATTTTATCTCTACTATGAAGACCCGAATAATAGTAGGTACCAGAATAATAGTAGGCTGTGTAAAATTCCAAAAATAATGAATATTAGTAGTGGTATTCCGGTGCCTACTATTATTAATTCATTTGGAATTTTCCACTCCCTACTATTATTCGGGTCTTCATAGTATAGTTTCAACCTCCGAACATTTTGGTTGCTTGTTTATAGATTGAAGAGTTTAAAGATTGAATTGACAGTAACACACTTAATTAATCACTGTAAAAATAATCAATAAATAAATAAATAAATAGGCGCTTGCTTGTGCAAGGCGGGATAAGACATAGTTAAGGAATTGGAGTGTCATATTCTTCACTTGCTAATTCACTGTGGAATGTATATATCAGATTTGGGTGATAAAATAATTTTTAAAAAGAACATGTTTAGTGTAAGCGATGGGAAAGGTTTGCCTACGTTTCAGTTACTCGCGATACACTGTGTTCCACCACTCCATCAATCCACTTCAAATCATCTTTATTCTTTTATCACCTTTTAGTACACAATAATGAAGATTAATCACTGTGGCACAAAATGCCAATCAATGAGTACATTAAACCAGACACAATGCATTTGAAAATGGTTCAGAAAGTCATTGCTTCGTTGCAGTTTAATCGACGGAGAGCGGGTCAAGTGAGGTTGCGGTCTCTACTCCTATTCTTGAACTCATTGTGTGCCATTGGCGGGGACAACGACTGACGTCCAAATTCTTCCTCTCCAAAGGGAGACGTTCCTCAAAGACCGTGGACAAAGGCGCCCAGCCACATTCAAACGCGGCAGTCTTTAAAATTCCCCGGTGGCAGCTTGGAGCTCTTCCCTGATGGCGTTAAGCTCCACAACTCCATCGTTGAGCATATTGCCAGCTTCTTTAATGCGAGCCACCACTTCCTTCTTGAAGGCTTTCTTCAGATCCCGGGAGTCTTTGAAGTACTTGTCCATGCCGCTGTGAAGTCTCTGGACCAGATCCAAGTTGGCATCCGTCACTTCTGTGGCTCTCATGACGGGCGAATCCACCAAGCTAATCATCTGCACCGCTTTGCGCACTTCCCAGTCCTCGGAATAGTGCTGCGTGCCCGATCGGAGGAAGGGATGCCCGCGCAGTTTGTAGAGGCCGTGGTTGACAAAGTGCAGGATCTTGGCCAAGTCCCGAAAGTCAAACTCGTACTCCCGGAGAACCGCTTCCACCTGAAAAGTTGCGTGCAAAGGATGGAGCCTACCTCCCGTCTTACCGTCGAGGACGCGCTCACCTTCTTGCGCTCCTGGATGTTATTGACGTTGTCCGAGATGCTGGCGGACGCCGAGGTGATCCCTCCGGCCGTGGCCACGCCCACACCCACGGCCGTGACGATGAGCGAGGCCCCAAAGGTGAAGGGCGCCAGGGCCAGGCCGGCGATGGCCGTCACGCCGCCGACGGCCGCCGTGGTGCCGCCCGTGATCCCGGCTACTTTGGCCTTCTGGTGGAAGGTGGCCAGGTGGTCGGCCAGGGCGTGGAGCTTCACCACGTGCTGCCAGAGGACCTCGGCGCGCTCGGTGAAGACCTTGTTGAAGACACGCAGGCCTCGGTTCACCTTGTCGGCCAAAGTGGCAAAGGACCTGTGGGGGAGATGTCCGTTCCAACTTCCCTGGAAAACGGAGGGATGGACGGACGGACGGACGGACGGACGGACGGACGGACGGACGGACGGACGGACGGCCTCCTGGCACGCCTACCGGGAATCGTCCTGGTCTTTAGATTCTTCGTCTGACGACAACTCGTCCCACTCTGGATGACCAAAAGGGGGAAAAAAGTGCCGTCAATCACATATAAACTGAAAGCCTTTTAATGACCGACTGTCTGGTAAACGTCCCGGAAAAAAAGGACATCTTGTACATTTAAGTTTCAATTACTCACGTTTCACTGTGTTCCACCACTCCATCAAACTGTCCGTATCCTGTGAAGAAGAAAGGAAGGGCGTAAGTGAGACGAGACGGGACAAGACACAAAGTCCCCCCCCCCCCCCCCCCCCCCCCGCAAGAACCACCACACC
Organism: Stigmatopora nigra; assembly: GCF_051989575.1. NCBI lineage: Eukaryota > Metazoa > Chordata > Actinopteri > Syngnathiformes > Syngnathidae > Stigmatopora > Stigmatopora nigra. The sequence goes on along the minus strand of NC_135527.1, from coordinate 10,280,993 downwards.
GACCCCGTCGCCTTGGCCATTTTCCAGACCAGCCGCCGCACGTTCGTCCTTCTGAGCCGCCAGCCACTCGGCCTGCGAGGCGCAGAGAAAAGTCGTCAGGGCGTCGTCGTCTGACTCCTTACGTCGCCGGTTCAGATTGGAATAGCGCTACCCAGCCTCACCCGGGCCGCCTCGGACAGGTGGTCGAGCGCCACTTCCTCCGCGCCGCCCTCCCACGCTTTGTTCTGCCAACGGTCGCAGTTAGAATGGCATCCCATTGGAGAGTCAAAATGAGATCACGCTCACCTTGTTTTTTTTGGCCATTCCGAAGCCGCCTTTGCGCTTTGCCTTTTTCTGGCCGGAAAGAAGAAAATGAGCACTCTAGGATAAGGGAAAAACAACAACAACAACAACAACAGCAAGAACAACAATCACGCCATCCCCCGACCTGTTTGTAGCCGTGGCCCACTACGGGAGCCTTGAACGAGCCCCCGTCGGAGGGGCCGTATTCTTCGTCCGAGCGGTCGTCGTCTTGCTGGGATTGCAGAAGACAAGCCTTAATTGACGTGGTATGCCGTAATCACACGGAAGGGAAAACCTACGTGGGAGGTCTGTGTCAGAGAAGCGCGAGCGAAGGACACGGACTCCACTGGTCTAGGTGAAATTTGGCAGGTCTTTGGTTTGCGAGGCAAAGGAATGGGGGTCTTCATCTTGGTCTTTTTCTGAATGGGAGGACACATCTTAACACAGTCGACTCCTTAAGGCACTGCCAATGATACACCACAGCCATAGCGGAATGTGGGAATTGGTTCAGTCAGTTTCCTTGGCCAACAAAAACGTTCATTGGCGGCGTACTAATGATGAAGACAGAAGACAAATATTTGGCGAGTTGGAAGCACTGACCGCTCTGTCATCAATTGCGTCCTCGTCATCGTCTTCCAACGTCTCCGCCGAGAAGCTTCTTTGTTTAGGGTGAAAGTCTGCCAAGTCCTCCTTGTACAACCACAACAACAAGAACAAACTTCTCATTGCCTTGTGCTTGCAATATATAGAAACAGTCAAGCTTTAGGAGTTGATCCACATCCTCACGTCAGTCACATTAAATACGTTTGCTTCGTGTGTGCTTAAAAAAGGGTACCTGCCGGTGCCACGCCTTAGCGGCAGCCAAGAATTGCTCTTGTCCGTCCTGGAAGGGAAGACAAATAGACAGTTGCTCTCTACCACAACACACACACCCACACACACCCACCCACACACACCCACCCACCCACACACACCCACACACACTGTCCACAACACACACACACACATTCCACACCGTCCATTAGCACCTGTGAGTCGGCGTGAGCCGGGGTCCATCCGTGCGCCCCCTGGGTGTGCTCCGTCCAAGAATTGGACGATCCTTTTTGAGGGGTGAACTTCATCTTGAACTTCTTTTTTCCTTTCTGTAAGGGAGGGGAAAGCCACGCATTAGTGACTAGGGCTAAACACGCTTTCGGTTTTGACTCACGCCAGCGTAGGCGTCGTCCGGCTGCGCCGACGCCTCGCCGACGCCACCACGGAGCATGCCCTCCTGACGGGAGACTAGTTAGGACGTTTCTCAAAGCGTAACGGCGGTACAGAGGCTTCCGTTCCATCTCTGCGGCCGCCTCACGAGGACACGGGCTGGGCTGAGGTGGGCACGTCGAAAAACGTTTACCTGCGAGTGCCACCTCGCGGCGGACTCTTTCAGGTTCGGCCTTTTCTTAAGGAGGACGTCTTCCTGCCGCACAAGGGTAGGGGGCGGGGCGGGGCGGTGAGTGGCGCCGGAGGGAGCGGCCAGGGCGGACGGACGTCAAATCGGCCCGCCCACTTACCTTGCCGAGCGAACGTTGCTGGACGAGGCTGGTGGAAGAGCGCCTCAGCAGCTGGTGGACTCTGTTCTTCAAGGGCTTTTTCTTGCCAGCGAGATGTCGCCGCGTGAGTAGAACGCTCGGAAGACGCAGGGGGGAGCGGGCGTGACTAAAGTCCTACCTTGTGATGCTCCGACCAACTTGGCTCTCCGTCGCCCGTCTCGGGAGATTGCGCGCTGGCTTCGTCCAGATATTCCCGAACGCTAGAAGGAAAATGAAGGACGCTCGTTCCTTCCTTGGCATCTACCTTTGGGCTTTTCCCTTGGAGAGGTAAAGTCCAGCTCCGTGCGTCCTTTGCGTGATCGGAAAGCTTTTCCTAGCAGGCAGATGGACATCTTGGCTAACGCCTCGTGGATGTGCTGGGGTTGAGACGATTGCGTTACCTTTGAGGCTCCTCTCGACAAAAATGAATATTTTCTCTCCTTTTTCTGTGATGGAGGGGGTGAGATTGGGCCCTTCTGTTATTAATAGCATATTTCTAATTTGGATTTGAAAGTGTACAAAACAGGGTGGCGTCCATCACCTTGACGTGACTTCCAAAATCTTCCCGTCCTTCTCCGTCGGGCGCGCTGGTCACCTGCAAGGACAAAAGCAGCTTGGTCGCTTTCGTCCCCGTCTCTCCCGCCAAGAGTTCAAAGAAAATTGGACGCGTCAGGCTCTGACCTTCAGGGATTCTCGGCGCAGTCGAAATTTCCCCGACTCCAAAGACAATCATTGTATGTTAGATTGAGACGTAAAGCGGCCCGAGCCAACCGGGGGTTCCCGTCTTACCGGTTTGAAGTCGGGGTCCAGCTGAGGACTATCTTCTGGCCAGTCTTCCACACATTTTTCCTGAAAAGATAGGTGGCTCATGGGATTGCCAAAAGCACTCACGGGACCAACATTCCCGTCAAGCACCTGTCCAATTAGCAGGATGTCCTCCAAAACATAGCAGTCCTCCGAGTTGAAGACTTTCCCATCCTTCAAAAACAAACAGCGTCAGCACCGAGGCATTTACTGAAATCGGACAGCTCGCGCGGCGGCGGCGGCGGCGGCGGCGGCGCCGCCTCACCGGAAACTGTGCCGAGAGCTCAGTGACCGTCTCGGGGAGGGCTTTGGACGGTTTGGGCGGAGGTTTGGGGGGCCCTCGCAACTCGGGCTCCCGCTTGGCAAGGGCGGCGGACGAGGTTAGCAGATAAACGGCTCGTGTTCTTCCGACGGTGACTTACCGCGTTCTCCGGCTGCGTGGGCTTCTGGGGCGCAGGGGACTTGTCCGGCCTCGGAGGTCTGGAACGGGGAAGGGGCTTCGGCGGGCGCCTGACCAGCTTCGCCTGCTGCGGCGCCACATCCGACAAGACTTTGAGGAACGGGTAAGGGCACTTGAAAAAGCTAACGTCAGAGGCAACGTTACCCCGAGGTCCGATTCGCTCGGCGAAGAGTCGGACGCGGCCGACAGGTTCCGGGCCTGAACGAAGGGGGTCGCCCGGAGGATGTCGTGCTTGCCCCCGTCAAGGACGGTCCGTGAGCTCACGGGGCGAGTTCCGAAAAAGTCGCCGGCACCGCCACTCCCGTGGCCGTAGCCAAAAAGCTCCCCGACTACGGGGCTGCCCTCGTTGGAAGAAGGGGAGAAGACGTCTGCGCCAGATGACGTAGAGTAAGCAAAGGGGGTTTCCCGCGGGATGTCGGCTCCGTCGGCACAACGGAACAAGCCGGATCCCGTGGTTTTATTGGGTTTGGGAGAAGGCCGCAACCCAGTTTCCGAGACTCCGGCCGGGTTCAAGAGTCCCCCCGAGGGCGCCTCGGGCGCCTCGGGCGCCTCTGCCGCCTCTGCCGCCTCTGCCGCCTCTGCATTCAAATCCCCTAGGAAACCTTGGAAAAGTTCCCCCGTGTCGGAGCCAGTGGAGCACAGCTGCTCCGGGGGGTCCTCGGTGCGCTGCGCTGGCGAGTTGGGGTCCACGCCCCCAATTAGCCCATTAGCAGAAGCGCCGTGAGATGCCAAACAGCCATCCAGGTTCACGCCGACGCCCGCTACCCATTCCAACTGCGTTCCATTCTCCTTCAGATCCAGGGAAGAAAACATTGGAGCTTAGGAAGCAAGAGACCGTCAAGCAGCGTTTGCCAGCGGGGTTCGAGCCCGACGGCTTGGCCGCCGTCTGACTCGTCTGCGGAATACTGGCCTGACCGTCGAGCCGGACCCGAGAACCCGACGGGGGAGGAATTAATGCTGGTTTTACGTACCGACCCACGTGAACGGAAAGGGTTATAGCTGGCCACGGGCTGTCGTTTAAAAAAAAAAAGAAAAAAAAAAGGTTCAATTGGATTCGGTAGTCGGGTGACATTATCATCATCCAATTATAACCCCGCCTCCCCCAAATATAAACACGGCATAAAGTATGCCAACCGTTTTGGACGCCCTTCTTACTTGGTTGCTCATCGGCCCGGCAGAGTGTGCTGAGGAGGGATCCGGGCTCTGGAAGGGATCCGCGCTCTGGAAGGGATCCGCGCTCTGGAAGGGATCCGGGCTCTGGAAGGGATCCGGGCTCTGGAAGGGATCCGGGCTCTGGAAGGGATCCGGGCTCTGGAAGGGATCCGGGCTCTGGAAGGGATCCGCGCTCTGGAAGGGATCCGCGCTCTGGAAGGGATCCGCGCTCTGGAAGGGATCCGCGCTCTGGAAGGGATCCGCGCTCTGGAAGGGATCCGCGCTCTGGAAGGGATCCGCGCTCTGGAAAAAGAACGGGCGAGGCCATTATTCAGCCGATGGGAATTGGGGTGGCGGAAAAGTCAGCAGTATACCTGATGTTGGTCGTGGAACGGGCTTGGTGGGATTTTTCGCAGCATGTTTTGCAGAACCGCAAGACTCTGAAATGTTATTGTTTTTTTTTTTTCCAAAAGTCAGACAGTTCCATCATGACAATGCAAAACGTGTCTTTGATCGGAATCAATTTTGCCTTGTTTAACACAACGTTAACGACATTAAAGAGGATCATTAATTACAGGTCTTCGGTTGACGGTGGCATTCTCCCCTTCGTCTTCGCTCCCCATCTGTTCAAAGACAATTCCAATCACTTGGACGGCAAAAAGGAAACGTGCGCGCGCGCACGCACACACACACACGCACGCACGCACACACACACACACACACACACAGTGACTCGTTGTGTTTTTGCTCCACTTACCACGTTTGCAACGGATCTCATGTTGTCTTTTTCTCGCTTCTTCGCTTGTTGCCTCTTCTCATTAAAGCCAGCTGCGCATATCACCTGTGTCAAGTCGGTACGAGAAGCGCACTGCTTTCGCTATGTGACTTTCAAAATAAAAGCACAGTCCGAAAGATAAAACGAGGGGCGGGGGTTAGGGTGTTGGAATTTAAATATACTGACCTTTTCCTTTTTGTTTGTTTCTCCAATTTAGAGGATACAGAGCGTGACTGAAAAAGGGGGATTGTGCAAATTTGAGGTCATTTCGAACACTGACGTTCAGATACCGATATCCCGTTTGCACTCGAGTGTGCTAACTTGACAGGGATAGGCGCCTTCTCGTCAACAACCGAGCAAAAATCTAGAAGATCACAATGCGCACCGACCGGTTGTCCTCGCCCTGTCGTCCTTTTGTATCACCTGCACCTTCACTTTAGTCATCGGCGTTTGGCAGAAGCATATATTCGTGTAAAGGGTCAAGTGATTGGCAATTACAGATTATTGGAAGTCCTTTTCAAGTGTTTTTTTCCAACTTTTTTTTTTAATTCATGTCTCATTATGTTACACACTTATGGTTACCACGCGAGTACATGGGATTGAATTTTCTATTCAAATGTACTACACGACACACAAATGCATAAAGATAAAGTACATACAAGTGAAATACCAAACATTTTGAGGAAAGTTCCACACCGAGATGGGGGAAAAAAACAGGAATAAAAACGGGGAAACATATCACGCATCGGGGACTTTCCTTCTAGGCTTGAGTGACAGCTCGAAAGGTGAATTCCTTCAAGGCATAACATTTGGCAGTGTTTGGCTCTTGTTTAGCGAAGGATAAATTGGATGGTGGGGAAAACCAATTGCATTACAGGCACCCATCTTTTCAGTGCATTTGGCCATAATTGACGTCCAATCATACTTCCACTGTGAATTGAAAGGGCTTTGTCGGCATTACAGGTTCAATCCATTTGCATCGGGAGTGTGGAAGCCAATGGACGTTCGTTCCCGTGGCCCCATCGCCGGTTGAATGGAAACGAAAGCCCGGATGGAGTTGATCGCCAGGAGACGTCCACTCCATTTGAACCGAGCGGCACTGTCGGGGCTGCCGGTTCAAACGGGTGAGACGCCTACGGTCGTGGATGGCGGCAAAGGGGAGCGCGCCAGGGCGCCCGGGATTTGTCCAGAGCTATCTGAGGTCTGGGAATCTTAACAAGGGAGCGAGGGTACGAGGATGCAAAATGGATTCAAGGGTTAGCCTCAAAGTCTAAATTCTAGCTTTTTTTTTTTTTGGTGGGACACCACTCTTCTCCCACCCCTTTGAGGGATACGATTACCATGAGTCGAGGCCGCGAGCGACCATTTGTGCTAAATCTGGCGTGTAACGACCGAGCCGTGTTGAGGCTGCTGCCTTGGAAATCGTACCTTTGGTTAGGATGGCGGGGAAAGTTGGGTGGGGCACGCGAGGATTCGGACACAAGGCCTTTCCTCTTTTGCATTATTTCCTCATCATCTTCAGCAGGACACCTCCGTGGTCTGCGAAGGGCTGGGCGGCATCTGCCCCCCCTGCGAGCCCTGGGAGAGTGTGCGCGAACGCGAGCCTTCCATGGAATAGGAGGAGGAGAGGGAGGCCGTCCGTGAGCGCGACAGGCGGGTCATGCACGACGACGCCACTGCGGGGTGAGAAAAGCATCGGGGTGAGAGAGAGAGAGCGTGAGAGAGAGCGTGAGAGAAAGCGAGAGAGAGAGCGAGAGAGAGAGCGAGAGCGAGAGCGAGAGAGAGAGAGAAGGGTGCCGCTTCGGAAGGGCGAGTGCGTGTGCCTACTTACTGTAGCCCATTCCCTGGATGAAGTACTTGAACGCCTCGGTCAGTTTGGCAGGCTACAGAGGACCACGTTCCACCGTCAAACACGCCGTTGTCGACGGAAAGGTGCTCGACCAGAGACACGCCATTTACCTGAGCGAGCTGGGGGAGGCCGCCCGCGTCCGCCATCTGGGGAGACGACGCGGGGGTCAAGACAACTGGCAGCGTTGGGGCAACTCATTTTGGGGATGGACGCAGAAACTCACCTTGAGGAAGGATGTGGTGGTGGGGTCCAGTTTGCTGTTGCATTCAACCTGAGGAACGGGAAAACCTCATGGAGAGAGAGAAAATTAAAAAGGAAAAAAACAAAACAAAAAAAAAAACAAAACCCAAGAGGCGCAGACCGAACCTAACACACTTACGGCAGCGTCCTCATACGGCGCATGATCCCCAACCACCAACATGACCGGACACCTGAGCAACCAGAGAAAGGACTGGTCAACCGGGCGCACGCGGTCACCGGGACCGTGTCCGTGGGTCAATCGGTTACTTGAAGGTGCAGCCCCGGTCCAGGTCCAAATCTTTGCGGCTGCAGGGAGTGCAAAAATCAGAGGCCCTTTCAGCGGTCGGGTGGGTGCACCTTTCATGCCCCGACAGCTCAGGCTGCTCACCTGTTGTACGTCTTCCAGAAGAGCTCCATATTTGGCAGGTGAGGGGCTTTGTTGATGCGCTCTCTGTGCAACTGCACCGCGTCCGTGTTGGAGGACAGCTCCTCCTGAGGGGACCACCGTTAGCTCTGTGGCCGCAGCTGGCTTTGGAAAGCATCCCCACCATTCGGTCCGGGGGCAAAAAAGAAAAACCTTTACTTACCTGACTGAAGAGATGGGACAAGATCTGTTCCGTAACGGACGACGTCACAGAGCTGAGCTGCACGCGCGCGCGCACACGCACGCATGCACGCACGCGCGCACACACACACACACACACACACACACGCCAATCCATCTATTTAGTCTCTGGCTGCGGTCCGACTGGGGTTCTGGCTGGCGACCTTACCTTTTGGGCCGCCCAGTCCATCCACCCTCGGGCGTTTGTGTCGATGTTGACCAAAACCAGGCCCTCCACCGAATCGGGGTTGACCAACTGCCGAGAGAAAGGGGAGGGGACAAACTCCCTCGCGTCCGAGCGCCTTGCCCCGACAGCGACAGAGGCTCTTTTTTTTTTTTGGCACGGGGCGGACACTCACCGCAAACTTGCTCAAGACGTACGCCCCGGCGCCCACTCCCACTCCGATCACCGTACGGAAGCTGCCGGGCGCCCCGCCCCCGTTATGGCCACGACGTGGTGCGCAGGCGTTTCGGACTCACCTGAAGAACTGCAGCACGGCAGGAATCATCTCGGCGACGGTCTCCGTGGACGGGTACTGGTACCTGTTTTGCCGGGAGAAGATCTTTGGCACCATTGACGGCGGGAGCGCAGGCGGCGGCGGCGGCGGCCGAGTCGGGACGTGGGCTCACCCTGCCGGGTAAACGGCCGCCCCCTCCTCTTGGCCCGGAGCGTCGATGTGGATCAGGGTGAAATTTTTGACTATCTCCTGCATCTCCTCGAACTTGAAGAGAGGCAGGAAGCAGCTCTTGCCTGCCCGACACAAAAAAAGGAACGTCAGCGCCGATCCCGCCACGTCAAAAAGCCGCGGGGAGGGGCCGCGCGCGCACTGTCCAGGCCGACGTCGTGGAAGGTGAGGATGGCGGGCCGGCGGCTGTTCCGTGTGCCGTGCAGCGTCACGTGCAGGACTCCGTGCGGCGTCTCCACCTTGTGCTCCTGCCGAGGGGCGGAGGAGAGCTCACGCTTTGGGATATTCCGTCTTAAATCTGCGCCGACTCGCCTCACCTGGCCTCGGTCAAGGAGTATCCTGGCCGCCAACTCGGCTTCCTGCGGGAAAACGGTAGAAAATACACTCGCCGTAATCAACCTACACTGAGCTACCTTCGGAGCCCTTTGGGGCCCTTTGGGGCCCTTCGGCCTTCGGGGCCCTTCGGGGCCCTTTGGGGCCCTTCGGGGCCCTTCGGAGCCCTTCGGAGCCCGTGAACATTTTCAGAGCAGTCCTAGAGTCCCTCCACCACGGCGCAGAGGGCTTTGCCGCCAGAGATCGGCGGCGAGGCACCGCAACGCAATGAGGCACGAGACATTGGCGAGCGGTCGACTGTGGAGAGTCCCCACCCCCCGGCCCCCGAGGGGGTTGACGTCAAAGCGTCCGACCACCCCGTCCTCTCTGACCTTGCCGGGGTCGGGCTGAGCGGCGAGCAGCGGCTTGTCCTCCGCGATGGTGATCTCTTGCATCTCCGTCGTCATGGCGATGGAACCTGGCCCGGCGGGATGGAAACAAAAGGTCAAAATGCCGTCGGGAAGAGCAGCGGCGGCGACTGCGCGGGAAAGATGCCGCTCTGCCGGTGCGAACGGATGGTGGTGAGTGAGTGAGTGAGTGGTGCCGGTTACGACTCGGCTACAGGCTACCAAAACTCGCAGCCCCCACCCCCGGCGTCTGAGCAACTAGCAGTCAAAAAAGCACGTTCCCCAATCGATGGCTTGCTCTGGTGGCAGACGCTGGGGGGAAAATATCTGCCGCCTGGCTCCAAAACTCAGACGGCGATTGGTGCTGCGCTCGCAGGTCACCTAAAGGTTAAACGGGATTGGGGTCGGAAGTAGGCCGCCCTCCACACATCGTTCGAAAGGAAAACAAGACCAAAACCCACCCCCAGCGATTGAAAAGGGAAAACAAGGGCAGGCAGGCAGGCAGGCAGGCAGGCTCCCCCACCCTCACCCACCCCCATAATTCCAAAGGAAAACAAGGGCACACACCCCACCCTCGCGCAATCGCTAAGAGGTTCAGTCTCTGTGCCTTTCCAAATGCAGCGTGACTCACGGAATGTGCGCGCACTGGCGTTGTCCTGAAAAAGCGTACGGACAGGACCCTTGCATTCAAATTCCAATGCGGCGGCGCTCGCTTTGTGGACCGATAAGACACACCCCCGTTTGACATTGAGGGAGATTGCGTGTCGCCGCCCCCCGTTTTTTTTTTTTTTTTTTAACAAATTGAGGAACACGTCAATAGCAACCTATTTGCAGCTGTCACGGGGGGAGGTGGGTGGAGGGGTGCAAGCCACGTACGCGTGTCAATAAACACGGAGAAGGTCGCGTGGGGGGAGGTGGTTGACTGACTTGCAAGCATTCACAAGTATCTCACAGCACGTCTTACCTCGAGTCAAGGGGGCAGAGGTTGGAGGATTCCGAGAGGCACCGACGAGCTGGGCTCGGCGGGAAAGAGGTTCGGCGAACGGTTGGATCGAATTGGTTGCCGATCAACGCTGTCCCGGTTAATCCGTTCGTCCGTCCGTCCTTTGGATGGTTCGTCTGTCCGTTGGTTCGTCTGTCCGTCCGTCCGTCCGTTCCTCAGTCCATCCGTGCACACGCTCTGTCAACGTTTGCCTCTCTGGTGGCACTGCTGCACAAAAAGGGAGGGGCGGGGACCACCAATCAAAAAGAGCGCGCCAGCAATCGGGCTTTTGTTTCCTGGCTCCTCACCTGCACTCCCATCGGCTTTTAGGGACGGATTTCTCGGCGTGGATGCGCTCTGGCCGACGTTCTGGCCGACGTGTCAGCACAAAGTGGCTTGGCGCAGCCAACGGAGACTTCCAGACCCCGCTTTCAGCCCCACAGTGGTACAGTCCAGCCTCATTTAGCACGATGATAAACGAGAGTTATGCAACTGGGCAGCCCACTTTTCTTCCACTTGGGTCAGACAGCGGTTTTGGGTTAGGGTCAGCTGTTGGAGTGGTTGGTCGCGACGGCGGCGGCGGTCGAGGTGGGCCAGGAGCTGACCAGAGGAGAGCCTGTGGGGATTTAGAGGCGAAAAATTCCACACCTTGGTTTTATCCGCGTGAATGTCCATCCAACGTCCGAAGGTTCTCCCGACGATGCCAACTATGCAAGTCCCACGGCTGGTCTGCCCGGTGCCGAAAGCCCACGTCCCGCCTGAGTTGATCATCGGATTCAGCTGCGCTTGAAGAGGGAGACTTGGAAGTATCCGGACTGGATCGGGGGCCCTGGCGGACCGGAGTGGGGCATCCCTGGGTGCAACTGTTGGAAGAAAAAGCTGTGTGTGTGTGTGCGTGTGTATGTGTATGTGGGTGTGCGTGTATGTGTGCGTGTGTCCAAGATTCACAGTCAAGGGATGACTTTGCAGAAAGCATTTATTGGCTCATTTTCTAACTGGAAAAACATGAGTTTGGACATGCGTTTTCCTCAACACCACTATTGCTCAAACGGCAGGAAGTGCGCTCGGGTTGACAAAATCTGTTGCTGCTCGTTGGCCAAGAGCGCTCTTGCGACATGGCATTTTCTTCTTTCCTTTCCTCACCGCCACACGCAGCATCCCCTTGACGCGTGCGTTACCTTCGCTTCAAATTGATCGGACACCTTGCGCCGTGGACTTTGACGTTGGCCTCTGTCCAAAGAAATATGGGGTTGTCGGCCGCAAACAGAGTTCTTGGGAGATTTTTAGCTCCAGACAAAACTCTATTATAATGACAGACAAAAAGCCGGGGGATCCATCCGCGGACCGCTATCCCTTCGGATCGACACTTGCCAGAGTCTCGAGTTCGGCGCCGTCCGTCTCTCCCTCGTCCCCGACGGCGTGGGCGTGGGATCCGCGCCCCACCAACGACTTCTTGACTTTGACGGACAGCGGCGTGCGCGGGGCCCGGGTGCCTTCTGGCGAGGAGCCGGCGGCGCGCCCGCCGCGACTCCCGGCGGAGCCGCGGCTCTCCGAGTTGGTGGCTTCAAAGAGCTTGGCCACGAAGCCGAGGCCGGCCCGGCGGATGTGGGAGCTCCCGGCGAACACGTAGAGGATGGGGTTGACGGCGCTGCTGAAGTAGGCCAAGGCCGTCACGTTGGGCCGGGCCCGCACGGCGGCCGCCTCCGCCGTCCGGCTGCCCCGCAAGAGGCCGATTACCTGGAGCGGGTCAGCGGGGAGCGGGTCAGCGGGGAGCGGGTCAGCGGGGCGGGGACCGAAACCGCTCCTCCGCCCGTCGGCCGACTCACCTCCACCACGTTGACCACGTGATACGGCAGCCAGAAGAGGGCGAAGGTGCAGACGATGGCCAGGATCAGCCGGCTGCCCTTGGCCCTCCGCTGAAAGACGGCGCTCCGCAGGCGGCAGATGATGGACGCGTAGCAGGCGTTGATGAGGGAGAAGGGCAGCAGGCAGCCCATGGCCGTCTCCAAGGAGTACTGGAAGACTCGGTGGCCCACGCTCCGCCAGTGGTACGGCACGCAAAACGCCAGCGTGCCGTTGTCGGGATAGACTTTCCGCAGGTTGCTACGGAGGGGTGGGTTGGGCTGGGTCTCGGCTCGGGTATTGGCACAACGTTCGCGGGCCAGACAGGAGTGGGCAAACGGACAGCAATACGCAGGCCTCTCAAAAAAGTCAACCCCCCCCCCCCTCCCAACCCCCACCACGGACGGCGGCAGCACTCACCTGCGGTAGAAAGGCATGGGAAGCGCCAGCAGGAAGGACGCCGCCCAGACGGCCAGCAGGACCATCAGGAGCGAGCGCTTGGTGCGCATCCTCTGGGACAAGAAGGGCCTGGAGACGGCCAGCCAGCGATCCATGCTCATCAGGCAGATGAGGTAGATGGAGACGTACATGTTGACGTTGCACAGGTAGTGCACCAGCTTGCAGGCCGCCGAGCCAAACTCCCAGCCCCGCCCGCCGGCCAGGTAGCGGAGGAAGACGGGCGCCGTCAGCAGGACCCCGGCGTCGGCCGCCGCCAGGTTGAGCACCAGCAGGCAGGTGACCGAGCGCTTGCGCACGCGACAGGCCGCCGACCACACCACAAACAGGTTTCCCGGGAAGCCCAGCACCAAGGCCAAGGTCAAGATGGAGACACCCGCCCTGGCCGAGGCGTCGAGGGCCGGCCGCGGGGACGACCAATCGGACGCCATGGCTTCCTCCGCTGGATCTCGAGCGTCCGCTTCTGCGCCTTTCCAAACACACCGCACAGCCTAGGGGACGTGTCGTCTGGGCGACACGGGCGCCAGCGAGTAGCTCTTGGAATGACGGGAAAATAGAGCCGACCGAGCGAGTAGAACGGAGCCGCAGAGTACTGCTGGTCGCCGCGATGGGAAGTCTTCTCACGGCGGGCGGGCTGGCGGGCGTGCTAGCCTTTCTCCCTTTTTGAGGGCTTTGCGTAAGCCATAACGCAAGACGCGCTGTCGAAAGCTGCGGGTGTCGGGTGACGCCGCTCGGCACAGTGACAAACCTCAACCACTTTTGGTTTCAGCCAAGAAGGACTGACGGGAAGTTTCTCGGGGTTCGGGAGACGCCGCCTTCCTTCACTTGGGCCCACGTCGCTTTTTGGGTGGGTGGGGGGGGGGACTAATCTCAAGCAGCCCTAAATATACTTCCCAGCCTTTTATTAGGAGTCATCTGGAACACAAACAAGTTTTGATGAGACGGTCGGAGAATAGAAATTGGCACGCCGTCGACTTTTTTGTCCCCATTGTCCAAATCCATTCAAGGTAGGAGGGTCGGCAGCGAAGCAATCTTTGCCCCTTTGCCGCCACCCTCCTTGCTTGCGACGGATTGGCCGAGGAAAGACGGCGTGTCTCGTCACGTCTCGTCACGTCTCGTCACCACCTCGGGCGCTTTGCCGCCGTCAGGCTCCCGAAATGCGTCTTTGAGCGCCACGCCGCCGTCCGCTTCTTTTTCCTTGTCGCGGCTGTTCTGGCTGTTTTGACGACTCCTCCTGGCGACGAGGTCCAGGCCGGCCGCCTCGAAAAGCCGCGCCATGAAGGCCAGCCCCTCTCGCCGGATGTAGGACTTGCCGGCGAAGAAGTACAGCACCGGGTTGGCGCAGCTGCTGACGAAGGCCACCGAGGACGTGACGGCGCGACCCCGGCGCCAGATCTTGGCCAGCCTGTAGGAAGGAGCGGACAAACAGAGGGAACGGCTGAATGGGCAGCTCCCCGCAGAGCCGGGTCCGGGCCGGCCGCCCCCGCCAACACCTACGTCGCTTTGGCGGGACCCTCGGGACAGAGCGCCCACGCCACCTTGGGAGGCAAAGGACGCCGTGAGGAAGAGGAGCGAGCCAGCGGAGGAGGAGGCGGCGACCACAAACCCGCCACCACTCACGTGCGCCACGTTGACCGCGTGGTAGGGCAGCCAGAAAACGCAAAAGGTCACCACGATGGCCAGGATGAGCTTCTCGCTGCGGACGCGGCGGCCAAATTTGGTCTGGCGGATGCGCTGCAGGATGCACACGTAGCTGACCACCACCACGCCGTACGGGATCAGGAATCCCAAGACCAGCTCCATGGTGTACTGGACGACCGTCTGCCGACACAAAAAAAACAACACAACCGTCAGGAATTAGGGGATTCCTTTGTTTTTTTTTTTTTAAATCAAAAAATGGCCACTAAAATCCATTTCTCCGTTTCTGACTTTGCTTGACGTAGAGCGCCTCGACCGACTCACGTGCGCGTCCTCATCGTGGAAGGAGTCGCATACGGCGCGCCCGTCGCTGATCCTGACTTCCCGGAAGACGGCGGCGGGCACGGAGGCCGCGGCCACCAGCGCCCACACGCCCACCAGCGCCCACGCCACCGCCCGGCGAGCCGGCGCGGCCGCGCCTCGGGGCCGCAAGACGGCCAGCAGGCGATAGAGGCTCATGACGGCGATGATGTGAATGGAGGCGTACATGTTGGCCAGGCACAGGTAGAAGAGCACCTTGCACATGGCCGTCCCGAAGGCCCAGCGCTTCATCACCAGGTAGGCCACGAAGAACGGCGTCAGAGCCATGAGCGAGCCGTCGGCCACGGCCAGGTTGAGGATGAGGAGCGTGGTGACGCTCCGCTTGCGGGCGCGGGCCAGGATACTCCAGACCACAAACAGGTTGCCGGGGAAACCCAAAAGGAAGACGGCGCCCAGGATGAGCGCGCCGGCCGCCGTGGCCGCCGTGCTGTCCACGATGCTTTCGCTCGTCAGCGGGAGGGATCCGTTGCCGGGCGCCATGGGCCGGCGGGGAACAAATGTGGCGGGGAACAAATGGCCGGCGCCGCCCGCCCCTCAGAGTCGAGCCGAGAGCGTCAGGAGACCCGACGGCCGGGTCGTCCCGTCGGTGGCCCTCGGCGGAGCTGCGCGAGTTTCCACGGGGAGGGCCGCGCCCGACGGGTTTCGACAGGGCCTCCTAATTCCTCAGTCCGGGCCAGACCAGACTTGCTCGAAGTGGAGCAATGCTTAATTCTTTAGCGACAGCTAACCCCGCCGCACAAAAGCTATTCAATCATTCCGACGTGCGTGGACGCACATACGTACGAAAAGGAAGGCGGCCGCCCCGGTCCAGCGAGGGTAGCCTCGCTGGGGGCAATGCATTCAATGGCCTCAGCCGCTGCGACGCCAAGCTTTTTCCACGGGCGCCACTACTCTCTCGGCGAGCGATGGCACGGCACGACCATCCAGACGTCGACTGCGCGTGCCGTCATCAATCCAAGGTAGTCCGTTGGGCACAGAGACGGCCAAGCCACCCCTTCAATCCTGAAAGAGAAGCCGGGCCACGGCGGCCCAAAAGTACCAGAGGACGCTCTTCCTCACCTCCGCCTCAGAGTTTCCGGGGAGGCGTCGGGATCCTCCTCTGTCGACTCCGCCCACTGGCTTCCCAGCGAGTACGCACCAATGACGTTGGGGCGCGTGGCTCGGGGGCCCGGGAAGGCTCAAGCTGGCAAATGTACACAAAGCGCACGTGGGAGTGGCCCCGTCCGATGGGGGGGGCGTTTGGATTCCGAACCCAGTTTGAATGGGATGCACGAGAATGAATGGGTCGCAAACGCGGGGAGTGGGGAAGGCGTGGTTTATTGGCCCGATGTCAGTCCATTTAGAGCAGGAATGCCTCCCTTCCTTGGGCTTTTCCGCCGACAAAATCAAAGACGGCCGCCGACGGGAGACCAGTCCGCGTACGGTGTCACAAGAAAGCTAAGATAAGGTCAAAGGCGCCTTCCTTATTGGTTCATCTGAGCCACGAGACCCTCCAGTTCGGGCCTGGCCTTGAAACGGGCCAGGAAATCGGCCTCCGAGTGCTGCGGGCAAATGGACGGCGTTAGGCGTGCGCGGCGTGCGGCGGGTCGTCGGGTGGGAGCCCACTCACCTCCCTTATGGACAGGTCCACGCCCTCCGGTTGGTTTTTCACCAGGACGTCCAGCAAGGTGGCACCGAGTGTGGCCTGAAGGCTTTTTAACTGCGAACATGTTAGTGTCAGGGCCAAGCAAGCGCAAAAGGAAAATAGGACTTGGAGAATTTGTGGTTTCTAAAAGGTCAACGACGCTATAGCAGCGGCCATGCCAGGATTACCTGAATGACGCGTTTATGAGTTCTGACCAGCGAGTCCACGTACATCTTGGTGCCGCCGTCCTGCATCAGCATCACTTCCGTGCTTTGGGTGGGCAGCGCATAGCTAGATGGGAAGACCACCATTTAGAACAATCGCCATCCATCCGGGCGAACCCTCGGGGGCTCGGCGTCACTCACCTCTCCGCCACGCCGACCCCGAGTCGATTGCACAAGTTGTGGATGTAGCGGGCAAAGTGCTCCACCGCGGTCATGTCATTGCCGGACACGTTGACGTTGAGGGTCCCGTACGCCGTGTCGGTGGAGGACAAAATTTTGCCCATCTGATGCTTGTCTTTTTTTTTCTTGGGCTGAGGGAGAGAAACAACGGTAGATTTGGGGGCCCGCCGGCGCCCGCCGGCACCCGCCACTCACCGCTTCTTTAGGCAGGAGATGTCGCCACCTCCCGATGCCTTCGGTGCGGGCACCCCTGTAAGACCTTTTTGGAGTCGGCGAAGGGCAGCCCGCAGGCCCCTGCGCCGTGGGGTGGCGGCATGCTGGAGCCCTTTCAAGGTAAAGGCAGGAGCGTTAGGTAGGCCGGGGGCCACGTGGACAAAGACTGACGGGAAGCCAAGTACTTACCGAAGAAGTAGTAGCGCTTGTCTTTGGACCTGCGAAATACAATCAGTCATCTGGCGAGTTCTAATGGAGCGAAAGCGAGCGACGTGCCGAGCGTTCAAAAGGGGAGCCAGGTAGACTGGATGGGAGGGCTGCCGGACGGTCAAATGAGTTCGTTCACCAAACAATCTCAAACTGTAAATATGTCATGTCAATGTAGTCGAAAAGGCTTAGGCTTGGGCTCAGGGTCAGAGAAAAGTTGCTCTGTCTGTCGGTCTCTAGCCTAGTGTCGCATCCCAGTAGCAAGGTCGCGATCGTCTATGGCCGTACTATGAGTGAATGTTCCAACAACTTCACCGTCGACATGAGTGCGAGAGTCAGAAAAGGACCTCGCGCACAACAAGAAAGAAAGAAAGAATATACGTACGTTTCGTGTGACGTGCAGCATTGCTGTGGGCCACAATTGAATGAGAAAGTCGCCAGCGTTTAGCAGCCACGGACCGGAAATGCCAATAGGAATCTGGTACGTCGGCTTTTTGTGTCCGTCAACAGCTCATCGTCACTTCCATGCGGCCCTGTCACGCTTTCCATTCTCCTTTGACTTAGAAAATCAATTTCCAACGCGAATACGTATCGGAGGTAGTGGACGATGCGTTCCCTTTGCGCATTTTAACGATACCAACGCAAACACAAAGTCGAATGTCATTTGACCCCAACGTGCTGCCCGTCAGTGGGAAGTCATTTTACATTCGATGGAAACAGCCCGAGTAGATGTGTGATGCACGCTCGAGGCCAAGCAAGATGATCGCACACACTTTGCGGCCATTTTGCGTCAGAGCATTTGGATCGATAGAACAATTGATGGAGCGCACCCTCTGAAATATTGGGATTACGAAGAAATGACTCCCATTTGCCTCCATGTCAATGATTCAAGCCAGTGGAAAAATTGAGGCCACTCAAATGAAAGTCATTTCGTCCTTTTAATTTTATTACAAAAAAAAATGTCAGAATTAAGTACAACAAACATCTACTTGCAAAAGACAAATAAGAGAAACTGGGTGCGCGCGCACCTTGCTTACAAACCCCATTAGAAACTCAATAACGTTTCTTTAGGAATCAAAACATAGTGATAAAAAAAAAGAACAAACAAAAAGAAAACATTAAGTCTCACTCACACGACGCAGAAGGATGAGGAATGAAGAGAACTTTGCTGGTACGTCACAATTAAGGCGCGACGCGCGGCGGACTGGACGTGGAAACGTGGGTCGTGGTGGAGAAGAGCGTCGCACGCTTAGGACCGCCTCTTCTTTTTGGTAGGCGGCAGCGTCGAGCGGCTCTTCCTCTTTTTGTTGGACGTGTCCTCGTCCTCGTAGGTGCTCTCCTTGTCGGCTGTGGATGAAGGAAGGACAAAGGCGCGGCGGTGACGTCAGCGGTGGACTTGCGTCCGGAGCGAGCGCAAGTGTGAAACGGTCGCCCGGACGGCTGGGAAACACGGCGCTCACCTTTCCTGGCCTCTTCTTCCAACTCGTCCCAGTCCTTGCCGCTCTCCTCCTCGCTGCCCAGCGACGCGCTGTAGTCTGAAAGCGGCGCGGCGGCACGTCACGTCACGTGATGGAGATGCCAAAAGGCCCCGGGGGGAAAAAAGGCCGCGCCCACGTACCGGAATCCTCCGTCTCGGAACTGTAGTCTTCGTCGCTGTCTTCCTCCTCCACTTCCGTCTCGTCCGCCGAGGGGTTGAAGGTCTTGTCCTCCATCTCCGACTCGGAATCTTCTTCGCCGCCGCTCCCCTGGGGTGGGGGTTGTTCAGTAGCAAGTCGCTAGGGCGCCGCCGCCACGGCCGCCGCCGCCTCCGCCGGCACCTTCCGTACCTCGCTCTCCGGGTCCAGGAAGGACCAGCCTCCTTGCTCGAAGAAACCCTCGGGGTCGTCGACGATGGTCTTCATGATCTTGGTCCAGTTGAGGGACTGGACGCCTTCCGTGTACTTGATGTCGCACGAGCTGCGGCAGGGGGCGGGGAGCGTCACAGAGAGGGCGCCTCGGCTGGTGGGCGGCGAGCTTACTTACTTAAGCCACTCCTTGATGGGATCCAGCGAGTTGACGGGCACGGCGTTGATCATGGTGACCTTCTTGTTATAGTCCTTGTAGACGATGACCACGTCAAAGTTCTTCAGGTGGAACTGCACGCGCTCAAAGTGGACCAGCTCCACCTCGTCCAGAGTCACCACGAACGGCGGCTGCGGGTCGAGACGGACGGACGGCGGCAGCGAGTGTGTCAGAGGCATTTGGAGGAGGCTCGCGTCATTTGGAACGGCGCCGACACACCACGAAAACAACATTTGGTTCTGGGTACTTCCTCTGGCCCCTTTGCGCCAATGGCGAGTACGCGCAAGTTCATTTGGTTTTGAGAAGCACAGCATGTCAAATTGCGGGAATACGCTTATCGAACGTGCGATTCCAGTTGCCCTCACTCACCCATTCGGTAACGTTGACAAGTGAACTGGAGGTGGGCTGTAGCAGGCAGGTACTCCTGTAGGGGGCGCCCTGGAAACTGGAAACATGGGAGAGCAAGCAAAGAGTGACAATTGGTGGGAATTTGCCAGGCTTAATTAGCAAAGTTGAGCCTAAACCCATAATACCTTCTTCCCTATTATTATTATTATTATTATTATTATATATATCTTTAGTTTTTTTGACTCACCCCAGGTCCCTGAAGGGAACCTCAAACTCCAGCTGTTCCCGGGTGAGGGTCTCCACCTTCTCGATGAAGTTCTTGAAGGCCGACTTGAGCTTGTGCCGCATCTCGCGCTCCATTTGCTCGGCGTAGAGGTCGTCGCGGTCGTGCATGTGCTGGTGCTTGCCCAGGTCGGTGGTGATCTCGCCCACTTCCGTGTAGAACTGCACGTCCGTGTGCCGCCGCTTGCCGAACATGATGGCGTTCTGCGGGAAAGGCGGCGGTCGGTGGGCGATCTTCTCCCCCCCCCCGGCTCTACGGGCCCCGACCCCTACCCACCTTGAGGTGGAAGTGCAGGACGATGATCATCTCGCCGTCGCACGGCTGGAAGATGGCGTGCTTGATGTTGTTGTAGAGGATGTCCACTTTATCGCCGCGGACGGACGTGAAGCGGAAGCCTGGAGGCCAGCGGGGGTAAATGAGTGGTGGTCGGCGGGGGGGGGGGGGGCGGCTTCGTTTGGGCCGACGGGGGCCGCTCTACCGTTGGTGTGCGCCTCCAGCGAACCCTGCATCCTCTTCTGGGCGATGTTAGGCCGGATGTAGAGATCCTTGAGCTTGGGGTTGCTGCGGTTGAGGTTGACCACCAGCGAGTCCTGCTTGACGATGCCCTCCTTCTCCTTCTCCTCGGCCTCTCGCGTCTTGTAGCGCTTTTGGACTTCTTTGATGATGCGGAAGGCGTTCTGGAGGTTGGTGGACGGCACCGAGGTGTCGCCGGGCGCCTTGAGGTTGGAGGCGCGGTACGTGCTGCCGGAGGAGGAGGAGGAGAAAGGACATCACCAACCACCCCGTTCGAGGAGGAGGAAAAAAGAACATCAGCACCCCGTCGTCCGTTCTCGCCGTTTTGAAGCCGGCCGGCCGGCCGGCGGCGCGATACCTACATTTCCTTGACAAAAGTGGCATCCGGGTTGGGGAAGATGTTGCCTTCTTGCCTTCCCAAGGAGCTGCCGGGAACGTAGAAGTTGATCCTGAGGTACGTGTAATCGCCTTCAACCGACATGCTGATGTTCTAGACGACAAAGCCGCCGTGGGAACAGGAGAGGGTGAGCGCCGGGCGGGGGCGGGCCGGCGGGCGGGCCGGCCGGGCGTCGTACCTTAATGGTGGCGATGTGGAAAGGCGTGGCGATGCCAAAGACGGGCATGACCACCGTCTCGTATTTCTTGTCGATGAAGATCTTCATTTCTCGGATTTCCTTCTCCCGGGGCATCTGAGAGACGTTCTTGTAGGACACGTTGGATTTTCTGGCCCTGTGGGGCAAGTGGGTGGTCGGGTCGGGATCTGGAACCTTGCAGTGGCGGGCGCCCCCCCCCCGGCCCCCGCCCCCCGGCCGCCTGCCTGCACCACTCACTTCTGAATCTGCTGCTCGCCTTTCTGCTCGGTCAACCGGCGCTTGGCCTCCTCGTTCAAACTGTCGGCCAGCTCCTTCTGGTGGGCGCGCCGCTTCTCCTCCGCCGTCAATTCGTTCTGAGGAGACAGACGAGGTGGACGCCAGCGTCAGAGATAGACCGGCGCGCAGGCGCCACCACAACACGCGTGCGCTGACAAAATGGCGGATGTGGCGCATGCAGACGCCCACTCATTGGCCGCCACCACCGACGTCCAAGCGTCTCCGAGAGAGAGAGCACGGCGCCGACGGGCGTCCGAGCCCACGTCGGAACGGACGGGAGAGGCCCGGCCCATCGAGAAAAACAGGCGCTCTGCCGTTTCTTTGCCAGTGGCGCGGGATTAAAGCCACTTTTTAAAGCAAGGATGCTACTCGGAGTGTTGTCGATGGCGGCCAATGAGTTGAAAAATAAATCCACAGAGGAAAAAGAATAAATCAATCCATCACGAGGTCAAAATGGCGGTGGCTCTCTTTCGCAAGCGATTGTATTAGAATGCACTACTTACCTTCCCGAGTAGCTAGCAAAAAAGCAAAAAGACGCTCAGTCAGCGGCCGCCTCCCGCGTGCCCGTCTGGCCAAGGTTGCGCGGCGCCGCGCCAACTCACCCGGGTTCTGTCGGCGAGCAGCGCCGCACTACGGGCGCCCTTGCCCAGGAGTTCCTCGGCGTCGTCGCCGTCCTCTTCCTCGTCTTCCTCGTCGTCGTTCTAAGACAGGGGGGGGGGGGGGGGGGGGCTTTTTCAGGATGGGGGCCTCCGTGGCGGGTGGCCGGCTCCGTGGCGGGGCTCACCTTGAGGAAGATGCCCACGTTCTTAATCTTCTTCTTGACCGGCGTGAGGACCGTGGCCGGCTCCTCCTGCGGTTACCGTGCCGTGGTTACCGAGAGGGCGGATGGGCAGGGGCGCAGCGCTCCACCATTCCACTCACCTCGTTGATTTGCACCGTGTCGCCCACAAACAGGGCGTACTTTTTTTGCTCTTCTTTCTTGCCTTCCTTATTGACGAGGTCGGCAAAGCCCAAACTGACGCTCAGCACCATACCTGCATGTGCGCGTGCGGGAGGGGGGGGGGGGTGTCAGAGACAAAAGAAAACATTTCCCTGATACACCTCCAAGTAAATCTTTCTTGTTACTGGCACGGAGAGCCCCATTTCAGTGAGCACTTTTACCTTTCTTGAGTTTGTAGTGGTTCTTGGCGTTGAGCACCAAGGAACCTTCTCGGAACTCGATGCCCATGGCGAAGCTGAAAGGGATCCATCCGCCTTTGGATTTGGCCGCTCGGACGGGCGGCGGGGGAACTTACCCCAGATTTTTGGTCAGCCTGGCCACCAGATCGCCCTTCTCTTTCTTCACGTAGTCCAGGACGGCATTGTAGGCGTCGGCCAGTTTCACCCCTGGGGAAAAGACGCCCGGCCGGCCGGGTTGACCCGGGATCCCGGCACAGACTCCCGCCCCCTTTCGCCGCCCATCCCCGAGACCCACCGTGCTTGAGCTCCTTCAGCAGCTCCTCCTCCACCTGCAGCAAAAAGTTGTAGTTGTCCTGCATGTCCTGCGGGGGGTCCACCATGAGAGTCCGCACCAGGTTGGAGCAGTACGACTTGTAGCGAATGCCCATGGCGCAGGTGATTGCGCCAAAGTGCATGTGGTTTTTGTCACTGTGGGGTGGGAGAAGGTTGACGTGGCCATTGCGGGCGGGCAGCGCCAAACCTTCGGTTTGAGCGGGCGCCGGCTCCCTGGCTCGCTCGGCGGAGGATACCTGACGACGCTAAACTTGAGACTGTAGTTGCCGCCGCTTTGGATGATGGGGGGATAGCACATCTCCACCGCCGAGGGGTCCACGCCGCCCAGGTACTTCCTCTCCTCGATGGCCTTTTCCACCGATTCGGCCAATTTGCTGTGGCGCACTTTCTGCGGGCGGGCGGTGACCGGTGAGACGTGACCGGACGGAAAACGGGCGTCTGACCCGACCGACCCCGTCCCCGCGGCGCCCGCCCCTTCACCCCGTCCCCGCGGCGCCCGGCCCTTCACCTCGTCGGCATCCACGATCTCCATGACACGCTCCTTGAAAAACTTGGAGTAGACCTCGCTGGTGATGGCGGCGGCTTTCTTCATCAGGGCGAGTTCGCCGTCTTCCTTGACCGCCATGGTGTAGGCCACCACGGCGCTGATGTCCACTTTGTCCAGCCCCCCGGCCGCCAGCGTGTCGTTCCAGCTCTTCATGTAGTCGCCGGGGAACTTGTCCTTGCTGAACACGCCCACCGTCTTGCCTTGGCGGCTGCTTCGGATGGCGTCCATCATCTTGTCGAAGTTGGGCTTGTTGCTCTCGTTCTGAAAGACGCGGTTTATCCTTTTTGGTGGGTTCCCGGGGGCCGACGTTTGCGCTCACCTTTTCCCTGGTCAGGAGAGTGATGGGCGGAACTCCGTTGGCGTTCTCGTTGCCCTTGGTGATGGCCACCTGTTTGAGAAAATCCACTTTCTTCTTGCTGGCGAGGAAGAGGATCTTGGTATCGCAGAAGACCATGATGGTGTCGGTCACCTCGTAACCAAAGAGCCAAGTCTGGAGACGGGAGAAGGTCAGGGAACAGAGGCGCAAAGGTGGAGCGCCCGAGACGGACGGCGACGTCTCACCTGAATGGCCGTGGATTTGGCGTAGACTATTTCTTCGTCCACTCCGACCGAGACCACGATGGCGTCCACTTTTCCGAATTCATCTTCTCCTTTCTGGGAAAGTAAACAATGACTTTGGTGTGGCTCAAACAGTCTCCAACGTTTTCGCAATTCATTACTCTCTAGAAGTAGCTAGCTGAGCTCGGGCGACTGTGGCTTTTAGTGCCACGTTTGGCAGCACTTTGTGGAAAAAAACGCCACCGTTTCCGTCACACAATAAGTATCCAGAGGAAGCGAGAGGCGAGTGCTCTTTTGACACTAGCTATCTATCGCGTAGCTTCGTGTAGCTCCGTGTAGCTTCGTGTAGCTTCCCTGCTTTTCCAGAACACCAACCGATTTGACAAGAAAAAACACGGCTCGGTGGGTGGCACAACTCTGCAAATGGGCTCTATCTGAAAATCCACCAACGAGCAAACGTTTGGAGTGCACTAGTGCGAGTCCGTGTCCATGTGTGCAAGCGGAGAACAAAAGTTCCTGCTTCTCGCACGCCGCCTGTCTCCGTACAAGCCACAAAAAGCTTGTTAAGCAGTGCGTTTACGTCTGGTGTCATTAAATATCCTCGCAAGCGCTTGTCTGTCTGCAAGACTCTCGAGCTAGCAAGTTTGCCGAGTCCAGCTTTCATAGCCACGAGGCTCGCGTGTGCTAAAGGGGAGAAGAAAAAAAAGGAGCTCGAGTGCGTTGGCGCGATGTTGAGCTAGCTAGTCGGCTAGTTGGCAGGCTAGTCGAGCTAATGGCGATTTGTTATGAGATTTCTTTCTTTCGCCGCGGGCGTTCTTCTGTTACCTTCCAGTTGCTGTAAAGTCGCTTAATTCGCCGATAGTACGCTTCCTTGTCCAGGTTCGCCGCCATGGTGAATCCGGTGCTGCACACACACACACAGGCGCGCGCGCACACACACTCTCCCGACACCGGCCTCGCGTTCAAGCTCAGCAGCAGCACTCGTTAGGCCGGAAGCTGACGATGAAGAGGATGAAGATGAGCAGGAGGGGAGGGGCGAGGAGGAGGAACAGGCGGGGAGGGTGCGAAGGGGAGAGGTGGGGGAGCAGGAGGGGAGGGGCGAGGAGGAGGAAGAGGATTTGTGAAGCACTGTGAAAAAGAAAAGAGGCTTATTTTTGGCTCAATAAATAAAAGCACAGGTGTAAAAGTATTCATTATTGATGTCAATAAAAACATAAGGAGCTACATATATCCGTTATTTTAGGGTGTTTTCTTTTGATCCCGAGTCTAAAAATAAAAAAGACAATGAACTGATACTGCAAGATTTGGACGTGCATTTATTTGTGAGGTCCCACACGTTCCACTTTATTAAAACATTTGAATTCCAGTCATTTTCAGTAGCGTGAACATGTCTTTTTTCCACTCACCGTGTCCAAGTGGTCAGATGTTCAACACCACACTCAATAAGCATCACAGGTCATGGGAACAACAACAACAACAACAACTGGAGCCGGGAGAGCCAAAGTGGCTTGATTTCTTCAATCCGGGCACCAGTTACAAAGTGTCACTTGATCTCCAGAGGTGGCTGCCACGCGCACCTCGGCCGGGTGAGGTGGATGCCCCGGCGGCCTCCGGGCCGCTCGCCGTACGCTACGCTCGTCTCCACGTGGCCCGCGACCCATCCTACCTCCGACGTGGAGCCCAGACCGATCGCGGCTCCTCGACAACCCTCCGGGGGGGGGATAAGCGCGGACAAAAACCCACGGATGGATCAGTCGCCGGGTTCCCTCGGCTAGGTGACCGTGGTGGAGTTCTGGCCTCGGATGGCGCACCAGGCGCTGAACACGTCCCTGCGGACGTGGAAATTTCCATCAGTGGGGTTTGAGCCACGGCAGGCGGGCGGCAGAGGCGGCGGGTAGCGCACCGGCAATGCGTGGCCACGCACTCGTTGCTGCAGTACTCTCTGTCCCAGTCCTCGCTGTCCACCGCCGGGTTGGTGCAGCCGGAGCGCACGCACATGTTGGGGCCGCCGGCAGCGGGCGCCGCGCCGGGCCCCGCGCCCACTTTCAACTCCACCTGCATCTGACACAAGGGCGGACACGGTCAACAGCGGGTAGCCCGGGGGCGGCGGCGGCTGAAAGGTCAAAAGAAAGGGCCGGCCGGAGTCCTCACCCCTTCATCCGCCTCCGGGCCCCCGCCGCTGCGGCGCGCCGCCTCCGACGATTGCACGGGATCCGCATGGCGCGCCGACGGGACCGCCTTGATCTGCAGGGGCGGCGGGGCCGCCGAGGCCGAGGCCCCGCCGCCCGCCCGCGGCTTGGCCTGCAGGGGCGGCGGCGGCGCTTGGGCGCGCGCCATCTGCTGTAGCCGGGGCGGCGGCGGCGCGCTCTGCATTTGCTGCAGCGGCGGCGGCGCCGGCACGGCCGTCACCGACACCCCGCCGGAGGGCAGCTGCGTCTGCTTGATGATGATCTTGGCCACGGTGGGCGGGTTGGGTTCGGGCGCGGCCGGCGGTCTGATGGCGCCCGTGCGGGAGCGCGTGGTGACCTGAGGCAGGTCCAAGATGATGTTGGAGGTGCAGATGTTGGTAATGGTGTTCTCCTCCGGGTTGTACAGCTGCGCCCTGGTGGGGCGAGCCGGCGCCGAGCCCACGGGCGGCGACGGCGCCGAGTCCGTCACCTCCGTGGGCACCTGGCGCCAGCCAGACGGGTCAATGAAGGAAAGGCCAGGGGCCCGAAGGCCGGGGGCCCGAAGGCCGGGGGCCCGAAGGCCGGGGGCCCGAAGGCCGGGGGCCCGAAGGCCGGGGGCCCGAAGGCCGGGGGCCCGAAGGCCGCGGGGCCGGGCAGGCAAAGCCACGGCCATCCCACCTGATTGTTGAGAGTGGCCTTGTACTCTGCCAGCGCCCGGGAGTAATCCTTCTTGGCCAGCTCGTTTTTCCGCTTGTAGACCTGGCCGAGCGGGAAAGGGCGCAGCGGTGAGCGAGCGCACGCCGGGAGGCCACGCTCGGTGCCCACGTGGGGGGCGTGCCGGCTCGCCACCTGTTTCTGCTCCTTCCCGAGGCTGTCCCACATGGACGCCACGATCTTGGAGACTTCCCCGATAGTGGCTTTGGGGTTTTGTCCCTTGATGGCGGCCTGAGTATCCCTGAAGAAGAGCGCGTACGCCGGGACGGGCTTCTGCGGCTCGTCGGGGTCTTCCTTCATCTTGGCCGACTTGGCGCACGCAGCCGCCGCCGTCGTCGTCGCCGCCGCCGCAGTCGTCGTCGCCGCCGCCTTCCGGACGGCGCTCGCCGAGGTTCCCGTCGTCGGACCGGGAGGCGGTGCCCCGCCAGAGTCCAGGGAGATGATGCCGGGGCAGTAAGTCTGCGAGACGGGAGACTCCACCAGGATGCTCTAAACGCGGGCGTTTGGCCGTTACCCAAAAGACGGCGAGAACCAACCGCCTCGCCACGTCCATGAAAAGGCACCACCGAGACCCGTCCGCGGACACCCAAAGCCCAAGGAGCCAGATCTCACCCTTCGGAAGTTGTCCATGTCGTCGTCGTCCTGCAGAGAGCCGGCCGGCGACAGCGGGTGCACCGGCGAGCGCGGGCGCTGCAGGATGGTGGCGGCCCCCAGGCCCAGGCCCAGTTGAGCGCCCAGCTCCGACTGGTCGATGGTGCTCAGCACGGCCGAGCCCAGCAGGCCTTGGCTCATGTCCCCCAGCGGGACGTCGATGGCCACCGGCGACGAGCCGCTGAACTGCGACCCCATGGGGTGGGCCAGGTCCTGCCCGCACACCCGGCCGGGAGAGTTTGCCCACGTGTCACCGGCGCCCGGGCGGCCAGGTATACTCACCATCCCCAGGGACGAGCCCAGTAGGGCGCCTCCTCCCGACTGGTGGATGACCCCCAGACTGAGGTGCTCCAGACCCTGGGAAGTGGGGTGGACAAAAGTGGAGGCGAAAGAGGGGTCGTCGCCTTCCACCACGGCGTTCCCGGGCACCGACACGCCGTCCGAGGGGCCGGCGTCCGACAGCTCCCCAAAATGAGACACCACGTCAGACGCGGCCAGGGACGAGTCCGGGTCCAGGGAGATGGGAGGGATCTCAAATTCTTCATCGCCGAGGCTGGGCGTGTGGAAGGTCTACGCGGGGAGAGACGGGAGAGAAACGCCGGTGGTGAGGGACGCCGCCGGCGAGGGACGCCGCCGGCGAGGGACGCCGCCGGCGAGGGACGCTGGCGTGGCCCAAGCGCTCCGCTCACTTACCTCTGAGGGCGCCAGGAAGGGATGGCCGGAGCCCGAGATGGTCAGGTAGTTGTCGCCCCCTCCGGGGAACTGAAAGACGGAGGAGCACGTTCAGGCAACGGCGCGGCTTCCTTTACACAATTGCGATGACAAAGGAACGACTCGGCTCTCTCGGAATCCAAACCTTACGACCCCCGTCCCCTACTCCTCGGAGCGTGTCCGTGGCGTCCCACAAAACTCGCCGCTGTCCGGATCGAACGCAGACTACTCAATTGGAACCCGAGACGCCGATCGAGGCGGAGTCAAGCGGCGCTAAACACCGCAGCAGCATTTCATTCAAAATAAAAGCAGCAGAGATCTACCCCCACCGCCCCACATGGAGTCAAGCATCTAGCTAGCTAGCGACATCGCTCCTTTGTCGAGTGAACAACGTTTACTGTCGAACTCCGAAGCGAGTAGGTAGCAAATAGGCTCGGAGTGTCGCCAGAGCGCATCCGGCGTGGCCAGGCATCACGAATGGCGACAAAGCCGTTTTCGGAGACGTCGAGAGGCGCCCTCGTCTTCTTACCTCCATGCTGGTGGGCAAATGGTGCTCCCGGTGGCCTTTTGGAAGCCTCTTTTGCCCAGTGAACTTCGGCCGCAAGCGATTTCCTCAACGATTACAACATGGCACCGGCGGCGTCCACTGGATAGGACGTGCGACTGGAAATGACGTCACGACGTCGTCGCCGGGGCGTTCAGGGACCTACGCAAAAGTGTGTGCATTGAGCAGGAGGGAGGGGAAAAAAACAACACCTCTTTTCTTCAAAATCATTTTATTCCCAAAATGTTTAAGCGAACTGGTGTTATGTCTCACTTGGTCGTTAAAAAAAAAAAGATACAACTTGGAATTTATGTACAGGCAGTAAAAGAATGTTTGAAAAGAGACAATTGAAATCCCTGCTGTCACAGTCAAATGGTGAAAGAAGCACTCGTTCACACACACAAATGGACAGACGGCGGCACAAACAAGCACGTGACCCCTTTTTCGTTCAGTAACCCCAAGTCCAAGCCGACACCTGAACCGACCCGACAGACAAACCACCAATCGCGCCCAAATGATGCCGTTCGGACATTGACGGCTGGAAAGAAAGGATCAATTGACATTTGCCATCAAACGGCTCCAGTGTGATGTGATACCAATCAAGTGATCGGGGCCTCTTTTGAGAGCGACCAGTGGCTAAGGGTTTAACCGAAACCAATTCCTTTTGAGCGGGAGGGCTGAAACAAGCAAGGGACATTGTTCCACCCTTCCAGTCCAAGCCAATTGGATGTCGGTGACCTTTTGTCGTTACGCCAGCGCCCTCGGAGGAATGTACGGCGTGTGTCACAAAACGCAGACGCAGTTACGTGAGGCAGGCGGGCGGCACCTGGTTGAGTTTGTCCAGTGTCCACCGCTAGCAAAGTGCAGAGAATCCCTTCTGTTAGCAGATAAACTAGAGCCTGGCCATTCCCAGATTCAATTCAAATAAACAAAGTTCTAAAGGACTGGCGTGGAAATAAAAGTGCAGAGAAAGGAAGAAAAGCCCATGATTGGAAACACAGATTACGCGGATAATACCAAAGAGACAAAAATGTAACCCTGAGTCTGGTGGGAGCAACGACAGCCTCTGACACGAGCGCTGGTTTGACTTTTGTAAGGATGCAGTACTCTCTAAATAAATCAACTCCCCCCCCCACACACACACACCCACAACACACCCCATTCACTCACTCACTCGCCCGCCCGCTCACCCACTCACTCACTCGCCCGCCCGCTCGCTCACCCACTCACTCACTCACTCACTCACTCACTCACTCACTCACTCACTCACTCACTCACTCACTCACTCACTCACTCACTCACTCACTCACTCACTCACTCGTTCATTCTTGCAGCCCCACGACAGTGGAATGGAAAGGTACGCGCCCGTGCGTGATGACGAAACAATGACGATGAGTGACAAGCCAGGTTGCTTTGAGTGTTACATGCAGTGGCGGTGGCGGCAGGGGAAAACCTCCCCTCCAGTCACTTGGCGGCGGCGGCGGCGGCGGCAGCGGAAAACCCTCCCCTCCAGTCCCCTGCAAATCCCCTGCAAGTCCCGCCCTCACTTCCAGGAGACCGTCTGGTCGTTTGTCGTCAGGAATAGATGGTGATGACTTCGCTCCCTCCGCCTCGGACCAGCAGAACGCGCTCCAGACCCTCCGTCAGAACCTCCAGGAACTCCATGTCTGCACGGCGAGTCGAGGCCAGGCAAAGCCACAAATTGGATGCATCGGAAGGCTTTTCTCCCAGTCAAGGATACAGTTCTCTTCTCCCTCGGGGTTCTTGGGCGGTCCCGGCATGTTGAGCAGGACCACCCGGGCGTCGTGGGATTTGTTGACGATGACTTCGTTGAGCTTGACGGCCGTGTGCATCCTCCTGACGTTGGAGTGGTCTCTGAACGCAAGGAAAGAAGGATTCAAAAGGCCGGTGGCAACGCCGGAGGAGACCACGGTGGCAACGCCGGAGGAGGCCAGGGTGGCGCGCCAAGCGCTCCTCCGCGCGCTCCGACGAGACGCCGCGCCGACGGGTGGCTCTGGATTGCGCTCGGGGACTCACGGCCGCATGCTGAGCATGTCCCTGAAGCCCTCGGGCGTGGCGCATCCAGAGTGAGCGGCCCGGTACTGCGACGCCTTCTCTTTGGTCCAGGTCATTTGAACGCGGCGGTGGCGCTCGGACGAGGGCCCGTCCCCGCCCGCCGCCGCCGTTGCCGCCGCCGCCACCGACGGCTGGTCCCGCTCCGCACCCTCCGCGTCGTCTTCCTCGTCGGAGCCGATGCTGGTCAGCCGCAACATGGAGTTGCGATCCTTGACCAGCTGCGCCTAAGGGAAAATGGGTTAGTGTGTGTGTGTGGGGGGGGGGGGGGGGCGCTCAGGGTCAGCCTAAGGCCAAGACCCGGCTAGCGTCAAATCTTTTACTGGGTTCTCTCCGACAAAAGCCCACTCTACAGATGACTACTGGGAACGGCGGCGGGGGGGGTTAGGGTTTGGTCGAGGCCGGCCGTTTTCTATCAAAACTCACGTCGTCAAAACTCCAGCGAACCCGCTGACGAGTCCGCTGGCGACAGGAGAAGGAAGCGGACATTTCAAGGATTGTAGCCGAGCGGGCGACTCGACCCCCCCCCCCCCCCCCCCCCCCCCTCCCCTCGGGTCCTCACCTCCCGCTCCCGGTCCGATTTGGACAGACGCATCTGGCGGAGCATCTGAGACCTCTGCTCCATCATGAGGGTCCTCTCGTAAGTATACGCGCTGATGTCGCTGTTGTGCTGATCGGAGAAGGAGGTCATGGCTTTGCGTTATACCATGGTGACCTTTTGAGCGGCGGCGGCGGTGGCGGCGGCGGGGGCTTACCATCTCCACAACTTCCACTTCAGCCTGGATGCGCAAGTGATAGAGGAACGTTGCCAGATCCTTCTTCATCTGGATGGAATTGTCCTCCATCTGGGCCACGGTGAAGATGCGCATCCCGCACTTGCGCCACACCTGTTCCGGGCACAGGCCGGCCATTTTGCCGGCCATTTTCACGTCAGTCCGCTCGGCGCGCCTGGCCTGGCCGCGGGCCCACCTTGTGCTGGCGCAGCAGGAAGGGCAGCAGCATCAGCATGCCGCCGTCGTGCACGATCCACCACACGTCCACGTAACCTTCGGTGCACGGCTCGCTGTTGCTGGGGAACAGGGAGATGTTCTTGGGCACCAGCAGGGCCAGGTGGGCGGCAGTGGTGACGCGCACCGTGTCTGGGGGCGGGGACGGGAGAAGGAAACGGCGGGTTACCGACGGTACGTGCGCGGTGGCGGCGGAGGAGGAGGAGGAGGAAGAGGAGGACACGTGCGCGGCGCGGCCACCGCTCGGGCGGGACCGGGAGCAGGCTCACGGATGAAGGTCTTCCAGGACTGCGGGTCCTCGCTCTGCCGCCAGGCGTGAGGCCATCCCATCACCACCGTGTTGGGCTTCATCCCACCCAGGCCGCTGGACTGGATCATGTGACTGATGCCTTCCCGCGCTTTCTGCGCCACGATGCACTGGCAGAAACCCTTGACCCGTTCCTTGTCCATGAGGAGTTTCAGGGTCTGGGGGAGCGGCAGGACATTTAGCAATAGTGCGCTCACTCTCTCTCTCTCTCTCACTCAATCTGACCTGTTCTGCCGCCAACGCCTCCCCGTAGCTTTGGAGGAAGTTGCCCGGAACCACGGTGCCCACGATGGTCAGGCCTTTGCCCGCCTTCAGCTGGCTAGCAAAGGTCAGCAGGCGCGGAGACTTGACGTGCGCGTCCTCGTCCAGTTTCAGTAAAACTAGCAGCTGAGGCCTTTTGGAGGGAGGGAGGGAGGGAGGGAGGGATGGATGGATGGATGGATGGAGGCGTTCAGACGGAACCCGGCCTCGTCGCGGTCACGCTCCCGACCTCACGGGAGAGGAGGGGCGTACCTCCAGTTCTTGGTGTGCGGCGGGCCTTCCTCCAGCCGCAACAGGGCGTAGCGGGCGGCGCTGAGCGACAGACCGCGGATCCCGTCTCCCCACTCTTTTTCTGCTCTGTAACAGACGGAGAGCGCGCTAGATGGCGGCTCCGTGGCTTGCCACTTCACTGGAAACAAAAGGACCGGGACCGGGACCGGGAGCGGGAGCGGGAGCGGAAACTGGGAAGCGCCCCGCCCCCACCTTACCCGTGGTACTCGATGTACTTGTAGATCATGCCCGCAATCACGATGGCCACGATGGCATAGTACCAGGAGGAGATGAACATGAGCGCCAGGCAGATGCTCATCCCCAAAAACGACAGGCTCCTTAAAAAAGGCGCACAATAGGTAGGAGGAGCGGAAGAGGCGCGGCCGCCGCCCCCCACGACGGCACCCAGACCCACCAGTGGTAATAGGAGAAGCGAGGCCTCCAGTTGGGGGTCCTCAGGAGGGTTTGCAGGGCGCAGGCCAGGTTGACAAACAGGTAGCACATCAGGAAGAACCTGGACAAAGCCGATAGGAAGGTGGGCGCCCCCAGACGGCGATGGCAACCGGGGCGCCGGGGGAAATCTCACATGGTCAGAATGGGAGCCACCAGGTCCAGAGAGGCCATCAGGATTCCCAGCTCCGCGATCAACGCCGTCAGCAACAGGGCCCAGGTGGGCTCGCCGTTGGCCTTGCCGTGACCGAACACCTGACCGGTAAGACACGTAAGGCGCGTCTTCATCTAGCGAGCGAGCGAGCCACGAGGCCAAGCGACGGGTCCGAACCCGGAGGAAAGGGACGATGTTGTCCTTGGCGATGGCCTGCAGAAGTCTGGGAGCGCCAGTCAGCGACTGGAGCCCGGCGCCGCACGTAGAGAAGAAGGAGCCCGCCACGATGAGCCAGGGGCTCGGCCAGGCCAGCGTGCCCACCACCAGGTTGCCTCGGACCGAGTCTCCGAACCTGCGGGGAAAGCCCGGGTGAGCCGCCGTCCCGTCGCCGCCGCCGCCGGAACGCGCCAAACTCACTTGTCTCGGAGGACGGCGCCGTCGATGCAGGCGCCGAATAAAACCACCGTGCTTAGGTCTAGGCGGCGGGGGCTCAGGAAAAGGCAGCTGGTCATTAGCGGGACTGCTGCAAAAGGCAAAGGAGGCGTTCCCATTCCGGGGGTGCCACCGTCCGTCCGTCCACGTCCACGCCAAAAGGATACAGACAAGGGAGGTGGTGAGGATGGCCAGGATGGTCCCGATGGGGATGGAGCGCTGAGCGTCTTTCAGGTCCCCCGAGCGGTTGGAACCGGCCATGATCCCTGGGGAGAGCGCTTCGTTAATGTTGGGGTGAAGATCGGCTCGGGGCGAGGCGGCGCTCGTGTCGCGGCGCTCGGGGCGAGGCGGCGCTCGTGTCGCGGCGCTCGTGTCGCGCTGCTCGTGTCGCGGCGCTCGTGTCGCGCTGCTCGTGTCGCGCCGCCTCGGGAGGAAGCTCGAGGGACGCCCCCGGAAGAAGCGACTCACCCGTCACCGAGGGGAAGAAGATGCCCACCAGCAAAGTGAAAGAGGTGCCGATGTCGGCAAAGACGTAGGGCTGCCGCGTGGACGCCGCCTTGGCTCCCGGGGCCGAGCCCAGGGAACCTTTCTCCACCACGTCTCCTTTGCCAAGATACGAGCTCCACAGGTTCTCTGCCGGCCAAGAGGGGAAAGGTCGCCCGGGGGTCGGGGGCCGGGCCGAGACCACGTCTCCGAGACGCCCGCCGGCGCCACCGTACCGCCGATGATGCCGCTGGCCAGACCGGGGATGCCTCGGATCCGGGAGAGGTCGTGGGAGGCAAAGTAGTCGTCGCAGGAGGCGTTGAGATCGGCGCTCTGGCAGAAGCGACTCCACAGGTACGTGGTTCTGACCGTCGGGGTGGCGGGACTCCATTCGGGGGTGGGCCCCGCCGGGGCGGGAGTCCATTCCGGGCCCGGCTCCGCCGTGGTGTTGTCCCCGTCTGGTGAGGAGACGTTGAGCCGGGGCGGGCCAAAAAGAGTGCTCCGCGCCCACGTACCGGCGGGAAGAGTGGCGTTGGCGGCGAGGGCGACGGTCTTGGCGCAGAGGTCGTCGAGCACGTCGTGGCCGTTGACCGTTCGGTTTCCCAGCATGCAAACCCTGCGGAGACCGGGGGGGCGTACGTGCTAGCTTGGGTGCGGGCTGGAAATAGAAGGCTGGGTGGGGGAGACGGCGGGGGCGCTTCCTGGAAATAGAAGGCGGGTGGGGGAGACGGCGGGGGGTTGGCCGCTCCGGGCTACGTACGAAAAGTCGGGTGGCTTAAAGGCGGAAACCAGCGCGCCCACGTAGATGGAGACGATGGAGATGATGACGCAGGCCAAGAAGACGGAGGCCAGCTTGTTGACGTACTTGACGCCCACAAAGACCAGCAAGCACATGAGCAGGAGGCAGACGGAGCCGTAGACTCGCATGTTATTCAACATGGCCGCGGCCTCGCCCTCCAGGCCCTTGGCGGCAAAGATGGCCGCTTCCGGCGCCATGTACATCTGGAGGAGCGGGAAAGGCAGACTTTTGCCCAGGAAGAAACAGATTTGGGGCCGACGGACGGACGGACGGACGGACGGACCACCCACCAGTAGAATCTCCACGGCTCCCAGTATGTACATGGCTCCAGCGAAGGTGGTACCCAGGTAGAAGCACAGCCCCACCGCCCCGCCAAATTCGGGGCCCAGAGAGCGGCTGATCATGAAATAGGAGCCTCCGGCTGGGGGACGGGAGGAGTGGCTCATTCAAATCCACCACGCCGTGGAGGACAAAACAACTTTTGGTCAGGACGAGGGGGTGGGTACCTGGGACCACTCCGTTGGTGGCAATGGCACTCATGGAGATGGCGGTCAGCGTGGTCTGATGAAAGCGAGAGCCACAGTGAGTGAGACGGGCGCTTTGTCCGCGAGGACGGCGTCGGGCGGGCGCCGGGACGGCGTCGGGCGCCACTCACGCAGCAGCAGCAGATGAAGACGATGCAGAGTCCCTGCAAGACGCCGGCGGTGCCCACCACCCAGGTCAAGCGCAGGAAGAGGATGACGCCAAAGATGTTCTGTAGGCACGGCAGGTAGACGCCCATGAAGGTCCCCATGGCCGCCGACTGCGCAGGTGGCGTGGGAACAGACGGGAGCCTCCGTTATGACGGGCCGGCCTCCCGGGCGGGCCCCCAGCCCGAGGCTGGACCCCACGACCGGCCCTCCCGGAAAAGACGGCGCTACCTGGGCGTTCTTCTTCTTCTTCTTCTTGTCGCCGTCGCTCTCGGCTTCCTCGCGCTCTCTGGCGCCCTGCATCAGGTTGGTGTAGTTGGCCAGCCGACTGAGCAGCGACGAGACCTTGGGCCGAGTGTCCATCTCCTCCTGCGAGGGGGCCAGGAGAGGCGTGGGTCGGCGCCAAGGGCCGGAGCCTCCGCCGAGCCGGAGCCCCCGCCCCCGCCGAGCCCCCGCCCCCGCCGAGCCCCCTCCCTCGTGGCCACGCTCACCTCAAACAAAGCCAAGTTCCTGTCGTAGAAGTCGTCGTCGTCGTCCGCGCCGTGGCTGTTGTTGATGTACACGTTGGAGAGCTTGGAGTTGCCGTCTCCTGCGGGGCAGAGAGAGACGCTGGCGGGTGGTGGTGGTGCTGCTGGTTCCGGTGAGTGGGGGTCTCGGGGTGGCCCGGGCTATTTGCCGGGCTCTACCGTCCATCCACCGCCGGCCGGCCGGCCGGCTCCAGAGTGTGGCGCGGCGCTTAAGCCACGGCCGATCAATATCCACTTACCTTCTTGTAATATGCATTCCGGATTAGCGCGGCGGCCGGGGGATTATTCTCCTCACCTTGCTCGGCGTTACTACTGCGCTCGGGGCTTTCCGTCCCGCCGCCCGCCGACGGGTCGCCGGGCGGCTCGCTCCGACCGACGCTCTCCCGGGAGCCGAAGCGCACCCGGGCGCCGGAGCCCGTTTCGGGCGAGGCGTCCGACAGCCCCGGGTGGTCCTCCGCCTTGGTGGGGGTCACGGTGAAGCGGACCGAAGTCATGGCCAGATCCTTTAGTGCTCCGAGGGGGGGCCGGGGGGCCGGGGTACCGGGGGAGGCCCAAGGCTAGCGGGCGCGCTGCGGGCCAAGGGAGCTTAGCTGACGCTGGCGGGCAGGGCAAAGACGGGGGGAGGCGCGTTGACTTGTTTCCCAGTGGCCGTTCTCCACGGAGGCATGCTCACGGTCCGGGGTCGGGGCATTCCCGGTACGGCCCAAGGATCTGGATTTTGGTGCACTGGTGGGAGCGGCCGATGAAGGGGTGGGGTCACAAAAGGGGCGGAGATAAAGAAAGGCATTAAAACAGGGTTCCGATGACCTAAAAAAAACAACAACAACAGCACACATAGGTATTTATGTCCTCCGATCCAAAATGGTCTTCCTTGTGATCTTGTGTCTCCGTCTCATTTCCTGCCGTGGACAGCGATAGACGTCCAACTCCTTTTCAACTGGCTGGACTGGCTGGACTGGCTGGACTGGCTGGGCGAATGCCCATCGGTCACTACCATTGCCGTGTAGCCAACGAATGGAGTGGACGTCTGAAGCCGTCAGTATCGTAGTTGGTGAAACGGAGCACAGACACATTGCCAATGTGGACAATTGGCGAGTCCCGATCGAGTCCCGGTGTGGACTTTGAACGCACTAATGAGAAGAATGTTTGAGGGGCGACGTCGCGACGGCTGCCCGTGCGTGCGTCTTTAGGACGACTGGACGTGAAAAGAAGAGAAAGGAGAGGAAATGAAATGAAAGGAAAGGAAGCGAAGGTTTAGGAAAGGAAAGAAAATGATAGGCTTGCAGCCTCCTCGAGTAGACGGCGACATTTGGGGACCTGCCGGGACCGAAACACCAAAAGACACCACCCATTTCAAAAGCCCAATCCCACCCACATTTAGCCGACCAAATGAAGAAGCGGCCAAGGGGCCACTTGGAGAGAAGTCGATAAGCGCGCTCACCTGCCTGCCTGGAAAACGGACGTTAGCCGACTAGCCCGCAATGCAACGCGCCGAGCGGAACTGTCAAACGCCGTGACGCATAAAGACCGTCGCGCGTCGCTCGAGTACTCACCCGGCTCGGGGAGGCCCGCCTCCGCTTGGGCGTCGGACCCTTCGTACAGCTGGGAGGAGAGAGTGCTGCCGGGGTGGCTGGAGGGGAGTTGGGACGGGAGGGGGGGCGGGGGTGTCCGATCCCTCGAGCAATCCTCTCCTGAGATTTTTTTTTCCTTGTCGTCCAGCCAGGAAGCCAAAGGACTCGTTTGTACGTTCCCGGACACCGTCTCCCTCCACTGCAGCCTTTAGAGATCATGTAGACTTGCCTAGATGTTTTAAAGCCGAGAGCACCCATCGGCGCTCACCTTCGTCAGCATTTCCCAGTACGATGCGATGCCATTCGGGAGAAGATCGCGGGCAAACACACGCACGCACACTTTGCTTCTTCGAAATGTTCCCCGTCTATCTACTGGACTTTATAGCGTCTCCCAAACACAACCAACACGCAATTTGGCAGCGTACAATAAAAAACAAACGTATTAAAAAAAAAAAGACAGATCTACTTTTATCATTCCATTGTTTGGTTGCAAGAATGGGACATTTTCGTTTATATATTCAGCGATATACGTTTCTATATCGAGGTTGACATAAACCCTGTTTATTCAAACTTAAAGCTCTTATTTTACACCAAACTTAATACAATCTACGTCATTTAAATATGAATAAAGCCATGGTCAACGCGCGAGTCATAAAATATACATTCGTGCTCGGAATATTCACAGGTGAAAAAAAAAATGCAGGCTACACCGTCGAGGGGGAAAAATACAGTGGTAGAATTTGTTAGAAGAACCTCTGCTCTAAAGTGTCTTTGTTTGCTGGCTCTTATTAAAGCGCTCGTCTATTTTCATATGACTTTCTTGTTGCCGTTGGGCAAGCTCGTATTGTGCTCGGCCAACGAGCTCCGTGTGGCCCCGTCGGGCCCGGCATCGGGCCCGGCATCGGGCCCGGCATCGGGCCGCAGGTGCCGGCGCAGCACTTGGCCGTAGATGGCGTGGCTAGTCAAGCCTCTGACTAAATCATCTATAAAAAAAAAAAAAAAAGGACCACGTGGCAAAAATAAACTCAACAACAATTCCATTTTTGGCCCTTTTTAAGCTTGCATTGAGTTACCTTGATTTAACCGGCCACCGCTGGCCATCTCAGAATAGAGCTGTTCAGTGTGATGCTGACGGATGCCCAGCAGCGCCCCCATCAGGTCGGACAGCTCCTGGCCACTCAGATTTCCCGTCCCATCGCTGTCAAACAACTGATAGAAAAAAGATTTAGTCCTTCAAAACACACCGTTGGTGCACAAAGAATTCAAAACAAACCAGCCGGCACTCCACTGACATTGAACGCCGTCCGAAGAAGAGAGCGCGTGTCGACCAGGCCCGAGTGGGCGGCCGCGTTTAGGTAGATTTGCCGGAGATCCACCCTTTGCTCCTGGAAAAAAAAAAAAGATAATAAGACAATAAAACTAAAGGAAAAAGCTGTCAAAATGAGGACAAGCGGAAGCTCTCTGGCCGTACCTGCGAGTAGAGCCCGCACAGGGCCATGGCCACGCGTGGCTCCGCCGGTGCCAACACCGCGGCCAGCTCTTGGGCTCCAATCAGCGCTGAGCCACTCTGACACCTGTCCAAAATGGCGTCCAGCGCCGTCTCCACTGGTGCGGCTCCCACCCTGACGGGGGGGTAACCGGTAGGTTGGGCAAACGTAGGTGGGCGGGATGGGCGACGGCGACCCTACTACCCGGCGATGGCGACGGCGACCCGACTACCCGGCGATGGCGACGGCGACCCGACTACCCGGCGATGGCGACGGCGACCTTCCTACCCGGCTCGGCGCAGCAGGGCGAGCGCCTCCCCGCCGGGCGACAGCAACGGAAGGGAGAGGCCGCTCTCTTTTCGGACGGGCACGCCGCCTTGCATCACGTAGTCCGTGGCGGGGATGCCCAGGGCCCTGGGAAGGATTGGAAGGCGCCGTGGGTCGAGTGTCTCCCGCTGGCGGGTGGCACGTCAAACGCCGTCAACGGGCGCGCCTCACTCTGCCATGGTCTTTTGCACGTTGTCAGCGTACAGCTGGGGGTTGCTCTTTTCCTCCGCCGAAGGCTCGTAGACCGGAAGGAACTGAAGGGGGGGGGGGGGGGGGGGTGACGCTTAAGTCACGGGCCCAGAAAAGCCACGCGCTTCGTACTCCAATAGAAATATCTCTCACCCTCGGGGAAAGGGGGTGGAAAAAAAAAAAAAAAAGAATTGCCTCACCTCAACCGTCATGTTGGTGTAGAGCTGGGAGGCGGTGTGCCACAGCGCCCCCAACCTGTCGGGAGGACAAACGTCAAGGGGGAGCTCCGAGCGGCCGGGCCGGGTCGGCCTGACTCACCACGTGGTCCCTTTGTACGACCATCGCACCGTATCCTGCCGCCAAAGAAAAACGGAGCTTGAAAACCGTGGTCGGGGAGGATGGCCCCCGTGGCCACCGACCCGATACTACTCGAAAGAGACGGGCTTTTGTGCGCGTGCGTGAGAAAATGCCGCCACGCGGGCGGGCGGGCGGGCCGACTTGCAAATGGAGGGGCGCGCCTTACGGGTTGGAAATGAAGGGAGGGGACGGACGGCTTTTGGCTCACCACTTTGTTGGGGTAACGCAACAGGACCGGTTGGACCGGCACGCCGCAGAGGAAAGCGCCTGAGACAGAAAGAGAGATGTTAAATCCAGTCAGACGGGATGCCACGCCTTCTCTCTTGGTGCCTCTCATTCCAGAGGAAAAACAAACAAACAAGCAAGGAGCCAAAGCCAAAGTGGGTAGGCCGGAAAGCATCCTCACCGGGTTTGAACTTGATCAGAACGCTGCCGTTGGTGGTGGTGCCCTCCGGAAACATGAGCATCTGGCCGACCATTGGACAAATGGACGCGGGCGGAGGAGGGGGAGAAGGATGGAGCGGTGGAACTTTCCAGGGCGCTTACCTGAGGCCAGGAGCCGTTGGAAGTCAGTCTCTGCGTCAGCTGGGCCACCGCCTTCTTCCTGGAATCCGGATCCTTCCTGCTCACCAGCACCGACTGGTTGAACTCTAGCAGCGCTGACAACCAAAGCACAAAAGTCAACGGAAAAAGTGGATGGACCGGGGGGGGGGGACGACAGAATGAATGAATAAATAAATAAATAAAATAAAGCGACAGGCCATACCTCCGATGACGGGCAGCCGGGTGTTCTCCGAGCGCGACACCACGGTGGGCAGCCCGGTGGGACACAAAACCAGCATGTCCAGAAAGGTGCTGTGGGGCGCCGCCACCAGCACGGGGGCTTCCTCCAGGCGGGCCTTCCGACCTTTGACCCGCAGCCAGACGAAACCCAGCCAGAAGAAGACGGCCCGGCTCAGCAGGCGGATGGCGGGAGGGAAGAGGCGGCGGCGCCAGCCCGCCACGGGCCGCCGCCGCCGCTCTTCCGCCGACAGGCCGGCCAGGTGCAGGCGGGCCAGGGGCCACATGAGCAGCAGGAACAGGAGCACCAGGACCACCCGCACGGGGAACAGCAAGCAGCCCAGGACCAGGCCCTGACCGCCGTGGGAAAAAAACAAAAATCAATCCATCCATCCAACGCCGGAGTGGAAAATTCCCCGATAAAACTAGCTGGCAATGCGTAGAAAGCTAGCCGCCGAGTTCACAAGAAGAAGAAGAAAAAAAGGCCACCTCGACGCTGTGACTACCGGTCTGGACAAATATAAGCCGGCGTGACTCTCTGTTGGCCACCTTCCCTTCAAACGGATAAGAGGTGGAGCGCCGTCGGTGGCGGCCCAAAAAACAAAGTGCTCAAATAGTTCTTCCAACCCGGGGAATACTTTCATTCAAATCACTTCCAAGACCATTTGGAAACTTGAAACCAGTGTTGCCAATCCCCCAAAAACGACCCACCTATGCTTGGTTTTAGGGGGGAGGACAACGAAACCAGCGTTGGCATTGTTTTCATGCTTAATTGCCTTCCGGTGTGCATTTGCAAAAGGGCCCCCAGACGACTCACCCGAAGCCTTAGGAAAGTGCTCATTTTGACCCGGTGGAAGAAGGGATTGTCCAGCTCGTTCATGGCGACGGATGAATGGACCGACGGACGGACCGACGGCTGCCTGCCTGCCTGTCGGCCTGTCGGGCGACTTGAGGTGAGGGGAGGAGGCACCTGCGACTAGTGTAGGCGAGGCACGCCCCCTTCCGCCACGGTCCGACCGGTTCGCTCGTGACGTAGCTGGCTAACCGAGGAGGAGGAGGAGGCAAAGCATAAACATTGGTCGCCCCGTGGGGCACTTTCCAGCAAAAGACGCCAGCCCGCCCGCAAAGGGGGAAATTTGGCTATCGGCACACAGTCGCCGCTTGCGTTTGGAGCGGACCGACACCCGACGCCGGCTCAAAGAGGGGCGACATTGGCCGAAAAGAGGCCGTCTCTTTATTGACGCTGGCGTTGTGCCAAAACTACAAGTACACCAAGAAGCCAATGCGATGGCGGCGCTCAGAAGGCCGTCCTCTCCCCGGCCGGCACAGTGGTCTTCACGGCGCCGTCCCCTTCACGGCGCCGTCCGCTTCACAGCACC
Organism: Stigmatopora nigra; assembly: GCF_051989575.1. NCBI lineage: Eukaryota > Metazoa > Chordata > Actinopteri > Syngnathiformes > Syngnathidae > Stigmatopora > Stigmatopora nigra. The sequence continues at coordinate 10,239,083 of NC_135527.1, read as the reverse complement.
ATGCCTCCGCCCATCATCTCCATCCTCTGAGGGGAACGGGTTAGGGTTAGGCGTCTTTTTTTTCCCCCTTTTTTTCCCCCAGAGCGGTCCCGGGCAGAGGCCACGGCCAAAACGCCGGCTACCTGAGGAGGCTCGATGAAGGCCAGCCAGTCGGACGAGTGCGTGGGCAGCAGCCCCATGGATTGGCACTTGTAGATGGCCAGCGCCGAGCCCAGCAGGTTGCCCACCAGGTAGACCAGTCCCTGAAGCCACTGCTGACTAGAGCTTTCCAGCAGCTTGAAAGCTGTCCCAGACAGATGATGGGGGGGGGGGGTTAGACTTTTTTTTTTCTTTCTTTATTCGGCCCCCTAAAAGCCAAAAGCTTCTCTCACTTGCCGACATGGACATCAGCGCCTGGATGGGCCTCCAAGCCATCATGCACACCATCATGATGGGGAAGATGGAGATGGTGTTGCCCGACATGTACATGATGAACAGGTTCATGGGGATCTGCTTGAGCGGTCCCAGGGCCACGTCCCAGCAGCGCTGCGGAAGCGAGCACGCCCGTGCGTTGGCGAATTCGCCGGCCAGGGCCGGGCGTCCAAACGCGAGCTCACCTTCTCCACCAGGTTCTTGTCCGTCTCCTGGATGCCGGCGTCGGGGATGGCCTTGTCCGAATAGCCCACGGGGTAGAGGACGTCTCCCTGGCCGCCCTGCCGGTCGCTGCGACACCTGGAGGGGGAGGGGGGGGGGGAGGCGACGTCACGGGGGGGCCAAGCTGGTCCCGATCGATGGATCGATCGAGCGGCGGCTGTCGCACCCACCGGCTGTTGCCCACGCCGAGCTCCAGAGCCCACTTCATCCTCCTGGCGCCGGCGCCAGCGCCTCTGGTGGACAACGCTTGTGCCCCCGGAGATGCCATCGCCACCGAGAAGTGCGGACCTGCCGGGACAAAATAAGATCCATGAAAAACATTGCCTTGGCTTCCTCGTTCATTAAACACGAATGGAAATCACCTGAACGTGTACCCCAAAATGGACAGCCAAGCCAAAATGAATTCAACCCGTTTCACCGGACCAGATCGGTTGTCTCTTGCTTTTTTTGTCTCATTATTTTCGTTCGTGTCACAACTAGCAACTAGCTTGGTCGCTAGCAGCTCACTGCCAAAACCCGCAACAAACGCCCGAGAAATAAGACACAGTGGTCCTCCTAAAGCTTCGTTCAAAGACCGAACAATCCATGAAATGACACCGATTATTAGCAAATGCTTACCTTGGGAATCAAAGGCAAAAAACAAAACAAAAAAAGATGAGCGAAGCGCAGCTGAAAACAACGAGAGTCGGCAGGACTTCTTCGCCGGTTGTGACGCTGCAATGGTGCCGCTCGTCGGTTGCTTAATGACGCACGACGCCCTCCTGTGGCGTTGGTGCAGAAGTACGACGACGGGCGGCTGATCGCCAAGAGAGACGTCCGATCCTTTTCAAGGATTTCTCCTTCAATTTACCGGCAGCAAAGGAACGTTGACAAATTCCTAATTTATTGATGAATTGATCCATTTTAATCGGGCACAAGCCCACCCGCGGAAGAGTCCCGGTTGGGACGTCGAGGCCGACCAGTCTTAGTGCAAAGCGCGAGGGGGAAAGTCGCCATCGTCGTCGGACGTCGGTGCGAAGGAAATTGTGACAAATCAGCATGCTCCGGAGGTTGTTTGTCGTGCTCGTGCTGGCGCTGGCGGTCGCGCCGGCGGTCGCGCCGGCGGTCACTTGTAGAGGCTGAGGTTGGGGTTGTGGTACAGACACATGTAAGCGTCGCACAGCAGACGGCGGGCGCGCTCCGGGAAGGACAGCGGGTCCAGGCGGCTCAGCTCTTCCTCCGACATGCCCAGGTAGCGGCCCACCTCCGGACACGGCCTCACCAGGGGGACGTTGAAGCCGTTCTCGCCTCCTGGACGGAAAGACGGATGTCCGGGGTCGACGGACGGAGGGGAAAAAAAGGTGGGCCGGCCCGACCCGGCCCGACCCGGCGCGGCGCGGCCTCACCTTGCCGGTCGGCCATGCTGTCGAAGAAGAGCCAATCGGAGGCGGCGGGGCCGTGTTTGACGAAGCTGACGTAATGGCTGGTCTCGATGCACGTCACGGCAAACAGAGGCATGTGCTCGCGCGCCGAGTCCAGCGGGCCGCTCCACGTCCTCTCGGGGACGCCGATTTGCAGCGGGGAGTGCCACGTTCGCTTCCTGTGACTGTGAACCTTGAGGGACGGCGAGGCCGGCCTTTGAGAGAGGGGAAAGCCCGAGGCCGGCGGCGGGCCCGTCCGGACCGGCCTACCTGAGAGTTGCAGATGGCGCAGTACTGCTTGAGGCGTCCCGGCGTGATGTCCCCGTCTCGGTAGCACTCGGGGCACTCCCACCGGGCCAGGGCTTGACAGATGCTGCATTGGCGAAAAGCTGAATGGGAGGGGGAGAGGGAGGGGGGGGGGGGTTGGGGGGGGCAAAAGGTTTCAAAGATAAACATCCCAATAGCCACAAAGCCCCTCCGCACCCGGCGGCGGACGCTCACCGTCGTCCTGCAGGTCTGTGATATCCAGGCTGAGGGTGGGCAAGATGACATCGAACATCTTGAACTCCTTGCCGAAGCGGGGCATGAGCAGCAGGAGGCAGGACGGGGCCTGGGGGGGGGGGGAATTTGGCGAATATGGGCCCCGCCCAGACTCCAGTCCGCCTCCTCTACGCTCACCTCGGCCAACTTGAGTCCGGAGTGGAGGAAGGAGGACTCCAGCAAGGTCTGGACGCTGGCCACCCTCATGGGGCTGAAGAGCGGCGAGGGCGGCGAGAGCGGCGAGAGCGGCGGGGGCGGCGAGAGCGGGGCGGAGGCGGCGGGGGGTGGGACGTGAGGCGGGAACAGCTGGTAGAGGTGACACTCCTGCGGCTTCTGCAACAGCGACCTGGGCGCACCGCGCTAGTCTTTCAGTGGCCGGGACAAAGACAAATGACAGAGCGGGGCGGCGCCGTCCTCACCTGATCTTGAGGAGCGGCTCCACGCCGAGGAGCAGGAAGAGCTTGTTGAGAAACTCCTCCGGATCTGGACGGACCGGAAAGGCGCGGCGCCATTGCTGGCGCCCAAACAACAACAACGGATGCCTGCTCCGCCGGGCCTACCTTTCTCCTGGTTGGTGAAGCTGGCGTCTCCGTAGGTGGATTCCAACAGCCGCCTCAAGGCCATGGTCTTGCTGGCGCACACGTAGCCGTCCCTGGGAAGTGGGGGGGGGACGGTCGCTCGGAGGGACGGCGCTGGACCGCGGCGCCACGGCGGCCCCACCTGCGCAAGGGGTTGACGATCTCGCAGCGCAGCAGCTTCTGAGCTTGGCCGGAAGCGTTCTCGGCGGGGGGCTGAAACAGCAGCCAGTCGGCCGAACCGCAGCAGGAGAAGAGGCTGGGGGGAGGGGGGGGGTTGAGAAAAACGCCGCGTGAGACGCCGCCTCGCCGGGCCTGGCCGTCTCCCCACCTGAACAGCGTGGCGTCCAGATAGCAGGAGTTGAGGTGACCCTGGATGCCTTTCTTCCAGCCCCCGTAGAGTTGTTCGGCCGCCTGGCCTTCCGCCGGCAGGGTGTCGTCCTCCACGCGCTCGCTGTTCCACCCGGCGAAAGCTGCCAAAGACCAGCGTCGCTCAACGTTCCGCGTGCCCGCCACCACCTCCTCCCCTGAACCACCACCTCCTTTACCTATGGAGTTGCAGCGCGCCACCTGATTGACGCGGGCTTCGGGAGCGGGGAATCTGGAATCCCGCCGACAGCGACGCAGCTGGACGAAGGAACCTTTGTTGGGCGGGCAGTGGAAGTAGCGCTCGCCGTCGTACGTGCCGTCGCCGGCCGTCGACACCTCTTCCTCCTGGACGGGGGAAAAGGCCGGCCCGGAATCACCTTGGGCCCCGGCGGCTGAGATTTCTACGACAGTCGGCCGGTGAGGGCTTGGGGTGGGGGGGAATTACCAGCTCAATACCCGCCATCACCTCCCAAATGCCATCCACGTGTCCCATCCAGCGGATCACGCCATAGTACGGCGCGTCGTCCACTTCTACCAAGGAGCCCACCTCCAGGGCTTGGCCCTCGTCCGTGGCCCGCCCCGCCTCCAGTGCCGAGCGCCCCGTGCCCGCCGGAAGCTGCGCGGCCGCCGCCGCCGCCAGGTCGCCGGGTTTGGGCGGCGGCAATGGCGGCAATGGCGCCGGCGGGTACAGCGGAGACGACGCCGACAGCGGGGATAACGGGGACAACGGGGACAGCGGAGGCTGGGGATTGTGGAGCACCTTTGGCGGCGGGAGAGGAGGGAGAGGCTTGGCGGCTTTTTGGCCAGGGGGTAACAGGGCCACCTTGGAGGCGGGCGGCGAGGCCGGGCCCTCTCTGGCGCCGCTGCCGGCCTCTCCGGCACCGGTGGCGGCGCCGTCGACCTCTCTGGCATTGTCGACTGCGACGGCCGCCGCTGGTAAAGTCTTGGTGGAGGCTTTCACAACTTGGGCGCGAGGCTGGAACTCTGCATTGGACGCCAAGGGCCATGGGGATGAGAAATGCCACGGGCGAGGGACGGCCAAAGGCCGGCCTTTGGCGGACCGGGACCGGCGCCCATCTACCTGGGGACACCCTGCTGGCAGACAGTAGCTTTCCATAAGCCGTGGGCATCTGGCACAGTCTCTCTCCCCTGTGACAGCCGTTCCAATCGCCCACCGGCGCGTCCTTGGGGAGGCCCCACCCACCGGCACAGGCGCAAATGAGCCGCGCTTTTTTTTTTTTTTCTTCTCGGGCGGGCGAGGACTGACCAGCAAGACTCCCACGTGGACCCCGGACGAGCTTCGGGACAGCGGGCCGCAGAAACGCACCTCCCCGCCGCAGACGGAGCCGTCGTCCAGCGAGGCGCTGACCCGCTGGCCCACCTGGAAGGGCGGCCGCCAGCGAGGCCGTGGAGCGGGCGCCCCGGGCGCCTCGGGCAGAGAGCGAGCGGGAAGGGCGGACTGAGGCAGGTGGACGTTTCCACCCTCGCCGTTGCCGCCATCACGGGGGCGGGGTGCCGCGGCGCGGCGGTGAGAGCGCGCCGCTTCTCTGTCCGGGACGTCGGGCTCCCCCTCGCCGGTCCAGTGACGGAGGCGGACCAGGCTGAGCGGCAAGAAGGCGGCGCAGTCCTCGGGGCAGCTGAAAAGCCCATTGCCCGAGCCGTGGCCTTTCCCCGCCGCCGAGCCCTGCGGGCCATTTGGGTGCGTGAGCGGTCGGGGCAATCTCCGGCGTACGACTCCCGCCGGGTCAATCTCCCGCTTCCTCTCCCGGCGCCACTTTACCTGGAGTTGCACCCCAAAATAGCGCGGTCGGCTGCCCGGCGCCAGCGGGCCCACGTATTTGAGTTCGGCCGGGGCCAGGTCGTCCGTGGGGCCCATTTGGACCCACAGGGGCGTACCGGGAACAGAGTTGGCCAAGTCCAGCAGCTTCTCGGGATTGCCTGGGGAATGGGGCAAAGGGGAATGGGGCAAAGGGGAATGGGGCATCAGGAATAAAATCAAATCAATCCAATACTCCAACTCACCCAGAGTCCAAAACGTATACGGCAGGCTAAGGATGAAAGCTTGCCGCTTTGACCTTTTACTCACTCAGTTGTTCCAGGCGAACCTCGGGTTCTAAAGGTTCCAAAAAGCCAAGGCAGCCCGCTGGAACTCGGACCAGACACTTTGGGTCCACTTCCAGAAGGAGTCCGCGTTCCAGCACCTGAGGAGAGGACACGTCGTGGATCGGTCATTGGGTTTGGTTAGCCTTGTTCTTTTAATGACATAGAAAAGATCTTTCTGTTTGATATGGAAGGAATCCGCGAGAGGAAGCAACCCAAGCCACCACGACAGACAGACTGGATTCTTTTTTTTTCTTCTTTTTCTTCTCATCCTCCTTCCTTCCCAAACCTCCCTCCTTCCTACCTACCTACCTACCTCGACCGTGAGAAGGTCCCCTCTGCTGTCATGACTGCGTCTGCGCGAGCACATGGACCCCCGCGGCACGACCACGGCACTTTCGGAAGGGATCTCCACCTTTTGGTCCGCCGAGAGCAAGAAGAAGAGCGGGGAGCGTCCTTTCCTCCGCGACTCGTGGGCGCCCGACATATTTGCCGTCCGTCGCTCGTACCTGCGCTCGGGGAGAGAAAGCCACAAGGGAAGAAAGGCAAAGGAGGAAAGAAGGAAGGAAGGAAGGACGGAAACTGCTTTTCGACGATTTCTCTCCGCGGTCGTGTCAAAACAAAACCATCTCAACACTCGTAACTCAGATTCAAGAGGGAGCTTTAAAAAGTCAACGAAAAGGCGGCTCGTGTTCGTCAGAGGCGCGTCAAATACTTTTCCAGCAGCCACTTACCCACTCGAAAGTTTCGACACTCGGCAGGCAGGCAGGCGGGCAGTCAGGCAGGTAGGCAGGTAGGCAGTCAGGCAGGTAGGTAAGAAGGCAGTCAGAAAGTCACAACAAACACGAAGAGTGAAGGCTAAACCCGGAAGTGGCCAAACCCACAGCGAGGCAACCAATCAAAAGTTCCCAAAGTTGCGCAGCCAATCAGCTCAAACGTCAGCGTTTGCACCACGCCTTGCTTCGTCTTCCGTAAGCGTGAGAGGAGGCTAGGTGGTGCTGGAGCAAGTCCCGGGCAAGAATGACATGGGAATACATTTGAAAATTTGACAATATGGATGCGGGCCGGATGAACGAACACACGGGCAATGGGCGGCCTTCGAATCTGCCCGTCGTCTCTGCCGGTCAAACCGAGGACATTTTGAAGAGGAAAAAGTATATTCAAATCAAGACGACAAGCCCTGTGTTTATTTTCCTTCTTCATAAATAGCCTTTGCGCAACATCCAACGCTTAAAAAGAACACAAACTATACAGGCGGCCATACAAGAGAAACATCGGCTTTTCGGGGGACGGCCACGTTTGACGGCGCCCCGACCCGGATACGCCGCCAAAGGTCACCTGTTTTGGGCGACTGGCGGGACGTCCGTGTTTGCCAACCGGTGGTGACTGGGCCATTTTCCTGGCTCTGGCTCTGGCTGGCGCATACCAAATCCAAGTCCAAAAGATATTTTGGCCTTTCATCCGGGCAAACAGACGCAGGCGCCATTTAGCACCGGCATTCCACCCATTGGATTTTGCGTGGTCCGCCGCGGAAGACGCAGGCGTGGCGGCCGTCAGAAGGGCGGGGAAGACGCCTCGGTGTTGACAAAGTAGGTGGTTAGCTCCCCTTTGCCCTTGACGTGGACCACTCCTCGAAGGGTGACTCCGTAGCCCACGCTTTGGACCGCCCGGGCCGTCTCCTCCGTCACCTGCGCCGACGGAAGCGGGGCGCTTGAGTGGGTGCCGGGGGGAGGCGGCGTCTGGCCAGGGATCCGCCGGGGACCCACCTGGATCCGGTCCAGTACTCCCGTGCTGTCCATCCTGCTCGCCACGTTGACAGAGTTGCCCCAAATGTCATACTGCGGTTTGAGAGCGCCGATGACACCGGCGATGACCGGGCCCTGATTGATGCCTGAAAAATGCTACGGATTAGTGCCATTGCGATTTGGGGACAATTTATTTGTTTTGTTTTTTTTATGTACGCCGACTCTCACCGATTCGCAGTTTGAAGTTGTTGAAAGAGTGCGTGTTGATGAGTTCCAGTTTGTTCATGAGAGCCATGGCAAACTCCACCATGGCGCGCACGTGAGCGTAAGACGCGTCGCACTTCTGCCAAGGGTTCGGTCAGAGCCTGAGCCGACAACCCGTCCCCCCCCCCCCAGCTTACCTGGTCGCACTCTGCCGATCGCGCCAGCCCGGCCGCCGCCATGTACGTGCTGCCGATGGTCTTGATCTTCTCCACCGAGGAAAACTTGGGCTTGGACAGCAGCTGAAGTTAAAACGGTACCGTCAGGACGGAGAGGGAACCGGGACGGACGACGGACGGAGAGAAAGGTCAACCCCACGGACAAGTCGGGCCCACCTCGTCAAAGTCGGCGATGATCTCGTTGAGGAAACGCAGGCATTCCAGGCCGTCTCGGTTGAAGCTGCTCTCGCTGTAAAATTCCTTAAACTGGGGCACGGAGGCAAACATGATGCACACGCACTCGTACGACTGGCTGTACAGGTCCTGGGTCCCCCCCCAAAAAAAAACAAAAAAAGACATGGCGGCGGGTCGGGCCGGGCCCGGGGAGATTGCCCGCCTCGGAGACGGCGGGCCGCTACCTGGTTGCGGACCGTTTTGCCCATAAAGAAGGAGGCCACGTGGAGCGGCAGCACGTTCTGGAGGAGGAGCTTGTTGACGTTCTCCACCGTCTCCATCTCCTCTTGTTCCAGCTCAAAACAGTGCTCCAAAAGGAAGTCCACGCGGCAGCCCAGCTCGTCCTGGTGCGACAAGAAAAAAGAAAAAATAAATCGGGGAAAGAAAAGAAGAAGGAAAAAAAAAAAAGCCTTTCGAGGGGGCGGGATCCGTCTTTCGTTGGACGCACCCGTCTAGCCAGGATCAGGCAGACGACGTAGAAGATGACCAACCAAACGCCGGCCATGATCTGAGGGTCCTTCAGCACGCCGGGACTGAAAAGAAGCGTCGGGTCAGAGTGGGAAAGTGGGAAGCCAAAGCGGCGGCGGCGGTGGCGGGAACCTCCCCCCCTCCCTCCTCGGCCCACCTGGCGGTGTTGTTGTACAGCAAGCTGACGAGGCAGGAAGAGCGGTTGGCGTAGACGTGGAGGAAGAGGGCCAGGTAGACCACCACGGCCAGCGTGAGGAGCAAGGCCTTCACCGACAGACAGATGCTGACAAAGACGGTGACTCCCAGCATGGCCAGCAGGCAGCAGTACAGGTAGTACTGCAACGGCAAAGCGTGGGGGCGGGCTCCAGGTTTAACCGTCTCTCTCTCTCTCGGCGGCCGCCCACGGGCGACCCCCCCCGCTCACCGGCACCGTATACAGCTTGAGAGCCTCCAGCGCGCTCCTGTCGTCGATGCGGGTGCAGTTGTTGCCCGGGACAAAGACCTGCGGGACAAGAAAGCTTGTCTTTCGGAAGCTCTACAAAGCCTGCTCCGTCTGGCACTCGCTCGGCTGTCAAGGCTCACAAAATTGAGGATGGCCATGAGCAGCGTGATCAGCACACTCAGGCCAACGACAAAGAGCCGCAGCGCCGCCCTGGCCCCGCCGCCGCCGCCGCCGCTTCCAGGCGGTCCCGACGTGCGCTGCACGCGAGGCGCCAACTTGGAAGACCATTTCTTCAACAACAACAGGCAACAACAAAAAAAAACAACGGGGAAACGGTCAATCCTCGGCGACCGCTCTCGTCGGAGCGCGCCGGCCCGCTTACCCGCGAGTTGCCGCAGAAGGCCACGGACAAGAGAATCACCAGCACGGGGAAGGTGGCGCTGTAGGAAACGGCCAATTCAAAGTTCCTGTTCGGGGTGGTTCCAATAATTTAAAGACGGCGGCGACGACGACGGCGACGACGACGGCGACGACGGCGGCGACGACGACGGCCACTCACTTGTCAGACACCAGCATCTGCACGGCAAAAAGGGTGACAAAGACCAAAGCCAGGCAGCTCATGGAGTGGTGCACGCCTCTGGCCTCCGACAAGCGAAACTGAGACACGGCGCCGGACGGAAGGCAAAGATCAGGGCCCAGTTCCCGCCGGCACGTCGCCCTCCAGCCGGCCTACCTGCTTCTCCAGCCGCACGTCGTTGAACAACAAGGTCAGGCAGTCCAGCCGCTTGGCCCCGCTCCTGCCGCCGCCCAAACGAGGCCGATGAGACAGAGAGAGAGAGAGAGAGAGCGTTCCCGTCCCTTACCCCCACCCCGGCGCCACCTCCAACTTACCCCGCCATGTCCGCCGTGTCCAGCGATCCCCTCACGCCGTGATCCACGACAAAGCTGCGACGGGAAAGGAGAAGAAACGTCGGTGGGGAGAAGGGGCGACACTCCTTTCGTGCCGCCGGGCACAATTTTGGTATTCTTGGCCAGCTAACGTCCTTTGAGGAGATGGTCCGGTTATGGGCCGGAGCGCCCGCTTTTCTTACCAGGAAGGGTTGCCGCCGTCACCGGGAGGCCCCCCCTGCGGAGACCACGGGTGGCGTTTAGCACAAGGGCGAGAAATGGGGTCGTTGGCGCGCGGCGCCACGGGCGGACGTACGGCCGACGACGGGCGCCCCTCGGCCAGCCCCACGCCGTCCATCTTCTCTCCGGGCCGGCCGAGGTCGGCGAAAGGCCGGATGTTCTGCCACGACTTGAGGTACTGAGTCATGCGCATGGAAGCCCGCTGCGGCCACCTGTTCTCCACGCCGCCCGCCGGCTTGCCCTGGAAGCAAAAAGCGGCCGCCCCGTTTGCCTTTCCTCCGGCCAAAAGGTGGCGGCAAGCTGGGGCCGGGACGTACGAGCGCTCACCGTCTGAGCTCTTTGGCGCCGGGCGTCCGAGTGGTGGGGGTCCAGCACCAGGTAGGTCTGCCGGCCCTTCAAGAGGGGCTGGCGACTCTCGCCGTGGCCGTCCTCCACTCGGTACGCCCCGTTCAAGTGTCGCAGGGTCTCCTCGGTGATGTGGACTCGCCTGGAAGAAGGGAAGGGAGGCGTGGGAGTGGGAGTGGGCGGAGGCGTGAGAGACGCCACCCCGTGGATTCCGGCGCTCTCACCCGGGAACGCCTCCCGACTCCATGCGATTGGCCGTGGTCACGTCGTGCGACCACACGTCGTACTGCCATTTCTGCAGGCCGATCACCCCGGAGAGAACGTTCCCCGTGTGAACGCCCACCCGCATGCCGATCTCCACTCCCGTGGCCTCTCGTAGTTTACTGGGGGGGGGGGGGGGGGGGGGGACGGAATCGTGGCTGGAGAGGGAACGCCCGCCAGCCGTGACGCCCGACCAATGAGCTCACCTGATGGCGGTGCACATTTCCAAGCCCATCTGGACGCAGTTGCGGGCGTGCGCGGGGATGGGCTCGGGCAGACCCGACACGCAGTAGTAACAGTCGCCCAAGATTTTGATGCGGAGGCATCCGTTCTTCTGTGGAGTCAAAGGGCTCGGCGGTGACGGCGTTCCCCTCCACCCGCCCGGGTCCCACGCCACCGCGGCGCTCCCCCCCACCCGTTCCCGTTACCTTGGCGATGTCGTCGAAGCGGCCAAAGAGCCTGTTGAGGACGGCCACCAGCTCTTCTGGCGAGCAGCTGCCGGCCAACTTTGTGAAGCCCACAATGTCCGCGTAGAGAATGCTGGCGGGGAGCAAAGGGACGCGGAGGAGGCGGTGAGTGAGAGAGAGAGAAAGAGAGAGAGAGCCGGCCGGCCGGCGCAGAGCCAGGTTCACCTGACGTCTTTGTGCTGCCGGACGTAGAGGCTGTGGAAGTTGCGGAAGCCGACGGGGTCCCTGCCCTTGCCCTTGCTCCCGCTCAGTCTCTCGATCACCTCCGACTTGAGCGCCCTGGCGATGTAGCGCGGCAGGACCGACAGCAGGAGCCGCTCCTGTTGCCGGGAAAAGGAAAAAGGGGAGGCGCTAGAGCGGCCGCCGCCGGGAGACCGGGCTTCCGGGGCCGGCCGGCCGGAGCCCACCTGCTGATATTTGCGGATTTCCAAACGGGAGCGGATGGCGCTGAACTCCTCCCTCTTCTGCTTGGAGAGCCTGAGATCGTGCTGGCTAGTCCACAGGTGGAAAGCCCCGACGCCGTTCACGCACAGGAAGAGGAAGGCGTTTGCCACCAGCTGTCGGGCGGAAAGGCGCCCACTGGGGCTTCAAGAGGGAACAAACCAAGAAGGACGAAAGAAAGAAAGAAAGAAAGAGAGAGAGAGAAAGAAAATAAAGAGGGCGGCCCAACCCCACCTGTACCGCCAAGTCCGGGGTCTCCGGACTGGTTAGCGGGACGTACGCCCCGACCATGACAATGTGCGTCACGCTGCTCCAAATCCCCACCATGAGAGCCCAGGCCAGCGAGAGGGGCAGCACGGTGTACACGCTCAGGGACAGGAAGAGGAAGAAGGCCACCTGTGGAGGAGAAGAGACCGAGCGGGCGCTTGGCGCCGACCCAAGGGACAGAGCACGCTTGGACCACAGCGTCCCACCCACCTGCTCCCAGGTGCTGACGGGTCCACCCGTGAAGACAAAGACGACGGCGGTGACGTAGAGCGTCCCCCAGACAAAGAGGGCCAGGGCCCCGGCGCAACGCCTGACGGTGGCCAGCCAGGGCAGGCACGTCAGCAGGCCGGCGCTCAGACACAGGACCACGCACGCCACCGACAGAGCCCCCACGTGGACCAGCAGATTCTGTAGGGGGGGGGAGGGATAGAGGCGCTATGGGCCGGGCCCGGCGGACGCTTTGGCCCCGCCACCGCCGCCACCGACGGTTCTCACCCTTCCCGTGGTGGGGATGAGGACCACGATGGCCACGCAGAAGGCCAGAGAGAGCACCAGTCCCGCCAACATGGCCGGCGTCTCCTCCACGCAGCGCAGACTTCCCCTGTGCACGGAGCGGAAGCAGCATCCGACGGTGTGGGCCACGCCGCCGCCGCCGGCGGACCGGAGGCTCTCGCCATCGTCGTCGTCTCCCTCGCGGACTTTGCCGCCACGCTTGGAAGACGCTGGCTTTTTGGCTCCTCCGCCAGACTGACGGCGATCACAAAGTTCCACGGGAGAAACGGGGCCGCTCTTTCCCGGGGAGCTGGGCTCGTTCCAGTTTCCGCCAGAGGCGGTGGCGGCGGCGGTGGAACCCGTGCTGCTGCCGTTTTCCACGTCCACCGTCTCCCAGGGCTCGGGCGTTTGGCTGGCCACGTCGCCCAGTTCAAAGGCATCCATTCCGGATGGGGCGTGGAGCCCGCGCTCCTCTTTGGGGCCGCACCTTCAGCACCCCTCCGCCCCGCCGCCGCCGAGGCGCTCCTGCGGAAAGCGGTCAGATTAGGCAAAGTGGGAATCCGATTCTCCTCACCCGTTGGCGGGAATCCAGTTCTCCTCACCCGTTGGCCCGACGGGTAAGAAAACAAAAGTCTTTGTCACTAAAGTGACCCGGAGCGGAGCAGGCGGGCGGACCAGAGTCCCAAAGGCCGGTGACGTGAGTGACGGAGATTGGGAGCAAACCAGGAAGCGAGAGAGCAGAACAATTGCTCTTCTCTAACCGAACCCGCTCCGTCAACGCCTCATTTTAGTCCGAGTCGCGGTTAGACAACTCGGAATCCCCCCCCACCCCGATTCCCCCTAAGGACTGGACAGAGCACAAATAGCCGGCGCCGCCAGGTGGGCGATGTCGCGCCCCCTCCGCAGAGCGTCAAAGTACGGAACCACGACATGAAAGTGACGGCGTGGAGGAAGAAGCACGACGAGGCCAGTGGAAATTCTGTTGTTATGACGTCCTTTGGTTGCCGGGCTATTGTGCCAAACTCGTTTGTCAGGCTACATGACACACGCACAGCGGTTCAGGTGTGTGCTGGAATGGCATGACAGCGACGCACCCAGCACCAACTATACTTTGTAAAAAAAAATAAAAAAAAAAATGGGGAGGGGGGGGGGTGTAAAATTTGAATTTGAACTTGGTTTGCTGCCCATCCACCAGGGAGCGCTCATGCCAGCGGTGGGCAAGTCCTTAGTGCAGAGCGATTTTGCTTCTGCCGCTTCCCACTCCTTGGGACAGACTACTGGGGGCGGGGAGGGGTCTTACGTTTTAAAAATAGTGAAGGTGCGGCCATTGGTCACAAGAGGGAAGCAGTGCCCGCAACGCTTCGCGTCACGCAACGAAAGAGAGAAAGAAGAAAAAGAGCCTCACCCCACGATGGCGACCACCGTGGACAGCAATTCCGTGCAGGCAGTCAAGAAAAAGCACCTCGGTATCCCCGAAGCGGTCTTCGTGGTACGTGAACGCCGGAGGGAAGGCGCCGTGTCCGCTTCGCTTGGCTCCGTGGTGGCGAGCCGGCTTTGCCGCTGGGGAGCTTCCATGCTAACACAAAGCTAACTTGCTAGCGTGCACCGAGCAAGCCAAACTATTGCACTGGGGGAGCTTGAAACGTTCCAGATATCTTAGCTAGAAGCTTCGCATGTTATCCCGCGGACGTGGCAAAGTTATAGCAACGTCATTTTGTCTCCTTTGGCTGGGTTTGGCTTGCTTTTCCACAGACAACCATTTGTGGGTCCTCTTTCTTTGACCGTTTCAGCCTCTTACTTCCGGCGGAAGAAGAAGAAGAAAACGACGACTTGGGGGGGAAAAAAAACGCATTCGTATAGAATTAAACAGTTTGCTAATGTGAATTAAAATAGTTCTGTGAGTCAAGGTGACTTGAAATAACGACGACAGCGCCGTTTACGAAAGCATCCGCTTCAAACGGGAACGTTCCAAAGTTAGACGGCCAGACTGATGGAGTGCTTTCCTTTCCAGGAGGACGTGGACTCCTTCATGAAGCTGCCCGGCAACGAGAAGGCGGACTCGGCCCTGAGGAAGCTGGACGAGCAGTACCAGAAGTACAAATACATGGAAGTCAACCTGTCGCAGAAGAAGCTCAGGTCTTTTGAAAGCCGGAAGGAGAAGGGCCGGGGCCGTCTCGCTCTGGTGGTCATCGGCGTTCTCTGCTCTCTTTCAGGTTGAGGAACCAGATCCCGCAGATCAAGCAGACGCTGGAAATCCTGAGACACATGCAGAAGAAGAAAGTGCGTTTTGCCCGCACTTGTTTCAAGCCCGTGCGCCACGCGTGTGTAGCCCTGCGACACGAGACCACTTAAAGCTCTCACCACACATAACGGCCGACGGACATAAAAGATATCGATGCACGGAGGTCCCATCCACTTGAAGGCTCCCGCTTCAAACGGATTGGACGTCCACGGCCGCTAATTGGACGGGTCGTCAAAGGCCAAAAAGATTGCGGGGAATACTAACCGTTACCGTGGGTGGGTGGGAAGAGTTTTGGCGCTCACACGTCACCGCCCCGATGCCGTGGGAATACTCACGTTTGTCTCGCGTCTCGGCCGCCAGGACGCCCCGGACGCCATGGAGACCCACTTCATGCTGGCCGACAACGTCTACTGCAGAGCCTCGGTGCCGCCCACCGACAAAGTCTGCCTCTGGCTGGGCGTAAGTGGCCTCCGGGTGGGGGGTGCCGAGAGACGCGCCCGGCCGGGCCCACGGGGTGACCTAATCAAAGTCCCCCCGCTCCCGGCCCCCGTTGGTCCCAGGCAAACGTCATGCTGGAGTACCACATCGACGACGCTCGGGCCCTGCTGGAAAAGAACCTGGCTACGGCCACGCGGAACCTGGAGACGCTGGAGGAGGACCTGGATTTCTTACGGGACCAGTTCACCACCACCGAAGTCAGTATCCTTTCACGCTGGCTCTGCTCGTTGGGCGGGGGGGGGGGCGGGCGGGAGGCTTTTTCTGCTCGGGTTTGGCGGTTCTGCTCGTTCGGCGGGCGGGTTTTCTGGTAGGTCGCCGTTGGCCTTTGACTCCCAGGTGCTCAGACATGGCACGGGTCTACAACTGGGACGTGAAGAGGAGGAGCAGAGAGAACCTCCTCAAATCGGAAGACAAGTCTTAATGTGGAGAAGGCGGAGGAAAGGATGCCTCTACTTTTTGCAGGACTATTTATTTGTCTGTCATTTCCCCTGGAAAACACAAAGAGCCACCCCACCCACCGGGATCGGCCAAAGAACCGACATCCAATAAAAGATTCTGACACGCCAGGTGCTGTTTTGGTGGGCTCTTTCCATGTCCAATGCTACCGCCACAAGTAGTGCCAATGTCCGACTCGTGCTTTATTTTGGTGGGGAAAAGGGGGAGGGGGGGGGGGGGGGTCGGCCACCCTGCGCATAGATTCGGCCACCTCCGACGGTCCTCCCGGGTTGAGAAAGCACAGAATAAATAATGCCAGAGCCGTCCGACCCTTTCTTTCCGAGTCGACGGGTGCGTCCTAAGCCGAGGGGTTTGAATCCCGGTCCCAGTCCCGGTACCGGTCCCAGTCCCGGTCCCAATCCCGGTCCCAGTCCCATCCGTCCATCCCAGCGTCCAGGTCAGCGGGTTGAATTGAAAACGGACTGGAAAGGCCAGGCGTCAGCAGAGGCAGCGGCGGTCACTGTGCGTCACCTCCTCGGAAGAGTGGACCACGTTGGGGACCAAGCCGCTCTTGACGCCCTCCCAGCCTTCCTGGACGGCGATGTCGCCGGAGCGCACCAGGGCGAAGATGTCTTTGGTCAGCTCGGTGAAGGCGCGCTCCACGTTGACGGCGTCGCGCGCCGACGTCTCCACGTAGCGCATGCCGTAGGCTCCCGCCAGTCGTTCGGCTTCCTGCCGGCTCACCTGGACACGGGTGGCGACATTGGGTCGGATGGGTTAGGTCGGGTTGGGGTCAGGGTACTCTTTGAAACTAGGATGAAAATGACATTTCTCTGCTGTGTACTTGGCAAATTTCCAAGCCCAACTTCCCCATTGTTGCTATGGGTGTGAGGCGAGGTGTGCGCACACAAACACACGCACAGACACACACCCACAGGCACACACCCACAGACACACACCCACAGACGCACACACCTGCCGCTGCGCCTCCAGATCACATTTGTGTCCCACCAGCAGGAAGACGATGCTGTGCGGTTGGACGTGACTCCGGGCCTCCTCCAGCCACTCGTGCACGTTCTGGAAGGAGCGGCGGTTGGCGATGTCAAAGAGGAGCAGCCCGCCCACCGAGTTGCGGTAGTAGGCCCGAGTGATGGACCTGCACACACCGGCAACATTTCAAAAGAGGGACTCGAGCGCCAATTATGGGTGGAGCCATCGCGGCGCTGCGAGTGCGAGCGAGCGCCTCGCGGCAGGAGCAAACACCCCAGCTGGCTATTCTGGTTTTCAGACAAAGTCTTAAGGCAAAGACGACGACAACGACGACCGGGATTGTATGGAGTGAATTTTCACCTGAATCGCTCCTGGCCCGCCGTGTCCCAAATCTGCAGCTTGATCCGCTTGCCCGGCTCAATCTCCACCAGCCTGGAGAAGAAGTCCACGCCCACGGTGGGGTCCGACACCTGGGCGAAGCGGCCCTCGGTGAAGCGGCGGATCAGGCACGACTTGCCCACGGTGGAGTCGCCGATCACGATCAGGCGGAACTGATAGAGCCAGATGGCCTCCATGACTGGGCTGCTCTGTGGCTTTACCGGTTCTCGCGCCTCGTCTGCGGAGGGGCGGGAACCTTTGGGGGGGGGGGGGGGGGCGCAGCGAGAGAGTGAGACAGACAGACAGAATGGAAAAAAACAAAACGCAATTCCTCGCAATTCAATAGTCTCATCTCCTCACAACACTGACACTTCAATCAAATGTCTGGCAAAAAAAAAACACCACAAAAAAAAAAAGTATTGAACGACCTGTTGTGACGCCGATCGACCATCAGAGGGAGCCAACGCCGTTTGCTTGTACCATACGCAAAGTCCCCATAAAGAGCAAATACTTCAAGTCGGCTGCTCTCGGCTCACAGTGCACCTGTTTGACACACTCTGCTTACTTGCCAGTACTCCCCCCCGATGGAATGGGGGTCAGGTTCAGGGTGGTGAGGGAGCTCAAACACCAAAACAAAACATGATTGCGTAGCGTGCGACTGACCTCCTGTTGGCTGCGGTTCAAGTGCGACGAGCCGGGCCGCGCATGGAGGAGGAGGAGACGCCGCCGGCGATTACGATGACGATGATGATGACGACGACGACGACAAAGTCGACGAAGACGAGGTTCCGGGCCGGCTGATGCCCTCCGGAAGAGAGGACGAGGTCCAAGCTCACTCGGGGCGTCGCTCGCCGCCGCTAGTGAAGCCGGGGAAATGGCAGCGACTGGAACATCGTAACGCCTGACTCATCCCGCATCAGCACCACCGCACCGTCAGGAGCGACCTTTTGGACGTGACGCACGCATCGAGGCACTGCTGGGCGATGTAGTTCTTTTCCTGCCCTGCACTCAAGCAGCTCCATACACACACACACACACACACACACACACGCGCACGCTCGAGGCGAGATGTCTCGAGATAAAGTCGGCGGCGGCCATCTTGCGCGGAATTAACAGCATTTTCGACAGATTCACGCTTTGTCTGCACTCACGTCATTCGGACTTCATTTTAGTTTTCAAATGAGAGCCAAGCAGGGCAGTAAAATGATTCTCTTCCTACGCGAAAATCGACAACTATTCCAACGCACACGCTCTTTTGACTCTGAGACAAAATGGCCGACGAGCGACAACGGCAGTTCGCCGCACGCCGATTTGTTTTGGGAGGTTCCCGAGGAACGCCGAATCCATTGGTTGTGTTGCAAAGTGGGCGTGGCCCGCCAAAGGCCTTCGCACAACACCCCCCTCTGCTAAATACATAATTCAATTTGGTCTCCATTTTGTATCCGCTCGAGCAACAGACTAGATATTTATTTACCCAATGTGACGTGGGATCCAGATAGCTGGTGTGGCAGCGACGTGACTCGCGGGATCCAAACACCCGACGGGGCTGAGTAGGGCCGAGTTAGGGCAGTGTCCGTCAGATCCAAAACACCTGGCGCGTCAAGACCGGGCGGGGCCGTCGGATCCTAAAGAGCGGGGCCGGCCGGCCATGCGGCGGCAGCTCCTCCTCAAAGTGCTGGTCATCGGCGACCTGGGGGTGGGCAAGACCTCCATCATCAAGCGTTACGTGCACCGGGTCTTCTCCCAGGGCTACCGGGCCACCGTGGGCGTGGACTTTGCCCTCAAAGTGCTCCAGGTGGACCAGGCCACGGCGGTGCGTCTGCAGCTGTGGGACATTGCCGGTATATTCGTGAGCCCGCCACCCCTCAAAGTCTAACCCGCCCTCCGCTCTGCACTTTTCCGTTGGCCCGGGCTAACATCCTGCTAACGCCCTCGTAACATCCTCGTAACATCCTCGTAACATCCTCGTAACATCTCTCCCGGCCAAAAGGACAAGAGCGATACGGTAACATGACCCGGGTGTACTACAAGGAAGCCGTGGGCGCCCTGGTGGTCTTCGACATGACCCGCCTGGCCACCTTCCAGGCGGTCCTCAAGTGGAAAGGAGACCTGGACTCCAAGGTGAAGCGAGAGCGGGGAGGCGGGCTGGAGCGCCGCCAGACATGTTGCTCACTCACCTGGTGGTCCTCAGGTGACCCTGAGCGACGGCAGACCGGTCCCCGCCGTCCTCCTGGCCAACAAGTGCGATCAGCGGCGCTTGGGTTTGTGCGCCAAGCTGCCCAAACTGGACAACTTCTGCAGGGATCACGGCTTCGTGGACTGCTTCGAGACCTCGGCCAAGGTAAGGGAGGCCACGCCGGCGAGGAACCGTCGACGGATGGGGGCTGAGCTCTCTCCCCGCAGGACGACGCAAACATCGACGCGGCCATCTCCTGTCTGGTGAGGAACATCCTGGCTTACCAGACCGGGAAGGAGGAGGAGGAGGAGGAGAGCCTTTCCGTCCCCGCCGCCGCCGCCGCCGCCGAGGACGACTCGACGCTCCTGCGTTTGGACCGCCGTGCCGGGGAGGGGCGACCGCCCAAATGCTCTGGGTGCTCTGGACAGACCACGGTTGCCGTTCGCCGACTCTAGAGGGTCAAGGTTAAGTGGACGGATAAGAGTTCCTTGCAGTGAAAGGACAATGCCACTAGATGGTGCTGATGCTACTAAAACATGCTTCCACCACAAAAGTCTGGTGTGATTTTTCGAGATAAAAACAAAACTAAAGTCCAGCGTTGTGTTCCAAAATTCACAACATACCTCTTTGAGAGCTTGAAGTAGTCCTCACCCGCACGGGAAGCGGAGGAAATGCGTGGTCCCCCGGGAGCCGGGCCAAAATACAAAAGACGTGGAGCAGGCAACAAAAAGTCTCCGGGCCCGTAGTGGTCTTTTCGGAGCCCGCCGACGGCCCGTCGGCTCTCGCCCTCCGTTGGGAATCTGGCACCTTCCCATCATCCCGGCTTTGCGTCCGCCGCGGCGGCGAGCTTCCCCACAGCCGGGGGAAAATATACTGGCCTGGAAGAATATACTCCGCAGAAGTGGCGCCAGGAGAGGGCAAAATCCAGTGGCTACGTTACTGCAATCGGATACGGAACGGAGGAGGTCTTTTTTTTTTCTTTTTTTGCCAAATCTTTTAATAAACAGCCCTCTTTTTTCTCTCTCTCTCTTTCCCCTCCCTTTCTTCATGTCTGGGCCCAAAAAGGGAACATTTGTCACGCGTTCCAATCCAAAGGCACCCGATAACGTCAACTTCGGCCGTCGCCGGGCGGGAAAGCATTGTTTTCCCGAAACGCGGGAGCCCCCTTCCCCCTCCCTCTTCGGGGTCGTAAAGGTCCCGGGTCGGGGTCCAAGGGTTAGGGGAGGGGCCTCGGCACGGGACAGATGCATTCCGGATGATGACGGATGGGGTCAGGAGGTCATGAGAACAGCGGCTTCCACCGCGGCGTAACTTGAGGGTTAGCATCCAGCCCGCTAACAACGTCCCATCAGCGGAAAGCTCGCAATGGGACGGAGCGCCTCGGCTGCAGTCCGTTTGGCCGCGCTGAACTTTCTGCTGGGGCTGGCCACATGCGGGGGGATGGGGGGAGTGGGTTTAAAAAAGAATAGATATATATATATATATATATATATATATATATGTATGTATAGGGGGAGGAGTCTTTTGATGGTCCAAAAGGCATCCGTCCTGGTCAGAGCGCCCCGGCCGATTTGACTTTGGAGGAGAGGACCTGCCTGAACCTCCTCTTCAGCTCCTGCATGTTGGGCGATTTGGGGCGAGCCAGGTGGAGACCGCCTCGCCGTTTCTCTCCATTGGCGCCCCCCAGGGCCCGGGAGACCTGCGCCATGGAGAGCGGGTCAGCCCGGCGGTGGCGGCGGCGGCGGCGGCAGCGCCTTTGAGCGCCACGGAGGGCCGACTCACCTCGTGACAAAGCTGGAGGAAGGCGGCGCGGACGCTTTGGTGGTTCTCCCTGGCCGACGCCTCAAAGTAAGCGCCTCCTGGAAAAGAGATGGACACATGGCTTCTCACGAGGGCCGGCTCGCCGTCAGGGCCTACCTAGCGAGGACGCCAAGTGGGCTCCCTCGTCCGCCGGAACTTGTCGGGCACGAAGCAGGTCGCTTTTGTTGCCGATCTGGTGAGACACGGAGGGTGGGCGGAAAAGGCCCAAAAGGCCCAAAAGGCTAAAATAAATCAATGAAAGCACCAACCAGTACGACGGGAATGTTTCCGGACGGGTGGATGCGTCTGACGTGTTGATACAGCGGTCGGACGGTGCGGTAGCTGCGCTGGTCGGCGATGGAGAAAACCAGCACGTAACCGTCGGCCCAGTAGATGGACCTGTGGGTTGGAAACGGCGCCCTGAAACGGCGCCCCGGAAACGGCGCCCTGGAAACGGCGCCCCGGAAACGGCGCCCCGGAAACGGCGCCCCGGAAACGACGCCCCGGAAACGACGCCCCCGAAAACGGTGCCCCGGAAACGGCGCCCCGGAAACGCCACTCACCTGTTGATCTGTTCCTGGCAGTTGAGTCCCTCGGCGTCGTCCTGCGCGGGCCCAAAATGAAAAGGGATAAATAGATCAAAGGAGCCCTCAACACCAGTGAGCCTTTTGCCGCCGCCGCAGGAAAGCAAGGTCTCCGAGGAACCCCCTCTTTTTCCCCAAACGCCACGGCAACGTGAGAGCGCCAGATCGCATCCCATCCGGTCCGGTCCCTTCCCGTCCCTTTAGGCGCATTCCTGAGCGATAACGTCCCCCGAGGAGGGAAACGGCTACGGCGCTTGGTAGCTCTGGCAGGCGCGTTACCTGAAGAGCCACGCAGGGCGTGTCCTGGATCTGGAGCGACACCTCTTCGCCATCCAGGGTGACCTTTCGGGAGTAGAGCGCGCCTGTGGAACCGGGCCCGAAGAGATCCCGTCACCACCGTGCCAGCACTTGGGGGGGGGGGGGGTGGACGGAATTACCAGTGTTGGCCTCGTAGTCTCCGATGAAGCGTTTGGTGAGAAACCTGACGATGAGAGCTGAAAAATGACAGCGAGAGAGAGAGAGAGAAAGTTCAGTTTATCTAAATATACGTGCCAGAGTGGCTTATCTGCCTCAAACAAACGGGTCCAAAGTCCCCAATGGGCGATGGCCTGGGATACCCCCCCCCCCCCAACCCCCATTCCCACTTCCCCACAGCCACCATTTCTAGAATCCCCACGGAGAGAACGGCATCCCTCCGTAGCCACGCTTGGGAATCCCCCGGGGACGTGGCTCACCCGTTTTGCCGACGTTGCTGGCTCCCAACACGGCGATCTTCACCGTCTTGCTGGCCGCGGCGTCCGGCGGCGGGTACTCCGGGATGGGCACCAGCAGAAAGTTGCCGGAGCCGCCGTTGTTCATGGCTCCCGCAGAAAGGAGCGGCGGAGTTCCTCACGCCGTCATCGCCGCAAGCTCTGGCCTCACTTATCCCGGGATCCCTTGGCGTCGGCGGCGTCGGCGAAGGAAACCAACCGTTGCTGAAAAGTGCGCTCCAAAACGTGTAGCCCGTCTGGAAAAGAGTCTTTGCGCACGAGAGAGAGAGAGACACAAGAGGGGTTGAGGGAGGAGTGGGGGCTGGACCAGGACGGCAAGGAGGAGGAGGAGGAGGCGGAAGAGGCTCCTTTTACTCACTGGACACACTCTCACACACACACACACAAGGGAAAAAAATAAAAGTCTGCTCTCAACTGATTTGCTTCCATCGACGGCCAATCCACTTGAAGTGGGACGGATGACAGTCCACCAACGAGGCTCCATTGGCTCCCAGTTCAACTGGTTTGGCCTGAGGAAGAACACATTTGATCAATCACTGGGTGCATTCCTGGGTATAAGGGGGATTTACATTGGAAATAAATACCTAATGGCTGCAAGACTCCCAAGAAATAAATACCTAATGGCTGCAAGACTCCCAAGTGTCTTTCTCCATGATTAAAAAAGACAAATGTACATTCAAACTCATGGTGGCCTAATGAGCTTTCAAAACGACGATCAATTGACAGCCCTCATTCAGGAGAGGCTTCTCGCCACATCCAACATGGCGATGGTGGCCGACGCACACGCCAGAGCTGAAGGCGGCGCCAAAGCGAGGGAGCTCTACGGGGCCAAAGTCATTTCGGTGGGAGGGAAGGAGGCTTTTTTTTCGATAGCCCACAAACAAACCCCCCCCCCACCACCACCACCACCACCTCATCCAGTCCCCGTCCCCAGCCCCAGCCCACCCCAAGACTCCCAGTACGGTGGCGGCGTGCAGCCCGCATCGGCTCGGGGGCATTTTCACCGTCGGGGTCTGGTCCAACATGGCGGCGCACGGATGGAAATACTGATGACAGTCCGAAAGATCGCCTCGATTTGTACGATGGTAAGGCTTTAGTGTGGGATTTAGGGCGCGCTCCGAGCTAGCCGCCTAGCCCTAGCCTAGCCTAGCCTTAGCCTAGCCCAACCTGCTCACTGAGCGGCTACGAAACAGTAACAACACACTCGCATGGATACGCTTGCGTTCCATAACGACGCGCTCAAAAACTCGACTTCTTGATTCGTCTTTGGTTGGCGTGAGCGGGATTTACGCCTCCTTGTCACGTGATGCCAGGGGCGGGGGTGGGGGTGGGAATTGGGGCTTCTTTTTTCGGAAAAACAAGGAGGTATAGTCCACTTTCCAAATTCTTGGATGACAATCCTGAAGCGCAAAGGGGACAAAGTCCATTCTCTTTGGGGAGACAGTTCCCCTTAATTGCCTTGAAGGAGGAGAATGAGGAGGTGGAGGGAAAAAAAATGTCCTACTTTCCACTATGTCCTGGTCACTGGTCAACTTGTTGTTGTTGTTGTTGTTGTCTTCTGAAAAAAAGCTCTCCCTCTGCCTCCGTTTATGTGGGCCTTTGCCGACAGGGCGCCAATGCCTCCGCCTTGGAGAAGGAGATTGGACCGGAACAGTTTCCCGTCAACGAGCACTACTTTGGATTGGTCAACGTCAGTACGGGGCGGCTCGGGTGACGGCTTCGACGTGCCGTTTGCTCACGGCGCCTTTTTTTCCCCCCCTTCCCCTCTTCTGGCTTCCCCAGTTCGGCAATACCTGCTACTGCAACTCGGTGCTGCAGGCTCTCTACTTCTGTCGCCCCTTCCGGGAGAAGGTGCTGGCCTACAAGGTAGGCCGGGCGTCGGTAGGGCGGGCGTCGGTAGGGTGGGCGTCGGGAGGGCGTCCTTCCCCGCCGCCGCCTCCGCCGCCGCGTCCATCGTCACGGGACCCGTCCCCGCCCACCGGCAGGTGCAGCCCCGACGCAAGGAGTCGCTCTTGGCCTGCCTGGCCGACCTGTTTAGCAGCATCGCCACGCAGAAGAAGAAAGTGGGCGTCATCCCTCCCAAGAAATTCATCTCCAGGCTGAGGAAAGAAAATGGTGAGTCGCTACCCGGCGGTCTCGGGGCCGACTGAACATCCCCTGACCCCGACCCGCCCGACCCCCTCCTGGGTCCCCGCGCAGAGTTGTTTGACAACTACATGCAGCAAGACGCCCACGAGTTCCTCAATTACCTCCTCAACACCATCGCCGACCTCCTCCAAGAGGAGAAGAGCCAGGAGCGGCAGCAGAACGGGAAGCCTCTGCAGAACGGTGGCGGCGGCGGCGCCGGAGGGGGCGGCGCCGCCTCCCAAGACGAGCCTCCGACGGCCGTGGCGGCTGGTCCGGGCGACAAGGAGACGCAGCGGACGTGGGTCCACGACATCTTTCAAGGGACGCTGACCAACGAGACGCGCTGCCTCAACTGCGAAGCCGTGAGTGAGCCGGCCACCGGGTGGAGCGTCCGCCGGGTGGGGCGTCCGACAGACTTCCCTGTCGCACGCAGGTCAGCAGCAAAGACGAGGACTTCCTGGATCTGTCGGTGGACGTGGAGCAAAACACATCCATCACGCATTGTCTCAGGTAAAGGGAAAGAGAGAGGGAAAGGGAATTTTTGTGACTTGACCTTTCTTTGGGCGCTAACCTGGCAGAGGCTTCAGCAACACGGAGACGCTGTGCAGCGAGTACAAGTACTACTGCGAGCAGTGTCGCAGCAAACAGGAAGCCCAAAAAAGGTAGGCCCGGTCATCCGTCCTTCCCGCCATTCCCGGCCGGGGCCTCACCTTTTTGTCGCCCTCCTTCCCGCTCCAGGATGAGGGTGAAGAAGCTGCCCATGATCCTGGCGCTCCATCTCAAGCGCTTCAAGTACATGGACCAACTGCACCGCTACACCAAACTGTCCTACCGGGTGGTCTTCCCCCTGGAGCTGCGCCTTTTCAACACGTCGGGAGACGCCACCAACCCGGACCGCATGTACGACCTGGTGGCCGTGGTGGTGCACTGCGGCAGGTGGGCTCCGGTCTCGGCGTGCCGTCCCGGCCGGGTCAATATGCGACATTTAAAAAAAAAAAGAAACTTTTTTTTTTTTTTGGATGCTTCCTCCTCTCAGCGGTCCCAACCGAGGTCACTACATCACCATCGTCAAGAGCCACGGTTTCTGGCTCCTGTTCGACGACGACATCGTGGAGGTGCGTGCGCCGGCCGAACGGCGCCGACTTTCCGCTCTCGACAACATGTCTTTTCGCCGCAGAAAATCGACGCGCAGGCCATCGAAGAGTTCTACGGCCTGACGTCGGACGTTTCCAAAAACTCGGAATCGGGATACATCCTCTTCTACCAGTCCAGAGACTGAAAAGCCGGGCCCACTTTGGTGGAGCCGCGGCGGCCGGAGTCGACGCCGCCGAGCACCCGCTCGGAGTCCGGGAGGTCCGATTTGCCGCGGGCTCCCAAGCCACCATCGCCGTCTTGGACAGGACAATCGAAGGCGCGCCAATGCGCAGATTCAGCCAATCCAAGCCCTAATTTAAGTGTGCGTATTATAAAATGAATGTTTTGCTCATTTTACCGAGCCCCGACCTACCATTTTGGTGTAGGCTACGGAAGACCTTTGACTTTTTGGGGGGGGGTGGGTTGGGGGCAGGTGTGCATGTGTAAATATACACAGATATTATTGCAAGAGTTAATAATAAAGGCTTGCTTCAAAAAATGGACCGATTGCAGAGTTCCTTTTTCAGAGTGAAAGGGGCCTACAACGAGTAAATGGTGCCATCTAGTGGCTTAACGGTGCATAGCTTTTCAAGACTTCAAACGTCGCTTACCTTCTGCATTAAACGACGGTGAAACGGGAGCTTGACGTCAATTAGCCGCACGCTTCCTTTTTGAGTCAGATCAAAGTGCCTCCGTTGTCGAGGCTTTATTTCACCAGGAAAAGCAAAGCAAAGATAAAAAGGTGGCAACGAGTCGTGCAGCTCTAAAATGTATTCAAAAGATGTGATTAAGCCCCCACGTGGAAAGAAAAGCCAAACGTGCGAGGGAGGGGGGCCGTCGAAACGGCTGCCACCGGTCACCCGCCATGCACCGACAGTCAGCGAACCGGTCGGTCACCGGTCGGTCACCCGCCGCCGCCGCCACCACCATCGGTCAACCTCATACCGCGGCCTCCGAGCCGGAGCCTCTCCCCGTGAACAAGTCCCAAAATCCGCTCTTGCCTTCCTCGCCGGCGCCGGAGGCGGTCGAGCGCCCGCCGCTCAATCCCAGCAAGTTGTGATGGGAGCGGAAGCGTCGAGCGCCCTCCAACGATTTGCCGGGCCGGACTTTTCCTGCGGGGTGGAATTTATGTTGTCAGAGATCACTCAGAGGACGCTGGCGGCGTCAGACGCCCCACGCGCTTACCGTAGCGGCCGGCGGGACACTCCCCGCTCCGGCTCATCTCCGGCGCGCCGAGGAAGAGCTCGCCGCTCAGGCCGCCCTCCGGGGACGGGCTGCCCCCGGACGCCCCCGCCGAGTCCAGCGAGTCCCCCGTGTCTCGGCGGCCCCCGGGCCCGCCGTCCGCCGTCATCCTCTGCCGGGCGCCGCTGGGGAGTTTGAGGGCGCCGTCAAATACGGGCCCCGGCCGGCCGGCCCAGTCCACCCTCACCTCACCTCAATTTGCGACGGAGCAGGTAGTCGACGATGTCGGGGTCGCTCCGGATCAGGCCCAGCAGAACCTCCCGTTGCAGCTCGGCCGACACCTGCGGTTACCGTCGGCGTCAAGAGTGGGACGACGGCGGGAGGCGCCCGTTCCTGCCGTGACTCGCCGTAAAGAGCTCCCGGTAGTTCTGCATGAGCGCCAGGGTGACGGCGATGACGGTGGCGCTGTCCTCGGCGTGGCCTCCCGGCTCCCCCTGGAGCAGATTGGGCCCGAAGACCACGGCCAGGTTGGCCGCCGTCATCTTGTTTCCGGGGATCTGCGGAGAGGAGCCCCGTGACGGTCCGTGACGTGGAGAGATCCGAGTGCAGTGTCCGTGGCACTGCCCACGGGTCCGCCCACCTGGCCGTCGTGGGCGCAGCTGTGCACCGTGTGCAAAAAGGCGAGGAGTCGCAGCAGCGTGTCGCAGTTGCAGGGAGGCAGCAGGTAGAGGAGGTGCTGCAGGTACCGGAGCTGCTCGGCTCCTCGGAGGACTGCCACGGCGGGACGGTTAGTGGCGGAGTAAAAGTGGCGACGCCGCGACGCCACGGCGGCGGCAGAACCCACCCACCCAGGAGCTCGTCCGTGCGCATACGTACGGTTGGCGTGTAGGAAGGCGGGGTAGAGCTCCCGGCTGAGCAGAGGGTCCGGCAGGTCCCTCAAAAACTCTTTGAGCAGGGCGGCCACGTCGTGGACGCTCTGCTCTCGCTCCAAATCCACGTCCAGGCCGCCGTCAAAGTCCTCCCGCAGCTGGCGCACTCTCTTCCTGGAGCTGCCGACTCTGAAGACGCCCACCGTGCGGAGACCTGGGGGGGGAGTTGGCGGGCGTGAGGGCCGACCCGGGACGGGCCCAGCCAAACCCGGTGGGTGTCGGGGACTCACCGTGGGCCTCGATGTGGCGGCAGCAGCGCTCCAGGACCCGGGGCACCTGGCGGCAGAGGGGGTTGAGGCTGAGTCCGCCCTGGCCGCCTCGGGTGCCGCCCCCGCCTCTCTTGGGATCCAGCTCCGCCGGGTGGGAGAGCTGAAGGGCCTCCAGCAAGCGAGACTGGCTGTCCACCAACTCGGAGATGGAGTCCACCGACAGGCCGCCCTGGCAACGCCGTCAAAAGCGGACGTCACGAGGGAGGGCCGGCCAGACGGTCGGGAGGGCGTTCGGCGTCCTACCCGCCGCAGCCCCCCTCTCCTTTCGCCGTGTCGCCGGTGTTCCGGGTTCTCCGACGGCTCCTGGCGCTTCTCCGCCCTGAAGCGCAGGACGCTGGACTCCAGCTCCAAGCAGTCCCGCCGGCTGGCCTTCACGACGTCGCGACGGCGCCGGAGGGCCCGGTCGTTGGCGATGACCTGCGAAAGCGGGATGCCGAACGCCTTGGGGGCGGATTCTGGCACGCCGCCGGCCGGGCGGTCGTCAGTCAAGGTGTAAAAAGTCCCCGCGTCCAGAGGAGGGCGCCCCCGAAGCGAGCCCCGGCGACCCCGTTTGAACCGGCGCTCCTGTAATCTGCGCCGTCTGACCCTTTGGCCGCGAGCGTCGCCCACGCCGGGCCGTTTGGAGACGTGACCCGGGATCAAGATCCCAATCCACTTATGCTAGCATGTTTTAGCCCGGATTAGCCCGCTTGCGGGTCGCCAATTTGGAATTGGCTTCTATTCAAGGGCAGGTCGCGTCAGCTAACTGCTTTTTCTTAACTCGGGGGAGGGGCGGCGGTCCGCCGGACGTCTACTAACCCATTTCCACGGTCCGCCGTCGTGACTCACCGCGTTCCTTGGAAAACGAGTCGAACTTCCTGCGCAGGGATTTTTTCCGTTTGCACATTTCTGGAGAAACAAAGAGAGATTGATCCATTTCAAAAGGGGTCGTGAGGGGGGGGGGGGAGCGTGAGAACAAGAGAAGAAGGAAAAAAAGGGGGCAAAAGTGCTTCCGGCCGGGGACGGACAATCCCAGTGGGGCCCGAGTGGCCAGAAAAAAAAAAAAGAAAAAAAAACAGGACCCCAAGATGGAGAAAGTGGAAAGGCCTGCTCCGAAAGGAACTGTCCGGAGAGAGCCGCCGGCGATTCGGCCCGGGGCAAAGGACACATTGGCGGACGGCTCGCAACTCGGGGAGCTTCCGCCATGACTTTCTCCCCCGCGTGGCGTAAAACCGGCGCCCCACCCCGTCCTCGTCCGCCCCCACGGATTCAAACGCACCTACGGGAATGACGATCTTAAAGTCCAGCTGTCTCCGTTCCAGGTGGAACAAGGCCACTCGCCGGAGGCCGGCTCGCTCCACTTCCGACAGCGTTTGGATGGGCGCGGGACGGAGACCCGTGGCCGACATGGCGGTCCGCGCCGGTCCTGCTGGGGAGGACGGGAAAAAAAACTGTGAGAGCCCGAGCCGTGCAAGTGGAATCATGGTTTGACCGGCGGACGCACGGCGGGGAGAAAACCAGAGTGGTCGCCCCGCACCGCTTTCGAGACGTCGTCGGGCGGCACGCCAATAGCTGGCGGGAGATTGGAGCGGCTTTCTAACCCGCTTCTTCAAATTAGTCGTGGACAAAACGTGTATGTCCGAGGCGGCGGCTGCGGCGGCTCCATCACCCCCCCACGGGCGCCCGTCCGATGTCCCGACCCCATTGAGGCGAGCGGCACCGTCTGACTCCGACGTGGTTAGCGCGCGACCAAGGGAGACGAGGAGCGGGGGAGGGAGGGAGGAAGGGAGGGAGGAAGGGAGGGAGGTGCGCCAACTTGGAGTTGGATTACAAGAGGAGGAGGAGGAGGAAGACGACAAACTGGGACTTCCAGGAGCTGGAGGACGCAAAAACACGGCGGCGGCGGCAGCGGGGGGATTACAGCTTAGACATGGAGTCGGGGGGGGGGGGGTGATTGCCGCGGCCACGAATTTCCAGGAAAGCTGGACCCTTTTACTGCTAGAGTGGGGAATAAAAAGAAGGAGGGAGGGGACCAAGACCAGGACCAAGAGAGAAAACTTTTAGAAAGGGCCGTCGCAAGTGCTTACCCGGGACGCCTGGCCATTGGCGTCGCCCCGCTAAAAGCAATCAAAAGAGCCACATTTGGCTGCCATTTGCGCGGCCACCTTGCCTAAAACTCACCTGCGACCCGCTGCCTCCCGCGCCCCATCGGCCACTTGTCAAGCGTGGGTGGCTAGGCAGGATTAGCCATTTGGGGCTCCGGCGCCTCACCCGGAAGCCATTTGACCAGTCCCTTTCCTTTAATACGTTTGAGGAGCTGCGGAGAGAAAGCACAACTTTGGTACCAGTGTCCCAACGGTGAAGCTTCTTTTCCGCACACTGACATTGTCCCGAAAGCGTGGAACGTGGAGCGCCGTGTTGGGAGAGGGCGGAAGAGGGAGGAAGGCTTTTCGACGCGGGGCTTGATTGACTCCCTGTCGAGCAGCTGGTGAAAAGGCAATGGCAGGACGCAGCGCGGCCAGATCGCCACCAGAGGGCAGCCAGTCCACATATTTACCGGCCAAGGGAACGGCACTTTCTCCAAACTGCAATTGAAGGCTTTTATTATTATTATCATCAACATCATCATCGTAGTACTACAAGAAGAATGATACTATGATGATGACGACAGTGTACATTTACTTGTACTATACACGTCGTGTCCCGAGTCAAAGCACAACACGCGATGTCTTTTGTTGCTTTTCTTCGAGTTCACATGAACCGTGCAGCCAGTCCATTGACATGGCCGCCGGCGAAAAGAGCACAATAGCACGAAACAATGTGCAACGGGATGCATATATATTTAAAGAAATTTATACATACCGTATATTCCAAGCGTCTGTCTGTCTGTCTGTCCAATGGCAAAAGCTGGACGATAACTTTGGCTGTCACGTCTTCCTGCGGGAACAAGTCGCGAGGGAACGAGCATTAAACACAACGGCTTCATTTAACGCCATCGATGACACATGACGGGAGAATCCAAGTTGCATTGGCACACACACACACACACGAGTCGCTCCACTCACCTGAGCACCTGGCCATTAACTTCCGCCCATTGATCGCTAAAACGTGGACATCGGTTGACGCTATCAGCTCGCCCCTCAAACTAAGTGGCCACCAAAACGTGTCCTTTCCATTCTGGCCCACGGAAACGCTTGAAAAAGACGTATGTTGGCCAGCAGCAGACGAGAGACGAACTGTTATGATTAAAAGCGGCTCACTTCTTCTTCTTCTGCCGCTTGGCCGTCACTTAAGGGGCCACAGCGCCACTCAGTGGACAAAACGCGTAACGAAGGAAGGCTTCTTGTTTCTTTTTCGGAGTTCTTTCTTTCCCATTCCCAAGTTGACGATTGTGTGAACACCAAACATGGCGCGTTTCTTTCCATATACTACTACGAGCATCTACCGTGGCGACGTTTTTTTTTCCAAGTGTTTGTACGGGCGAGGCACGCACATTAAATTACTGGACTTGGCAGCCGCTCGTGGCCCCGGGTTACCGGCACGACACGGGTTTACCACGGCACTCCCGAGGTTCCCTCCGAGAGCCACTCGGGCGTTAGTCCATCCCGGTGGACCGGTCTGGCACGGGCCCTCCCTCGTTGCCGGTCGCCCTGGTCTCGCTGCGAGCCAGGCCGGCGTTCGGAGGGAATGGGCCACAAGTAAACACTTTGACGGCGGCCCCCGCTTCTTCCTCCAGAGGCATTTTGGGGGGCCCACGCCCATCCCCCCCTCACCCCCCCACTGGCCCGTCACCCCCCGTTGGGCTCCGGGTGGGGGGATTATGCGGAGCGGGAGGCTCGTAAAGGGTCCGCCGGGGTCTTTCTCTTGTGTGACGGATGGCTGCGAGGCTGAACGGGGGCCTGCTTTGCATGAGAAGAGGGGGCGAATAGAAGAAGCCTATTCAGGCAGGCCAAGGCGAGTGAGCGAGCGAGCTCAGGCAGGCCAAGGCGAGCGGGCCCCGTCGCCCTCCCCAGCCCGCATCCCTCCATCGTGGCCAGCGTCCTGGCTTCTTTCTGCCTGCCTTTGGCTTCCGTACGTTCACAA
Source organism: Stigmatopora nigra (assembly GCF_051989575.1). NCBI lineage: Eukaryota > Metazoa > Chordata > Actinopteri > Syngnathiformes > Syngnathidae > Stigmatopora > Stigmatopora nigra. The sequence goes on along the minus strand of NC_135527.1, from coordinate 10,207,181 downwards.
GCTGTAACCCGCACCCGGCAGACTCAATTGATGGACGCCATTCATTGGCTGATTGGCAAAAGCCAGAGTCCGGTCCGCCGAGGAACTCGTCCGTCCAAATGGCGACAATTGTACTTTGGTGACCGACGGAGTGGTCGGTGAAAACAGTTTTTTTTACGTTTTTTTTATTTTTTTTTATTGATGTCATTTTTGTGAGGTGGCCCCCAAGGAAGGCCACAACTTTGGAGCTTTCATTGGCTTGATTTCCTTTAAGCCAGGCTGACTTTGCGAAAACTTTGCCTCTTCCTAACTCTCTCCCCTTATTAAGATATTGGCCGGCCGGCTCGCTGGATGGCCGTCCTTAAAACGAGTCTTTGAGATGCTAATGGGCGCGCTAACTCCCGATTGGCCGGCCGGAGAAAGGACGGTGGGCGCGGGAGGGGCCGGGGGGGGGGGGGGGGGGGCGGGGGAGCCACCGTTTCGGGGGGAGCGCCGGCCCCGACAACAAGTGGTTCAGAATAACAAGTTGCAGCCGGCCGAGCAAGCCGACTAGACCCGTTTTCCACTCGGTCTTGCCCGAGCAAAAGCCAAACAGGTCGAGCGGGATCCCAGCACAGCCGCGCGTGCGTACGTACGTGCGCTCCTTCGTCCGTCCGTTCCTACCTCGGAGGAGATAGCTATCGCACGTCGGACCGGGTGCTCCCGCGCAAAAGTTGGCCAGAGGAAACACCAGGTGGACGAGAAGGCGCCATGTACAGCATGATGGAACACGAGTTGAAGCCGGCCGTGGGCGTGGGCTTGGGGGGCCAGCCGGTGCAGCACCACCACCACCACCATCACCACCACTCTGCCGCTCAGGGCATGTCCCCGGGGCCGCCGCCACCGCCGCCGCCGGGCTCCAAGTGCGGCGCCCCCGGCGGGGCGGCCGACCCCATGGATAAGGTCAAGCGCCCCATGAACGCCTTCATGGTGTGGTCGCGCGGCCAGCGGCGCAAGATGGCCCAGGAGAACCCCAAGATGCACAACTCGGAGATCAGCAAGCGCCTGGGGGCCGAGTGGAAGCTGCTGAGCGACGGCGACAAACGGCCCTTCATCGACGAGGCCAAGCGCCTGCGCGCCGTGCACATGAAGGAGTACCCGGACTACAAGTACAAGCCTCGGCGCAAGAGCAAGCCGCTGCTCAAGAAGGACGCCGTGCAGGCCGGGGCCGTGGCCATGGGCGCCAAGTACCCACTGGGCTCCACCGCCGCCGCGGCGGGCAACCTGCTTCAGGTGGCCGCCGCCGCCGCCGCGCAGGCCTCCAACGCCGGTCCCAGGATGGAGGGCTACGGCTGGGGCCCGGCCGCCGCTGCCGCCGCCGCCGCCGCCTACGCCGCCGGCATGCAGGGCGACGCGCACGCGCTGGGCTACACGCAGCAGCTGCACCGCTACGACCTGTCGGCGGCCCTCCAGTATCCTCCGGCCATGGCGCAGACCTACATGAACGGAAACAACTCTTACAGGTGAGGGACGAGCGAGGTGGGACGTCCCACCGCGGGGTGACCCCCGCCCTCTCCATTTCCCATGGATCTGGGCGTCCGTCCGCCGTCGTCCGCGGTAGCCATCACGATACCCGGGTTAAATCCAAAAAACAATTAGTGCCAAATATATTCAAAAAAAAAAAAAAAAAATCAGGGATTATGGAAAATAACAGCAAAGTTGTGAACACCGTGAGAGCAAAGCTATAGATTTTTTGATCCCGATAATTGACGGCCGTATAAAAAGGGGCAACATTCCCGTGGCTAAAAGGACAAGTCGAGCCAGTCGTTGGTTCCCACATGGTTTATTTGGCCAAACAAAAGGAGCCACGCCAAAGTCGGCCACTTTTTCAAGGCCGGGCGACTGACGCGTCATTCTTCTTCCCGTGTCGGCAGCCCCGTGACGTACGGCGGTGGCGGCGGTGGCGGCGGCCCGCAGCAGCCCATGTCCGTGGTGAAGGCGGAATCCGTGTCTCACTCGCCGCCCACGCCGGTCCATCACCGAGGTCCTCTGCAGGGCGACCTGCGCGACATGATCAGCATGTACATCCCGGGAGGAGGCGACGCCGGAGGAAGTGCAGGAGGAGGCGGAGGAGGAGGAGGAGGCGGAGGCGATCCGACGGCCGTGGCCAGGGGCTATGGCGGCGTCCAGCAGCACTACCTGGCCGGCACCGTCCCCCTGACGCACATCTAGAGACCATGTCGGACGAGCGGGCCAACTAGTTTGTAGGTGTCCACAGTGTGCACGTGTAAAGCTAACTTGGAAAAAGGTCACCTCCTCCGCTGACCTTTCTCGATGCCAACAGGTGGCAGGTGGATCGTGTCTGCTGCCCTCTAGCGGAAGGTACGTTGTGTGCGCCGACGTGCCGTCGGCCACCCTTTTTTTTTGGTCTCTTTTGGGTTGTTTTTTTTCTTTTGTTTAGTTTTTTTGCGCCGTTATTTTTGGCTCCATTTGCTTTCTTTCCACTCTTTTTTGGGTGCCCCATCCAAAAGAGGCCTCAGTTTTCCTCCATCACGTCGACGGCAGGACCGGCCTTTTCCTGAGAAAAAGAACAATAAAATACTTTAACTCTTTTTGACAGTGCTAGAGGAATCACATTTCTGTTAAATAAAAGTTGTTTATACTTGAAGCACACAGAGCTGAACTTTTTTTTGGGGGGGGGGGGGGGTACAACCGGTTAAAAAGCAATTCTTTTTTTCTTTTCCCCCTGCTAACCCACTAACCACCGCATCCATCCATTCATTCATCCATCCAACCAAACAACGTCTTAGACTCTTGCTATTAAAAATGGGAGAAGAGCAAATATCGTGGAAACTAAAAGGGAGCCCATTTCTGCACACGGGCCAGAAGAATGCCAAGGCCACTTTGCCAAGACCCCAAGGGCCCCCCAAAGGCTCCTCTGTATTTTGAGTGGGAGAGTGGGGGGGGGGTCGTTTGACGGGAGCGGAGGATGATGTGGGCGGAGTCATCCATCGCCCGGGCTGCATGGGAACATGCGGGCCAATTTGGGTGGTGGGGGGTGATTTAGGGCTTTACTTTCTTATCTTTGTCCTCTTTAAAATTCACTTTCTCCCCCAACACACAAAGCCGCGGGACGGCCGGCGCGTAATTGGCCGTTTCGGGGGCGCATTGTCCGGTGCCTTTCAGCGCGCAGGTGCGTATAGTAAAGCCCCAGTCTCCCCAGTCTCCCCAGTCTCCCAGGGCTCCTCCCTCGGGCGGCTTTGTTCCCCCCCAAGAGTGCAGAAAATGAGGGCCGCTTTCCCCGCTCCCGGCGGGCTTAACCCTTTCACCGACCGCCGCCTTTCTCATGGAAATGCGCCCCAACCCTCGCGCCGGCTAATCGGTCGGTGAGGGGAGGGGGAGGGGGGGTGGAAAAGGGCCTGGGGGGGGGGGGGTCATCCTTCGTCCCAACTGCTCGAAGAAAATAGTCGAAAAATAGGGGCCATTGACGGCGATAGACGGCTTGGTCAGGTTTGCCCGTGCCACGTCCAAATGTTAAAAACTACAATGGTGAAATTGCCCTTTTCCGGGGGGAGTTGTTGGAGATTGACACAAGAAGCAGAAGGGCGGGACTTCTCCGCTCCCAAATGAGTCAAACTACGTATTGGACGTTGAATGACAAAGAGCATTTCCAATCCAATCCCTTGAAAAGTACACGGAAGCCTTGGTCCATCTGAAATGACTACTGACTTTGTTTTCACCCGCTTGACAAATGCCCTAAAAACGCACGGTTGTTTTGGCTGGAGCCCACGGGGGTCTTATGCCCCTCCCCCCCCCGGTCGAGGGTGTTTCAATGGGAGGATTTTCTGGTCCAGTGGCTCCCCTCACCTAGCAACAGGCAGCGAGGCTTCAACAAGTGGTTGCCATGGAGGCGCCGGGGTGGAGACCATTTCAACAAGTTCCAATTGTGCGGCGTTTTCAAAGCGGCGCTCATCAATATTGTCCCGGCCGGCCCGTTCCTCCGACGGCCCCGCTTTTTGCCCAAGCGCAAACTTTACCTGTCGTAAGCGTTGTCTTTTGCCGCCACCTCGCAGGAACCTCTGCGTGGACTTCCAGTAGTACAGCACCTGGGCCGCGATCAGGCCGTTGCAGAGCACCGACACCACGTAGGTGAACACCAGCAGGGCGTCGCCCGTTTCCTGTCAACAAAAAAAAAACACACACACAAGAAAATGCAATGAAAACACACACAAAAAAAAATGCAATGCGGGCCAAAAGGAAGGCCAGTCCGGCCCGCTCGTACGGTACCTGCACCGAGGTGAAGATTCGCACCAGCGACCCGGCAAAGAGCGCGCCCACGGTCAGCGCCGACAACTGGCCCGTGTGTCCGTTGCCCAGGTTGACGGCCGCCTGGACGAGCTGCCCGCGTGCGCCGCCGACAAGAGCAATGAGGCTTTTGGCCCGCTGCTTCACCCTCGCGCCGCTCACCGACCCTGCTGACCACCACGGCGGGCACGTTGGAGGCCTGGATGGCGCTCAGCAGCCAGGCGGGGGCCAGCGGCGATAGCAGCGTGGCCAGCGCCGCCGAGTACAGCAGCAGGAAGCAGACCCCGGCCCGAGTGCGCCCCCCGTAGTGCTGGACCAGGAAGCCCACGCCGACCGTCTGGAGGGTGACGAAGAGGGCCTCGCCCCACGCGCTGCCGTGGGACGGCGGTCGGTTGAAGAGGGCGGTTCTCAGAGGCCGGGACTCACCTGAAGGGGAAGCCGTTGGCAAAGCCGTAGGCCAGAGAGCCCGTGACGGCCACCAGCTCGCCCAGGACGGACGCCAAGCTCACTCCCTCGGCGTTCTGGGCGCCCAGGATCTTGGCCATCTGAGGCAACTTGACTGCAAGCCGCCTGGCGTTTAGGAACGGCTTCCCGCACGGCACCCCGACTGGCGCCTACCTGTGGTGGAGCCCAGGATGACCAGGCCCCCCGCCACTTTGCTGAGCGCCGTCCTCAGACACGGCCCTGTTAGGGGGGAGGGGGGGGGGAGAGGTTCCCGTTGCCACTCGCTCGCGCCGTGCTACTCACTCACCGTCCAGAAAGTGATGGCGTAGGAAAATGGCCTCGGAACACCGTTGCGGGAGAAAGTAGTCCAAGAGTTGTCCGGCCCAGGGATCCGCGAAGGCGCCGTCTTTCTGCAGCAGGCCGAATTCCGCCATTTCAAATAAATGCTACATATTTTCTCACCCCCGTTTTTTTTTTTGGAACCATCCGAGATTCAAAGTTCACTCGTGCTTATCAGTCGCGCGTGGACAAGAACGGCCAAAGTTCATCTCGGCTCTAATGGCAAAAAAGGAGAAGGGGGCAAAGGCGTGGTGGACGCTGGCACATTTATTGGTGCAACAACAACAAAAAACAAGCACCGACGCTCTACACTTTGGCCCGGGCTACTCCCTCTTCTTCCTCTTTTTCTTCTTCTTGCGCTCGGCCGAGGCGTTCCAATAGTAGAGCACCTGCAGGGCCAAGATGGCGTTGCAGGCCGAGGAGACCACGTAGGTGGCGGCCATCAGCCCGTCGCCCGTTTCCTGCACGCACGGCGCGGCCTTTCAGACCGAGGTCACAGAGGCGGGGGCGCCGCGCTTAGACGGCCCCTACCTGAAGCGAAGTGAAGATACGCGCCAGGGATCCGGCCAGTAACAGAAAGACGGTGACGGCCGACAGCTGGCCCGTGTGTCCGTTGCGGAAATTAGCCGCCGCTTGAACCAGCTGTGGCGGGGGCACAAGTCTGGGGGTTATTTTCATGACACGTGCATAGTGGTTCGGTCCTTAGCGGTATTTTATCGGGGTGAAAATGTAAAAAAATAAATAAAAAAAACTCAAATGCGGTCGCGGCCGGCGCCGCCATCATTTGAGAAGCTTACCCGTCCCGCGATGATGGCGGGCACGTTGGAGACTTGCAAGGCGGTCACCACCGACACGGGGGTGAGCGGAGAGAGCGCCAGCCCCAGCAGTGAGAAATACAGGAGCAGAAAAAGGAAACCTAAAGATTGGACAAAACAGCTCCCGTCATTACAGCCACGAGGGGCCAGGAGTCGTCAGAGGTGGGGCTCGTCACCTCTGCCGCTCCTCCCCGCGTAGTGCTGGATGAGGAAGCCCACGGCGGCCGTCTGCAGCATGAGGAAGAGGGCTTCACCCCAGGCGCTGCGGCAAGAGAGAGAGAGGGGGTCGGGGGGTGGGGGCGGGCGTCAATCCCCCCCCGGGGCACCACGGCTAAAGACGTGACACCCACCTGAAGGGGAAGTGGTTGCTGACGCTGTAGACCACCGTCCCGCCGATGGCCAGCAGCTCCAGGAGCACCGACTGGAAACTCAGGCCCTCGCCGCTCCGGGCGCTCATCATCTTCAGGATCTGAGGCAACTTGACTGGGGACACACAGGGAGACGCCGTCGGACCGGTGGGCGATCGGTGGGCGAGCGGTGGGCGGCCGTGGCATTGGTGTGGGCTCGGGGGCGGCCGTGGCGAGTGCGTGTCCGCCGGCGCTTGCTTTACCCATGACGGATCCCAGGATGATGCCCAATCCCAGGCCCTTGCTGAGCGCAATCTTCAAACATGGCACTGAAAGACAAAAGGCAGAGAGCAGAAGGTCTTTTTTCCGATCGACTGTCGACCCGGATGAGCCCCAAAACAAATGAGATCACGAGATGGCCTCGTTACGGGTTGCCAGAAAAGCCAACGGGAGAACATCGGCCGCTTGGAATGATGCAAAAATCCCACTCACTCACCGTGGAGAAAATTGAAATTGAGGAAAAACTCGTCGTAACACGATTCCGGGATGAGATAGGTCACCAGGGGGCCTTTAACGGGATCCATAAAAGAGGAGGAAGCTCTCGTCGAAAGGACTTCTTGCGCCATTGTTGGAGCATTCGGCTGGCGTGTTACACTCTAAAGAGTCCGTCCACCCGTCCCTCCCTCCCTCCTCTGCTATGGTTCCGCGTTCGTTCGATTTGAAGGGCGGTCTCGAGAGAAATGCTTTAGGGACCCCTCCCGTCAAGCTCTCGGCGTCGTGCAACAGTGGCCAACGGTCGACCATCTGCCTGTCCCCATCACGACGTGGACAAATTCCATTTGTTTTCCCGAGGCACTCGAACGCGGGGCCGTCGCGTGGTGATGACGTCAGAGGCCACTCCACTCCGGGGAAAGCCAACTCTGGCGAAGATGGCCTCGGAACACGATAACGACAACGTCGACGACATCTTCGACTGTATCGTCATGGCGGAGGAGAGCTTCCGCGGGCAGGGTTACCGGGATGGTTTCGAGACGGGCTCCTCCCGGGGTCTCCTGACCGGCCGCACACACGGAGCTTCTCACGGGGCCAGACTCTCTACCGAGATGGCCTTCTATCACGGCTTCGCCGTCACCTGGAAGAGTCTCCTTGAGCGGAGACCGGAGGCCAAGGGGAGGAAACGGCAACTCAAGGCGCTCGACGCCCTCCTGGGCTCGATCCCCGCATCAGGGATGGAGGAGCCCCAGTCCGAAAAACTCAAGGAGGAGATGGAGAAGCTGCGAAGCAAGTTTAGACAAGCCTGCTCCGTCCTCGGCGTTCAGACGGACTTCAGCAAAAGGTCGGGCGCGACCACATCTGCTGAAGGGTTCTGAAGGGGAATTTGCTCGCTGGCGTTCGGCTGCAACTTGCAATTGCGCCTCTCGCACGCCAGGCGGCGACAAAGCCGCCCGCAAACTGGACTCGCAGAACAAAACAATCCTGACACGGACGGGCGGGCGGCGTGCCGTGTCGTCATCTCAATTGGCGTGTTTGACTGCTGCCTCATAAACTATTTTGGATCCAATCTTTGTTTTCCCTCCACCGCTTTTGCTTTTCATGGTTGGACAGTGCCTGAAGACGTTATTCGGTCGCGCCGCCTGACGTCATTCGGTCGCGCCGCCTGACGTCATTCGGTCGCGCCTCAGCCGGTGCCGCCTGACGTCATTCGGGCGCGCCCGAACGGCCGAGGGATGGCTTCGTTCAAAAGGGTCTTTTTGCCCGATTCGGAACTCGATTTCCCCGGCAGTCCGTACTCCGTGTCGGTCCTGAAGGTGGGCTACTATCGGCCGCATCCCGACGTCGGCGGTGCCTTTCGAGCCGACGGAACCGTCACGCTCGTCGCGGGGCCCGGCAAAAACATCCTGGTGGACACCGGCGGCCCTTGGGGCCGCGACTCACTCCTCGAGAGCCTCCGCCGGAGAGGCTTGGAGCCCCGGGACATCCATGTGGTGGTGGGGACTCACGGGCACTCGGATCACGTGGGCAACCTCAATCTCTTTCCGTCCGCCGTCATCATCGTGGGACACGACGTCAGCCGATCGGATGTGTACCTGCCCAATCGCCTGGGGCGGGGGGAGGCGTATGTCGTGGACGAACATGTGAGCGAGTTGTCTCTGGGGAGGTGGGAGGGGTGTTTGGGCGTTGCCTTGGGAGGAGGAGGAGGGGGGGGGGGTGTTTGGGTTTTGTTTCCCCTTGTCCTCAAGAAGGTCCCGTTTCAGGTGCGCGTGGTGCCCACCCCGGGCCACAGCGGCCAGGACCTGAGCGTCCAGGTGACGGGGACGACGGCGGGGACCATCCTGGTGGCCGGGGACCTCTTTGACAGCCGCGACGACGACGAGGCGTGGCGTGAGTCCAGCCTCCAGCCCGCCTTGCAGGAAATCCACCGCCGGAAGGCGTTGGAGACGGCGGACGTCATCGTACCGGGCCACGGGCCTCCCTTTCGGGTCGTCTGTCGTGTGGGTCAGGAGAGGAGGTGATCGTGCCTGGACCCCCTTTCCCCCCAAAATGTCCCAAACACCTAAATTTCAAAATAAATATACAACAAACATTGAAAGACGGTGCACGGCTGATTCCATAGAAATAGTATGCTGACGTACGTACGCACGGCTGACCACAAATATGCACGCGCGCACACATACAGAGAGAGTGGCCTTTTGACCGTGCTGGTATGATGAGAATAAAGGGCTGAAATTGAATTTGGCAGGTGTGCCGCGCTCTGTGCCGTCGGGAACGTCCGAACGAGGCCTGCCTGGTGGTGCCAGGCACAAGAAATGTCCCTTGATAGAGCCCTCGCTCATAAAGATTCTTTTGGACACGCCCCAACATCTCCACGGTGCCATAATTCCCCGATAAGATGCTAACGTGACAACTTATCTCGGCACTGGCCGCGCATTGCGCCATGCCATAAAACAATTTCACTAACAGTCGGGTCCAAAAGTATTTGGATGCATGGATAACACACTTGCCTGCAGAGTTGGATTTTCTCTTCCGCTTTCTCTTTAGTGATACCCAAAGGGGGGGGGGGGGTGGGGGGGAGTCATACCTTTGGGTGCACTTTTAAAAACAGACAAGTCGTGAACTAGTTCAAAAAGGCTAAACCCCACCCAACATGTACAAAAAAAATGTATTTCTACTCCCAGACGAATAAGATGGAAAATGGAAAGAGCGCCCTTTTCCACAGCTAATGTTTATGGCCAAGGTGGAAAGGTGGCTAGGCATTTGCGCACCCTAAAGTCCAAACCATAAAGCGCCCACCCCATGAGATACGGCGCCCCCGCCGCCGCCTCCCTCTTTGCCTTCGGCCACTCCCTTCCTCCCGGTGGACTATAAAGCAAAAGCCACAGAAATTGGGCGTATTTCTCGGGTAGCGTTAGCCGGCGTCACCGAGCGCAAGCATGTGTACGGGAGCGTGCTCCAAAGTGGTGGCGGTGCCTCTGTACGTCCTGGCCCCGCTGTCCATCATCTGCAACATCGTGCTCTTCTTCCCCGACATGGACAGCAAGTACGCCGCCCAGGACGGAGAGGGGAACCCTCGGCTCACGCCGGAGGTCAAATACATGGGAGGCCTGATCGGAGGGGGGCTGATGGTGAGGCGGCCACGCGACGCCACCCGGGGCCGCCGGCCGACCTTCTGAGCCGACGGACCCTGCGAGCCACTGGACTCTCTGTCTTTTCCACGCAGGCCCTGGTTCCCGCCGTGCACATCCACCTGACCGCTTCGGGCAAGTGCTGCGCCAACCGCTGCGGGGTGAGTCGGCCCGGCGTGTGTGGGGTCCGGCGGGTCAAACGCGCGTGGCATTTTCCTCACCTCACCACGTCCCGACCGGGCGCAGATGTTCCTGTCCATCGGCTTCGCCGCCTTGGGCGTGGCGGGCGCCATCTACAGCCTGAGCACGGCCGCCCTGGGCCTGGCCAACGGGCCCGTGTGCCTGTGGAGTAACGCAGCCAATCCCATTGGTCGTTGGGGGAGCCCCTTCGCCAACAGGTACGCCGATGAGCGGGGGGGGGGGGGGGATCTGTTTGTGAGCTTCTCCGTTCAACGCCCTCGCCCTTCCGCCCCGGCAGTAGCGGGAGCTACCTGGGCGACAAGAGCATGTGGGAATGGTGCAAAGTTCCCGAGGGCGTGGTGGAATTCAACCTGGGCCTCTTCTCCACCTTGTTGGCGGCGGCCGCCATCCAACTGGTCCTCTGCCTCATCCAGATGGTCAACGGCCTGTTCGGCTGCCTCTGCGGCACCTGTTCTGGAAAAGAGGTGGGACGGGACGCCCACACAGAGCGGGAACGTCTGTGTTGGCTGGGGGCGAGGGTCAGGGTCGGGGAGTTACGCACCCCAGCCTACAAACGTTTCCGCTCGAAATGGGACGCCTGCGCTAATCCTAATGCTGGGCCGGCGTCTTTCTCAACAGTGAGTGAGCGAGGCCGAGCCGGGGCGGCGCTGGAAAACCAACCACGCCCCGTCGGCGATGAACTTGACCGGCGTGGGAAGCCAATGGAGCTGAGAATTATCATTATTGTGATCACGAAAGTCATCTGGGTTTTAACGTTGTTTTGCTCTTTTTTTCCCTTCTTTCTTCCACGGATGATGATATTTGAGCTTGATGTGGATAGAAAAAAAATGTTTTCCGTGTGGACGTTTTGTGAATGACAGGCAACAATAAAGATGAGGTACAACTTTGTCTTCGGCCACTAGATGGCGCGCTCGCTTTCGCTCTTTGTCTTCTCTTGCCACGCAAAAGCACACGCAAGATGAAAAGGAGATGAAAACTTTGAAAAGATTGCGGATTTGCCCCAAAGCAGGAAATATCAGAGAAGACACCATGAGGGAAAAGCCTGGGACAAGATCAGCACAAGGGGGGGGGGGGACAAAGGGACACCCGTTTTCCAACGGCAGGGAAAGAGTTTCACTCTTTTGAAAGGCTGCGGGTTCCATCGAGAGAGCACCAAGTGGAGTGATGGTGGAGGAGGACGACAGGACAGGGAGGAGCCTTTGTCCACCGCCCATCTTTTATTTAGTCTACAACGGGCCGGATTAAGTGGACGGTGCTGGTGGGGGGGAATGCTGGGCGGGCGGGCACCTGCTGGGCACCTGCTGGACAACGCTTGGGGGACGGCTGGGGGAACGTTTGTCAGGTCAGGTCGGGGGACTAAAAAGGACTTGTTTGGGACCGGATCAACTTTCTGGCTGTCTCGCGGTCACAGGGACAGGTGAGCCAGTCCGTGGGGCAGGGAGGCGTTTGGCGCCCGTTGCTCTCGCTTACATAGACCAACGGGGTTCGGGGCTTCTCTCTTATTTACAATTTCAAGTCACTTCTTCTTTTTTGGGTGGGGGGGTGTTTGGCCAATGTCTTTCTCTGTCCCGCCTGTCTGCGACTTGGCCACGTGTTTGCGGTGGAGGAAAGGCCTTGGTCAACAGGCAAAGCCGGCACCGCGTCCAAAAGGCCCGGAGGAAAAGCTTGCGCGCAGGCAGGCGGGCGGGCAGGGCAGGGCCGGGTTCCTACGTGTCCGTGCATGCGTCTCGCCGGCTAACTCGCTCCAATTCCTCACTTATCAGCTTAAGGTACGCGGCCCAGTGGAGCTAATCCTTCCTTCCTGCCTAAAAGCAGTCTTAAATGGGGGGGGGGGGGCAGGTTAACGCCACAGACGGCAGCCAAAGAGAAACGGGCCCGTCCTTTACTTTGGAAGCGAGCGGAAGCGCTTTTCCTTCTTCGTCCAGCTTTTGTTTTGCAGGCGACCGGAAGTCGCCCTCCCTCGCCTCTTCGTCTTTTGTCTTGCGCGTCCGCCAGCTCGTCAGTCTCCTCTTGTCTTGCGTGCGGGATTTTTTGTCGAGCGGGACGAGCGGGTCGAGCGGGTCGAGCGGGACGAGCGGGACGAGCGGGTCGAGCGGGACGCCCAACCCCGCCCCGAACCCGTCTCCGGGTTCGCTTTCTCCGGCCAGCGAGGATGTTACGAGTCCCCGGCGGCTGGATGCGAACGCCGTCGCCATCGCCGTCGCCATCGCCATCGCAGCCGCACTACAGACACAGCGATGCTTTTCAAACGGAGAGCCAGGTAGCCTTTCAGCTCCGACATTCTTTCCATTTTTGGCACCCCCACCCCAACAAATAAAAAAAAAAAAGCCAGGGGAGGGGGCGACGGAAGAAAATGCTATTCGAGACAATGCGCGAGGGGGTGGGGGGGCGTCGAGGTGGCGTGACGCGGGGCTCTTTACGTCCCCCTCCTTCACACGATAAGGTCTTTCGACGCCCCTTCTTAGAGGTGGGTGGGGAGGGGGGTTGGCCGAGAATACATACATGCAAGCGTGGAACTGTCCCACGGATTCCGTGCTTCTTTTGTATTCAAGCCATGATTTGCCATTGACGTCAATTGAGGTTCGATGGGGGTGGAGGGACCGACGGGTGGAGGGACCGAGGGTGGACGCATGGACGGGTAGAGGGACCGACGGGTGGACTTGACGCGCCGGCTTTCCGTTGCAGGATGTTGAGAGGCTTGGCGTGCGGCCGGCCGGGGAAAGCGCTCCTCCTCTTCGTGTGCGTCATTTTCACGGGACAATTGCTGCTCATCATCTTCAAGAGGTAATTTCAATCTCCCTCGGGGGACTCGCCACCCAAAATGGCCAATCGAGTGGGCGTGAGGAAAGAAAGAAAAAAAAAGGAGAAAAAAAAAAGAGACAAACAATTTGACAGGTATGCTTGTTTTTTTTTCTTCTTCTTCTTCCCCGTCAGCAACCAGCAGGCGGCACGCTCCATCTTCTCCTCCCGTGACGGGCGGGGGCCGGCGCTGGGCCCCTGCCGCCCCCGCCACCACATCTTCTTCCTCAAGACGCACAAGACGGCCAGCAGCACGGTGCTCAACGTGCTGTATCGTTTCGGGGAGGAGCGCGGCCTGCGTTTCGCCCTGCCGCTGGGCTACCAGCTGGGTTACCCGCTGCCCTTTGACGCCCACCGGGTCAAGGGCTACCGGGGCCCCGGGGTGGTGGACTTCAACATCATGGCCAATCACATGAGGTTCCGGAAGGCCGAGGTGAGGCAGAGAGCGGATGGACGGGGGACGGGGGCCGGGGGCCGGGGGCGAGAAAGCCAAAAAAAGGGAAGGAGATGGAGACAAACCAGGTCCCTCCGTGTCTCTGTGTCCAGGTGGAGAAGGTGATGGGAGGCCCCGACACCTTCTACTTCTCCATCATCCGGGACCCGCTGGCCCTGGCCGAGTCGTCCTTCGCCTACTACAAGCAAGTGGCGCCGGCCTTCCGCAAGGCCAAGGGCCTGGGCGACTTTGCCGACAACGCCGGGCGCTACTACGACCCGCGGGCCCGCAACAACCACTACGCCCGCAACTTGCTGTGGTTCGACTTTGGCCTGGAGCACGAGGCCAACTTCTCGGAGGCGCTGGCGCGAGACGGCGAGGCGGCCGTGCGCCGGGACTTCCAGCTGATCCTGGTGTCCGAGTTCTTCGACCAGTCCATGATCCTCCTGCGCCACGCCCTGTGCTGGCCCCTGGACGCCGTGGTGTCCTTTAGCCTCAACGCGCGGCAGCAGCCCAGGGCGGACGCCGCCGCCGCCGGCGCCGCCGCCGCCGCGGGTCGGCGGGGCGGTCACCTTGGCGGGCCCCGCGGTGGTCCCAGAGCGCCGCCGGACCTGACCCTGACCCGGGAGCAGCGGGAGAAACTGCGGCGGTGGAACGCCTTGGACTGGCACCTGTACCGGGCCTTCAACCGCACCTTCTGGTTGGAAGTGGAGCGCTTCGGGGCGGCGCGCATGGAGCGGGAGGTGGAGCTCCTGCGGGCCCGCCGCCGGGCCCTGGCCCAGGTGTGCCTGAGGGACGGCGGCAAGCCCGTGGAGGCCCAGCGCATCCGGGACAAGGCCATCAGGCCCTACCAGAGCGGCTTGGGCAGGATCCTGGGCTACGAGCTGCGGCCGGGCCTGGACAACGTCACGGCCGCCGCCTGCCTGAGGATGATCCTGCCCGAGATCCAGTACAAGGACGCGCTGGACGCCAAACAGTTCCCCGGGGCGCCGCAGCCGCTTCGACGGAGTTCTGTGCCCGACTCTTGATGGGTCTGGTGGGGGGAGGGGGGGGGGTCGGGTTTTTAGCTCTCGGCTACGGTGCCCGTGGTCGTGGCCAGGTACAGACATTGGCAAAGGGTGGCCTGACGCGTCCGTGGAGTGGCAGCGCTGCCAGAGAAGAGTGGCGTAGGGGTTTTAGCCAGGGGCCGAAAAGATCTGGCCAGCCAGCGAGAAGTCTGCGCCGTTTAGCCGGAATAACGACGGACAGACGCTTACAATCGGTCGGGGTAGATAAGAAGGGGATTTTGTACGACCGGGCCAGGAATCCAAATGTATTTGTTTTTTTTTCTTCTCTCAACTAGAGCCGGGTCAACTCGCATTTGCTCAAATAGCGGCTTTCACTTTGCACCTCACACGCACGGCCAAGCGATAAGGGCTCTTTTCTTTTTGGGGGAAATATTGGCAAAGGCCCGCCGGCCGTGTATGAGCACAACTTATTTGTACAGCACGTGATCCAGGGCAACGGGATACCAAGCCAGGGCTTTTTGCGAAAAAAGCAAGCCAGCGAGCTTGGCCGCTATTTGAGGAACATGTGAATCGTGGGATAGTGGGCTTTTTTTCTTCTTTGGCACACGCCGTTCCCTCCCAGCCGACAATGGGTCCATTCAGAATTGCTCACTGTTTGACAATAACTTGAGTGTCCATGAAATAAAGTCACAGACAGGCATGGCGGGTTCTTCTTTTGAAGGCGGAAAAAGATGAGGGGGGGGGGGGAGAAAAACGTAACGTACACAAATATTGATTGTTTGAAAAGGTTTATTAAGGTTTGGAAAATAAAAAGCTCAAACGAATCCTCTATTTGTTCCATCGACATGAATGCCAGAAATGAAATGTTAAGTCAAAAGCTCCTCGAGAATGAACTCCTGTGCTTGCTGGCTTGCTGGCTTGCTTGCTCTTTTCTTCCGCCTGCCGGACTCTTTTCGGTACTACAGGTCCCTAACGCGTGGTTTGGGGGTCCATTTTCAACGGTGTGGATGCCATTGACGGCAAGAGAAGTCCAATCCAAGAGTTGTGGGCTCGGTACAAAAATAAACCAAAAGAGAGCATCAACGCGCTTCGCCTGTCATTTCCCCTCAAAAATTGCAATTTTAGCTCAACGCAATGACAGGCACGAATCAATTGAAATCTCATGCATGCTACGTACTGACACACAAAAAAAGTAGCCATTCAATTCCGAATGCAAAAGATCCCTCTTAAAACCATAAGCGTCACACGCATGGACCAAAGTATAGCAATGGCTCTTACCTTACGTGAAGACACTTACCTTTTTAGCTGGAGAATGGAGTAAGTAGTAGTAGTAGTAGTAGTTGGCCATTGCAGCCTGGAGCCTTCGACGCCTACTTTGACACAAGTCAGCCAGCTTGGAACTCTTATCATCAACAACAACAACAAAAAGCCTTCCGGTGAGGAAGAAAAAAAATAATTGAAAGCCGGGCAGGGGTCGCTTTAACGTCGGACTAAAGGCGGTAGCACAATTCACCGATGTCAAACATTTCAAACATTTGCTAGCGGCTAGCGGCTAGCCCGGGTGCGAGACAGCTGCTCGTGATGACGGCCGCTTTGAAATTTCGCGACATTCGCGGCGACACCGGAAATGACGTCACGTCCCCTCAGTCCGTGTTTTACGCTGCTTTATTATTTCAGATTGACATATTGCATTTTTCAAGTGACATTAGCAAAGGAGAAAAATATGGAGCAAAAAGACTTGATTTGTGCTGAGGAATCGGAATGCAAATCAGCAAAAAAGCAAAAAGGGGGAGGATACCGATGATTCATTATGAATCATCACATATGTGTCACGTGGATGGGTGGAATTCCATCCATGTTCTCATAGGTGACACCTGCATTAACACACACAGGGAAAGAAAACAGCAGTTCAATGTTTTGCTTGACCCGCTTGATTTGTTTTTTGCAGGAATAGAAACATTTTCATTTCTCTAAGACAGACTTTGAATGGATGGAAACTTACTTTTTGAAGCCATTCTCAACCGGTATTCTTTTGTCCGCTTTTTCCTGTCGACGCAAAGATGGACATACTCACTCGAGGTGGCCATTTTGGTCTCTCGGAGGGACCACCGCCCCGCCCCGCCCCCCGGTCCAGCCCAGACGGAAAATACACTTCTATGCCCCCTTTTTGTCCCCATCTCTGGTGCCAAATACAAAGACAGAAGAAAGCTTGACCCAAAAAAAAAAAAAAATGCCACTCACCCGTCGACGCCTTTGCAAACGCAGATGACGGTGACGACGACCGTCGTCGCGGCGGCGGCCGACACCAGCAGCGCGATCAGGACGATCCATTGGGTTTCTGGAAAGGAGGGCGTGCACGTGATCACAACCGCGGGGAAGCGCAGACCGCCGCAGCGGTCCCCCCGGTGTGTTTTTTGGTACGGTCTTCTCACCGATTCCCGGGTCCCCCGTGATGTCATCCTGACAGCGGGCCCCCCCGTAGCCCGGCGCGCAGAGGCAGGAGTAGGACTGGTGGCCCGTGTCCCGACAGGTTCCCCCGTTGAGACAGGGCCCGCTGAGGCACGCTCCCTCTGGAAGCAGAAAGATGGAGCCAAGGCACTTTGGGCAATTTTGCCACCTCCTCACCTCTGTGACAGTCCCGCCTGTGGTCGGAAATGGCGCAGACGAATCCCGGGGGGCAGCTTTTGGCCCGGCACACGGCGCCGGTGGCGCTGCACTGGCAGGACTGGGCGCAATCTTGGGTGACAAAAGTCTCCTCCAGCTGTGATGGGGCGGCGACATCAACAACAACGTCTTGGTCGCCGCCGCCGGCGTCACTCACGGCGAACGGAACCCACCGGGTAGTATCGGTCCAGGAAGCTGCAGCCGCACTGCGAGTAGGGCACGCAAGCCCCCCGGCTCATGACGAAGCCAGGGGCGCAGCGGCACCCCTCCACGCAGGAAGCGGCGGCGCATTCCGAGGGCGCCGTCAGGTCGCCGCAGGAGGCCGGGCACGGCGACATGCACGGCGAGTACGTGCTGTTACCCGGGCAGCGCAGCGCTGGGGGTGGCGGCGGCGGCGGCGGCGGCAAAACGATCCCCCGTCAGCATCCCATTTCATTTCCCCCAACTGTAATCGGGCGGGGCGCGCGAGGTGGCTTTCTCACCGCAGCCCAGTTCTTGTCGCCATTGTCCCAAGGCCACGCCGGCCTCCTGGCAGGCCACGGCGTAGGCCTCGTAACTGGCGCAGCGCAGCTCTTGGCCGCCGCCCTCGGCGCACAGGTCGTACACGCAGTCGCTGCGGGAGAGAAAGACTCGGTTTTTTCTTTCTTCAAGATCTCCGGTGGACCGACTTGTACTCACTCGCGGTAAGTGTCGGGCGGCAGGAGCGGGTGGCAGGCGGCAAAAAGCCCCGCGGCGTCCGAGACGGCGCCGCACGCGGCAGGTCCGGCGTACTGCTCCAGCTGGGCCCGGGAGCAGTCGGACGTCTGGTATCCGGAATCGGGATCCGCTTTCCCACTGAACGGGAGGCGGGCCACGTCACTCGCGCCGGCATCTCGGCCCACCGGCCAGAGGGGAGCGACCCGGACGTACCCTCCGAGGCGGAAGGCGGCGGCGGCGGGGGCGACGGCGGCCTCGGCTCGTGCCGGTGCCGGGCGGTCCCTGACCCTCCAGCTTTCGCCAAATTCCTCCAGGTCGCCGACGACCGTCCCGTCGGGCTTCATGTAGTCGTTACCGCGGACGGCGTCGTAGTTGCCGCACAGCCCTCTCACGGCGCCCTTGTAGGTGCTGGGCAGGATGATCTCTGCGTGAAGGGTGACAGGATCGGAGGGACGGTCAAAGCGGCCATTTCCGCGCCCGCCGTCAAAGTCACGTCCCTCCCCCACCCCCGCTCACCTCCTCGGCCCCTCCCGTCAAAGCGGACGGTGAGTCCAAAGTCGGTGGCCAGTTGAACCTGCCTGGAGTTCATGCTGATCCGCAAACCTTCCACCGGAGTCAGGGGGGGCGAAACCAGCTCCCCGTTGACCTGGGCCAAAAAAGAAGAGGAGAGTGAGTGTGGGGGATTTTCCCGAGCGGGCCTTTTGTCCACACCTACCAGGACTTCCCTCCCCTGCACCAAGCGCACGTTGACGCCGTAGACGTCCACGAAGATGTGGTCCAGGAAGGACACCCGCTTGTTCCCGCCCCGTCGGATGTTCTTGGCCCCCACCGTCAGGGAGGGCCGGGAGTCGCCTCGGTCTCCGCCCAGGTCGGTGGTCAGGACGTACGCGTAGGGCCCCTGAAAGTGGTGCGCAAAGCCGTCGAAGGTCCGGTAGTGAGGGTCTCCGGCCACCGTGCACTGGGCAAAGTCTACGGGAAAGACCTTGTCTGCCATTGGCACCACCGGACGGCGGCGGCGACGGCGGCGGCGGCAAAACGGCCGGCCCTTTCGCTTACGGGCGGGCTCGCAGGAGACGTCTCCGTTTTTGTCCAGGACGCAGACCGATTCCGACGCGCAGGCGTGATGGGAGCAGGCCACGGCGCCGCCCGGCTCGCAGCGGCAGCGGGAGGCGCATTTGGCCGTCAGCCACGAGTCTCCCACCTGCCGAGGGCTCCGTGTTTGGACGGGACGGCGGCAGAAGGCGGGCGGCAGACTCACGTCGTGGTACTCTCCGTCCGAGTCCACGCAGCCGCATCGGCCCAGGGGCACGCACTTGCCGTCGCTGAGGACCAAACCGCCGTCGCAGCGGCAGCCCTCCACGCAGGCGTCGGGCGGCAGGTGGCAGGAGAGGGGGAAGAGGTCGGAGCAGGTGGGGGGGCACGGCGAGGCGCACTCCGAATAGTGGCTGCCGGGGGGGCACGGCAGCGCTGCGTGACCCAGAGGAGGGGTGGGGGTTAGGGCGGCGGGGCGGCGGGCCCGCCTTCCTAACCCCGGCCTTACGGCAGAGGGTGGCGTTCCTCCAGCTGACGGCCACGCCGGCGCCGCGGCAGGCCTGAGCGTAGGCCTCCAAGTTGTCGCAGAGCGTGGCCGCCATGCCGTCGTACTCGCACATGTCGTACAGGCAGTTCCCCACGAAAGCCTCGGGCGGCACCGTGGAGCGGCAGGCCAGGAAGGCCTGGGAAAGGAGCGCGCCGGCGCAGCGGGCCTCCAGCAGCGTCTCTTCCTCCGCCGTGCAGTCGGGGTGCACGTCGGGGCGGCTGTCCGGCTGACACCTGGGAGAAATGCCGGGCGCTTACGGGCTGTCGCCCCGCCTCTCGGGGACGGGACCGTCTCCCCACCCCAGATCGCTGTCGCCCTCCGACTTCCAGCTGTTGCCCAGTTGGATGACGTCCCGGGCGGGCGTCCGGTCGGGCTTCAGGTCGTCGTCGCCGGAGTTGTGGTTGTAGTTGCCGCACATGCCGCATAGCTGGCAAAACAGGGGGGGGGGTTTGGGCTATTTTAGGACCCGTCACGAAGGATACCCCCCCCCCCCCCCCTCCCATAGTTTACATTGATGGTAACGTCGCCCTCACGTCACCCACCTTATCGAAATATTCTCCGGGAACGCTGATCTCCACGTGATGGACGCCGTCAAATTTCACCCGCGGGCCAAAGTCGGCGTCCAGGAGGTTGTAGGCGCCGCTGGCGATCACTTTGGCTCCCGGCACGCTCGCCGGCGTCCTCACCCGGCGACCGTTGACCTGCGGGACAATAAAAGACGGCGGTAAAAGGCCGAGGCGGGAGAGCCCGCCTTTTTTCCACGTACCAGAACCCTGCGTCCCTTCTGAAGCTCCACCCGGGTGCCGTCCGGCAGGTAGACTCGAACCCAGCGGATGTACGAGGCCTCGGGCTGGCCGCGCTCCTCGTTTTTGGCCACCACCCGGAATTGGCTCACCGTGGAGGCGTTACAGACCTGGGGGACGGGTGGAGGGGGGGGGGGGGGGGGGTGGGGGGGGTATTGCTCCCGTTTTTGTTTTGAATGCATTTCCTGTACGTACCTCCACCAGTGTGTAAGTGCACGTGCCCATGAAGGTGTGCATGACGCCGTCAAAGGTGTAGTAGTGGGGGTCTCCGGCCACGTGGCACACTCCGTTCTCTGAGCGCCACAAATTGACAAATTGTCATTTCCGTCCCCCTTTGGCCCGGCGACCGTTGGGGCCTACCGGCGGAGTGGCAGTCCCGCACGCCGTCCACCACGTGGCACTCTTGCGCGGGGCCGCAGCTCCACGGTCGGCAGGTGACGCGGTGGTCCAGGCAGCGGCAGCGCTCCGAGCAGTCGTCTTTGGTCATCCAGGCGGCGCCGGCCGGCCGGTAGGTCCCGTGGGCGTCCACGCAGCCGCACTGGGCGGGCGGCACGCATCGGTGCCCGCTGAGAAGCAGGCCGGGGTCACAGGCGCAGCCCTCCACGCAGGGTAGCCGGCAGACGCCCGGCGCCCCCGCCGGCTCCTGACAGCTGGCCGGGGCGCAGGCCGAGCCGCAGGGGGTGTAATGACTTCCGGCGGGACATTTGAGAGCTGGCGAAAGACGGCGGCGGCGCCGTCAGCGGCAGTCGGACGGGGTCCCGCCGACGGGCCGACTCACGGCAGAAGGTGTTGTTCCTCCACGCCACGGCGACTCCCGTCGCCGCGCACAGGTCAGCGTAGCTCTGCAGGGCCTGGCAGAGGGCCACGGCCTGGCCGTCGGTGGCGCACATGTCGTACAGGCAGTTCTCCCGATAGGGCTCGGGGGGGACCAGCCGGTGACACGCTCCGAAGAGCCCTGAAAGTCCACCCGGACGTGAGACGGAGGGAAGGACAGAGCGACGGACTGGACGGACAGGGTAGGGGTTAGCCTCGGCGGGGTGGTACCGCGGGGATCGGCGATCATGCCGCAGCTGTCGGCCTTCTGGGCCTCCTCCAGCACCTTCGGGTGGCAGTCCTCTTGGCCGCCGTCGTTGGAGCAACTGGACACAAGGTCACGGCGGTGGCAGAGCTCAGCGCATAGATCCATCCACACGGGCCGGAAATCAACGGAGAGCGCCCCCCTCCACCCCCGGGATCATCCGCCACTTACTCCGGCCTCGGGTCGGGAACCCGCCAGCTGTCGCCCAGTTCACGGGTGGTGGAGGCCGGCGTGGTGTCCGCTTTCAGGTTGTCGTCGCTGGGATTCCCGTTGTAATTTCCTGCGGCGCGGTCCCAGCGGGGGTCAGCGGCCCATTGGGACTACGGTGAGCGGCCCATTGGGACTACGGCCGCCGGCCGGAGCCTTCTCACCGCACATCCCGCAGAGCCGCCCGCCGTAGGAAGCCGGCACGGTGACGTCGGCGTGGTGGTTGCCGTCAAATCGCACCCTCAGGTGGAACGCCGTCTCCACCACCACAAACTTGCCGCTCACGTAGACCCGGACCCCGTCCGTCAGCCTCAGGGGCGGGACCACGGCCGTCCCGTTCACCTGCCAGAAAAAGCAAAGCCTTTGGGCCTTTCGGCTCTGTCGCCGGCGGTCGGCGCGGAGCGGCCGAAATGAAACCTGCACGCCGAGCCCCTTGCCCAGGATGACCGTCGCCCCCTGGAGCGCGACCACCACGGCCCTGACGTAGGAGACCCTCTTGTTGCTCCCCCGCCGCTCGTTCTGGGCGTCCACGCGGAAGTAGGGCGAGGCGGAGCCGTCGCAGGGTGTGCTCAAGGTGTACGAGCAGCCCCCCATGTAATGGTGGGCGCGCTTGTCGAAAGTGGTGTAGTGCGGGTCGCCGGAGACGGAACACGTGGCCTGCCCTGCGGGTCGGGAGACGGACTTCATTGGAGGCGGGCGGGCGGCCCAGAGCACCGGCCTCTCTTCACTTACCGAGGGGGTGGCACCCGTACTCCCCGTCGTGCAGCCGGCAAGTCTCCACGCCGTCTCGGCAGCCGCCGTCCAAACATTGGACGATGCCGCCGCCCCCCTCCCGGCACGCGCACCTCCGCTTGCAGTCCTCCGAGTACCAGTCGTCGCCCACCTGCGTGCGACCCGAGAGGCGTCTCCGGTAATACGGTCAAGCCGGGTGGAGGCGCCGCGTGAGGCGCCGACCGGGACTTACGGGATGGTAGATGCCGTCCGGGTCGTGGCAGCCGCAGTCTCTGACGGCCACGCACTGGTCGTCGCTGAGCACCAAGCCGGCGTCGCAGGCGCAGCCCTCCACGCAGACGCCGCCGCCGCCACCGCCACAGCCGGGCGCCCCCGCCGGTCCCGAGCACGTCTCCGGGCACGGGCTCGCGCACAGGGAATACGAGCTGTTGGCGGGGCACTCCGGCGCTGCCCGACGGACGGGACGGAAAATTGAGCGGGGGGCGACGCGGCCACGGCCGCCGACCACGGCCGCCGACCACTTACCACAGAATTGGGGACTCCTCCACGGGTGGACTTGGACGCCGGCGCCGTGGCAGGCCTCCGTGTAGGCCTGCAGCTGATCGCACAGCACCGGCACTCGCCCGTCCAAGCGGCACATGTCGTAAACGCAGCTCCGGAAGAAGGGCGCGGGATCCACGGCGCCGAGGCACTCCCTGGACGACGCCGACCACGGCGGGATAGCGGGCCGGGCGTAAGAAAGCGGACGCTCCCGAAACAACCAGGATACAAGCCCGGCGAATCTCCAGAGGACGCGGGAGCACGCCTCCTTTTTCCAATCTTTACGGGCCACGGGCGATAGACGTACCTGAAGGCCCCGCCGGTGTCGTTGAGTCGGCCGCATTTGTCCGGACGGACGGCCTCGGCCTGGAGTTTGGGATCGCAGTCCGGGTCGGGTCCGGCGCCCGCGGAACAGCTAAAGCGCGCACACACAAAAAAAAAGAGAAAAAGAAAAGAAAGAAAGACGGACCGGCTTAACGTGGCTGCGCTCTGGCCGCGCTCTGGCCGCCGGTCGGGTGGCGTTTCCTCCCGGAGGCGGGCACCCACGCGTCATCCTCGTCTTCTGCCGTCTGCCAGCTGTTGGCAAAGTCATTGACGTCGGAGACCAGGCCGCCGTCGGGCGTGGCAAAGTCGTCGTCCGGGTCCCCGTCCAGGTCGCCGCACAGGCCGCACATCTGTCCCCGGTAGGAGCTGGCGGGGGAGGGAGGGGTTAAAAAAAGGTCATCGGTCTCAGTCCGGGGACGTGGGCACTTTTGCGGCTACCTGGGCACGGTGATCTGGGCAAAGTGGTTCCCGTCCCAGCGCACTCGGAGGCCAAAGGACGTCTCCGCCGTCACGTATTGTCCGGCGCGGCCCACCGTCACCGTGGGAGACGCCGAGTAAGGGAGCGCCACGCGGAGTCCGTTCACCTGCCAGCGAGCGGGTTCAAAAGCGGGCGGGTTCAAAAGCGGGCGGGTTCAAAAGCGGGCGGACTCAAAAGCGGGCGGATTCAAAAGCGGGCGGACTCGCTCTGGCCCGCCGTGACCGAGAGCCGCCACGGACCAGGCGCGCCGTTACGTCAGGCCACGTACGGCCTGGGGGCCGGCCATTGGCGTTTTGCGCTCACCAGAGTCCTCTTGCCCTTCATCAGCGTCAGAGTCATTCCATCCAGCGTGATGTAGAGTTTTCGCAGGTAGGTCGCTCCGGGTACGCCTCGTTCCTCGTTCTTGGCTTCCACCGAGAACCAAGGACCTGCCGAGGGGGGGCCGTGGATTAAAGAGGACGGAAGGGACAACGACCACCCCCCCCCCAAACATAGTCCCTACCCGTGTCGTTCCTGCAGGTTCTGGCCAGCGTGTAGGTACACGTGCCCATGAAACTGTAGAACCTTTTGTCAAAGGTGTTGTAGTGCGGGTCGCCCGAGACCATGCAGTCCCGGGAGCCTGAAGAGGTGAAAAAGTCCAAATGTCCAAAAGTCCAAAAGTCCAAAAGTCCAAAAGTCCAAAAGTCCAAAAGTCCAAAAGTCCAAAAGTCCAAAAGTCCAAAAGGGAGCAGCCCTTTTGTGGCCCACCAGCGCCGGGTCCCCAGGCCGCTCACCTGTCGGATAGCAGCCCAGCTCTCCCTCCAGGACTCGACACTCTTGCGTCGGGGGGCACGGGGATGGCCGGCAGCTGACCCACGGCGCGTCGCACCTGCACTTCTGACGACAGTCGTCCACGTAGAACTCCTCTCCGGGCTGGGACGCCAGCGGCGCGTAAGTGGCGCTCCATTTCACACCCGTCCAAGGCTCCGCACGCTGACCCGTCCGGGCCTACCTGATAGTACTGGCCGTCGGTGTGTCTGCAGCCGCACCAAGAGTCGGCCACGCACTTGCCGGCGCTCAGGATCAGGCCCGAGTCGCACACGCACGACTCCACGCAGGGTCCGCCGCAGGAGGGGGGTCTCCCCGTGCACGTCTCCTGACAGGGGTCCGCGCAGGGGTGGTAATGGCTGTCGGGAGGGCAGTCCAGAGCTGGGCGCAAATAAAAGCCAGAGACCATCACCACCTGGTCGCGCTCAGACAGGGGGCGGGGGGGTTCCCGAATGGAAGAGGGGAAAAAGGTATGCTCACGACAGAAGGTTTGGTTCCTCCAGGGTCCGACGGCCACGCCGCGCTCCTGGCACTCGTTGACGTAGGCTTCCATGGCCTCGCATAGGACGGATGGCCTGCCGTCCAGCTCACAAAGGTCAAAGACGCAGTCCTTAAAGTAGTCCTAGAAGGGCAAATATTGCTGTGTCCACTGGGGGAAAAGAGTACAGAGTAACTTACGTTGGGGTTGATCTTGGCGTGACAGGCGGCAAAGGGCCCATTTTTGTCCGGCAGCACGCCGCAATACCGAGTACTCTGGTACAACTTGTGCTCTTCTGGCTCGCACCCGGTGTGAGTGGCGTTGGGTTTATTGTGACACCTTTCAAGACGGACAGGACCGTTCAGATGGAGCTCCGGCAGTCCACCTCCGCCTCTCCGGGCCACTCACCGCGGATGGACGTTCCAGCCGTTTCCAAAATGGTTGGCGTCGTCGGTGGAGGAGCCGTCCGGCAGGCGGAAGTCGTCCTTGGAATTTCCGTTGTAATCGCCGCACAGTCCGCAGAGCGCGCCCCGGTAGCTGGGGGAAGCGCAAAAAAAATGACTCCTCCCTTTCGGACGGGATTGAGCACCAAGTTTACGCACTACTCACTCTTTGATCACTTTGATGTCCATAAAGTGGTTTCCGTCGTAGCGCACCGTCACGCCAAATTCCAGGGACACGGTGTAGTGTTTCCCCGATTTGAACACGGAGACGCCCGCAAAGGGACTGGCGGGCAGGTTGACTTTGATTCCCTTGACCTGGATGAGGGGGAAAAAGGGGCTGGTTCAAAGGTCACATGGGACAGTTTAGTCGGTCCATCCCTCGCGGCCTCACGTGCACGACACCGCCCTTGAAGACGGAGACGACGCCGGCTCGGACGTGGACGTGAACCGCTTTGACGTAGGAGATGTCGGGCCGGTCGTAGCGGTTTTCGTTGTCGACGTAAACGGTAAAATTGGGCAGATGGGAGACGTTGCAGACGCCGCTCATTTGGTAGCTGCAGTTGCCCATGAAGTCGTACTTGCGCCTGTCGAAGGTGGTGTAGTGCGGATCGCCCGATGCTATGCAGGACGAGGTACCTTGGCGTGCCGGAAAGCAGCCCGTGTCACCACGCTGGGACCACCACCACTGAGCATTTGGACGCCCTCCCCAGCCAAGGTCTTCCCCCGGCTCACCTTTAGGGTAGCATCCGGCCACTCCGTTGACGTGGCGACACTCCTCGGTGGGATCGCAGGTGTTATCCACGCATTCCAGCGTGTAGTTTCCCGCGCAGCGGCACATCTGGGAGCAGCCGTCTCCAAACAGGACCTCTCCCGGCTGAAAGCGGACAACTTCGACGGGGGGTAGACTGCCTTGGAGGTGGGGTGGAATTTCCAAAGACTCGTACCTCATAATAGTTGTTATCGTGGTCGAGGCAGCCGCATTGGTGGATGGGAACGCAGCTCTTGGCCTTGAAGACAAAGCCCGGTTTGCAGAAGCAGCCGCTGATGCAGGAGCCGCTGCAGTTGGGGGATGGATCCTTGCAGGAGGGGATGCAAGGCGGCCCACATTCTATGTACTCTGCATTTGGGGGGCACTTAACTGCGGGGTGAAAACAAAGAACGGAACAAAAGAGTGCGGGATGCCTCGCCAGAGAGTAACCCGGGAAAAACGCCATACCCGGGGCGGGTGTGGTGGACGCCGGAGTCGTCCCTTGGGCCGGAGTCGTCCGGTTGCCGGACGGCGTGGTGGACGGCGTGGTGGACGGCGTGGTGGACGGCGTGGTGGACGGCGTGGTGGACGGCGTGGTGGACGGCGGAGTCGTCCCTTGGGCCGGAGTCGTCCGGTTGCCGGACGGCGTGGTGGACGGCGTGGTGGACGGCGTGGTGGACGGCGTGGTGGACGGCGTGGTGGACGGCGTGGTGGACGGGGGTGGCGCTTGAGTCGTTAGCTGACCTTGAAATGGCAAAGACCGAAGGTGAAGGATGGCGAGGGCAAAGCCACCGTTTAGCCGTTACCCGCCGCCCGTCACTCACCTGGACAGACGGAGACGCACACGGCGTCAACGGCGATGTCGGTCTCGGCCGTCTCCCCGTAGACGCCCACGATGACAAACTGGAAAGGGACACACAGAGGCTAATTCCCACGCCGCGGCCATCCGACGGGATCCGGAGAGCTCACCTGCGTGTCGCCGCTTCCCAGGCGACGGACTTTGGCGGCCTTCCAAGCCGGACCCTGGTTCCCCGTGACGGTGAGGAGGGCGGCTCCGAGTTTCCCCCCTGATGGAAAATGGGAGAGCGGTTTGGCGGGCCGGTGGGCGGGCCGACGGGGACCCATCGGGATTACCTGTCGAGGCGTGGACGCGGAGTTGCGCCTTCTGGCTGCTTCCGTACAGGTAATAGTGGAAGGTCAGCTCCAAGCATTGGGCAGAGGGACTCATCACGGGACTCGTTATTTTGCCCTCCGCTCCTTCCGTGGCGTACATAGAATCCATCAGCATGTAGTACCCGACTGAGAGAGCACCAGCGTTTTAGAAGCAAGCAAGCAAGCTGGACCGGGCGGGCGTCGCTCGCTCACAGCCAGGCTTTGAGAAGTCGTCGTCGGGTCCGGTGCCCGGCGTTTCCGTCCCGCCTAACCACTGCTCGAAGCCGTAGACGGCGGGGTCGGAGGTGAACGGGGTCCAGCCGCACAAATCGTCAAAGGTGTCAAAGTCGCAGCCGCTGACGCACGCTGTGGAGCAAACGTTGAAACGCCACGCGCCCGTGGCCCCGGCCAGGGAGGACGCCTCGGCGACGCCACTCACCGGGACACGCTCCCTCGCTGATGACAATGTCGTCCAGCGCCGAGTCGCTGGACGCGCTGGAGCCCCGCTGGGCCTCGAAGGCCACCTAAAGAAGGCACGCGCGGCCATCGTTAAAAAAAGGGGGGAAAAAAAGTCAATCATTTCCCCGGCGCCACGCCGTTGCCATCGAGGCAAGTTCTGCCGCACTGATTAGATTGGGATGCCGTGCTACTTTCCCCACATCAAAGTCCACTGCGCATCCGGGGTGGAGGATTTGACGTCAATTGCAACCCTTGTTCATTTTCTCGCCGTTCAATTTGGCCATGATGGGGGGCGGGCGGCCCTAAGGCCCGGCCCTAAGGTCCGGCCCTAAAGCCCGGCCCATTGGCCACTCGCGGCCGGTCAAAAGGGACTGGGCGGGGAGTTTGGCGGCGCTTATTCCGAGAATGACTCACCACCAGCGGCCCACGGCCGGCGTCGGGCACGGTGACGCTGGCCTCCAACCAGGCGGGACTGACCACGCCAGTTCTCTTCCACAGCTCCTCTTCGCCATTTGCCGTCTTGAGCAGTAGCCTCAAATGATTGGAGCTGTGCAAGCCGTACATGTAATAGCGAAAGCGCACGCACATCTGCGCCAGCCCCGGCGCCAGCTGGGGACTCAGCAGACGGGCGCGCTGCCCTTCCGCCACATCGTCGCATTCTTGGTAAACGTAGGATCCCTCTGCAAAAGAGCGGGGGCCGCCAATGGCGCCAATGACATCCGCCCTCGGGGGAGCCAGCCACTTACGCCCTCGGGGGCCAGACGCCCACCTCCTCGGGGGTAATCGCCCGGAGGGCCCGTCCCCGGCGTGGGCGTGGGACCGGCGCGCCGGGTCCAGTTGCCGCGCTGGGAGGAGTCCCGTAGGAAGTCGCACAGCGGCGCCCGGTCGTCGTTGAAGTCGCAGGAGGTCAGCACTGGAGCTGCGGCAGACGGACCAGCGTTTGGACGCCAAATCCAGGCCGGTGGGATGGGACCAGGGCCTCCCCTCCTTGGAAAAAGCGCCGGCACGCCCAGGGACTTACCGTCGTGGGCCACGCTGTAAAGGGAAGAAAAGCAGGGATTAATCATTAGAAAATGTCACGCCTAAGCGTGACTCACTGGCACCCTCCACTGGGGCGCGCCCACGCTTGGGAAAGGTCAAGAAGGAGAAGAAATGTCTTTTGCGTGGGGAAGGCCGGAACAAATGCTGTCACTCTGCCCCTCAACCAGCAAATGAAACATACGCTTCAAGCTTTTCACGCACGTGCAAATTTCAATCCATTTCGGAGCCATTGACGACAACCAAGGTGGCGGAGCCTTTCGTCCTTTGGCCCAAAACCGTAAAGGACTAGTCGGTTTCGAGTGAAAAAACGCAAGCGTGAAAATGCCTCGGATTTTGGTAGAATCCAATGAGCCGGCCTTCCATCGCCGCCGACCGTATCGGCGGGAGTCC
The DNA here is from genome assembly GCF_051989575.1 of Stigmatopora nigra. Taxonomy (NCBI): domain Eukaryota; kingdom Metazoa; phylum Chordata; class Actinopteri; order Syngnathiformes; family Syngnathidae; genus Stigmatopora; species Stigmatopora nigra. The sequence continues at coordinate 10,178,291 of NC_135527.1, read as the reverse complement.
ATCCCGGTCGGCGGCTACCCGCTCGGGAGCCCGAGAGCCGGGAAAACAGAGATCTGAGCGTTGACGGCGGTTATTTGAACGCTCACCTCTGCTGCTCTGTAACCTGAAACACGCACAAAAGCAAAATGAGGAATGGTAGGGCAGCCATGGCCAATTGTCCCGTTAGCACGGGACGAGGACAGCGTGGCGGCCGGCGGTGAGGGACTGCCTGGCTCTCTCGCTATATCTCGAGCTATATGTGCTTATGCATGTGAAAGGCACAATCATCATGCACTGTTGCAAAACGTGTCAATAAGTAACAGTGGCGATATGGACAAGGTGTGTCCTCTACTTCACAAAAAGGGTGCGGGTGCCCTCCAAATCCAGAAAATCCCCAAGCTTTTATTTCACCGTGGGGATAAAGTGGGTGCTAAGTGGGGAAGAAATCATTGGAGCTCTAGCACCCTCAATGGCACCCAATGTTAAATGAGGCTAAATGACAAAGCAATTGTTCTAAGATCTTTTTTTACCCTAAACCAAAAAAAGGACTTTACGTAACAATGCAGTGCACTTTCTGCAAAAGTGGTGTGGCGTTACCTTGTCACTCAACTCCGGCAGGTCGCTGGAATGTATAAATGGAGGCTTCCACCTGGCGGATACAAAGGGAAGTGCTTTTCGGTGATGTTCGGCGCTGCCTTGTGACGTAGCCGATGAGCTCCGTCGGCGATGGTCTGACAACACATCAAATTAGACGTACGTTATTTACAGGCTTAGACAGTAGTGGGAGTGCCTTCCATTACCTTCTTAAAGGCCCACGCCACTCTAACTTTCGCAGCTGCGATGGCCGAGTGGTTAAGGCGTTGGACTTGAAATCCAATGGGATCTTCCCGCGCAGGTTCGAACCCTGCTCGCAGCGTTTTGACTTGCCTTTAAAATGGGGATTTTTTTTTGGGGTCTAACAAAACACACGTGCACATGAGCGAGGAAAAACAAACACCGTCCTATTTAAAAACATTGTCGCGAGATGAAAAATGAGAAGTTGCTGACACTTTGAACCACTTGCTATGTTCTGAAGGGGAAAAACTTTCAAGGTGCTTGGCATTGTGTAGCCCGCACCTGTTCGCAATTAATGTGGACAAAGTGTCGGGCCCCGTATGTATTAAAAACATTGACATGAAAACTTTTACAGCAAAACGACGCCCAGATATGGAAGAAGAAGTGGAAAAACAAACATACATACCTGCGAAAATGATGGGCTGTGCTGAGAGAAGGCAGGCGCAGTCTCCCCATCCATATCTTAAATATTGCGGGGATATTTAAGGAGAGACGAAGCACTTTTCCATAAAGTTGACGTCGTTTTGTTCAAGTTGATCGTCGACGGCCGCTGGACGTTGTGCCTCATGTGAGGAGCAACAATTTAGCCAAGGTTCTCATGGTCTTCCGTGCGAACAAAAACAACGATCCTTGTTTTGTTGGCGTTGATTTGACACGCCGTGTGAAGACAGCGCGCCGTCGCAGAATTGGGCGTCTCCCATTGATGACGTCACCTGGAGAGGAGAGTAAACCATGACGGTCGTCGTCAAATGTTTGTTTTCTTTTTTTGGTGGAGGGGGGCGGTGAGTAGTGTGACAAACACTTACCAAGTTCGAGGGTTTAATGCTAAACTCCATTAAAGAACGAGTGTCACAAAGTCAAGTCAAATGGCCTGCCTGTATTCTAAGCAGGCAAAACGAGTGTGGCTAAAGGCCATGCGAATTAGGAGGCGGGGTCCTAATTAGGATGGCCTTTAGCCACACTAGCGTTGCCTCCTTAGAACCGACAGGATTAAACATCATTAAGAACACAGAGGCAAGTGTACGAGCACGGCTTTATTGAAGCGCTCAACCAGATGTGAAGGCCAAACTTTCAAAAGCCAACCATACGTGGTCATGGCACAAAAAGCTCGCTCGCCCTTTCCGGGCCACGACGGCGATCCCCGCCACGGCAGAGCAAGTCTCCGAAAACATACAAAGTGTAAGCCTTGGCGGCCGAACCGCAGCGTTGACGCGGCAAACACATCCCAGAGGAAACGCCGGAAAGCCACGCTGGCGATTGGTAGGCCCGTACGCCCACGCGCTAAAACTCAATGCTAAGCAATCCAAATTTGAGAAAGGCCAGCGACCACGTAAAAACCGCCGGTGTTTATGGGACGGGTGTTGCTGGGAAGCCCGGACAATTTGAGCCGCCGCTCTGGGCCACTCCTATAAAAAGTCTGCTGAGCCGGCGCTCTCCCGCCCTGGCGGCCCCTTGACATTCAGCGGCAGCTGAAGGGCTCGCCGGCTGTTCCGCCGCCACCCCATCCGCCCCCGCCGCCGCCGACGGACTGGCCTCCCCGTCACCTGTGCTCGAGCACAAAGCTCACGGTGGTTCCGTCAAAGGAGGGCGGGGCCACCATCCAGGGGCCCCGTCGCCCCACCGCGTCCGGGACGGCCGCGGGGTCCGGGGGCGTCTGCGCGGACGTGACGGGGGGCGAGGTCACGAACCCGGGGTAGATCACGTAGGCGTGTCCGTACGCGGCGGAACTCAGGGCCAGGGGGGCCACGGGGGTCACGGCAGGCGGAGGCAGGGGTACTTCCACAAAGAGACCCGTCTCCGGGTCTAAAAGGCGACGCGTGGGGGCTTGAATGGGTGTGTCCACCAGGTAATAGCTCCCGCTGGCGGGATCCAGGAGCATCTTGGCTCGCGTGGCCGAGAGGGGCGACGGCGGGGGCGCCGGAGCGACGGCGGGCGAAATGTAGTACACCTGCGGCCCATTTGCAGCCACCGCCCAAGGCCAGGGGTGATAAATGGAGGCTGGGGGGCTACTCGCAGACGGCTGGGACTCCGGCGGGAGGGCCGGGTGCTCGTGGCGCTCCCAGTCGGGGTCCCCGGACGGATTTTCTCCCAACGCCACGCTGCTCCGGGACGGGTAGACTCCGAAGGACGTGGCTAATTCAGACCACTCGGGGACGGTGTCGGGAGGCGTCGGGCACCGCCGGCCGCCGCCGCCGCCGGCGGGGATGCTCGGGGACGCCTTCCGGCCCCGAGCGGGCACTTTCCAACGGGGAGCCGGGCCGTCCCGCGGTTCACCGGCGCGGGGCGCCGTCTGCCTGAAATGGGATTGCGTAGTGCCAGCGTGGGTTTGGTCCACGGGGGATGTCGGCTCCTCGCTGGCAATGAGCGAAAGTACGTGGCTGTCCGCCCGAGGCTGCGGCGCGCTCTTCCTTTTCCATTGGTTCTTGTCCAAGACGTAGAGACGCTCCATGGTTTTGACGGCCGCTCGAAGCTTTTCCAAGGCCGCCCCATCGGACGCCGGTGGCTTTCCTGCCACCCGGGAGACTCTGTCCGCCGTCGTGGACGCCGTCGTGGACGCCGCCGGTTTGCGCTCGGCGCCGGAAGCCACCGCCTCCGTCCCCGGGGGGCCTTCGGGCCAACTTTTGCACGACGGATGGGAAGACGTCCGGTCCCATTTGCCGCCGTGGGTGTTCACCGACTGGCATCGGATGACAATGGGGGAGAGCGACGTAGGCCGGCCGGCTTGGCCGCCGGACGGCTGGGATTTTCCATCCGGAGAAACAAAGTGACGGGAGCTTTTCACCAATTGGCGCACGTCGCGCACGTGGTGGATGCAAGTCTGCAACTTTCCTTTGCCCTCTCCGACGCCCGCGAGCGGAAAAGCCGGCGCCGTGTCCGGGGACGCCGGCGGACAGTGGAGCCCTTCCGGGTGCCGGGCAATGGGCGGGGCGCCCGTCTGGCGGCTTTGGAGCCGAATTTGAATTCCGGGCGATTGGCGCACCCCGACGCCCTCGCCGGGCGTCGTGAGGTGGGACGCGCGGTCGGACGGGAGCAGGGGGCGGCGGCGCCGCTCGTCGCCCCCGCCGGCCGCACGTTTCAGCGTGGGCACAAACAGATGGGACATTTGAGTGACTCTGGCGCCGCCGGCCACGTCCCCTTCCCGGGCTTCTTGGGTTTCCGTCTTTTTGCCTTCCCGGGGAAACCCTAGCTCCCGGTCCCCCCTGCGCCCCAAAGCGCTATTTTGGCCGGCCAGCAGAGCCGCTCGGGGCGCCTCGGCGGAGCCCCTTTTAGCGTCCGCGTGCTCCGGCGGGAGAGGGTCCGTGGCGCCGGCCCGGTCGTGGCCGGGATGGCGTCCGGGGGCGGCTCTTTGCGGGCCTTGGGCTCGGCGCCGGGGTTCCCTGACCTCGCCGCGTTCCATGCGGCGCTCCTGCTCAAACTGCATCTTTTTGGAAAGCACATTTTGGATGACGCTGGAAGCGAAGACGGCTTTCTTGTGGCCGTCCTCCATGTCTTTAGTAGATGCCACGCCGGCGGCACGGGCCTCCTTTTCTTCGGCAAGAGCGCGGCCCTCCGCCCGGGGCGTGGACCGGCTGGCGGCGGAGCCCTCCGGGCGGACGAAGGCGGAGCGCCCGCGGATCCCACGCGGATTAGAGGCCGGGCCGGGGAAAGCCCCGGCCGTGGAGAGGAGTTTGTCCACGCCGTGGGGCTCGCCGCAAGCGCAAGCGGAGCGCCCGGGACTTTCTTCAGATGGCCATCTGCCGGCGGCCGGGTGGCGCGCTCCCTTAATGGGCGGGGGGCTTATATCTCCGGCGTCTTTGGCACGAGAAAGAGTGTTTTCCCGGAGGGGGTCATTTATAGCCCGGGAAGTGGCTTTGATTGACAGGCGGACCTGTCGGCCTCCCCGGCCGCCGGCGCCAAAGCGGGCCCGGGGATGGCTTTCGCGCAGACCGCCCACGTCTGGCACTCTCGGCGTGGTCGGCGCCCCGTCGCCCTCCGGGGAGGCGACGTCCGTCGAGGGAAGGGACCCCGCCCCGGGGTCGGAATCGTCGTCGTCGTGAGACAGCTCGGAGAGACGGACGGCGCCGGCGCTGATGTAATGGGACCCGTCCTCGCTGGGCACCGCGCCGTCTCCGTCCGAGTCCGTCCCTAAATCGGACGTCCGTCCCGCCGTGTCCCCCGTGCACGGCGGCGCTGCCCGGCTTCGCTCCGTCTTCATGGCTGGGGGCGCGGGGAGTGAGCGCACGGCGGGGTGCCGCAGACGTCGTGGCGCGCCAAGCGCCGATGACCCCGGACGCCCCCCTCCTGGGGACAGCCCAAGTTCCATGCGGCTAACACGGAGGAGTATCAAAAAGGGGGGGCCGAGACATGATTAACTCCCACGTTGGCCACATGATAGTCCAAGATGGGCGGGGTGGAGTGGGCAGTTGGAAAGGATGATTGTGGCCGTCCGTGACGCTTGAGGGGTTAACGAAAAAGGCTTCTAACCTAAATTTAGCGTCCACCTGTCTTGCTGTGCTATTCTTTGTCTCCGACGTTGGCTGGGGGCGGGGCTCTATTGGCACTTGCTCCAAAATAGCAGGTGCTCTTTCTTTCTATCTATCTATTTATCTATCTTTCTTTCTGACTTTCTTTCTTTCTCTCTTTTCTCCCCTCCTGTCGCTCCTGCTTCTGGGGGCATTGGCCGGAGCCACGCCCCCACCGAAACGCCCGCCCACCCGCCCTCAGATCCAGGCGCGCACGTGCCGACGCCGGGTGTCACTTTACAGGCTACGCAGTGTCAGCCGGGCCGCGTCTAACGCGGACCAGTGGGCGGGCGGGCAGGCTGTTTCGGGACTTTCCCCCGGCCTCTGCTTTGGGATCGGGACGCAGTCTTTTTCGGAGGGGGCGGCGGGTGTCGCTCCTCGCGTCGGCTCGCTCTCCGGGCCGGAGGGTCCACGCCAGGAGCCATGCCGGCCGGCTTTCGGCAACTCGGGGGAGAGGTGGGTGCCCTCGCCGTCCACGGACCGCTCTTTCTTTGACCTTGAGGTCACCTCGTCCGGGCCGCCGTCGGCGGCCATAGGAACATCCGCGGCGGGAAATGGGATGGGCCTACCGGGGCCACGTTTGTCCTTTGAGGGAAAGGGTTGCCCCTTTTGCCGGTATTTGGGACCACGCGAGCCTTGGCCGGCGTGCGTGACATCACCAGACCTTTACGGGCCTTTACGGGGGTCGGTGGCCTACGTCAACGTTAGACAAAAGTAATTGGGGGAAGGGGAGAAAACTCAGGGCGACTGGCTTGTTATTGGAGAGCCGGGCAGGCGGGGAAGGCGGGGCAGGCGGGGCAAGCGAGTGCCCCTATTGTGGCCGAGCGGGAAAATGCGGGTTGTATTTCCACGTATCCGCCGACACTAGCGTCAACTGGTTTGGCAGAGGGTGACCAGAAGCCTGGCCCTGTCCGTCTTCACCGCCGTCCTGGGATCGCTGGAGTTTGGCTACAACGTCGGCGTCATGAATGCCCCGCAGGAGGTAGGCGCAGCCCTTTCTCTCCTCCCGGCCAAGCGGGGCGGTCGAGGCTAAGCGGACCGCTCCCGTCCCACAGATCATCCAGCGGGACTACAACGCCACGTGGGCGCACAGGTACGGGCGCGCCATCCCGCCGGGGACACTCACCTCGCTGTGGTCCTTGTCGGTGGCCATCTTCTCCATCGGGGGGATGCTGTCGTCCTTCTGCGTGGCATTTGTTTCCGAGCGGCTGGGCAGGTGAGGACCTCTGGCGTCGCGCCGCGCCGTGCCGCGCCGTGCCGCGCCGGTAGCCTAGCCGATCCCACCTTGCATTCCGTTCCCATCAAATGGATACACGCTTAGCCACAAATCCACTTTTCCTTTGGAAATAAGACACTAAAGTAAGAGTGGGGCCGGCCGGTACTCACCGAGTCCGGGAAAAGCGTCGCCGTGAGCCCGCCGTAGTCTTTTTCTTCCGGCGCGTGACGGTCAAGCGGCCCGTGGCCTGGCTTTGCAGGAGAAAGGCCATGCTGGTCAATAACTTGCTGGCCTTCCTGGGCGGGAGCCTGATGGGTCTCTGCAAGCTCTGCCGCTCTTTCGAGATGATGATCCTCGGTCGCTTTGTCATCGGGGCCTACTGCGGTGAGCGCCGCCACCGCCGTCGAGCCCGCCACCCACCGAGGGCGGCGGCCTCTGACCCTGCACCCCGCAGGACTGGCGTCCGGCCTGACCCCCATGTACGTGGGGGAGATCGCGCCCACCGGTTTGCGGGGCGCCCTGGGGACGCTGCACCAGATGGCCATCGTGACGGGGATCCTCCTGGCGCAGGTCGGGGGGCCCGGGGGGGGGCGGCCGAGCGTGGGGTTTCCCGTCTCGTGCCGGGAAATGACGGCCTCCGACCCGCCGCGCAGGTACTGGGCCTGGAGGGGCTCCTGGGCGGCCCGGAGCTGTGGCCGGTCCTGCTGGGCCTGACGGTGGTGCCGGCCGTCCTTCAGATGGCGCTGCTGCCCTTCTGCCCCGAGAGCCCCCGCTTCCTCTACATCGTCCGCGGCGAGGAGCGGCGCGCCAAGAGAGGTGGTGCCGGAGCTCTTTCCGCCACCGCCGGCGAGAAAAATACCTGAGGTGGCGTTCCGCAGGGCTCAAGAGGTTGACGGGTAGGCTGGACGTGGACGAGCTCCTGGAGGAGATGAAGGAGGAGAAGCGAAGGATGGACACGGAGCCCAAAGTGTCCATCCCGGAGCTGTTCCGCTCGCCGCTGCACCGCCAGCCGGCGCTGGTTTCCATCCTGCTGCAGTTGTCTCAGCAGCTGTCGGGGATCAACGCGGTGAGTGGCCGGAAAGACGGACGGAGGGACGGACGGAGGGACGGACGGAGGGACGGACGGAGGGACGGACGGAGGGACGGACGGACGGGCCAACAGAAACTATCTCACCAACCGTTTTCTCCTCCTCTCAGATTTTCTACTACTCCACCAGCATCTTCACCAAGGCGGGCGTCCAGAGTCCCGTCTACGCCACCATTGCGGCCGGAGTCGTCAACTGCGCCTTCACCGTGGTTTCGGTCAGTGGCGCCGCCTCCGCCGCCGCCGTTGTCACAACCGCCGCCGCCACTACCGCCGCCCCCACTTAACCGTCACGTGGTGGCAGCTCTTTTTGGTGGAGCGGGCGGGCCGGAGGACCCTCCACATGCTGGGACTGGGCGGCATGTGCGTCTGCGCCGTGGTCATGACGCTGGCGCTCAGCTTAGTGGTCAGTACGTCGGCGGCTCGCCTCGGGAGGCCCTCCTCACAGACGGCTCCGTCCCACAGGACGCGGCGCCCGCCGCCAGCTACGTGGCCGTGCTGGCCGTCTTGGGCTTCGTGGCCTTCTTCGAGCTGGGGCCGGGTCCCATCCCCTGGTTCCTGGTGGCCGAGCTCTTCCCGCAGGGTCCGCGGCCGGCCGCCGTGGCCGTGGCGGGCTGCTCCAATTGGACCGCCAACTTCGTGGTGGGCATGTGCTTCCAGTACATCGCCGTGAGTGAGCCGGCCGGGGAAACGCTCGCCGCCATACTCTGCTCCGTCCGTTCCCAGCGCTCTTTTGGCTCGCAGGATCTGTGCGGGCCCTACGTCTTCTTGATCTTTGCCGCCTTGCTGCTCTTCTTCCTGGTCTACACCTTCTTGCGCGTACCCGAGACGCGGGGCAAGACCTTCGACCAGATCTCGGCCAACTTTCACCCCGGCTCCTCGGCTGCGGCGGCTGCGGCGGCCGACAAGAGCGCCACCGAAATGGAATATTTGGGGGACGGAGAGGCCAACTGAGAGGCGGCAAAGCAAGTCCCATTGAAATGCTTCCATGATTTTAGTTGGGGTGCAACTCCTGCCCCCACCCATTGTAAATAAAGAGGACAGAATTTTCTCCATTGCAAAGATTTTATTGTCATCATCTTTTTCGATGAAACATTGCACACACGACGTCCTCCGTGAACCAAAACCAAAAAAGATTTGCAAGTAAAGAAAGTCTTTCCGGGGAGAATAACCCCGCCCACCCGCACGGCGCCCCCGGGGAATGCCATTTCTTCTGGGGCAAGAAAAGTTCAGCCGTTAGCAGCTCTTCCGGGCCAGCGTGGCACTCTTGGACAAAATTAAAAAGTGAAATAAAAATCAAGGCTGGTTCCTCTGGCAACTGCTTGAATCCAGTTCAGGGGGAAAAAATTGAAAGAAAAAAAGAATTGGAACCAGCATCCATGACACTTTCTGCGGTGAAGGGTGGCTGGGCTTTTAAAGATGAAAAACACGGCTCCCCCTTTGGGGGGAGGGGGGTGCCAAGTGAGTCCAAGGGGTGGCACGGATTCGGGGCCGCTTAGCCAACGGAGGAGGAGGAGGAGGAGGAGAGACGTGCGTGGTGGAACGTGGCCGCTGGAACAGCGGACCTTGGCAAAGAAAAAATTGGCTTGGATGGCAACAGACTGGAAAGCCATGTCACTTCGCCGGGAATAGCCACGCCAAGTCCTCACCACAAGTCAAGCCTACGGTGGGAGGAGTCACTCCTTTGGCGCCTGGACGCTGGCGGCCTGCGGAATTTCCGCCGTCTTTTTGCACCGATTGGAGAGAGGGAGAAGAAAACAAATTAGATATACGGCCCCCCTCAGGCCGCGCCCACTTTGGCGGCTTACCTCCGTGGGCGAGCTCTCCGCGGCTCCCTCGGGGGATTTCACTGGCGGGTCGGCCTGGGACGCCCGAGGGGGGCTGCCGGCTTCCGAGGCCAAACTCCATTTCTCCGCATCCTTCTGTGTCAGAACAAAAAGCTTCAACGTCGGTCGGGGCCGTCGGGGGCGCGGAGGATCCGTCGGAGCCTCACTTTGGAGACCGTCGACTCGGAGTTCCTGGGCCGGCGCCGTCCGGGCGGCCGTCGCTGCCTCTGCTGTTTGGAGGCGGCGTTTTCAGACGATTGCGCCCGCGTCTCCGGCGCGTCGTCCTCTCGTGCCTCTTCCGGCTTGGGAGCGGGCCCCGGACGGAACGGTCTGAAAGCGCCCATCCGTCAATGGCGAGCGGACCAAAAAAAATAATAAGGGAGGAGGGGCTAGACTTGCCGGCGATACGGGCGCCAGAAGCGGCGGCGCGGAGGTCTCTGTGTCGGGTGGCTTTCGCCCTCTTTCACCTCAGCGGCTTGGTCCTGGAAAAAAAAAAGACAAAAAAAAAGGCTCCATCGAGTCCCAAAATAACTTTTTTCTTTCTTTCTCAACGTCAAATCGTACATTTTGCGGCGGCCGGGGAAGCTTCTGGCGCGGCCGGGGGCCTGCCTCCGGGTCACCCTCGGAGGGCGCCGCGTCCCCGGCGGGCTCGCCGTCGGGCCGCGGGAAGATCCGCTGTCGGAAACGTCGCTTGTTGGGGGCGTAGCGGCTGCCTTTGACGGGCGCCCCGCCGGGACCCGTGACGTTGGCCGCTTCCGAACCCTAGGAGAGGACCGGAGGGCCGTGGGCGGACGCGTCGACGCGCTAGCCCGGCGGCCGGCGCCGGGCTGGACTTGCCCACCTTGATCGCCTGGACCACGTCGAACTCCACCGCTTCGCCGTCGCCGACGCTGCGCAGGAACTTCCTGGGGTTGTTTTTCTTGATGGCGGTCTGGTAAGCCAAGAGACGACGCGGGCGGTTTACGGCCGGCCGGCGGGCCATCTTTCTTTTTTTCGCTTTCTTACCTGATGTACGAACACATCTTCCTTGGTGTCGTTTCTGCGGGGAAGGAAGGCCAGAGAAAGAAAAGGTGAGGCTGCCGCCGCTGGTAAAGAGGAAACGATAAGAAAATCCGGGCGGGCAAACTTACCTGTTGATGAAGCCGTATCCGTTGCGCACGTTGAACCACTTGACTTTGCCTTGCACCAAATTGGCTAAAAGAAGAAAAAAAAGGAGCAGACAAACGTGAAGGCACGACCGACTTATGGGGTGGCGTCGAGGGGAGAATTTGTCTGGACACTTTGCTTCGCCTGGCACTGGCTTGTTCGATCGCGCAAATCAAAAGAGTTTAAATAGAGTGCCGGAAGAGAACGAAAAGAAGTAGAAGAAGAAGACGACGACATCCCAGCTGTCCTTGATTAGGCAATTAAGATTGAGACGCTCACCTAGAACTTTCCTCTCGACGAGTGGCTTCTCTTCCACGGGTTCGGAAGGCGGCGTGCTGTAGCTTTCGGCTTCGGTTTCGGCATCGGCTTCGGGCATGATGGCTGGCGGAATGGCTGTCTGGAAGACTGGCGAGATGGACGATGGCTTGATTGGCTTCACTCGCACGCTGGCTCGCTCGCTTGTCTCTCCAATGTACTTGTGGCCCGCCGGCGGCCACCTGCACTGCTCAGGTTTTTATGCAGCGCGCGGGGCGCGGACGCCCAGTGAAAGTCGCCGCCCGATTGGCCGAGCCGGCGCAGGGGGGCGGCCCGACAATGCTAAAGCGCTTTCAAGGCCAGGACAATAGAGGACGCTCGTGACGGCTCCTCTTTCCATGCCCAACGAAGAAGACAGCACCGTCCCAAAAATGCAAAAAGAAACTGTTATTCTCCAATTTTTTCCTCACCGGACAGGAACTTTTTGACCCTTTCTCTTCTTACCCTCACACGTTGAAAAACAGACAGACAAAGAGAAATGAGCAGTCAACATAAACCGTAAACATCTTTTTAATAAATACAACATAAATACAGCGTGGGAAGAAAAGGAAAATGCCTGAGTTTTTGTCTCCTCCAATGGGATTGGTGGTCTCGCTGAGATCGGTGGTCTCGCCGGGCCACTCGGCCCGTCGCCGGCCTAGCTGGGATGATTCAACTGGCCCATGAACAAAATGGCCCCCGTGGCTTTGTGCCGGACCAAGAAGAGAAAAGGTCCGTCCAGGGTCAGCTCCTCCACGGCCATCCGAGAGTACGTGACGGCGGCTGAAAAGACACGGGGGACGCGTTGGCAATTTGGCTCCCGGGCGGGGCGGGCCACCGCCGCGTTTCATGGTCACGCCGGCCAATTACCCGTGGCCGCCGCTCCCTCCGTCCCCCGCTCGTCCACTTCAAACTTGAGCGTCTGCAGGACGTCGGAGACGCAGAGTCTCTCGTGGGCTGACGGGGGACACCAAAAAAAAAAATGGAAAAAAAGCTCCGTCGGCGCACCCCCCCTCCCCGGAGACCGTCCCACTCACCGGCCACGCGGCCAAAGTCGGCGGTGGCCGCGTTGAAGATGTTGGCCAGGCCGGCGTGCGTCAGCGCCGTCTTCAGGCTCAGCTCCGAGTCCACGGCAAACCTGCCGTGGATGGCCCTCCCTGAGCATTTTGCTTTCCCGGCGTTGGCGGGCACCCGCGCTTACCTGGGCACGCTCAGCTGTCTGCGCACGCTCCCGAGTTGGGCCGTCCACCGGCGCGTCCCTCGGCCGCCCAGGTCGGCGGCCAGCGCGCTCAACGGCGTGTCGGCCCGGAACGGCGACGCCAGGAACACGCTCAGCGTGTGGCCTCGGTACGGCAGCTCCACCACGTCGTAGTCCTCTCCGTCGGCCGTGGAGAATTCCCCTGCGCCGGCCCACGGCGCCCGTTTCAGACCACGGTGAGGGGCGGGGGTCGGAGTGCGGCCGTACCGTAGTTGAAGCGGCCGGTGAGCGTCATCATGTCGACGGGCGTGGCGCTGCCGTTGGCGGCGCGAAAGATCCGCCGCCGAGTCAGCCGGGGGTCGAAAGGCACTTTCCACAGGCCCCGGAAGTGGAGGGCGTCCAGGAGCACCAGGCGGGTCTCGTGGCTCAGGGATCCCGGCGCCAGCAACGCGGGAACGGCACCTGGCAAAAAGGTCAGGTCAGGCCCCGGCCCGCATTAGCCCGCATTGGCCCGCATTGGCCCGCATTGGCCCGGATTAGCCTTACCCTCCGTGTGGTCGGACACCCAGGCGTTGAGGACCTCGGCCGCCCGCTCGGGCCTGCCAAAGTCCACCTGCAGCGGGTGGCTCCCGAAGGCCCGGGACAGGGCCCGACGGTAGGCCTTCTCCACGCTCATGGTCCTCTCCAGCGCCACGGCGCCGGCCGTCCGGAGCGCTTCCTCCGCGCCGAGAAGCCGCCGCAAGCGCCGATGCTGGCGAGACGCTCCTCGCTCTGTGGGGGGGGGGGGGCTCTCTCGGGGTTAGGAAGAGTCAGGGAGGGACACCCGTCCCGCCGGCCCGCCCGGCTCACCTCGAAGGGAATAACCCATGACCCGCTTCATGGCCTCGCCGGTGGTCCCCGTGGCGCCCAGTTGGGCCATGGACAGGACGGCGGAAAGGCCGTGAGGGGAGAAAACCAGGTTGCGTTCCGCCGAGGCCAGGTGGGCGAAGACCTTGAAGCCCAACGCGTTGTGTTTGTCCGCCAGGGAGGGCGCGGGCGCCGCCGCCATGCTGGCCATCCCTCCGCTCACGGTCAGGACGAAGCAAAGGCAGGTGCAAAACATCCTGCCAAAAGACCACCGAGATGGGCCAGCCCTTAAGGGAAAGTCGTCGTCCGGCGACCGCTCGGGGGGGCTAACGTGAGTGACGCCAGAGCCCGGCGGGTGGAGAGCTTTCAAAAAATGGGACCCAAACGGGGGCGTGACTTTTTATTGGTGTCCTTGATTTGGGCTCCAGTCGCATTCACCTACATTCACCGTGACGCAATATACACAAGTACTTTCCCCCGTCCGTCCTAAACGGGAATGAGGCAGCGAGCAACAAGGCCAGCTTATCCGAAATTCCCCCTAAAACACGTTAACCAAACAAACCATGATAAAAAGGAGTTCTCACCTCATTTGACTGCTGTCGCCGTTGGAATGGTGAGCGAGCGACTTGGGGCTTTGCTTTTATAGTGGACGCGAGACGTGGCCGGCCTTCCTTGGGGGCGGGCGCTGGCGTGCTCCGTCTGGAAAGCTTTCCTTTGGCCACGCACGCCGGCGGGCGGATGTGTCAGCGTGCTTGCGTCTCCGTCCCGCTCGCTCACTCACTCGTTCCTCCGTCTGACGGCTGGAAAGTCACGCCACTGACCCCCCCCCCCCCCACCCCGGCCGCAAAATAATCATCGTCATCGGTGAGAAAATAAACAAATCACTCCTTTGGAATGTGGGAAATGACAGTATTACCAAGTGCGACCCAGGTCATAAAAAGGCAGCCATTGGGGGGTTATGTGTGTGTTTTTCCCTTCAATGAAAATTCCATTCCACAGTGGGATTGTCTAAAAGCAAACACAGATGACTTTAGTTCCAAGACAAAGATGATTCATGGTTGGGGGGTAATTCTATTCTAGGATTGGTCCCGTGAGTGAGAAACCATGGCTCAGCCTTTAACCATTAGCAGTGAAGAGTCACGGCGGGGAAGGTGACGCAGTCAAAGAACATGTTAGCAAGAAGGTAAGAGGAGCCAGCATTCTTTATGGCGCCATTCATTGCTCCTCCGCAGGAAGCCGCCCACTCTTTTCCACACGCCAAACATCGACCCCAAAGGGATGCTCTCTTATCTGACGGCCAGACGTTCGGGCGCCGGGCCATATACGGGGAAAGGGGAACTTGGGACCACGACGTACGGGGGGCCGGGGGTGACGTACGGGAGGGGAACTTGGGACCACGGCGTACGGGGGGAGGGGATGGCAAACGGGAGGGGAACTTGGGACAACGGCGTACGGGAGGGTCCTTTGCAGCGCACCAAAAGGTTGCGTCCGGCTCCTCAGGTGCGCGCAAAGTGCTGCGAGTCGCGGAACTCCAGGAAGAGACTGAAGAGCAAGTGCAGCGCTTGGATGCGGCTGGCGTAGACGGGCACGTCCAGCAGGGCGCACACGATGTCGCAGTACTGCGGCAGGGCGCAGGAGAGGCGGGCGGGGGGCAGCCGGACGCCCGCCAGGCTCTCCTCCACCTCGGGCGGCCACTCCTGCATCAGGGCGTCGATGTCGGGCATGGCGCGGGCGTACTGCACGCTGGCCGCCGCCTTGGAGCGGTGCAGGGCGCCGATGCTCTCCACCCAGCTGTCCACGGCGCGGGGGTTAGATTGAGGACTGGACACGCTGGTCACCTTGATCTGGCGGGAGGAGACGGACGGTCAAGTCGATCCGGAACGTTTGGGTGAGAAGAGTCACCCCCCCCCCCCCCCATACCTCGCTGGTGGCGTGCTGCTTGGTCTCCTCGGAAAACCACAGCGACAGGAGCGTGGGATCCGACTGCTTGAGGCTGGGCTCGTCCAAAACCAGAAGACCCAGCCCGTCCTCTTTACCGTCCGGCCTGGGGACCTGCCGAGTAGACGACATCTTTTTTTGTTTTTTTTGCTCTTTCTGGAGAGACGGACGGCGGAAGGACGGGATCGGCCCGGAGAGGCATTGCGGGACGGAGAGGAAGCCACCTTGAGGAAGGCGTCGATGTCGCCCACGGCGGGGATCAGTTGCGGGATGAAGGGTCTCAGACTGTATTCCAGCTCAATGGGCTCGGGGCGGTACCTGGCAGAGGGCGGGGCCGTCACGGCTCGGTAGGCGCCAAGTCGCTGGGCGGGCGGCAGGCAGGCCACTCACCGTGCGATGTACTGAAACAGCTCCTTGATCTCGCCAGCCACCGGCAGGTCGGCGTAGTCGGCCGGGTCGTACGCCCCCTCGGGATCCTTGTCCTCGTCGTCGTCCTCCTCCTCCTCCTCCTCCAAATCGTCCGAATCTTCCTCCTCGTTCTCCTCGTCCTCGTCGTCGGGGCCCACGGAGGGCCCAGCCAGCGGGGCGGGCTGGCGAGCCCCTGCCGCCGCCGCCGCCGGTTGTCGGGCCCCGGCGGCGGGCTCGCGCTCTTCTTCCATCTCGTCGCTGCTGCTGCTGCCGCTGCTGCTCTGGCCGGACCGCCGGCCCCTGCCGTCGCGCCCGCGCTCGGCCTGCAAAAGAGCAGGCAAAAAGGATGCCGGGGGTGACGGGGATGCCGGGGGTGACGGGGATGCCGGGGCTGACGGGGGTTCCAGGCCCAGCGGGGGCCACCACCTTCCCTTTCCTCACCTGACCACCGCGGATGCTACTCTCCTCCGCCGAGTCGCTGACGTCCACGCTCTCGTCGAACGGTTGGTTCTTCAAGAGTCGGCGGTCGGCTCGCTCCATCCGCAACTTGGGCAAAGGCAAATTGTTCATCAACGGAGCGTCAGTGGACGCGCTTCGGTACTACTACCATTGAAATTCCGAGTGCCGCGGGTCATACCTAGCTCACACGCTAACGTTAGCTTGTGTTTCTTTTGGGTGACGCGTGTTCCTTTCAAGCAATGTAGTCAATGGATGGAGAAAGAACGGGAAAGAAAGGGGGGAAATTTACGTCCGTCTACATGAAACGTGGCGTGCCGGCAAAGTAGGAGCTCGGACGCCGCCGTAGCCTAGCAACCGAAGACGCCATGTTGTTGTTGTCGCCCTGAATGACTGACTGACGCCTAAAACTGGTCTTTTGCTGGATTCTTTTTCCGAGACGGCAGCGCGGAGTTCAACAATTGGCTGGCTGCCGTCTTACATAAGCTATCGACTCGTAGTCATACCTGCGCCAGAAAACGAGACAGCACCCCACCGCCAGAAACTAGCTTAGTTCGTCGACGATGAACAAAAAACAAAGCAAGCACAAAAAAAATCCCCCAAAAGACTGCCGTCCTTTCTTCTTCCGGGACACTAGAGGGCAACTTGAGCCCGGAAAGGGTGTCATGATTGGTCGCCTTGGCGGCGGGAGCCTTGTCTACGCGAGCTGCTCTCCTTTGGCTTGGCTTTCTGCTTTCCCTGGCCGAACGTTTCCAGGTAGCTTTTTTCTCCACACCGAGAAGAAGAAGGGGAAAAAAAATAAGAGTCCAAATTGTGGCTCCGTGGGCTCTCGAGCCACCATCTTAAGAATGCAGCTAAGTGTCCAAGCTTTTAGCTAACCTCGAGCTAGCATTAGCAGTTAGCAGCCACTCATGGGAACTCGGTGATAATAGCGCAGTAGTACACTAGAAGTTGCTCTTAATAACGCTGTAGTACAATAGCTCCGTCTTCGTTACACTATTTAACTAGCGTCATTTGGCTGGCCCAGAAGTGGCCTACACATCGTTCTTCCCGTCAAATGTCTTGTTAATAGAGTTGTAACAAGCGACGTATCGAGATACAAGTAGATGGTCATACTCCACTTTTCATTCTGCCGCTGAATCCTTCGCTTCGATGAGACGAAACTCTATTCGTCCGTCGGGATAAGAATCCTTTTGTGTGGCTCCAAATGTCTCCCTCCATCTTGTAACAACCTGCGTATAAATGACACAATTACACGTGCGCGTGTTAAAATGCAAGCAAGCCCACGGAGACCTCCGGCGAGTCCATAAAAAAAAGTGCTTTTGTGCCTGTCTGTCGCCAGAACCATGGGGGACAGCGACGACGAGTTTGACAGGAGGCGGCGGGATAAATTCCGCAGAGAGCGCAGCGACATGGAGCGCTCCCGAGAACGAGAAGACAGACGGCGGGACGATTGGCCGGAAAGGTAAAAGGCGCCATTGGAGAAACAAACAAAAAGAGGAGAGATAAAGATGGCCACTGCCAAACATTCACACCCAGGGATTGGGATCGCGGCAGAGAGAGGAGGCGGGACTACGAGCGCGGCCGCAGAGAGAGGTTCTCGCCGCCCAGGCACATGAGCCCCCAGCACAAGCGCATGAGGAGAGACTGGTGAGCAATCGCCCGCCCGCTCGCCCGCCCGCAATTCCACGACTCACCTCAATACTGACGACCCACCCCCCACCCCCCCGCAGGGACGACCATCGCGCCGAGCCTTACCGCTTCGAGCAGCCCTTTGGAGGAGGCGCGGCTTTGTTCCCGAGGGTGGGCCCTCAGGGCTGGCCCCCCGACATCCCTCAGCTCCCGATGCATCCCGGAGGTCACCCGCTGCAGGGCAGGTGCGCGCTACGGGGTGGCGAAAGACGGGCCCAGACTGGCAGGCAGTCCTTCCGTCCGCTAACCTTCTCCCTTGGTTCAGGTTGGCGTTGGCCGATCCCGACCTGCCGCCTCCCGGACCCCCGACCATGCGCAGCTTCAAGGTGAGTGCACAAAAAAAAAAGACAGGTTAAAAAAAAAAAAAAAATCGAACAAAAGCCACGCGGCGGTCGGTAGCCAACCCGGAGAGCGCCCCCACAGGACTTCCTGCTGAACACGGAGGACAGCGTGGACGAGACGGAGGCCGTCAAGCGCTACAATCAGTACAAAGTGGACTTCCGGCGCCAGCGGCTGCAGGACTTTTTCCTCCAGCACAAGGACCAGGAGTGGTTCCGCTCCAAGTACCACCCGGACGACATGGCGGCCAGGAAGGCCGAGTCCATGGCCGCCTTCAAACGCCGCCTGGGCGTCTTTCTCTTCCTGTGGGACAACAAGTGGCTGGACGACGTGGCGCTGGACATGGACTACACCGCCGCCATCATCAAAGTGCTGGATGCGGGTCGGTCGGAGTCGGGCGACCGGACGCGCCGGACGCGCCGGGCGACCGGACGCGCCGGGCGACCGGACGCGCCGAGGCGCGCTCACCTGCCGTTGTCGTCCGCAGCCGTCATCAAGATGGAGGGAGGTACCGACTTGGATCTGAAGGTGCTGGAGCCCGGCAAGGAGAACGTCGGCGGGGGCCAGTCGGCGCCGGGTCCCGGCGGGGAAGCGGCCACGGGAGAGGCGGGCGGCGCCCGGGGAAAGGCGAGTCTCTACCAGGGTGGGCCCATCCAAGGCCGTCTCTTCCGCCAAAGAGGAGCGCTTTGCTTCCCGTAGCACTCAACGTGGCGCGCCGCTTGGTCGCAGAAGGGACGGCGCGACGGGGACGATGAAGAGGAAGTGGAGGAGGAGCAGGAGGACCACGACGACGACGAGGAGAAGGAAGAGCAGCCCGACAAAGGCAGGAAGAGGAAGCGCAGCATGTCGGCCGACAGCGGCGAAGGCTCCGCCACCGACTCCTCGCAGTCCGACAGCGAGAAAGAGGCCGCGTCGCCGGCCGCGTCGCCGGCCGCGTCGCCGGCCGGGCCTCGCCCGCTGCACCTCACCACCTCCCTCTTCATCAGGAGCGTCCCGCCCGACGCGTCCAAGGAGGAGATCGCCGCGGTGAGCCAATGATGGCGTGGCTGGCAACCCGCCCACGCCGCCAGCACCTCCTCTCAACGCACGCTCTCATCTTCTTTGTTTCCAGTTGTGTCGCAGGTATCCAGGCTTCCTGCGCGTGGCGCTGTCAGACCCTCAGCCGGATCGGGGGTGAGTAAAAAGGGCGGGCGGGCGGGCGACGGGCGGACCCAGGGAGCCACGGGCAACTGGTGGCAAACGTGCGTCAGGTTCTTCCGCCGGTGCTGGCTGACCTTCGATCGCGCCGTCAACATCAAGGAGACCTGCTGGAACCTGCAGAATATTCGGGTGAGCGGGCTTTCCGACGTCACGGCGCCCCACGCCGTCCGTCCGGCGCCCCACGCCGTCCGTCCGGCGCCGTGACTGTCGCCCTCTCGTCCACGCAGCTCAGGGACTGCGAACTGGCTCCGGTGGTCAACCGCGATCTGTGCCGGCGCGTCCGCAGCGTCAACGGGCTGACGCAGCATAAGCCCGTGGCCAGGAACGACGTGCGGCTGGCCGCCAGGCTGGTGCACGCGCTGGACCAGAGGGCGGAGCTCTGGCAGGAACAGGTGAGGCTCCCGGTACCGGTCACCGATCCGAACCCACGCCGCCGTCCCTGGGCCGCAGACGGAGAGCAACCCCGTCTTGAAGAACATCACCGATTACCTGATCGAGGAGGTGAGCGCCGAGGAGGAGGAGTTGACGGGCTGCGACGCGGGCGACGCCAAAGAGGCCGCCGTGTCCTGCGAGACCTGCGTGGAGACAGACAAGAGCATGTTAAAGGTGGGTGTGGCTTGGTTTTGCCGCCGCCGCCAGCACTGGGCGCCCATCTGAGCGTGCGTGCGTGCGTTTGGCCGGGCGCAGGTTCTGGACACGCTGCTGCTCTACCTGCGCGTGGTCCATTCCCTGGACTACTACAACTTCTGCCAGTACCCGGCCGAGGACCACATGCCCCATCGCTGCGGGCTGATCCACGTGCGCGGACCGCCGCCCGTGGCCAACATCACCGCCACCGAAGGTGCGGACGCCGGCCGCTCCAGCCCCTCGTTAAGTAGTACAACGGCCACGTACTCACCGCCGTCCGTCCCTCCGCCAGTCGGCGAACACCTGAAGATGTGCGAGGAGCGCCTCAGTCCGCTGCTGAGTCCGCCGGAAGCGCTGAGCGCGGAGGATGCGGCGCGCCTGGGAAAGAAGGACCCGGAACAGGAAGTGAGGCGGAGCCGTGGGGGAAGCCGGCCGTCTTCCGTCCGCTTCGAGCTTGACGTGGACGCCGTTCCGTTGGGGCAGGTGGAAAAGTTCCTGGCGGCCAACACACAAGAGCTCAGCAAAGACAAGTGGCTGTGTCCTCTGAGCGGCAAGAAGTTCAAGGCGCCCGAGTTTGTTCGCAAGCACATCCTCAACAAACACGGCGACAAGGTGGAAGGCGTCAGGCAGGAAGTGGACTACTTCAACAACTACCTGATGGACGCCAAGAGACCGGCGCTGCCCGAGAGCAAGCCGGCGCCCCCTAACCCGGCTCCAGGTAAGCCCCCCTGGAGCTAGTTCCTGGCCGGCCGGCCGACCTGCCGCTAGCAGCTAACCCTAACCCCCCCCTAGTAAGCCGATGAATCTTTGGACACCCTCAACTCTGGTTTTGCATGCGTTTCTAGCCGCCCCGGCCGGCTTTCCCGCTCAGTCGCCGCAACAGCAGAGCCTTCTGGGATACCCGCCCGGCGTCAGGCCTCTCCTGCCCGGCTTCGCCGGCGCCCCGCCGCCTCACCCCGCCGCCAACCAGTTTGGGGCCGGCCGCGGTCACTACGACAACTTCAGGGGCTTCCCGGGGAAACAGGCCGTCAACAGGTGAGCGCAGAGCAAAGGATTGCGTGGCGCCGGACGGCCGAGGTGGCGACTAATTGACCGCCTCTGCGCGCAGGGGCACCCGAGGGGATCCGCGCTCCATCATTGAGTACAGAGACCTGGACGCTCCAGATGACCTGGACTTCTTCTAAACGACTTTCTTTTTTTTTTTAGCCGGGATGACGCGCTGGCCAGATTGTATGTTTTCAAGCGTAGGATGAATTGTACTTTTTACAATCCACCGTGTCGCAATAAAGTAGTCCAATACGGCTTTGTGTTTGGGTGGATTTTGCCGCAAATGTTTTGTATTTTGGTCGCGCAACGATTCGAGTGGAAAGCGGAAATCCGACGAGCCGCAGTGTCATGTGACAAGGGCAACGAGCGAATCACCACTGCTTTTCAACGTAGTCTGGCGCAGCGGCTGATCAAAATAAAGTAGTGCCCGACTAGTAGCCCCATTAAACGCGCGCGCGCACACACTGGACTCGTCGTGCCACATCGCCATTCGGACGAGGGGGGGTACATATGTGTATATATAATTATAGCGTTCTACTATGCCAAATTCGATGGCATCATAGGTGGATGTTGTTCTTACGCGGATATAGCGCCCTTACGTCACGTTGTTATTGTATATCCCTCCGCCGGCCCCAACTACCCCACTAGCATCGTTTGTTGTTGTCGTCGTACGCGGTTTGTCAGCGATTTTCGATCTCCCCCAACTGCGAGGAGAGCGAGTGAGCGAGCGACTTGCCGTCCGTCATCTGTCTTAAAGATGAAGTTTCAGTACAAAGAAGAGCACCCCTTTGAAAAAAGGCGGTCTGAGGGCGAGAAGATCCGAAAGAAGTATCCGGACAGGGTTCCCGTGAGTAGTAGTGCGCGCTAGCGTTGGAGGCTAACTGGAGGAGAAGCCTGGCTAGCCCGACTAGCCTGACTAGAGTCCCGAGTCGTGGCGACGCGGTGCTGTTTTGGCCCAAATCAAATCGAGGGATCTATGTGGTGTTTGGCGAGATCAATGCGGACCCACCTTGAATCGTGACGAACGCAAAATAATAATAATAATAATACTAAAAATAATAATAAATCAATCAATAAACAAACGTCGTTTCTGCATTTGACACATCAATCATTTCATCATGCGCCTTGGTCAATTTAGCATACGTTCGAAAATGAAAGGCAAATGACGTCAAGTTCGCTTACTAGTAGCCCGGCGACGTCAACGAGTTAAGGTGCGTCTGCTGGGGGCTAAACGTTAACGTCCCTCTGTGTCGCCCCTGGCCAGGTGATCGTGGAGAAAGCTCCCAAAGCCAGGATAGGCGATCTGGACAAGAAGAAGTATCTGGTTCCTTCCGACCTGACGGGTGAGCCTCTCTGGCTGACACTGACTAAGTGTAAGCCAGACACTGACTGACTAACTAACTAAGGACACTTTCTTTTTTTTTTTTTTTGCCTTTCTTGCCAGTGGGCCAGTTTTATTTCCTCATCCGAAAAAGAATCCACCTGCGAGCCGAGGACGCGCTTTTCTTCTTTGTCAACAACGTCATTCCACCCACTTCGGCCACTATGGGACTCTTGTACCAGGTGAGGTCGGGGGCGCCGCCGCCGCTAGAATTGTTTCATTTTTTACATTTTTTTTTTTATGATGGTCAATTTTAGGAACACCACGAGGAGGATTTTTTTCTCTACATTGCCTACAGCGACGAGAGCGTGTACGGAAGCAGCCACAGGAATATGTGATCTCTGACCAGCTGCCCCGCAACGCAACCCCCGGCCGGCCCCTCGCCCACGGCCCTTCGCCCCTCGACCCCCGCCACACGCGCCCTTACATCTATTGGGAATATTTAATCTCGCTCAGCGCTTTGGAGTTCACCGAGCAAAATGACGTCGGATACACACGCTCATCCGTGTTAGCGTGGTCACCCCTCGCAGCCATTTCTTATCTCCCCTCTGCTATGGAACTATTCTATTGACAAAGAGTCATTGTGATTATTGTTCATTTTAGATGGCTTTATTTTCTGTATTGTGGAGCGGAGTGCAAATGTTTTGTTTGTTTTTGTTTTAAACTCTTATGAGCTACATTACTGGCGCTTTCTCTTCACTCGTGAGCAACAATTGATAAAACGTGATGGGAAAAAAAACAAAACAAAGATACGTCTCTTGTCTTGTTGTCTGACTTCAATTTCAAACCAGGGCCAGTTTAGTTTGATTGTTTTGAAGATTTAAACATTGACGAACGGTAAGTCGCTTTTGGGAAGCCCTCAACGTTAACCTAAAAATATGCTCATTTGGAGGAATCTGTCGCCCAGCAGACATTTTCTCAACAACCAAAAGAATTTTAAAGGAACGTACTCACAATTCTGACGTTGTTGACAAAGACTGGCCTTCCCATATGAGCACGCTCGTCACCCTTTTCCAGTCGGGCTCAACATGTGGCCTTTGCTTACCTGCGAACAAAGACGGCTTCGTTATTGTCGGGCTTACATTTGGAGCGACGTATTGACACATTTGTGACAAATGACAAGAACCAGTGATCGTACTGGCTGGGGGCAATTTGTAGGCCAAATGTTTCAAGGTATTTTACCAAATAAGAAATGGATCTAAAAAGGTTCAAGCAAGGAGACGGCCAGAAGCAAATCTTAACACGAGTTGGACACTTGGCCTTTTCTCCAAACTCCGTTTCCCAGAGTGCACCGCGCCGGGCAGCAAAAGTGCACGCTCACCACCGTCACTGTTTACAGTCGAGATCCACACTGGGCTTCTTTTGGGCTCTTTTTTTTCTTTTTTCCCCCTGTCAAAGCAAGTTAGTAAGGCATCGCGGCAGACAGTCGTCAATCGCCAATCGCCGAGTAGACGCCCCTTGAAAAGTAAGAGGCCAAGCAAGCCGAGACTTTTACCCCTTCTCTTATCGTGCATCGCCGCTAGTTAGCGCGCTAGCTTGCTAAAGGAGGCCAAGTACATTTGGGAAGCTAGCGCATCATTGCAAGGTCGGAATCAAGCGCATCATTGAAAACTCGGAGTCGAGCGTTTCCACGCGTCCGTCCGGCGGCTTCGGCTTTTCGTTTCTTTTCAATATATACACGTACGCGCACGCGCGCGTAACCAACACAACCACAACAAGACGCTTGACCAATGAATGTTCCGTGTCAGTCGGTGTCCGTCTGGTGACTAGGCCCTTGAACGCATCATTTCAATAACGACAGAGTGAAATAGTTTGGTCGACCAGCGATCACCACCAACACCAGCACACAGACAGAGAATATTTCGAAAATGATCCAAATAGCTTTGTAAAAAAATAAATAATAATAAATGCGTAGAACTATGAAATGATTTACAACCATACTAACCACCCCCCTTGTTTTTAAGCTGGCCCCCCCGCTACCCGTCAACATGCCTGCACTTTTGGAGAGACCAAAGCTGTCCAACGCGATGGCCCGAGCCCTCCACAAGCACATCATGAGGGAGCGCGAACGCAAGCGACAAGGTAAGAAAGGGGCACCAAAGGGGCACCAAAGGGGCACCAAAGGGGCTTTGGCGCCGCCGTTCGACCACTGCTTTCGGGGCTTCCATTCAGAGGAGGAGGAAGTGGACAAGATGATGGAACAGAAGATGAAGGAGGAAGAGGAGAGGAAGAGGACCAAAGAGATTGAGGAGAGGATGTCCTTGGAGGAGACCAAGGAGCAGGTTTGGAGAAATTCAATTCAATGCGTGGGCGTCATCCCCAAAAGAAATTGTCCCATTGGGCTGCTTTGCCGGTTCAGGTGATGAAGATGGGTGAAAAGCTTCAAGGGCTTCAAGAGGAAAAGCATCAGCTCTTCTTACAACTCAAAAAAGTGCTCCACGAAGAGGAGAAACGACGGCGCAAGGAGCAAAGGTGAGCCCACCCGTGCAGAAAAACACACCTACTTGTGTCCTATTCCGGGACTTTTCTCTCAAGAGAAACAACACACGAAATATTTCAAAGAAAGTGGAAGAGTTGACTCACTTTGAGCGTTGACAGTCGGCTAGCTCCTCCTTGCGTGCTTGCTTCCAACCTGTAGGGGGCAGTAAGTAGCATCCATGGTAAACAAAGTGCGCTGCAGAGAAAAGCATTACGAGCACGCTCCCCGTCCGTCTCTTTCAGCGACATCACCACGCTCACGTCGGCCAGCTACCAAGCCGGCCTCCCCATGCACGCGGGCCAGCACCTCCTGGGCATCCAAGGCGAGTCCCCCGTCGGTTGGCCCTCGTTCCTCCATGGCGCTCCTCCCCGGCGCTCCTCCCCGGTCTGAGGCGTCTCCCCGTCTGCTTCGCAGGAAGTCCCGTGGGCCACAGTCGGGCCGGCGCGCTTCTGGGAGATCGCGGCAAGCAGCTTTTCCAGAGCGCCATCCTTCCCGTGAGTAGGCAGGACAGACGGACGGGGGCCACGCCGAGCCGGCCCCGCCCCGCCCCGCCCCCACCCTGACCGGCTCTGTGCCAATAGACGCGGCACTACCAGACGCCCGCCTTCTCCTCGGGCGAGTTCGGCGGGGGAGCCCACGAGTCCTACGGGGTGGCCCAGCATCCCGCCGCCTACGCCGCGGGGCCCTCCGTGCCGGTGGGCTTCGCCGGTGGCTCGCAGATCAGAGGTACGTCGTCGGCCGGAGCGCGCCGCTCGGCCGGCGGGCGCACTCAATTTGTCGCCGTTCAGGAGCGTCCGCCTTCCAGGCCATGCAGTATCTGCCCCACCAGCAGCCCGGCTACCCGGTCCACGGTCACTTCACCTCTCAGCCCGGTGAGTGGCGCCTCCCGGGTCGGGACTTGGGAGTGGCCCCGGCGGCCCGTAAGTGCTACGGGAAGCGCGCGTTCCCTGGTCCTAGAGAGAGTGATCAAAAAGCGCCACTCACAATAGCTTTTGCTAAACGGGTCAGTCGCAAGGCAACACCAACTTGACTTACCCTTTGTTGCGCCAGGCTACATCCCGGGCGCCGGAATCCCCCTCCAGAAGCAGCTGGAACACGCCAATCAGCAGTCGGGGTTTACCGACGCGGTATGTATGCGTTCTCTTGTTTTCGTTTTTTTTTTTTTTTAGCTAGCACGCTGGCCAAAGCGCCCATTGTGGAACATGTCCCGCCTCCCAGCAGGGCGCCCTGAGGCCCATGCACCCTCCCGCCATGCACCCCTCGGCCCAAGGCCTGCTCCCCGCGTCGTCAGTGGCCGTCCAGATTCCCGGCGCCAAGGTGAGGCCCGGCCGATCCCGCTGCGGATCGACCGCCCGACCGACGGCCGGGCTAACCTTTTTTTTTTTCTGCGCGCAGGCGGCCTTCCAGGGCTCTCCGCAGGCGGCGCCCCGTCACGGCTTCCTGCCTCACGGTCAGAGCGCCCAGAGGTTTTACCACCACGGCAAGTGAGGGTCGGAGTGGCGTGGCCTTTCCGTTTGACCTTGCGTCCAATAAAATGCCCATTCAAGTGTTACCTTTGTCAGACAATGCTTTTTATTCCGCTCCTCCGAGGAGTGGCGGGCTCACATGGGGGGAATCTGGCAATGAGGCCAATGTCTCAGAGGGCGGGGAACATTTCAAAAGAAATGAACGGACTTCCTCCAGAGTTGAGCTTTTGTGCCGCATTGTCCTTTCCTTTAGTGTTACAAACGGGTTAAGAGATAAGGGACCTTTGAGTGGAACGTAGAGAGGGAGTCGGGCTACGCGACGCCAAGCTGAGCAAGAATCCAGGAGGATGGCAACATCCCAGGTGTGGCAGCCCCTGGAACACAGTCACGGGAAAAACAAGGGGTCAACCGTGGTCGACGACAAGCGCGTCGCCGGACGGATGGACACGTATTTACCCGTCGGTCTCACTTCTCCGGCGGTTGGATGCCAATGGCCGCTTCCTCGTCCGTGGCGTTGAGAACAGTCACCTGAAAGGTACAATTAGGGACAACTGGTGAGAAACAGCCACTGTTCAAGTCCGTCAATCCGGCGTTTTATTATTTGTGAACACGTTGACGACGACGGCTATATTTCCAAAGTGACCAGAATTTCTTCCCCGGCCTGGCTTTTGTTCTCTTATCTCTGCTTTCACCTGACAGTGACGTCATAATAGCGCGGCCGGCCAGCGTACACTGGGTGCTAAACTAAGCTAAGCTAGCCTTAAGAGTCATGACTTAAGACAATACTCGCCTCATTCCTTTCCCTTGTGGCACGCAGACGACGTTCGACGGAAGCCGATTTCCAGCAGACATTACGGGAAACCAACACAATAAATTGGACGTTGGCGAGCTTTAACGAGCTCAAACGTGCGGCTGCGTGCGGAACCCATCACATTAGGGCGCTTGGCGCTGACGTAACAAGACTGGGGCCGACAAGCTGTGTTTGAGGCTAGCGGGTCAAGGGGATTTGGAGCGGGCTTTCTCATTGGTTCCCAGCCACGTCCGTCCAAGACGTGGCTGTCCAGTGAGGAGGCGGCGCAGACTCGGGGTCCCGCCTTCCGCACGGCCCCAAGTGCAAAACCCAAAGAAGAAGGCTCGCGTTCGAGATCGAGCGAGAAAAAGCGAGAACAAATACAGTGTCATTTCCATCCATCATCCATCCATCCATCCATCCAGAGAGGAAGGAAGGGAGCGAGGGAGCGACTAAGGGGAAATTTGGAAAATGGTGGCGAGGTGCAAAAAGCACCGTGCGCTTCCACAAAAGCCATCGAGCGGGCCAGCCGCCACTGCCCGTTCTTAAGACTGGACGCGTTCGGATCATGAGCTGAGCCAACATGTCGGGGAACCACTACAAAGGCCACGAAGTCAGCTGCTGCATCAAATACTTCATTTTCGGATTCAATATCCTCTTTTGGGTAGGTGACGTCATGGCCAAAATAACGTTCCGACGAGAAGCTGCTAATCGGCTTTCCCCCTCGCCAAGATTCCGCACGCGCACACGCACGCACCCACACACAACAGGCACACGGCGCTAAGGGGGCAATTTGTTTGCTAATCGATGCTACGTATCAGGCCGCTAAAGGCATCACATCGGACCGTTTTGATTCCAAGATGGGAACGTCGACGCGTTCGTTTTTCGGTAATGCGCGCACAAACGGGCCGGAGGAGAGCCGTGGAAAAGCAGCCAATCGGGTGGCGTGGCAAGGGACGTGGGGGGCGTGTCCTAGTCTCTATACTCGCAATTGTAATCCGTATTGTTTTTGTTGTTAGCTGCTGGGAATGGCCTTGGTCGGAGTTGGACTGTGGGCGTGGAGTGAAAAGGTCAGTATAGGAAACGTTTGGCCGCCATTGACAGCGATCAATGTCCAATTCTATCGGGCGGGCCTAGCCTGGGCCATGGTTGGCAACTTGGAAGTGCGCTGTAGTTTGGCCAAACGACCGGTGGGCGGCGCTCAATTGAAAAAGCAGTAAGAAGCCTAAAAAATGGCCAGTGGCCACTTACCTACTCCCGGCTCCTTTTGTGGCTCCTCTCCAGGGGGTCCTCTCCAACATTTCTTCCATCACAGACCTGGGCGGTCTGGACCCAGTGTGGCTCTTCATGGTGGTGGGCGGAGTCATGTTCATTTTGGGCTTCGCCGGCTGCATCGGAGCGCTTCGGGAGAACACCTTCCTGCTCAAGTTTGTAGGTGCTCCGGCCGCCACCGCTCTCGCGTCCGTCCGGCGCCCGATGGATGACCCGGGCGTTCTCCGCCGGCAGTTTTCCGTATTCCTGGGAATCATCTTCTTCCTGGAGCTGACGGCGGGAATCCTGGCTTTCGTCTTCAAGGATTGGATCAAGGACCAGCTCAACTTGTTCATCAACAACAACATCCGGGCCTACCGGGATGACATTGACCTGCAAAACCTCATCGATTTCACTCAGGAATACGTACGTGCGGTCTGTCGGCGGCTGGGTGGGTCGGTTCGCCGGACCGTCCCTGCCGGAAACCGCCTCCTCCCCTCTGAGCCGTCCATCCGCCGCCTTTCAGTGGGAGTGCTGCGGCGCTTTCGGGGCCGACGACTGGAACCTCAACATCTACTTCAACTGCACGGACGGGAACCGCAGTCGGGAAAAGTGCGGCGTTCCTTACTCCTGCTGCACCAAGGATCCGGCGGTACGTCTCGGCCGGGCCGATTTGCGTTGGATTCTTTTGGTGGCTTTTTTTTTTCTCCTTCTTCTTCTTCCTTTCTTTCTTATCTGCCTCCAGGAGGACGTCATCAACACTCAGTGCGGATACGACGTTCGCGCCAAACGAGTAAGCCAGCGCTCACTTTGCGCGGTGCCGTGGCGGCCCCTCGGTCGCTCGACGGCTCTCGCCCTCCCCCCGTCTGCCGCAGGATTCGGAGCAGAAGGATTACATCAACGTGAAGGGCTGCGTGCCGCAGTTTGAGAGGTGGCTCCAGAACAACCTGACTTTGGTGGCCGGGATGTTCATCGGCGTGGCCTTGCTGCAGGTGGGTCTCGAACCGCCCTCCCTCCGGGCCGCCGCGGGCGGCCTCTGACCGCTCCGCCGTGCCGTTGCAGATCTTTGGAATTTGCCTGGCGCAGAACTTGGTGAGCGACATCGAAGCCGTGCGCACCAGCTGGTAAGGGAAGCGCAGAAAGGGCTCTTCGGGCGCCTCGGGGCGGTGGCGGGATGGCCGGACTGGGTTCCCACCGGGCGCCGACGGAGATGGCTTCCGCTCCTTTCCGTCTTTGTTAGCTGGCCCAAGTGGCCGGCCCTTCCGTGGCTTCTCTGGGCAAATGGACGGCACCTGACCGTGGGTTGTGCATGCCTCCCTCCCTCCTTCCTTTCCTACCCCTCCAGGGCGGCCCGGCTCCTCTCGGCTCGTCGAGTCCCGGCGGACGGGCCGGAAAAGCAACGGGCGGCAAGTTGCGAGAGCCACGCTAAGCGCGTTGCTTTCCGGTGGGTGTCGGTTGGCTCCGTGTCACCCGCATGGTGGAATGTTGCGGCCACAACACAATAGCCACACCTAGTCGAGAAAAACGCCAGCCGTGTCCAGTAGTCGGTCGGGCGCTAGCGCCGCCGCGTGATTGGTGTCCACCTTGTGGTCTTCCCCTCGTTTGCGGCCTTGTCGGGCGGCGGCGGATAACGGCCTTCCATTTGTTTCCCTTTTGCAGCGGATTCTGACGAGGACAAGTGGACGGAGTCGAAGTTTCCCCCGCACTACTCACAGAGTCTGTCGGAGCCGGCGAGGGACGGCTTTCCCGGCCGGAGAAGCGCAGCGTGTTCTGATGACTCCATTTGATATTAGATGACTCTTTTCCACAATGTGTCTGTCTGTCGGTGGTAGTCTGCAAGGAGCCCGTCGTAGTAGAATGAATGTTGGACACTCCACCTGTTAAGACTTTTCGTAGAACGTTAGTCATCCCTCAAATTCATCCGCAAAAAAAAAACACAAGATAGCACCTTTTTGAGGTGGGGATTGAAATGTGTCACCGATTGCCGACACGTCGTACGCACAGAGGGGAAAAAGAGAAGCCTTTGTATCCATCCATTTGAGAGTGCGCAACACGGATCACTGCAAAAGCACCTTTTAGGGTTTGCCTGCGTGTACACGTCCAATAAACCACCGACTGCCGTGTGTCAAATCAGTCTTGGAAGAAAAACAATAAACGCAACTTTTTTTGGAAACAAACCCGAGCGTTGGCTATCGTGCTTTTTATTCTCCGTCCAAATGTACCACTTTTAGACATTTACGACAAACATCGACATTACTAGTAGTGGATGCGGTCGCCATGGATACCACTCCCGGCACATTTGGGATAAATAACCATTCCTACCCTAAAACAAAATAACAGTGGGGTGGGTGGCTATCGAACATTGGAACATGCCGAGATTTACAATACTACGTGCCAAATGACAAAGCCACCGTGGCCGGCTGGGGCCCGGTACGTGCATTTCTGGCCCGGGACGGACGGGCTCATTTGCTTTTCCCGCCCGAGCCAAAATGGCAGAATCCCCCTTACGCCGTCACGGCCGGGCGTTTGCGGCGTTTCCAATGTTTACGGCGGAAATTTGCCGCGTCACATTTCTCCGGCCGCCGTGGTTCTTTGGCGTGAGAACGACGGAGGATTTGATTGAAAATAGGGGGTTGGATTTGCTGTAGAGAGAGGCCTACTTACTGGAGGACACCCGACACGCTGCGGTTAACTAGGTAAACAAGCGACACAGCAGGTAACACGGCAAACAAGACTAAATGAGACACGCACGGAACGGGTCCGACCAAAAGTCTGCTAACTTTGTCTATGTCGGCTAGCCGGCCCGTGGGTGGCCGGACGTGCAATTGTTTTGGGTGGAAGCCAAACGGAGCAAAGTAGCCGGACCGCACTGCATTGTGAGCACGTGCGCGCCTCCGTCGCCCCCGTCGCCAACGTCGGGTGAGTCCGCAATACGAGCGACAATGACTTAAAAATGAGATGACGTGGCCGTGTTCCCATTCCTTTTTTTCGGTTTTTAACGAGCGCCGCGCAATTGTTTGCAAGCCGCTTCTAAAGCCGTTTTACGCACCCAACGGGGGCCCCGCCCCCTTGTCCCCCCCCCCCCCCCCAGTTTACCGGCAGTTATTTTGTGGCTATTCTCTCTCTCTCTCTCGTCGTGGATGGCAGCCAAAGAGCCCGCCCGCTTTTGCCCGACTCCGCCTGACGGATTCCAAGCAAACCCCCCCCCCCCCCCCCCCCTTCCACGGTTCAGTCCCGTCAATTCCGAATACAACTTTGGAAGAAAAGAATGAAAAGCGGGGCAAGAATAGGGCGAGGCCAGCGACGTGGTACCTTGGCACATGACAATGGGGTGAGGGTGCGTGGGTGGGATGGTGGGTTTTGAGGGCGGAGCATGGGTCGTGGGGGGGGTGGCGGGATTAGCTCTGGGCGCTCAGCCGCTGCTCCGTCAGCGAGGCCTGCTGCGACACCGTCTTGCTCTCGTGCGAGCGCAGCTTGGACACCACGTCCGCGAAGGGCCGGCTATGGACTTCCTTGTGGAGCGGCTCTGAGGGGAGAAAGATGGACACCAGCAGGTGGTCATTAAGGGGAGGCTCTCCCTCCAACGCCACCGGCCGACGCCACCGGCCGACGCCGCCGGTCACTCACCGGAAGCCAGGAGCGAACAGATGAGGATCATGGAGTTGTACTTGATCTCGGGCGCGCTCCTCTCGTCCGACAAGAGCCGCTGGAGCACCGCCACCAGGCTGGCCGCCGCAAAGTCCTCCTCGGCCGCGACTGCGGGCAGAGAAGGGCGTCTTTGTTTCGGGCGGCGGGGAAAGTTTTGGTTTGTTTGCGTCCGGTGGGCGTTCTCACCCAGATCCAGCGCCGCCACCAGACCCAGGGCCACCAGCGCTTCGTTCTGCATGATCATGTGCTCGCTGGTGGCCATGGTCACCAAGTGTTTGACGCCACCTCCCCGGATGACGCTGCGGACCACCTCCTAGCGGGGAACAAAAAAAAAGGAAAAGGTGAACCCTGTGCCTGGCCAGGCCTACACCCCCCCCCCCCCCCCCCCGCCACCTTTCCCCACCTTGGACTTGCTGTGACGAATGAGAGCCGAGAGGAGCCTGTTGGACTCGCCCATCACCCCGGCGTGGTCTTTGGCTTCGCACCACTCCACCAGCCGCTCCACCAGTTTGGCATCGGTCCCGAGCCGGTCGGCCGCGTCCGCTGACGGCGAGCGACGGGCGTGTTTTGGGGGGGGGGGTTTGGGGCACGGGAAGGTGGGGCGCGCCCGTGCTTACCTTGCGTGTCGATCAACATGCGCAAGGTGCCCAGCAGCTTGAACTGGACCGGCGGCATCTCCGACGGCAAGAACTTCAGGACCACGTCGGCCACGCCGGCCGTCAGCATCTTGGATTTGTTCACCACTGGGACGGACGGACGGACGGAGTTCCGGGTTAGAACTAAAACTTTCCCGCCATTGGCGACTCGGGGTTTGGGGGGCTCACCGGGTATGGCCAGGTTCCGAAGCGCGCTGAGAGCCGCGTGTTGAACGGTGACGTTGCCTTCCAGCACGTGCCGGTCCAGGAGCTCCAAAAGCTTCTGGACGATGCCCGTGTCCACCATGTGGATGCAGTTTCCGTCTGTCCCCGGGAAAGCGCTCTTAAAAGGGGGGAGAGGGCCGGGGAGAGGGCCGGGGAGAGGGCCGGGGAGAGGGCCGGGGAGAGGGCCGGGGAGAGGGCCGGGGAGAGGGCCGGGGAGTAGCGGGGCGCCGGATGGCGACTCTCACCGTTGCGGGCAAAATTAGCAATGGCCAGCGCGCCGGCCAGTTGCAGCTGGTGGTTGTGCGAGGGGATCCAGGAGAGCACCCTCTGGAAGACGCCGCCCTTTCCGCCCTCAAACAGTTTTTGCATGGACTCGTCTGTGGGGTCGGGGAAGGGGATGTGAGCATCGGAGAGGGAACCCAACGCCCCCCCCCCATTACCTCCGAGCAGCAGGAGCACCATGAGGTCGGAGGCCGTCTTCAGCTGGGCCACGTCCTCCTCTCGCTCGCCGTCCACGGTCTGGGCCACCAACTCCAGGAGACATTCCACTAAGCCCGCCTCCACCATCTGCAACTTGATGGCGTCTGAACAAGCATGTGTGGGGGGGGGGTTGCTTTGGCTTTAGTTTGAGAGCGGGAAGGCCCGGGAAGGCCCGGGAAGCACGGGGCGGCCTCACCGTTTTCGGCCAGCGGCGCCAAGACCTCCAAGATCATCTCCTTCTTCTCGTGCTCGGCCTGCTTGCGGAAGAGCCGCACCAGCTCACGGGCGATGTCGGTGGCGGCAAACTGCTCCTTGCTGGACTCTGTCAAAAAAAAAACAAAAAAACAAAAGAAAGAAATGAAACACAGCGGTGAGCGGGCCAGGGAAACTGCCCCATCCACTCCATCCACTCACCCAGCTCGGCCAAGTTGCCAAAAGCCACCAGACACATCTCGGTCAGGGCGGCGTTGTGAGAATGGATGGCCAGGAGCTTGACCAGAGTGGGGATGACTCCCATGGCGATCAGCTGGCCCTGAAGCGAATCTACACGGTCGGGGGGGGGGGGGGGGGGTGGCGGGAGACAGACAAAAAACAGACAGAGAGCGCCAGAGACGTGAGGGAGGACCGGTTCATTCTAGCCTAAACAGCCCCGGGGCCATTGCCCACATCCGCCCGTGTTTGCGGCCGCTACGGAGTGGCCGGCCACGTCGAGCGTTACGCATTGGTCACCTAGTTTTGCAATTTCAGGGTTAGAGCCGGATGTCAAAAAGAGAAGGAGAGAAAAAAAGGGTAGAAGAGAGAATGGGGGGAGAGAAGAAAAGGAGACAAGATGGCCGGCCCATGGTTGTCGGTGTGCAAAAAGGAGAGCCGCCCGCCGGGGCGCAAGACGGTGACAGGGGCGCCGATTTTGTCATTACCATTATCATTGCTATAGTTCATCAGCATGCCACAAAAGACTGTCAAGAGCTTCTCATTTTCCGGCTCTGTATTTTGGGACAGGCTTTTAATGTGTTGGGCTACTATCGGAGCCCCTCCTGCCAGGTCGACGGCGCTCCTGCCCTCATCTGCAAGACAAGACAGGCCGGCACACGAATCAAGCACACGGGCGGCGCGGCGTCGGCTACGCAGTCCGCTACGGCGTCCGCTACGGCGTCCGCTACGGCGTCCGCTACGGCGTCCGCTACGGCGTCCGCTACGGCGTCCGCTACGGCGTCCGCTACGGCGTCGGCCCTTGACGCAAAGCCGCTTCCTGACGGTCCCTCTCTGCTCGCTCGCACCTTTCCCCGCCGTCGTCAACGACAACGCTCGGCCCCCGGTGGGGCCACGTTAAACGACGCACCCGGTCACCCCCAGAGTCTGCGGGCACCCAGCCACCCCCGGAGTCTGCGGGCACCCCACACGCAAGCCCGCCGGCCACTTACGGCTGTCATAACAGATGTTGCCGAGGGCCCGGCCCGTTTGCAGGAGGACTTCTTGATCGCCGGAGTCGAGGAGCTGGACGAGCGGCGGGATGAGGCCGGCTTGGACGCAGGGACTCCTCATGAATTCTGGGATTGGGGCGTGACACGGGCGGGCGTCAGCACAAGACCGGGCGTGGAGCCTCTGGGACGGAGCCTCACCGTTTTTGGCCACCTCCGCCACGACGTTGGCCACTTTAGGGCTGCAGGACGACGGAGGGCTGAGCAGCGCGGGGAGCAGCGCAAGAACGCCCGTCTCCTGGATCTTCACGCTGGCTTCCGCGTCTGCGGGACAGACGGGCGCCACGTGAGCGCCGAGGCCGCCGTAGCGGACAATTCCTTCCGAACGCCCCCCCCCCCCCCAAAGAGGGGCGTGGAACCCATGGAGGGAAAGCCTACTCACTGTCGCTCCCCAACGCTTTCAGCAGGCGGTCCAGGCACTTCTCCACGCTGTCCGAGGCGCCGTCCGTGGACGCCAGTTTCAGCTTGGCCAAAGCGTCGTTCAGATGGTCTGGAACAAAAAGCAAGCAAAAAAAAAAAAAAAAAAAAAGTGAGCCGAGCGGCGGCCTCCAAAAACCGGGTGAGCGCGGAAGGCCCGGTTGGTGGTCCCCGGGCCCCGCTTGGCGGCTTTCGAATGAGGGACCGAATGCTGGAGCCGGATGCTAGGTGTTGCGTAACAGCTGGAAAGATGGAGGCGTGGGTCCATCCATCCGCACTGTCAACGGCGCTGCCATTTCACAGCATGAGGATGGAGCCAACACCCCGCATCTCCCAGCGAGGGGGGGCACCATTTAGCGCCGACCGACAGACAGACACAATGCGGCATCGGAAACAACCCCCCCACCCCCCCCCCCCCCACACACACACACACACAACACAAGATAGCCCGCTTTGGTGATGACGTCATGATGTCAAAGCATAGCCGCCCAGGTGCTTTAGCAGCGAGCGACTGACTTGGCTGGCTAGCCGGCTAGCTAGCTAGCTAGCTAGGCGAAGGACTCACCCATGTTGACAAGATGCCGCGCGTGGAGAAAGAGAGAGATGAACGAACGTTGGGGGCCGTCCGTAGAAGCTGTCCAGCTCGTCGTGGCGAGCTCGAATGATGGCAGGCAAACCCCCTGTCCCCGTGCCCGGTCCCTCGTCCGCCCTAACCCCCCTGCCCCGTCGCACACACAGATCTTGACTCCACTCCTCCTCGGTGGACTTAATTTGTTCACACGTCTAGTTCGTTCGTGGACAGGAAGCTAGCACGCTAGCGCTTTAAAACTCAAAAGTAGAAAGGGCGGACGGAAGGACAGTCGCTGTCGATCTACGAGCAGCTTCCTCTCATCGGCCACTCCCCCCCACAAACAAGCCCCGGGCAAAGAGAGAAAGATAGAGAGAGAGAGAGAGAGAGAGAGAGAGAGAGAGAGAGAGAGAGAGAGAGAGAGAGAGAGAGAGAGAGAGAGAGAGAGAGAGGGCGACTTTGATTGATTCGGTTTCAAGTCCAAAGCTCTCGAACACAAAGCCCAAGTCGGAAAGCAAGGTAGTCTTCCGGCTATGCCTCCAAAATAAAAGGCGCAGACACGCCCTTCAAAGTGAAAACAGAGACGACTTCCGGGTAGCCCGTCAAAATAAGACAAGCAGCACCTCCAAGCGTTTTCTTGCAAAATGGCCTTGATTCAATTGGCAGACAATTGTTGGAAGAGTCAACGGAATGGATGACCACGACGATAAAGTCATTCAATGCAGTTGAACTTTTGGATCAAATAAAAACATTCCATTCAATTCAATTTGTCAAAGGACAATGAACACATCAAGTGAAAAGTGACTGGGAAAGAACAGCGGGTCGCCCAGAAGCAACAGGACACCAGAGAGTGACCCAGGGCGAGAAAGGTCAACAGGAAGGAGCGTTAGTTATTCCGAATGGCCTTAAATGTAAATGCAAACGGATTCGAAGTCTAGTTGTCGGAATTATTCGAGCGGTCGATTGGCAATGTCGTTGTTGTTGTTTTTTTGCCCGATGTTACGACTTGAATGTGAATGAAAAACGTCTTGTGATTTTGCGACTGCAGGTGTCCGCTCCCCCTCCTCCTCCTCCTCCTCCTCCTTTTCCTCCTCCTCCGCCATTTGCCGCTTGACGCCGGCGCCCCTCCTCCTTTTCCCCACTCTCCGTCCCCTCCCCCTCGGCGTTTCTCGCCTTCAGCGGCGTCTGACGCTCATCTGCTATTGACATTCCGGCTTCTGCGTCCACGCGGAGGGGGGGGGTGCCGCGCCAAGACCTTCTCTGTGGACCGCCATGGACGTGATGGGCGACAAAGAGCGGCGCCGCCTCAGCTGCAAAGGCTTGCTCAAGAAAAACTGGCTGCTGATGGCCACCGTGGCCTCGGTGCTGCTCGGTATGCGTGGCCCGCCGCCTTCTCCCCGTCTGCGTCGGAGTCCCACGACTCGGCGGTGGCTCTGGATGGGGCTGGGGGGTGGGGGGCTTCATTAGAATCAAAGGACAGCGTCACCTTTTATCCGCGTCTAGCGCACGCCGACCAGCGCATCTCTAAACATCCGACGGGGCCGCGGAGAATGATTTCAAATTTGTATAAATGACTTTTTTTTGGGTCACCGCTATCCGACTGCGTTTTACGCGTTGGCCGCAAACCAGAATGGGGCGCTGAAAGAAAAAAAAAAGTTGCCACGGAATACTGTAAATTGTCAATGATTATTCCAAAATGTTTCTTACACATTTGTCCAAAAGGAAAAAACAAACGTGTACAAAACAATTGAAGAAAAAAAATCCATATTCTCACAGAGGTGGACAATAGTTCAGATTGGGATTTTCGATTGCCGTGGTTAAACGTGGGTCCGTTTCCGACTGGGGGCCGGTCGGTCAAATAGAGGTTGGTTCAAATAGAGGTTCCCTCCCTCCCTCCTTCCCTCCGCTGGCCGTTGGCTTGTAAATAACAGCGCTTCTGGCAAACTTGCAAGGTCACCCCGCTAACGGCGCGGATCGGGGGGGGGGGGGGGGGGGGGGGGCTTGGTGGCGTCTTCTTAACTCAGGACGGCGTCTCTGGCCTCGCAGGGATCGGCCTCGGCGTGACGGTGCGAGAGTACGCCTCGCTCTCCCACCTGCACAAGCAGTATTTTGGCTTCCCGGGGGAGATTCTCATGCGGATGCTGAAGCTGGTCATCCTCCCGTTGATCATTTCCAGCATGATAACAGGTAAGCGGGAGACGGAGACGGCGACCGAGTCGGCGACCGAGTCGGAGCCGTCTCCCCACGCCATCCCTTCACACGCCCAGGTGTGGCCGCCCTGGATTCGGAGGTGTCGGGAAAGATCGGACTGAGGGCCGTGGTCTATTACTTCTCCACCACCATCATCGCCGTCATTCTGGGTGAGCGCTTTTGGGATGGGCCCTTTTGGGGGGGGGGGCGTCGTTTTTGGCCTTGGGCCAAACGGCCCGAGAGACGGAACGGTCTCGGCAGGTATCATTCTGGTGATGACCATCAAGCCCGGAGTGTCTCAGACGGCGCAGCACATTGACCGCGCCGGGACCACGCCCAACGTGACCACGGTGGACACCCTGCTGGACCTCCTCAGGTGCGCCCGCCCGCCCGCCCGCCCGCCCGCCCGGGAACCTTTAGCTCCTGCAGCGGCACGGACGCGGCTAACCCTTGAATTCCCGCCCGGCTATCCAGGAACATGTTCCCGGAGAACCTGGTGCAGGCTTGCTTTCAACAGGTGAGCCGGCCCAGTGGCGTGGTGGGGGCGTGGCCGGGGCGTGGCGGGGCTGACCGGCATCTCCTCGTCAGTACAAGACCAAGCGCAAAGAGTTGGAGCCGCCGCCTCCGGCGCCGCCGCCGCCGCTGCCACCGCTGCCGACGGGGGTCCCGCAAGACTCCACCGATAGCCCCTTCCTGCTCAACGCCACCGGCTTGGACGCCCTGGCCGGCGTGGAGGTAAGCGCCCCCTCCCCCTCCTCCCTGGGAGGAAAAGGCGGCGCCCCAACCGACGGTGCGCCGGGCCTTGGCCAGAACGCCACCAAAGACTACAAGATCAGCGGGTCGTATTCGGACGGCATCAACGTTCTGGGGCTGATCGTGTTCTGCGTGGCCTTCGGACTGGTCATCGGCAAGATGGGAGAAAAGGGCCGCATCCTCTTGGAGTTTTTCGACGCCCTCAACGACGCCACTATGAAACTGGTGCACATCATCATGTGGTGGGTTGCTCTGGTCTACTCTGGTCTGGTGACCGTCAGGCAACGGTGGGAGAGCGAGTCCCTCCCGGCGTTTACTTTGCCTTTTTCTTGTATTTTTTTTTTTGTTTTTTTAGCTACATGCCCATCGGGATCCTCTTCCTGATCGCCGCCAAGATCATCGAGGTGGAAGACTGGGAGATCTTCCGCAAGATGGGTCTTTACATGGTGACCGTGCTGAGCGGGTAAGATTGATGCGCCGGCCGCAGCGGGGGCCGATTCTCCCGTCCACTGGCCACCGATAAGGAAGGACACTCGGAAAGCGCTCAACCCGCACATAGCCTAATGAAAGCCACAAGCCGTAAATCTAGCCGGGAAGGGCTCGGCGCATTCTCGCCGCGCAGAGGTCTTGGGGAGGACGGCGCCAAGTGGCGCCGTGGCTAGCGCCGCAGGCTAGGCTGGGGGTTGCCCCGCGTTGCCACGCATTGCCTCGCATGACGTGGCATTGCCCAGGGCGAAGCGCGGCCAACGCGCCTCACTTGTGCTCGTGCAGCCTGGCCATCCACGCGGCCGTGTGTCTCCCGCTCATCTTTTTCGTCATCGTGAGGAAGAATCCGTACACCTTCACCCTGGGGATGGCGCAGGCCTTGGTGACGGCGCTCATGATCTCCTCCAGGTGAGGGAAAAGCCGCCCGCCGCCTGCGCCCCGGGGCGGAAGGCTAACGGTGGCGGCGGCGACGACGGCGTCTGCGCTCTGTCAGTTCCGCCACCCTGCCCGTCACCTTCCGCTGCGCCGAGGAAAACAACGGCGTGGACAAGCGCATCACCCGCTTCGTATTGCCGGTGGGAGCCACCATCAACATGGACGGAACGGCCCTCTACGAGGCCGTGGCCGCCATCTTCATCGCGCAGCTCAACGACTACGCGCTGGACGTGGGCCAGATCGTGACCATAAGGTACGGTCTTTGCTGCAAAATGGGGCTTGCCTTCATCTTCCGGGGGACTCAATGTCTGGAGTTATTCCAGTTGACAAAAAAAGAAGAAGCAAACTTCTCTTCTCCTCTTTCTCCACCTTTGGCCTCTGCTGTCGTAGCATCACGGCCACCGTGGCGAGCATCGGCGCGGCGGGCGTCCCCAACGCCGGCCTGGTCACCATGGTCATCGTCCTGACGGCCGTGGGACTCCCGGCCAGCGACGTCACCCTCATCGTGGCCGTGGATTGGCTGCTGTGAGTTTTGGGTTGGGGGGCCCGGACGGGGGGCCAGGACGGGGGCCAACCCTGGCTAGCGTCTCCGCCTCTGCCGCAGGGACCGTTTCCGCACCATGATCAACGTGCTGGGCGACGCCTACGGCGCCGGCATCGTCCAGAAGCTGTCCAAGCGCGAGCTGGAGAGGATGGACCTGAGCTCGGACGCCGACGTGACCAACCCCTTCGCCCTGGAGGCGGCGGCGGTGGACGGCGGCGAGGAGCGCGACGACAAAGCCTACGTCAACGGGGGCTTCGCCGTGGACAAGACGGACGCCGTCTCCTTCACGGAAACCTCGCAGTTCTAGGCGCGGCCGGGACCCCGGCCTGCCTTTTCCCCCCTTTCCCAACGATTTCTAGTGCTTCCTTTTTTTACGCCCAAACGAAAACGTGGGTGGATGGTCTGGCCGCAAGAGGGGGGGGGGCTAGGGCCATTGATTTTGAAATATTACGCCCAGAGACAAGTGGGATTATAATGGGCCTGGGGTTAAAAAAGAAGAAGAAAAGAGCAGAATATTCCAAGGAACAAGGGTTTGAAAAATAGTACCAAGAGGTATGAATTGTCCCGTCAACAGGCTTCTGGATTAGCGTCTGCTGTTTAGGCTAATGCTAACGTTTTGGTAGTTCAAAATGGCAGACACGCACGCACGCACGCATGCACGTACGCTAATTAACGACACGAGAGCGAGTGAATATCTGGGAGGGCGGTCGGCCAAGGAATGCAGACGAGATGGCCAGGCAAAGTCCACGGGTGTACTTGCTATCCAATATGTCAATAAATAAACGAATGAATAAAACTAACTACGGACTAAAAGCCTCTCCCAAAGCACAGCCGACGACGAGCGGTGACTTACGGAGGGAATGAAAAGGTGCAGCGGGGGGGAAAAGCAGTGGACTTCAGCACATTTGGCGCCGTACATCCCCATGTTCCCCCGGGTTAGGGCTGATCTACGGCCATTTGCCTTTAATGGGCGTGATTTAGCGGCAGCCCACGCGACCCACTCAAAGTCAAAGCGGAACGCCTCCCTCCCTCCCTCCCTCCCTCCCTCCCTCCCGCTCGGCCGGCCGGCCGGCCGGCCGGGTGAGCTCCCCCACCCGCCGGGCGGCTCGGGCTTCCCCGCTATAGATTTGCTTTTGAGGTCGGCGCTTTGACTTGTTATAAAAT
Organism: Stigmatopora nigra; assembly: GCF_051989575.1. Lineage (NCBI taxonomy): Eukaryota > Metazoa > Chordata > Actinopteri > Syngnathiformes > Syngnathidae > Stigmatopora > Stigmatopora nigra. Next base: position 10,137,269 of record NC_135527.1, on the reverse strand, counting down.
GCTGGGTGTAGCCAAGTAGAAAATAGACTTTTTTTTTTTTTAATGGATTTTTACGTCGCCCCCGTCCTTCCTCTCGGTGTACTCCCGTCTCATCTCATAGTCGGGGGCTAGCCGAGGCAAAATCTAAGCCAGTTTAGCCGGCAGGTTGAAATTGTCCACTCATGGGATTGGAAACGCTAGCAAAGATAAGCTAGCACCTGAGAAACTTTCAACGGGTGCGATGGTAAAATGGGCAATCTATCCATATCCCAAGAGAATCGTGGCAACGATAGAATTGGGCCAATACGACCAAAAGAATCGGGAATAGATCATGGATGGGCACATTTGTGAGAGGGGGCAGAGACATTTATTTGACAAGAATAAAGTTGCCAAAAAAAGAGAGAAATGTCATTTAAGGGTAAAAGGGAAGAGAAATAAAGCAAAGCAATTGTCAAATCAAATGCTACGATGGACAGATTGAAAGCCAGCCACAGTCCGGAAAAGGCCACAAACTCATTTAGGAAAAAAAAAACAAGTCATCCTACCAAACAATACTTATCGTCACTTGTGGGGGCTTTGTGGTGCGTCGGGGTCCGAGCGCCGGTCCCGCTCCGTCCATTCCGGGGTGACGGGCCTTTCCGGCAATTCCGGCAATTCCGGCAATTGCGGCAATTCCGGCCTTTCCGGCAATTCTGGCAATTCCGGCCTTTCCGGCAATTCCGGCAATTCCGGCCTTTCCGGCAATTCCGGCAATTCCGGCCTTTCCGGAGCCAACGCCTCGGCTCCTTTCCTGGGAGGCAGCACGGAGAAAAAGGCGTCCCGCCAGTGGCCTTTCTCCACGTACGCCAGGATGATCTCAAACACTGATGGGGAAACAAGAGTGCAAATGAGGATGGGGCGGGGTGGGAAAAGAATGGCAGATGGCATGGGGGCCGCATTTGGGACATTCAAACGGCACACAAAACCAAGGTTTTGAAAGAGAGAATGGAGCTGCAAGAGAACGGTGGGCCCATTAGGCGGACATCTACCACGGGAGAGGGCAAGAAAAAAACAAAAGAGCAAAACGTGACCTACCGTGATTGACGGTCAGAACTTTGCGACTGTTCATCCGCACAAAGGTGGCCAGGGGAAGTCGGGCGTGCCGGATACCCAGATCCCGGGCTCGATCCAAGGTGATCCCCTGAGAGAGAGAGAGAGGACGGCAAAGAAAGCGTGGTCTTGAAACACGGGAGTGGAAATGGGCCGGACGGTGAAAGCCCCCCCCCCCCTCCCCGACGACATAGTCTGGCCGGGCGGACCTTGTGGTGGTTGTGGTCCACCAGGCCGCCGATAACGTAGGCCTTTTTGAGGTCCAGCTCCATCAGCACGTTTGGGGAGTCCGACGTCAGGTACACCACATCCTCCTTGTCCACCACTTGGCTGAAGTGTTCCCCTTTAATAATGATCTCCTGCAACAAGAGCAGACAATAGTGCCATTTTAGTTAATTGTTTTGCTAGCATTTTCTCGAGAACATGGAATTTTTAGGATTAGGCTGTCTGACCTTCCAGTTGATCCATCCTTTGTCCTTTTCGTCCATACACTGTTTGAGCTGCCCTCCCAGACTCGTCACATAAAACTGGAGCGGGGGAGTCAGACCAAAAAAAAAGAGAGAGAGAGTGAGTGAGTGAGCGCCCCCGGGGGTTTTCCACTCGCCCAAGCCCTCGGAGGAGCCACCCACCTGGACGGGTGGCGAGGCTCGCCGGTTTCTAGCGTAGCACCTCTGGATCTGCTTGTGCAGTTTGCGCACGTCCTTGATCAACATGAGCTCGTCGAAGCTGCAGTCCAACAGCAGTCGCAGCGAGCTGGGAGTCGCCTCCCGACGCGGTCGCTTGGCGGCCAGCCGCCGGTCCGGCTCGTCGTCCCGCCGCCTGTCCGGCTCGTCGCCCAGGTCGTCCCGCGGCCCACTCTGGCGCTCCAGGCGACGCTGGCGTTTCCTGTCCTTGCGTTTTTGCCTGGAGGCGCCACACGTCCCGAGTCAAACGGCGTCATTGGCGTTCAGTCCAATTCTGTACGCCGCGTGGCAAATTAGGGGAAGACTTGTCCCTATGGGATTCTACTCCTTCTTGACTTGGATTTATTTCATAAAAAGCAATGCATGAAGATTAGCATTTGACTTTTGCATATCCGGCCGGCATCCAAATCGGTCTATCAAATGTCACTTTCTCACCCACCACTGGGTTGAATGAAATACAAGTTTTACAAGAGTTTCTACTTTTTCTCATGACATATTTTGTCAACAAAAGAGCAACTTACTTTCGCAGGTCCCTCTCGTCCTCCCATTTCTGCTGCTTCAGCAGCTTCTTCTTTTGCCTTTTGGACAAAGTTGGCTCCTCGGCCACTGGCCCGTCTTCGCCTCCGACATTCGCTGTTTTAGTTGCACTCTTATTCAGCATGTCGTCATTCTTTCCAAGTGCGCTGGCCTGGCTCTTCGGGATGTCGTCGCCATCCATTTGTCAAATAGCACGACCTACCTCCCTCCCACCCTCCCTCTCTCCCGTAAAGGGTGCCGAGTAAAAGACTCACGAGTCACACTATCGATTGTTTCAAAGACTCCAGGAGAATTGAAAATGAGCTTTAAATGCCAACCAACCTCCAAAACGTCGATTGTAAGCCTCAAAGTTGTACTATATTATCGTCTGTCCACCGGGCGCTCAGCTCATTACAATCAGCTGCGTTTGGTTTCCACATGGCGGCGCGTGCTTGTGACGTCACGACGCCGGCTGGCTAACAAGCGATTCGTTTCCGCGTGGCGGCCCGTGGTTATGACGTCACAACGCATGCTCCACAACGGAATAACAAAAAAATTCCAGCGGCTATGCGATGACAACAGGCTGCTGCTACTGCCGCTGCTACTACGCTTTGCATATGCCTGTCCGCTTCATACAAATGAAAGATAAAATCATGAAAAATCGATAGAATCGCTTGCTGCCTCCAGCAGTCGGGACAAAACAAAAACAAAAAAATGACGTTTTGGCGCACGCCCAGTAGACTTCCGTCGACCTCAAATAACTGTCGCACAACAATCTGCATTTGAAGCACACGTGTTGGCAAAAAAATGATTGTCCGTGAAAAAACACATAAGAATGAAAAAAGTATATGAAGCTAAAATTGCTACTCATAATCATATACGTGTGTCATGTTGTCACTCGCTAGAAGAGAAGCATTTTGACACGGGCACTTTCTCACCTAGGCATTTTGCTCGTAGTCGGTCGAGGAAGACGGGCACGCTTTCAATCAGGCAATTGATAGGCGGGCCTTCGGACTCCTCGGCCAATCATATCGCGAGGGCAACGAAAAGCTTGGCGCCAGACACGCCCACGAAAGCATACCCCTTAAGACGAGCGCAACTTCTACGCAGAGCGATTTAGTATATCTGTACCTTCGCGCCAAAAATGTCTACTAACGAGTCAGTTCTACGACAAACCGTGAGGCGGGCAACTGCCCAACGGAACCAGGTACCTCTTTTATATCAACTTCATAAGAATATGACATGTTTTCGCTAAAGCCACCTTCTCCGCTCAATTAGCTTCAAGTGCAGTCGTTTTTTTTTTTTTTTTTTTTCAGCCGACCGCTCGTTCGGTATAGCATCCGCCGGCCGCGGCTAAAGTTAGGCTAAAGTTAAGCTAGTCATAGCAAAAGTTTTCGACCGGACGACCCGATGAATTCCCCTTAGTGCCAACTTTTCCCGACTGTTTAGTTGTTCAAATCTTTTGACCGGTCCCCGTTTAAGTCGAGTTCGTGCCGTGTTTGTTACAGATTACAGTAATGCATAGAACTCAATTGAATTTTAGGCCTAGTTTGCCAGGGCGCGCCTGAAGGCTGCGTTTCGTGTAAAAAAAAAAAGCTCTCGAAAACCAAGTTGCCTCTTAGCGAAACTCTTTCCGACTCACAATCTAGTTGAAATGAATAAGTGGTGACAAAATGATGCACAAGTGGTAAATGTGCAGGCATTTTAAGCAGAATACTCTAACTCCTGTCGTTTTAACCGACCGCCATTTGAATATAGCATGCGCCAATAAGGAAGGCGACTGGATTCTGGCATTAATGCCACCTAGTGGTCGTGATCTGCCATAGACCTTCATTTCGAGTGCTTTCCCCCCCCTCTTTTTGGCAACCCCCGCAACTTTTTCCATTTCTTTTGTGCCAGGCGATTTGCGAGCAAATGCTGGATATTTTGGGTGTTTACCGCTACACCAGGGACCCCAGCTCCCAGGCCCATTTCCCCAGCACCTTCGTCCGTGGTAAGTCGCCGCTCATTCTACGGGAGCCGACGCAGATGACCTTTAACCTCCGACCCCGGCCGGCACGGTCTCTCGCGTCCAGGCCAAGACTTGTACGACGTGGTGCTCGGCGACGGCCGGTGCCGCCTCAACCTCACCCTGGATCCCAGTCTTAACTGGTTGGTGGAGGAGAATGCCCTGCGGTCAGGGGCGGTGGGGCGCAACGCCTCTCTGTTCCCCCTCGACCTGCCCATGCCCGGCCAAAGGTAAAAGAGCCTTTGGCAAAAGGCCAAGGTCGGAGGGAGTTTGCCCAAACAGACAAAAAAGAGAGGGAGATAAGTCGCGTGAATCTAGCTTTTGTTTCACATTGTATCGGCAAATGAACGGATTGCCTACCATATGCAAATGATGGATGTCAGGGCGAATGGTGGCCAACACCGTCTTTTTCCCATTGCAGCTTCGTCTTGACCGGCGTGGATGTGTGCTCCACCCCAGAGGTCGAGCAGAGCCAAGGCGCCGGTGCTGGCGCCGGTGCTGGCGACGGTGCTGGCAATGGCCAAGATTTGCCGTGGATCACCACCTTCACGGCTACAGGTGAGCCGAGCGATCGAGCCCGCCTATACGAGCCTATCATCATCATCATAGTCGCATCTGCGCGCCGCAGCTCCCATCATGGCCGACAGGAAAGTCTACCTGCCCCTCTGGAACAACGTGGACTATTTCGGAAGCTCCTGGAGGAAATTGCCTCCCGCCAGGGAGTCCGGTGAGCTTTTCCCCTCTTTGTCTCCCCGGTGTCATTTTGCCGTCTCCCATTGTCCGCCCCGCAGTTAGTCTTACCAGGGTGACGGTGAGCGGCGCCCGCCGGGGATTTTTGGACTGCAAAGATTGGGCCCTTACGCCCATCCGGAGCAAGCAGATGACCGTGCGCGTGATGCAGAAGTCGCACCTGATGTATTACGGGCAACCCAACAAGCGTGGCCAGTGCCCCTATCGGGTGGGTGGAGCCGTGGAGGAAGGGCGGCGGGGACCGGGGCGGGGGCCACCGTCTCACCGGGCACTCTCACCGCTCACACGCAGGCACTGCTGGAAGTGTCCGACCACACCGGGAGCGTGACTGTGGTCTTGTGGGACGAAGCCTGCTTGGATTGGTACTGCGTCCTCAAGCCCGGCGACGTCATCTGCCTGCGCAACTTCCAGATCAAGCCGCTGTACCAGTCTCAAGGCCAAGATATTGGTACGTGCTTGCTTTCCCCATCTGCTGGCCGCCTGAAGACAACAACAACAAAAAAAAAGCACTTTTCTTTCATTTGCACCCATGGCAGAAATCGGGATTAACACGAAATTCCCCAAAACCCTGGTCACCATACTGCCGAGCACGGCGGGCCAACGGGTGGCCCCGTACGTCTTCCTCCAGAGCTTCTTCAGCAGGTAGAGCCGGCGGCCGGCGTCTGCCGCCCTTTCCCGGCGTCTTCCGCCCTTGCCCGGCGTCTTCCGCCCTTGCCCGGCCTCCGCTGACCAGACGCCGCCACGCCACCTTTGCAGCAAAGACCTCAAGGACCTCCCCGACGGCAGCGTGTGCGACGCGGTGGGCCTGGTGATCTTCGCCGGACGCCCGGAGCGCATCCGACAGGGTGAGGCAGACGGCCGACGGCAGAGTGGCGGCCGGCGCCCGCTCCGCCGCTGGCCGGGAGAAGGCTGACGTGTCTGGGCGACGGGACGCGGCGCAGGGTTGCTCCTGATGGAATACCGCTGGCTGGTGTTGGCGGACGGGCGCCACTCGGAGCTCATCCGGATCAAGCTCTTCTCCACCTCTCAGCCGGACGCCCACCGCCAGCTCCTCCCCGGTGAGATTAGCCACACGCCGGGGATTAGCCGGCCGGGGCGACCCCGCCGAGTCCGACCCCCCTCACGCAGGGTCTCCGCAGGGTTTCCGGTGGTCTGCTGCGGCCTGAAGGCGGTCCGGACGGACGACGGACTGTGGTACCTGACCAACACGCCCTACGCCTCGCTGCACTGCTCGGGTGGGAGTCTTCTCCGCCGTGGTTCCGGTCCGCCGGCCGGTGTCCAGAGCGCCTCCTTTGCTCGACAGGGGTGGACAAGATGGAGGATCCGCCGGTCCGGGCGCTGCTGGAGTGGCTGGGGCGGAAGGAGAGCCAAGCCTTTCGGGAGTCGCCTCTGATGGGCGGCTTTTTCGCCTACCCGCCCACTCCCGACACCGTGCAAGCGTACACCATGGGCTCGTCGGGTGGGTGGCGACCGCCTTCCGTATCCGGGCGGCACTTTGGGAAGGAAAATGGGTAGCCCACGATTGGGCGGCGGCTGCAGGCTTTTCTGTACCTTAATTGCTCTCCGGCTCTGGTGTCTTTCAGGGGCGCCGCCACTCTTCCAGGGTAACGAGATCCTACGAGAGATGAAAGGTCTTAGTTACATGGAGCGGAAAACCTTGTCTATGCTTGCCACGATAAGCCAAGTGACATATTATCCCCGTGGAGAGGTAGGTCCTTCCTTTTTTCCCCCCAAAGGTGGGCTTGGCATGGCCAAGAGGGCTCCAATGGAAAGATTGCAAATCTAGGCCGGTGGAATTGTTGGGCTCCTTTGGAATCCGTGACCAACTCAACCCATTCTTTTTGCTTCAGAGAGAGCAGCCTCTCTTGTGGCGAGACAGCTCCGAGGCCCAGCCCGGGTGGGTGAGAGGGTCCGCTGGGATGGGGTGGGACTATGTCTGGGTCTGTGCGAGGTCCCGCCGGGCTTTCCCGTTCCATCTCCACGTGCTTTTCAACCTTTTTGCTCAGGGCTTCGGCGGGGAAGAGGAAGTCACTCTTCCAAACGCCATCCAAGAGGTAAGTCGGCGGCCGTAGCTTTGACGAGGCCGCCGCCGCATGCGTGTCCCTTTTGTCTCCTCAGGCGCCCCCCGGCCACCCGCCAGTCCCCCGGCAACGGCGGCGGCAACGACTCCGCAGGTACTCTATCTAACCCCCGGAAGGCCACGTACCCGAGGGAAATGCTCCCTCAGGTACGTGTGGTTGACGGCGTCCGTGTTTGTCAGGCCTTCTTTTGGAAGAGTCCCAGGGCGAGGCGTCGAGCCAGGAAGAGTACTCTTACCTGACCTGCCCCCTGGAGCCCCGATCCGTGCCGGTGGAGACGCTGCCCGCGCGCTCCGACGGAACCGTCTACCACGAGGGCTATTACACCTTGACGGTGAACGGTAAATGTCCGCCGGGTGGTAGCCTCTCCCTGGCGGGAGCTTTAAGGCAGGCCCGGCCGGCCCGAATCGACGCCACCTCTTTTTTTGTTACCTCAGCTCTGTCGGGAAATCAGTGCGTGTCGGCGGTCTTCCTGCCACAGCGTACCCGAGTCTCCCCGCCGGGCCACGTCCACGACAACACCTGGGCCTCCATCTTGGCTCACGGGGCCTTCTCCACCCAGGGGCCCCCGCCGGCACCGGGTACGGGCCGCCGTCCCAGCGTCGACACGGGCCGTGTCGGCGTCACTGTGATCCGTCTCTTTTTCTCTCTCTCTCAAGACGACCTGGTGCCGGGTGCCCAAGCGCTGATGGACAAGAAGATGATCTGTGTGTTAGAATTGTGCAACCTGAGCCAAGACGTGGAAATCATCCTCAGCCGAGCTTTTGTCCTCTAATGGCTATGTTGGAAATGGATCTCAACGTTAGAATTGTGGGGTCCCGACCCGAGTAAGGCGGGCCGTGGACGTGAACCTCGGCCCAATTTTTCTACTTTAAGCCGTTTGTTTCTTTTGAAATGGAGCTCCATGTTCGAATTGGGGGGGCTGGAGTCAAGGGCGTGGAAGCTAACCTCGGCCCAATTTTTCTACTTTAAGCCGTTTGTTTCTTTTGAAATTAATGTTAGAATTGGGGGGGCTGATTAAGGAAATGGAAGTTAACCTCGGCCGAATTTTTGTACTTAAAGGCATCTGTTTCTTTTGAAATGGAGCTCCATGTTAGAATTGGGGAGTTGGAGTAAGGACTTGGAAATTACCCTTGGCCAATTTTTTTTGTACTTTAAGGCGTTTTCAAAATCCCTGTATTTGCTTGGAATCGTTCTTTTTCTTGCAATGTTTTGACCGTTCAATCTTTCTATTAAAAAGAAAAAAAGCCAAAGAAAGCGTGTACGTTTCCCTTGTCCATGTACTGCGCGTGCGCCTCATGTTCTACCCGAGATGCAACGATTCGCCAGGAGACAAAATAAGTAAACTATGTGCTAGCTAGCTAGGAAGAAAGAAAACTATCTCTTGGTTGTATTAAAAAAAAAAAAAAAAAAAAAAAGCCAATCCAAATCGAGCTTTAGTCCCACCTCATTGGTTGAAGCGGGGCCACTTTTTCTTCTCTGATTGGTGGACGTCAAGGCAAACGCGGAAGTGTTCTCAGTGACAATGAGCCATCCAGCGGAACCCGAAGTCATCTGTAATCTGTAAACAAAACATATTGGTCATTATTGCGTGTCCAAATAAGAAGGGAATGGCGACATTGGCCCATTTTTGCCTGATGGTGACCGTGGCTGTGACGGTTACGGCGACGGCGGCGACGACGGCGGCGGCCAAGAGCGACGGCGATGACGAATGGGTTCATCTTCCGGACAACTGTGAAGGTAAACACGGCCGGCAAAAGGTTAGTTAGCAACAACAACAAAAAGCCAGCAAAGCACGTGCCCCGCTAATAACTCGCTAACTCGAGTGAAACAAAAGAAGTGCGAGCAGATAGACGACAGGCGCGAGCTGCTGTCCATTTGACTGCTTCTCGTTTCCAGTCTGCAAGTTTGTCAGCATCGAGATGAAGTCCGCCTTCGACGAAACGGGGAAGACCAAGGAAGTCATCGACCGCAATTATCGCTTTATTGACAGCAAGGGAGCTCCGCCCATCAAATACGTCAAGTCGTGAGTGGACGCCGACCGTGGCGCTCGGGCGGGCGGGCAAAAGTCCCAACGTCACCGTCCATTGGTCCGCAGTGACCTGCGCTTCATCGAGGTGCTGGAGAACGTCTGCCAGAGGCTGCTGGAGTACAACCTGCACAAGGAGAGGAGCGGCAGCAATCGCTTCGCCAAAGTACTTCCCTCGCTCGTGTCCGAGCCCGGGCGTGCGCGTGTACCTGCACGTCCACGTCCTCCTCCTTACACGGCCTATTCCGTCTGCGCAGGGCATGTCCGAGACCTTCTCCACTCTTCACGGCCTGGTCAACAAGGGCGTCAACGTGGTCATGGACATCCCCTACGAGCTGTGGAACGAGACGTCGGCGGAAGTTTCGGACCTCAAGAAACGGGTGAGCTGGCGTCACGCACGGGACCCGTGGCACGAGCCCGTGGCGCCATCCCGTGGCGGCTTCCGACGTGCTTTTCGCCTCCAGTGCGACGTGCTGGTGGAGCAGTACGAGGACGTGATCGAGGACTGGTACCGGGGCAGCCAGGAAGAGGACTTGACCACGTACCTGTGCGAGAAGCACGTGCTCAAAGGAAAGGACGCAGGTGACGGACGGGGTCCGGTCCGCTGCCGCCCGGGCCGTCGGGCGGGGACGCGACGACGGCCTCGTCACCTTTGCGTCCCGTTCTTTTTTGCAGCCTGCCTGAAGGAGGAGTGGAAAGCCAAGAAGAAGGGAGAGACGGCGGCCCCGGCCGCCCGGGACAAAAAAAAGAAAGGCAAGGGGAGCAAGAAAAAGGCAGCAAAGACGGAGGGAATTCAGCCCCGGGTGTCTCTGTCCGGCACCAAGACGGAGCTGTGAGGACGTTGCCATTGCCTTCGCCGCCGTCGTCGTGGTGGTGGTGAAGGAACTCTGCTCTAGTCGGAAAGAAAATTCACGCCATTGTCAACGCTTCCTTTGTCCTTCAAGCGCGGCCGGGCCAGTCCGGTGTGACTTCCTGTTGAAATACTTTTTGGGGGGTGATGAGGTCGGAGCGTTTGTTTTCTTTGTAAAGCTTTATTTAAAAATACAATAAATCAAACCAGAAAAACAACGAGAGAAAAGACCGTGAATCCGACGGCTGAATTGCTACCCGGATGCGCTCAAGCATCGGAAGGGACCGTGCGTGCCGCCGTGCCTGCCCGCAGCCGAATCTGGCAGTCCATTTTGTCCCGGTCCTGGTAGTCAGCCGTGCGCACGCGCATCCTGAAAATGAGAAGAGAGAAGAAAAATGACACTTTGATGCGAGACGTCCAGCGGGCTTAAAGAGGCCTCTAGCGGTCGCGTTTGACTCCGGTTCCATTTTCCCCTCAAGCTTTCATCCTTTAACAGACAGATGGTCATTTCCGCCCTCCTGTGGTGCTTTGGGGGAATTGCATCCTACGATTGTTTTCCCAAGGGCAGCAGCTTTGTTGGGCAGAAAAAAGGGCAATTGCCAGGGTAGGAATTTTTGCTCAAAACTACGCTAAATTGATTGACATTGCGAGTGTCTCGAGTGGTCGCCTAAACGTATCCTAAGCGCAATTCACTATTTCCAGTTACCTTAAGTCAATCTAGGATTACCTATGGAAATCAGGTTGGATAGAAAGAAAGAATATTAATATACTGCGGTCAGATTTGGAAATGAGAGCCTATCGACTCTCTAATGGCAAGACCAAGCTTTAAACGTGTTGACTTCCACTCGACTCGTCAATTGGGGGAAGAAAAAAAAAACATCACGCCACCAAACGACTCTACTCTTTTCTAATGATAGTGTGCGAGTGGAGAATATAATTGATGTCAGTGAAAAATGTCAGGCGTCTTTCCGCGTGCCAGGACCGCAGGGCGGGACTTTTTGGAAGCCTGCATGGTGACGGCCAAGGCGTCATTCCGTGTCAATGAAACCAGGAAAGAGCTTGAGAATAAAAAGGCCCATTACCCCTTTTTTCCCCGACTGACCAAAGGCCCGTCTTTGAGCAAAACAACCACCATTTGGGCGGACCGTCCCGAGCCGAGGGCGATCCTCCGGCCGAAAAAAGTTTCCGTGGGTGCCTCTAAAGGGGGTTACAGCTTTACGTGGGTGGGCTCTGGGCTTTTGTAGCATCTGGGAGGGATTTTTGGCCCCGACACGGGCTTTTGTAGAAGAAGAAAAAAATACAAAAACAATCAATCCTAAAGTCCCATTCATTGGCTTCGGGTGTGGGTCCCTCACCCGACGTACGTACCCCAAGCGTCTCCTGGGCGGAGGCGGAAGCGCGGCTCCCCCCGGGTCCTCCCCGGGGCCCAATTTTGCCGTGGCAGGCGGCCAAGCCTCGCCCCCGCTTCCTCCTCTGGAAGGCGCTCGGTTTTTCCCCGAAGAAGAACGAGTCGGACGGCATCGCAGAGAGGCTCCTAGTCAAAGGCGCGGCCGCCGGGCGCCGGCGCTCACTTTGTCATGGGTGTCCGCTGTCTATCACTGCTGCTGCTGCTGCTGCTCTGCTGGCTGTCCCGGCCGCGGGGCTGCCGCTCCGAGCCATACACGGGCACGTCGCTCACCTTTGACGCGCAGAGAAACTCCAGCCAGGCGGTACGTGCCCTTCGGCGGCACGGGCTCACGGCGCACGGCTCACGGTTCTCCGCTCCCCTCCACAGGTGGCCGTTCGCTACAAACTGGGCTTCCAGAGTTGCCGCAACCTCTCCGCCTTGAACTGTTTGACGGAGCAGTGCCGGTTCAGTGGGCTGGAGGTCCGCAGGGTGGACCAGAACCCCGGGGAATGGTGTCAGGAAGAAGTGACGGCCTACGTGAGAGGAGAGGAATTTGACGTTGGGTTGAGGTGAGTCTGGAAGAGAAGGAGGAGGCACCGATATAAAAAGCGGACGGGACGGCGGCACCGGGACGGCGGCACCCGGACGTCAACCGGACGGCACCGGGACGGCGTGGCTCCTTACCGCACACAAGTAAGCCCGATCCCGGCCTTGCGGCTCTTCCAGGTTGAGCGGCCTTCAGTGGATGGCGGGGCTGGCCAACAACGTCAGCGACGTGTCGTCGCTGTCGTACACCAAGCTGGGGAAAAGGAACGACACGGGGCGGTCCAACGTGTCCCCCAGAACCACCGTGCTGCCCGTTATCAGGTTGGACGTAAGGCCCAAATTGAAGGCTTTTAAGGCCCACTTTGAATGCATCCGGGCCTGCCTCTCTTTACCAGGGTCCCCCAAAACTGCCAGTCTTACCTAAGACTGCCCACGTTCGACCCGGACGGCGACACTGTGGCCTGTCACGACTTTAGCCACTCCGTCCCCTTCCTCCACGTCTGGGAGGTGAGCCGGGGGGGCCGTCCCGACCTAGGCTTTGGACGGCGTTTGCGGCTTTGGACGGCTTTTGACGGCCGGCGCTCTTCCTGGGCCCGGGCAGAATTGCTCCGTGCTGGTGAAAGCCAGCCAGCGAGAGGCCTCGTACGCCGTGGAGCTGTTGCTGGAGGATCTGCCGTGCGCCGACGTGGAGCTGACCGACGGCCGGGGGGACTCGCTCATTTCTTACCGGGGCTTTCCCGTCAGCAGCGTGGCCGTCCAGTTTGTTCTGAAGGGTGAGAAACACGCGGCTGCTGAAAATCCCTTTCAAATGGCTGCCAGGGGAGGGCCTTGCCTTTTGGGAGGCCAACAATACAACAACAAAAAAGGCGGGTGGAAAAAAAAAAAAAAAAAGTCACCTGCTTGCCCAGAGATGTTCTAGTAGTTGTTGTTGTTGTTGTTGTGCATTTTTTCCGAGGCCTCCCTCGCGGCTGAAGGCATTCTTCATTTCCTGAAAAGCAACAATAACAACAACAAGTGCCTATGTTGGGTAACAATCCAGTGTAAAAGATGACTGGCGGCCATTCAAATCGGTGGAAAAAAAGCTCAATTCCCTCTATGGGAAATCGGGGCCCCCCATTCCTTTTGATTTTCTTTTGAACCATTGCGGGGCGACAAAAACTGGTTTTTCAGGAAAAGGCAAAAGGAGAAGAGCTTTGCCAGCTGCGGCTTCTCACGGGTGCCACTTAAGTGGGTTGGTCCTAAGCACGGGATGGGGAGGGTGGTTTTTGGGGCACCATTCTCTTTTCGTCGGCTCTTTTCACTTTTTTTCCCGTCCAAACCGACAGTGGGCGCTCCCGTGGAAAGCTGCCGGCTGGGGGACTACCTGCCCCTCTTGGTGGATCCCACCCCGAAGGAGGGGGAACACCTCTACGCCTACGTCAACCAGACCCTGAACATCACCATCAAGGTGGCTTCCGGCTTTACCAAGTAGGTGGAATTTGGCGCTGGGGGGCGGGGGGTTTCATGGGAGCCCAAGCCCGATGCTTGTCCGTTAGCATCACGGGGGTGCTGTTCAGCGGTCCGGCGGGAATATCCAAGTCGCGGACGGGCAACGACCAGTTCCTCCTGACCTACACGCCCGGCCCGGAGGACGCGGGCCAACGTCACGCGCTGTGCTTCGTGGTCCAGGCCCAGGCCTCGGTGTACGTACCTTAGCCAGCTCTTTGCCCATGTGGCCGCCGCTGACTTTTAAACGCCCCGCAGAAACGATTCCGTGGATGAATTTCACTCGCCCATGCGCTGCGTCATCGTGGTGGTGGATCACGGTGAGTGAGGGAGGGAGGGAGGGACTGGGAGGGACTGGGAGGTTTGGCTTAGGGACTCCCTCCACGTCCACCCCGGGAAAGTGAAAAGACGGCCGGAAACTCACCCACTTTGGTCCTTAGTTCTTTTCGGCTTGGAGGCTACGTTCTCCGTCAGGAGCTTCGATCCCAGGGGCGACATCGACAAAGTGGCTCTGCCGCAGGTACGTACGTGGCCGCGACGCAGGGGGTGGGGGAGGCCAGGAAGCGAGCCGGCGCCGACTCTTCTTCCCCGTTTGCAGCTGAAGAGGGAGCTGGTGAAACGGGGTCTTCCGGCCGACATCACCTTGAGAGTGGTCCAATTCAACCAGAGCTTCCCGCTGAACCACACGGAACGTTGAGCCGGCTCAAGGGACGCGCCGAGACCCACCACACCCCTATTGAATGTGCTTTTACTTTGGATTTCTACGTGTAATGTACATAGTGTGTCATACATACATACATACGCATCTATTGGAAAGACGCCAAGCACCCGGACAAAGCTTTGTGCGTGCCCCGTGCGAGCAAAGCACGTCGACGACAACGCCAGCCGTGTTCAATTGGTCCACTTGCACGAGGAACTTGTTGACTTCTTTTGCCGCTCTTCTTCTATTAAAAAGATGCTTCGACTACCGTCGAACGCTCGGGCAAGTTTGGACGCTCCTCCTTCGACACCGTGGTCCAGAACAACGTCGGAAATGTGCGAGCCGCCGCATGCAATCCAATCGTCCGTCGGCGTCTCCGGCCAATGTCGATCCATTTCCGCGTTTCACCTTCGGTCGGCCCCGCCCCTCCCTTTCTTCCAATCTCATCACGGCCCGGTTTGCGAGCTCCCTCGGCTCCTGGTAACCCTGGTAACCAAAAGGGAGGGGAGGGAGCTTCAGAGCCCAAAACGTCAAGGACCAGCTCGCTCTTGGAGAAATATGACCCAGTGGCCTGGGGATTCTTTTTATTTGAGGGCGTCCGTCTACTACCCTAGAGCCGGCCGAGGTGCCGACGTGACACGTGGGAAAACAAACAAAGGTATTGGCCAATGTATTTCCATAGGCTTTCATGCACTGGCTCCAGGAAATGGTCCCATTCATCCACGGCGGGTGTCCTCTCGTACCCGTACGTTACGTCCGGCGGGCGGACCGGCCGTCCCTCGCCCGCATTCTCCGGGAACCCGCCCACCTTCTCCGGGAACCCGCCCACCTTCTCCGGGAACCCGCCCACCTTCACAGAGGCGTCAGGCCCAGGCGGCCGAGGAAAGCATTCTTATGGGAGGGCGGGGCGTCACCGGGGCCCGCGGGAGGGTCGGAACCGGGGGAGGCGGGCCGGTCGCTGCGCGCCTTCAGCTGGAGGAGCGTCGTGATGGGCACCAGAGGCAACAAATCCGTCCATCCCGCCGGTTGGCTCGGCCAGCTCCGAAGAGAAGGGGGAGGGGGAGCGGGCGGGGGAGGCGGATGAGGATGATGAGGAGGAAGAAGAAGAGGAGGAGGAGGAGGAGCAGGAGAGGCGTGCGACCGCCCCCCGCGTTTGCCAGCATTGTCTCCGTGCGCGTAGGAACGGTGCGTGTGCACGTCGGAGGCCGCGGGGGCGGCTCCCGCGCCCTCGCCCCCGCCGGCGTGCTTGACCTTGCAGTGCAGGCGCAGGCTGTCACGCCGCTTGGCGCTGTAGGGGCAGAGGTGGCAAGTGAAGGGCCGCTCGCCGGTGTGCACGCGCACGTGCTCCACAAGCTTGTTGGCCGTGCGCGTCAGGTGCCCGCAGCGCTCGCAGCGGTAGCGGTTGCCTTGGCGATGACCCTGGAAGTGAACCAGCAGCTCCGGTTGCCCGGGAAACCACCTCCGGCAGATGCGGCAGCGATGCTCCGGGGGGCCGCTCTCCGCCGCCGTGGCCGCCGTGGCCACCGTGGCCGGGGCGGGGGGCCACCTGCCGGGAAGCGCCGCCGTCAGCCGGGTGAGCCGCGGCGCCCCCGTACGGACGGGAACGGGGGAGGAGGCCGGGAGCTCCTTCCCCACGGGTTGGCCCCAAAGTGGCGGGGCGCCCCCACCAGAGCCACCTGTCGTTGCCGGCGGGCGAGTGCTGGTCGGCGTGGGCCCTCATGGCCGCCTCCTGGTCGGCCGAGTGGTCGCACAGGCGACAGCGCAGCGAAAAGGACGGGCCGCCCGGCCGCCGGTGCTCCGTCAGGTGGGAGCGGAACAGGAGGCGTCCGGCCGTCTCGAAGCCGCAAGCGTGACACCTGAATGCATTGCCAGGGGAGGTCATTGCCAGGGGCTCCGTCCGAGAGCAGCCCACCACCACTTGCCTGTAGAAGAAGCCGGCGCTCTCCCCTGGCTCGCTCGCCGTCCCTGCACCAGAAGGAAAAGACAGGCGTCGCTACGTGTCGGCCGGGCCTCCGTCTCGTGGCCCGACGGCCACCACGGAGGCCGGCTTTCTACGGAAGCCTTTCCGCCGGGACGGAGCCACAGTACCGTGCGCGGGTTCCGAAAGGCCGGACGGGGTCGGCTCCGCTTTGGCGACCGGACAGCTGAGAGGCCAAAGACATGGGGGGGGGGGGGATTGCTTAGGTCGGGCGGCGGCAGAGGGCCGCGGGAGCGAGGGACCTACCTGCCGCCGGCGCGTGGGGGCACCCCGCCCGATTTGGCCGCCCGCTCTGGAGAGAAAGGAGCAGAAGGTGAGCGCCGCGCGGCGCCGGACATTTGGGCCGGAGCGCCGGTCCACCTGAGAGCCGGTGCAGCAGCGTGGACGCCAAGTTGACAGACATGTCCTGCCACAGCGCCGCCCGCAGGCACTGCTCCGCCATTTTGGCTCCCGAAAATAAGCCGTCCCCAAAGAGCGGCCGTCCACGGGTGAGAACAGTCTCCTTCTCGTCCTCCTCCCGCCGCCGCTCCGAAACCGTATGGGCAACGGCGGGACGGCCGTCTCCGGGCGTCGTCGGCGTGGGGATTTCCAGGGCCTCCTCTTCCTCCTTGACCTCGGCGTGGGGACGGATGGGGAATCGGCTCTCTGTGGGAAAAGAAACGGTTGGCCGGCGTTGTCCCCGGCCGGTCCGCCCGCCCGGCCGGTGGACGCCGTCCGCGTTCCCACCGGCCAGTTTCCTGAGCAGCTCCGAAGCCAGCGTGTCGTCGGCGGCGGCGTCGGAATCCCCCCCAAGAGTACGGGTGAACGACGGCGGGTCGGGACTGGCCCCGGGGCCGTCGGGGGACAGAGCCGGACCCGGCTCCTCCCGCCCCCCGGGGAGCGCCTGGGCCCTCTGGGTGGCCTCTGAAAACAATAGGTCTCAAAAGATCAATAGACGGCGGCGCGGGCCCGGTCGTTCTGCCACGGCCGCTACCTGACAGCTTCATGAGAAGGTCGGACGCCGTCTTGGTGCCCACGTCGGGGCTGAAGAGCGAGGTCGCCGGCGGGAAGGGACCCGGGGCCGGCCGGCGCGGCGGCGGCGGCGGCGAGGACGCGCTCCACCCACGCTTCATCTGCCAGCAGCCGCGAGGAGGGACGGGAAGGAGTCACGCTCGGAAGGACGGCGAGCGAAGCCAGAGGAGGGAGCGGGCTACAAGAAGCAGCCCAGCTTCTGGGCCGGGGGAGACCAAAAGGCACGCCGCTCTTTCTGACCTGCAAAGACGGCAGCACGTCAGCGCACGGACGTTCACAAACCAAACGGGGAACGGATGAGAGAGAGAGAGAGACGAGAGAGAGAGAATTGCTGCTGGAATCACCATGGTAACAGTCTGTATCCTGTCCTGCCCTGACCTTAGTCATCCCAAATTGCCCTGCAAGTACATGACATTAGCCCCCCCCCACTGACATGGAAAGAAGAAAGTCCGTGTCTCCGTCTGTCAATTCTCTTCATGTAGCCGAATTGGTGCAGCGGCAGCCGAGTGATTCCACTGTGAACCCGGCGCTGACCCCATTCCGCCATCCATCCTCCCCCGGTACCAGTGGAGCGCGCGGAGACCCCCGCCTCTCTCCCTCTCTCTTTCTCACTTCCTCTCTTCCTTCCTTCTTTCCCCGCCGCAACATGGCTGACACACCGAGTCACACCGAGTCCCCGGCGTGGGAGAGAGAGAGAGAGAGCTCGCACGCCCCATTGGGTTAGCCGGGATCTGTTCCGTTCCAGCTAGTAGCGGGAGGGAGGGAGGGAGGGAGGGAGGGAGGGAGGAAGGGCAGGTGTCAAGCGCCCAGTGGGCAAAAAGCACCGAGTGTCCAAGCCGAGCCCCACCCCAGCCACACTTTTTGCGCCCCCCCCCTTTCCACCGCTGACGCCTACGTAAGTGGGCCGAACGGAAGGCGACCTTTGGAGTCATCCGCTCCGGGTCACGATCCCGTCGAGCGGACCAACGGCCAAACCCCGCCGGCTCCCCCATCCCATCCCGGCAAAGATTGGGGGCAACTCGGCCGGCCCCCTCCCCCGGCGTGACTTACCCGGAGCGAGAGGGCATGTGGCGGTGGCGGCGAAGGCGGCGACGACGATGGAGATGCTGCAGTCCGGGGCACAGCCTATATATAGATCACCCATCTTATCAGAAGCCAATTGTCTTTTACCTCCTCCTCCTCCTACTCCTCCTCGTTCCTCCTCTGAGCTCTCCTGGTCACTTTTCAACAGTGGCGGTGGAAATAGAGACGGACGGGGGCGGCGCTGGAGGACGACGGCAACAGAGAAGAAGCCAAAGCCGCCGGGAGGTGTCTCGTTCCCGGCTGAAAGGAGGAGGAGGAGGAGGACGACGGGTCGGTCACTGAGCAGGGCAGATGGAGCTTTCCGCCTCCTATTTCTCTCTCTCTCTCACGCTTGCTCTTCCTCCATCCCTCCCTCCCTCCCTCCCTCCCTCTTGCTCACGCGCTCGTGAGTGTGTGAGAGAGAGAGAGAGCACGCTGGAGGGACGAGTAGGTCAAAGTGCTCGGCTGCCATGGACGGCCGATAGAGGTCCAATCCCCTTTGAACTCCATGAACCCTGCTTGTCAACAAAAAGTATTTCAAATATTAATACTATAGAAGGCCCGTCGTGGTCAGTGCCACACAAATAATGGGCAATGATAGTTTTGGGATGGCTCGTCACAGACCTGGGTGAGGCGGGTGGGGGGTCCCGGTTCCCCTCCCAACGCCCGGGACATCCTGGAACGAGCCGCTCGCAGCTGGCGTACATCCTGTTGGCGTGCCGGGCGGGGGTGGCTCCGCTGCTCTTAATCCTCTACAAATAGCCAAGCTGGGGGGACGGGGGGCCCAATTTCAGTCCGCATCACAAGGCGTCAAGCAATCGGGTGGCGGCCCCGCCAGAGACCCCCGGCCAAAGAGAAGCCGACGGCGCCAGCCGGACGGACTCCTCGATTCCCTCCCGAGATGGAGCCTCGCTGGCTACTCTGGGCCACCACGGCCGCCATCTGGTGCCAGCTGGTCGCGCCCGCGAGGGCCTTCTCCCACGGCGCCGGTCCCGGCGCCTGCCGGACTTTGAGTCCGGGTCACATCCGGGTGCGACCCCAGGAGCCGCGGCGGAGTCCGGTCACCGTCCGGGCGTCGGCGCGCTCCTATCGGCCCGGACAGCTGGTCACGGGTAGGTGGGGTGGGTTTTTGTAGGCGGCCGTCGGGGGTGGGCGGAAGCCAGGCTCCGATCTTGCCGCCATTTCTCGTCCCCAGTCACCGTCCGGAGCTCCCGGGACTTCATGGGCTTCCTGCTGCAGGCCCGCCACGGGGAGGAGACCGGAGCGGGCGACGAGGGGCCGGTCCCGGCGGGCGGCTCCTGGCCCCGGGCCCCGCCGGGCACCCACGCGCTGCGCTGCCTTTCGGAGGGCGACACGCTGACCCACTCGGACAAACAGCCCAAGCGCAACCTGTCCTTTGCCTGGAGGGCGCCCCGGGCGCCGGCCGGAGACGTGCGCTTCTAGTGAGTGGCTCTTCTTGCACTAGTGAGCGGCTCATTTTGCACGGCGGCTCGGCCAAAGGCACTTTTCTTTGGCTCGCCAGCATCACGGTGGTGCGCTCCTACTTTGTCTACTGGTCGGGCATCAGGTCGGCCGTGGTGCGAGACGGGAGCCCCGCTCCCTGGACGGGAGAGGACGGCACGAGAGCCGCCCTCGCCGGAGACCCATTTCCTGCCATTTCAGGTAAAAACAACAACAAATGGATCCAAGCAACATAGTCGTGACCAGTGGCCCCTACCTCTTATCTGCAGTCTTTCCAGCCGCCTCTCGCCACCGAGAGCTCGGCGGCAGCGGCGTCCCGACTCCTGCGGGGAAAACACTTAACTCGAGCGTGGGTCGGGCTAGCGAGGAGTCCGACGGGCCCGAGTGGCCCGTCGCCCCGCTCCAAACCACGGCACCCCCTCGTCCGCGGCCCCCCTCGGAATCGCCGGGAGCCCCGGAGAACGCCGTGGCGGCCTCGGACCCGACGTCCGCGTGGCAGAGAGCCGGGGAAGGCGTCTTCTCGCCGACTCTTCTGGCAAGGCCTGAAGACGAAGCCCTCGGAGCGCTCCGTACCGGGTCACCGGCGCCGCCCCCCTCCCTTCGGCCCACCGCACCTTCCCCGAGCGCCCACTGCCTAACTCCCGCCTCGGGTCCCACCGGCTCTCCCGCCACCTCCCCTGGGGCGGGAGCCTTTCGGGGGGCCGGGCGTCCCGAACCCTCCGCAAACTCCGAGCGCCGACTCCGGTCCGACTTTACGGGAGGGCGGAAGCGAGAGCCGGGCGCCCGCCTCCCCTCGGGGGGCGGGCGCAGCTCCGGGGAGCTGGCCACGCTGCTGGGGGGCGCGGCCGGCCTGGGGATGGCGCTGGCGGCGGGCCTGCGCTACGCCTGCAGACGGTCCTGCGGAAAGCGCACCCGGGTGACGCTGAGCGAGCGAGAGCGCCATTACGGCAGGGGAGAGCGAGCCACGGTCCACGTGCAGGAATGCGGCGACCTGGTCCGAGTGCGCCGCATTCGGGAGAACAGCTTGGTGCTTCTGGCCGAGTACGACGTGCTGGCGGCGCCGGGAGACTGACTGGCCGCTAGGGGGCGGCGGCGGTGGTGGCGGGGGGGACGGCCACGACGGCGGCTTCCATTTTGTTAAGCTTCAAAAACCATTCGGCTTGGAGCAGCCAAGATGAAAAAAAAGGCCAGCACGCTCTTGGCGATTTCCATTCAACTTTAAAGGTTCAACTAAAAATCTAGACTCTCGTAACAAATTGTTGCCATTTGCCATCGGCGCTTAGAAAAGAGTAATAAAAGCAAATCCAAAGAAAACCTTGGTCCCAGCAGCACTCCATGGAAAACATACCTCCGCTTCTGTTGTCAAATATACAAGTTGAATGTTCTGGGTTTTTTTTCGTTTTTTTTGCGCAGAGTGCGCAGGGCCAAGGAGGCGGGCGGTCCCGGGCGGCGCTCCGTCGGCCGGACCGCCGCCGCCGCCGCCGTGAGGCACGTTGTCGGTCGGGTTTGGGGGGAACGGGGCGTCGGTTTCAGACGGGCTGCGGGCTGCTCGTTTTCAGGAGCTGGAAGGAGAGACGCGCAAGAGTCGAGCGCCAAAAGCCGAAATCGGGACCGGGAGTCTGCTCCGGAATGAGCCGCCGCCGCCGCCGCCGCGTCGTCCGGCTCACCTTTTGCCGAGCGGTCATCCAGCCGCGGATGGTCGGCACCAGCAGGGAACCCAGCAGGATCTGCGCCGGGTGGTACACCAGCAGCGGCACCGAGAGCAGCGACAGGCGCTCGTAGCCCGCAAACACGATCTTCAGCATGGGGATCCCTGGGCGCCGTCACACGGGCCTCAATGCCTCGCCGCCGAGTGGCGGGGCGCGCTCACTTACCTAGCGTCAGCGATTTGTGCGTGGAGCAGAAGACGATGGCCACCGTGTCGCCGGGACTGAATCCCGAGCCGGCCCTGCGGACAAAGTCGGTTGCGACGAGCGCCGCCCAAAATGAGCTGCCGGCCGCTCTAACGGCCCTTAACTCTTAACTTAGAGAGGGCCGCTTTGTTTACCTGCTGGAAAATCCAAAGGTGAGTAGCATGAAAGCGATCTGGATGGAGAAGACTGAAAGAAAAAGAGAGTGCAGTGCGGTACAGTTGGTCAATGGCGGGGCGGGGGGGGGCTGCCAACACAAAGACACGGGCGTTTCCCACTCACCGATCAGGACGACGGCCAGCAAGCTGGCCGGCTCCAACTCCATGCTGGGATTGCTGAAGGTGTCGCAGAAGGTGCTGTAGATGATGGCCAGGAGGACGCCGCTGCTGAGGGCGCCAAACGGCGGCTTCCTACGCTCCAGCCACTCCTTCAGGAAGCGCCGGCAGAGCTGCCAAAGGGGGGGTGGTCGCCACGCCGTCAGACCCCCGGCGCGCCGCCCCGGATCCCGCCGACTCACCTGACCCGCGACCAGCGGCGCCGCCACCGTGACCGAGAGCTGATAGAAGATGGAGCCGAAGGCCACCGAGGACGAGGAGCCCAGCTGGGGGAGGGGGGCGGAGCACTTTTAAAGCGCACTCTCGGGACCTAGTCGGGCGGAGGCCTTTTTCCTTGGGGTGGGGGCTCGGACTTACGAAGAGCAGCAGCAGCGTGGGCGTCACCACGATCCCCTGCGTAACGAGAGCGCCGTCAGACGAGGCTCGGGCGGACCGCCCAGGACGGACGGGGCGGCGCTCCGTCCGGGGCCCGCCCGAAGCCGGCTTACCAAGAAGCTCCCCAGCGCAGAGTTGAAGACGGCGGCCGCCTGGCGACACAAAGGGCGGGTGAGTGGGCGAGACGCGCGGCCACCCCCCCCCCCCGGCCGGCCTCTTACCTCGTTCCCCCCGACGGCTTTGGTGAGAATGACGGCCGAGGAGACGGGAGGCGGCATGCAGCTCACCGTCTGTAACCTGGGCAAGCACACGGGCGGGCGGCTCATGCCCCGTAATGGCGGCCCGTGGGCGCGTCCCGACGGCGCGTCCCGACGGCGCGTCCCGACGGCGCGTCCCGACGGCGCGTCCCGACGGCGCGTCCCGACGGCGCGTCCCGACGGCGCGTCCCGACGGCGCGTCTCACCCTTTCAGCAACCACTGGTCGACGGCGGTCAGCGCCAGGACTCGGACCAGCAACCAAACGGTGAGCGGGAAGAAGAGCAGCGTGAAGGACTGAACGAAGAGGTGCAGGCGGACGTGCAGCAAGGCGCCGGTCAGGTCCTGGCGGGCACCCGGAGAGCATTTTCAACAGGGGCTCGCCCGGCAGCGGCCTAAGAGCCTACCTTGGCATCACCTGACCTCGGTTTTCAGCGAGAGGCCGCTGTTGAAGAAGATCAGCGACACGGCCACGTACGAGACGGTGATCTCTGGCTTCAGCGGTCCTTGAGAGGGGCACAAACGGGTTAGGGAAGTGCCCGAGGTGAAGTGCTTTTGGCGAGGTGCCCGAGGTACGAGCGTTAGCCGTGTTTACTCAAGCGCGGGACGTGCAACGTGTCACCTCCGGCTTCTCTAGGAAACACACTCGCCTTTACCTGTCGTCGTCGGGACGTGCGCGCGATCGAACTTGACAACAACCCGTTTCTTACGGGCGACAGTGCCACGGTGTTGTCGCCAACTTTGCCTACGTCAAAATAAGGCGACCCGGCGCTCTCACCTCCTTTAACGCCGATACTGGGCTGCGCTTTCGCCGACAGAATGACCAGCACGATGCCGATGAGGAACCATTCCTTCCGTATGATGGCCAGCAGACCCATGTTACTGGGCCGGCTACTTCCGCCCAAAAGCCCGGCGCACTGCACCGTACCACGGGTGTCTTTTCGCCGGCCTTTAGAAAGTCCGCTTGACCAAGGTTCGGTGCAGTGGGGGCAAGAAGTGGTCGGGCTTAGTCCTCCTCCTTCTGTTTGTCCCTTTTCCTTTTCGTCTTCTTCTCGTTGGGGCTGGACGGATTCGCGACTTTTCCAGCACAATACCGCCATCCTGTGGCTTGAACGCGCATTGGCCACTCGGCTCCCGTTGAACCACTCCAATGACAAATACTGGCCATTATATACTAGTAGTGTCAAAATGCACTTCCGTGTTTATTCGGCATCGGGAAGACAAAGCACGTCCAAATATTTGACTTGGCGGCAGGGACCAAACACCATGGCTGTCAGCCGGTGTACCGACTGGCGGACGCCCACCCGGACCTGATCTACAGCGTCAGCTGGAACAGGACCGGGAGCGCCGTGTGCATATCACGGATGACCCAAAGTCCAAATCAGTAGTCGCACACTCCGGAGTTGTCGCAGTCGTCGTCCAGTCCCCTCGACACTTTCCAGGCCAGCAGTCGCGTCAGGGCGTCGGGTCCCGTGGCCTCCACGTCGGCCGTGTACTTGCCCACGATGCAACGGGTGTGAGCGCTAGCCAGAGACACCTGGGGAAGACGGGAGGTGGGTGGGGGCGTGCCGAGCCACGGGGGCACGGCGAGCCACGGCGAGCCACGGCGAGCCACGGCGAGCCACGGCGGCTTCCCCGCCCGCACCTTACCTGCGCCTTCTGCACCAGGGAGACGTCGCCGATGTCGCAGGCCACGCTGTAACCTTGAAGCAAGCTCTCGCGAGCTCGGTCGTACTGCCTCTGGGAGGCCGTCACGGCGAAGCGGACGGTTACGAGAGGGTGGGCGGGTGTTTGTTGGCCGGTGTTGGGGGAGGGGGGCTTACTTTGTTGGTGTAGACGTGACCCAGGCACAGGCAGGCATCCACCAGGTGGTGATGCAGGCTCTTACTCCGGGAGATCTCCACCAAAGTCTCCAAAAGCTGGATGGTGGGGGTGATGTTCCCCTTGCTGAAAGGGAAGCGGAGTCACGCTGGTTGGCTCAAAAGTTGCGAGGAGTAAAACCAGGCGCTTGCTAACACGGTAGGGCGCGTTTGTCAGCGTACCTCTCGCTTAACTTGGCCACGGCCTTGTAGGCCTTGCCCAGGCCGTCAAAATCCTCCGTAGAACTGCAGATTTGCATGGAGGTGTTGAGGTACTGCAAAAAAACAGACAAAATAAACAGAAACACAAAGATGGACTCTTGACTGACCTACGTGAACGCACGCACGCACCCACGGAAACACACCTGTTCAGAGGTGTCGTAGTTGGCCACGCTGTAATAGGCCAGTCCCAGCTGATAGGCGGCTTCCCCTTCGATGTGTTTGTTTTCCGCTGCCACGGGACAAGGGGTCGTTTTAACCGGCAAACCTTCCCATGCCTTCCCATGCCTTCCCGTGCCTTCCCACCGACTTACACTCGGTGGCGGTGGCGTAGCCTTTGTGGAGGAGCTCCAGGGCCTCGTAGGGGTCGTCGGCCTTGTCGGCCTGCCGGCTGTAGATGGACCACAGGCTCTCGCGGGACCGGCGGGGAAGGAAGCGACCGGACGAGTCCTGCCAGCGCCCTTCGTCGGCCATCCGCACGCACAGCTCGGCCTGCTCCCTCGCCTTGTCCAGTTGACCTGGGCGTGGGGTGGTGAACATGGGCCGCCGCCGCCGCCACGGGTGGTTATCACGGGCCGCAAGCCCCTCCCCCCAAACGGATGGACGGCGCTCTCGTCCAGGGACGGGCCCGGAGGTGGAAAGGAGAGCGTGCTTACCTTGCTGCAGGTAGAGCTCGGCCAAGCAGGCGCGTCCCTCGGTGGCGTGCCTGCCGCAGCCGTCTTCGTGGGCGTCCGTGCAGGTGTGGTAGAAGTGCAAGCTGAGCCACAGGTCTTCCGACTCTCGCGTGAAGTAGGCGCCCAAATGCAGACGTTGCTCGTACGCCGCCGGCCACTGACCTGTGGCGGGGGGTCGGCCGGTTGAGCGGGTGGGACCCCCGGTGGCCCCGGCCCGTCGAGGGGGTGGGACCCCCGGTGGCCCCGGCCCGTCGAGGGGGTGTGACCCCCGGTGGCCCGGCCCGTCGAGGGGGTGGGACCCCCGGTGGCCCGGCCCGACCCGACCCGACCCGCCACGCCGCCGGCCTCACCCTCCCGCTGCGCGCGTTCGGCGCGACTCAGGTGGAGGCCGATGCTCTCGACTTTGGCGTGCTGCTCCTCCAGCGGCGTCTGAAGACTGAGCGCCGAGTTGATCTCCGCCCCCTCCCTGCGCTCCTGATCCAAACGCAGTAATAGGAAGAGCTCCGAGAAGGACCTGGAACACAAAGCCAGAGGTCTGGCGAGCGAGCGAGCGAGCGAGCGGGCGGCCGGCCCCGGTCCCTCCTCCACCCTCGACCCTCCACCCGCCTTCTACCTGTGGAAGCCGTGTTGAAGCAGCCCCACGCAGATGTTCTGTTTGCGACTGTTGATGAACCTGCGGCCAAGGCGGAAGGCCTTTGAAGGAGACCGACGGGAGCAAAGGAACGGGCTCGCCCACTCACTTTGCAACGTCTTCCCGGGAAAGACTGTGCGCCGACTTGTCCGGGGTGTGCGCCGCTTTGAGCGAGATCCTACGTGCGCACAAGGAATATCCCGCCAGCCCATTTAGCGTTTGAGAAGCATTCCAGGGCCTTCCTTGACGGTAGCCCACCTGCTTTTCTGCCTCCTGACCACCCTGGAGGATACTCCAGGTAGAGTGCCGCCTGCATAGTCCATGGTCAGCTGTCACTCGGCCACGGCACAAGGAATTGGCCCCAAAGAAAGGTAAGGAAAGGAGACGGGCCTGGAAGAAAGTTCAAGTCAGATAAGCGTCAAGCCTTGGGGCTTCACCTTAAGTAAAGCACCGAGATTGCATTTTGAACGTTGGAGTCACACTGGCTAGCCGTCATTGCTACGTGAGCTAACCCCCTACTCAACGGTTGCTTGACGTGCTTGAGGGAAGACGCTATTTCTCACGGCGACACATGTGTTGTTGCGTTATTCGGAATGATAAAAAGGGGTGCCGAGTGGTGAAAAGTTTCTAGCGCTCTACGAAGTGTTTTCATCGAACTTTTGAGCTCACCTCGGTCGGTTTGTTGTGGCTACCGTGAGACGTAGAGGGACGGCGCGTCTGGTTTTGCTGTCTTCCTGAATTGCGACGGGAATCGACGGGAGTCTTGCGTCATCAATACGCGTCGTTTCTGTCACCGCCTTCGTTACCATGGCAGCTCGAGCCTCCTCCCCACCAATGTCTGTCGCCCTGGCAACCGAGATCGAGCGTCAACATCTGGAAAGTGTCCCCGCCAAGGGGATTTCAAAACATTTTCCAGTTTTTGTTTGCAACATGGCCTAAAGACTTTCGCTGCTTATGACGAGGACAGACGTCAAACCTTTGTCTTGCTTCTTGCTGCTGACTTTCATCCGACGGGCAGTAAAGTAGGACAGCGACATTAGTTTGACACGACAGCTTTTATTAAAGATGTCAACGTCTCGGATAGAAAATTGCTAACAATGTTTTGTCTCCCGTCTCCATTGAGCACAGACAGCATCATCATCATCTCCCTTTTTTTGGTGACACGCAACGACAGAAAAATGCCTCACCGGAGGATACATTTATAAAAATCAAACGTTTTCATGATTTGTCTTAAGTACACTTTCAAACAAAACAAAAAACAACAACAACTTTTTTTGGTGTCAAATGTGCTTGCATATATATTTATCTCTTTTTGAATCAGCACTGCATTTCCTTTAAACATGTTTATTTTTCACACCGTAAAACAAGGATTTCTCTTTTTGAACAGAAAATAATAATCACTTCATATTGTCATTCGACTTAGATCGGGGAAGCGATTCGGGCTATCTCACCTCCGTCGCCCCACGTCACGTGGAACAAAGGCCAAACTGGCGAGGATCGGCGTGGAATCGGCGACGGCGACTCTCTGGGACTTCCGACGACACCAAAACCTGAGCATTCGGTCTTGTGGCTGGCTCCAAGTGAGCACGGGTGGTCTAAGGCGAGGAAGAGCCACGTGGCGGCGCCGCCACCGCCGCCGCCGCCGCCGTCTTTAATCACAGTTGAAATGGAGAAGGGCCTCTCCACCCTGTACGTACGTACAAACGTGCGCAGGCACGCACACAAAAACACTGTGTCGCACAGCGAGCGACAATGACACCATTAAGACACAAAGAATCAGAGGAAGTGGAACATTGTCTTCATGAAGGCCACCATTGAGAGATGAGCGTGGAAGGAAGCGCCGCTGTCCCGGAGGTCTCTTAGAACAGAGAAGCTACGGCCGGCCGCCGCTCTTTCAGGCGGGGCGCGCTCAAAATATATCCGGGCATCCTTCCCAGCAGCCGCGCTCCTTGGCTTCCCAGTAGCCGCCTTTGTAGACGTGGACCTGCTCCCCCGCCACGGGGTCCTGGCCCCGCTCGAACCAGAGCGCCTTGTAGAGGTCGTGAGGTCCGCCTGAGGGAGAGCAAAAAAGGCCCAGAGTCAGCCGAGGGAGGAAAAGAAAAGAAGAAGAAAGTAAAAGAGCCAGACGAGGGAGGGATGGAGGGACGGGTGCCCATCCCATGATTGCGTGACAACGAGGCAAAGAGGAGTACTTGCTTTTTAAGGACGGATCCGTCATCCAATCCTCATGGGCAGCTTTTGAAAAGAGAATTAAATTTGTGGAAGCCCCCCCTCCCCTAACCGGCGCCAAAATCCCGGGAGGAGCGGAGGCCCCCCCCTCCCCGAGACCGGAGCACTCCCCGAGCCACCCACCTTCTTCGCGGCGACCGGAGGCCCGCTGACCCAGGGCCTCCCTCTCGCGCTCGCGGCGGGCCAGGCGCTGCTTCTCCTCCAACCGCTGCTTCTCGCCGTTGGCCTCGTCCCAGCGGCCGGCCTCCATCAGTCTCTGGTCGGGTCGGCGGCGGCTGTCGGTGGGCGCCACGGGCTCCTCGGGCTCGTTCAGCGTCAGCGCCAGGGCGGTGAAATAGTACATGGTCTCGGCGCCCTCGCTGCAAAGAGGAGAGACGGGTCGTCGGGCGACCCTCGTGTGCAGAGTGTGGCCGGGCAGGCGGGCAAGCGGGCGGTAATTCCGGCCCGCTCTTACGGCAATGGGTTCTTGCGCCACAGCTCTCTGGCCTTCAGGGTCTGGTAGACGGTCTTCTGCTTGCCCTCGGAGCCGTTCTCGCCGCCGCGGCTGCTCTGCATCACGCGGGAGAACTCCATCTTCTCGTCCCAGGTGCCCGACAGGACGTAGTGCGCCTTGCCTTCCTTGTCCATCACCACGCCCGTCACCTGCGGGGGAAAGAGGGACCTCGACGCTCGTGACCCGAGGAGGAGCGGGAGGAGAGGGATGGAAGAAAAGAGCTCACCTTTCTGGCCACGTCTCTGGAAAAGTAACTGTACGGCGCAAACTTCAGGTGGCAGCGGTCCCCGGTGGTGTGGTTGACCACGTCGATCTCGCCCGACTGAGATTAGAAAGCGGGAGCCGAGTGAAGAAAAGCGTCGGGCCCGCCGGAGAGACGGCCTCGGAGCGCCACCTGGTCGATCCACAGTTTGCCCACGATAATGTTGTGCACGGTGGTGGTGACTTTCTTCCAGGTGTAGTGACTGTCGCTCTTCTCGAAGATGGCGTGAATGGTCCCTGCGGCCCAGCGGAGCGACCGGGCGTCAAGGAGGGCCCGTTCGGGTGAGGGGTTTAGCCAACGGCGGGCTTAGCCAACGGCGGGCTTAGCCAACGGCGGGCTTACCCAACGGCATGATGGAGAGATATTTGCCCCGGAATTTGCTGGCCACGGTGATCTCCTGCCGAAGGGTCCAGCCGCGATCGGAGATGGCGTGATGGGCGGCGGCCGGCGGGTGGTGACTGACCTGAGTGGAGGGTGGTCGGGGCGCAGACATTACATCCCATAAGCCCCGGAAACCAAAACCCCACACACAGCCCCCCTAACCCCCCTCCCCCCCCCCCCCACGGCCCCCATCACCGTCACCTGCTCGCAGAGGGAGCGGTAACCGCTCTCCCGCCGGCGATCCAGCTCGTAGGTCTCGCCCAGCAGCGGGTTGAAGGGCTTGCCCGTGCGGTGGACGGTGGTGGAGTAGGACGACACGGAGAAGGCGGCCACGTAGCACATCTGCTCCAGCGAGCTGTGGCACTTGGCGGCCTTGTCCAGCAGCTCGTGGTACTCCAGGTCCTCGGACAGACGCTGCAGCATGGAAATGGGCTCGTTG
Organism: Stigmatopora nigra; assembly: GCF_051989575.1. Lineage (NCBI taxonomy): Eukaryota > Metazoa > Chordata > Actinopteri > Syngnathiformes > Syngnathidae > Stigmatopora > Stigmatopora nigra. Next base: position 10,107,595 of record NC_135527.1, on the reverse strand, counting down.
AAGTTGACCTTGGGAACAGAGAAGATGCCGCCGCCGCCGGCCGGCCGGCCGGGTTAGACACCGGGACCGGTCCCCGGCCCCGTCAGTCGGGGTTGCCGCTCCCAAAAGCTCGCTCACGGGCATGGGAATCTTGGAGAGTTCCTTCCCGATGCAGTTTTTCATGATGCTCCAAAGGTTCAGGGAGTAATTGGGCTTGTCCGGGATGCGCGCTCGCCTCTTCTTCAGCGCCGTCAACTCCGGCGAGGGCGACTCCTGGTTGGCGGCCAGCGGCTCCTCGTTCAACTGAAAACGTTGTCGGTTTGGCCGCGGTGGCAATGGACAGAGAACCCCAACCGGGTGAAGAAAAAAAAAGAGCTCACCGACTGGTCGTCGGAACAAATCTCGCTGTTGAATCCGCTGGCGTTGCTGCTCGACCTCCTGGAAGAATGCCCGCCGCGGCGGTCAGTACGCGTCGGCGTCACCCAAACGGCGCCGCCGGGCCTGACTTGTGGAAGTGGGGGTCGGCGGGAACGGTGATGAACTCCGGGGCTTCTTCCACCGCGTCGAAGAACTCGTTATCGTCGTCCTCGTCGCTGGCCTCGCCTTTGGCCCCTCCCGCGGCGGCTAGCCAAAGCACGGGAACTTTAGCCGCGGCACGGGAACTTTAGCCGCGGCACGGGAACTTTAGCCGCGGCACGGGAACTTTAGCCTCGGCGGGCCCACGGCGGCGGACCTCTTCCGGCCTCACCTTTGTCGTCGTCGGCGGCGTTGGCCTGCGCGTTGGCTCCGCGGAAGGCTCGCTCCAGGTGGTTGTGCTGCTTGGCCAGCTGCTCCAAGGTCTCTTCCAGCCGCACCCGTTGCTCGCGCTCCGCCTGAAGCGCCTTCTGCCATCGCTTGCTGTGCGCCTGCGCCAGCGCCAGGAAGTCTCGGCACGCCTTGAAAAGAGGCCAAAGCGGGCGGGGCAAGGGTTTACCGGGGCGGGTGGGGCCACGGCGGAACGCGCCGTCCGCATTGCCGGCGAGCGTGGACCCACGTTGATCATGGCGTTGGAGGTGATGCGGAAGACCGTGGCTCTCTCCGTCACCTGACGGATCTTATCCCCGGCCTCTCCCGTCAGACGCAAGGCGTCCAATTCCGACAGGGACCTGCGGTTAAAGCGGACCGGCCGGAAAGGTCAACGGCCGGGGTTGCCCTCCGGGGCCAAAGAAGTGCCCGGAGAGCGGGGGCGCTTTCAAATGTGTCCGTTTGGTCAGCCTCGGGACGAGAGCCGGACCGGGACGAGAGCCGGACCCGGACGAGAGCCGGACCCGGACGAGAGCCGGACCGGGACAGGAGCCGGACCGGGACGAGAGCCGCACCGGGACGAGAGCCGCACCGGGACGAGAGCCGCACCCACCTCTGGAGAGCCGAGCCGTGCTTGGAAATGAGATCGTTGCAGGTGGTCAGGTCCTCCACCTTGCAGCCCAGCGTGCGCAGCGCCGACTGGACTTCGGAATTCTGCGAGGCGCCGCCCGCGCCCTGACCGGAAGGCGGGCTGGGGAGGGACTGGGAAAAGTCGTCCCCCGAATCATCTGTTTGCGCAAGGGGGCGGAACCAGTCCGAGTGATATTTCCGGGCCCACCTATCCACGTATTTCTTCCCCATTTCTTTTTCGTAGTTTACCGGACTCGGTCTGCAGGCGCGCGGCTTTGGCCTTGGCCAGCTCCAGCGCCGTGATCCAGCGTTGTCGCTCCACCTCGCAACTGGCCTTCAGGTGGTAGGTCTGGGCGCCGCCGTTGGAGATGACAAAGTTGCACGCGTCGTCCACGGTGATGGTCGCCGTGGCCAGATTGATGGTGCCGCGGCACGTGTGACCCATTTCCGCTTGGGTCCTGGGAAGGGGGGATGGGGGGGGGGGGGGTGTGAATAAAAAGAAAGAAAGAAAGTTAGCGGAGGATAGCCCGCTAGCCGCCGTTAGACAACCCTCGGGCGCCGTCCTCCCTACCTGTAGTAGGACAACAAGCCATTGCTCAAGACAAACCAGCGCCGCTGATAGCCCTTGATGTAATTTGTCCACTTGAAAACCCACCCCTTGTACATGTCTCCAGCAGGGGTCGGAGTGGGGGTCTTGGGCTCGGACATCGTGACCTCCCGATCCTGCAAAAAAAAAAAAAAGGAAAGGACAGTAGAGACGCGAGGAAAGAAGAAGAAACTGCACTTGGACAACGTGATGATTGGGGCACGTAGACTAGCCCCGCTCGAGTGGCCTGACGGGTCAAAGTTCAACTATCGGACGAGCAAATAAGCCACGGTGTGCAGGCGCGTCGACGACGTGGCCCCCAATCAAATGTGCAAACAGGGCTTACCTTGACGTCTGCCAAAGTTGTTAACTCGGGCCAAGGAGTTGGCTGCTTATTTGGACACCTAAAACGCCAAGTAAAGATGGCTACTCAGCTCACGGAAGCTAACTGGCCAGCGCACTGACGTCGACAACGGAGGACAAATGGAGTAGAAAAAGGAGCAAAGAGAGCAGGGAGCGTGGCAAAAGACAAAAATGCCGCCGGCGACTTGAAGACACATTTCTTATGAGGCGTCAGTGTGGTGTCCGCTGGTGGACAGCTGCGCACAACTACAGCTAGCTACGTCTAACTAGCCTATAGCGCTAGGTGGCTCCAACCATAGATATCATTATACACTAAACTACACGTGTGATGCCCTCTGCGAGTCAGAGGGACGAGCGTCGTCACTTGCCGCTTGTCTTGCGCCGGGACAGTCCCATAAATATGGCATCGTAGTCCACGGGGCGTGTACATTGAGCTCTCGTAACTTCAAACATAATTTTAACCTAGTTTAAAAGCGTTATGTTTTTCGTTAACTGGCCACCGGTGACTTGCGCCATTGAGTCCGCTCTCGTACATCTAGTCTTAAATTAACGTGATCTGTGGGTCCAACCGGTGCCACAAAAATCACCATCCGGGTAGAAACGAGTCACGATGCGCATGCGTAGAAGTCCGTGTCAAATGATCGACGTGGCCCTTTACCCAGTCTCTGTTAATTTGAGGGGTAAACCCACTCGATATACGTATCCCGGTGAAAGTTGACGATAATCATTGTTTGGAGAGCCAAACGATGAGACCAAAAAAGCGCGACTCCGGTGGGACTCGAACCCACAACCTTTGAATTGCTACATTACATATCTAGAAGTCCAATGCGCTGTCCATTGCGCCACGGAGCCACCTGTTGGTTGCCGCAGATTTTGTGTATAACTAGGTTACCCGAAGGTGGTGTCCCTATTAGAGAAGTATGAAACGTTATCAGTCTTAATTCTATTGTCTATGTTCAAACATCACTCATGATGGTAGTGCAGATGCATCGCTGACAGATAGAGTTTTGATGGGGAGACGACAGTTTCATTAATTGAACAGTTTATTGGAAAAAAAGCACCCAATTCCAAAGACATACACACAATGATATGAACCGTTAATATGGCTATACTACATTTGTAATTTCCAAGTTAATACTATGTCACTACGGAGACACTGACATCTAATGGTCGAGTGTCAATTTCAGGTGCACTGAGGGGAGTTCAAATACTACACAAATTCCAACAGAAGATGGCGTCGCGTGTGTTGCGAGCGGCCGAAAATGGCAACAACTCTCCCCGCATATTGTTAGCTATGAGGTTAAATATGTCGTACTAACCGTGGAAGAGTCGAACTACTTTCTGCCTTATGATTGGTTTCAGCGAATCACGTGGTTGACGCGACTCGAGCCTAACCTGCTTTCCCTTGTTCGAGAGGCATTCCGGACGACCGTCGTTGTCCTCCTCCTCCTCCTCCTCCTCCTCCTCCTCCTCTCATCATCATCATCCTCCTCCACCGGGGGGCACCGGGGGCAGGCCACTCAATCTCTCCAGTCACGGCACAAACGGCGGCGATGCTTCTTCCCATCATGTCAGCGAGCAAGCATGCATGAACGCCTCTCCTAAAAAGAGCAGGAAAAAAAAAAAGATGTTGTCCCGAATTGGACGCCAACCTTTGGTGTTTTCTAGGTCGTGAGCGCCGCGTGCTCGGGAGTGGATTAAGTCACGCTTGGATTATTGGCCTGCGCATTCTTCTCGCTTTGCACTGTTTCTCGAACCCTCAATCCTCAGGTAGGCACGAAAAGGTGGCTTTTTTATTCCTCCTTTTATCAGCCGCACGCATGCGCACTCGTCTTCGCAAGCGGACAATTGAGACGGGGGTGCTTGAACTCGTGCAGCAGCAGGCGCGCTGCAGACAAAAGGAACGTTGCACAAGGTCGTTTGTTGTTGGTGGGCCTCGTTTCATCCGGGAGATTAGTGTGTGTGTGTGTGTGAGCGCTCGCAGTCAGCATTATTGTTATGATGGTCGATAGGGGTGGAGTGTTAGTTGCTGGCCCAAACAAAGCCCCCCCCCCCCCCCCCCTTCTCCCCTCTGCCATCCCATAGTGGCAGTGGCGGAACAAATACGAATGGACTTTGAGGGCCCATGACTAGCGGTGGGGGAAAAGAAAAGAAATCCTATCCCCATTCTCTTGCCTCCAGGCAAAATGTCCTTCCGGCGAGGCGTGGTACGGCAGAGCAAATTCCGCCACGTCTTCGCCCAGGCGTGGAAAGCCGAGCACTGCCTGGACGACGTCAGAGTGTCGCGGGTGACGTGGGACGGCCCCCTGTGCGCCGTCAACCCCAAGTTCCTGGCCGTCATCGTGGAAGCGGGAGGCGGCGGCGCCTTCCTGGTGGTCCCCGTCGGCAAGGTGAGGTGGCGCGCCGCCCCTTTCCCCCGTGCGCCCCCTCGGCGGGCTCTGACCGGGCCGCCCCCCCCCAAAAAATAGAGCGGCAGGATCGAGCAGTCGTGCCCGAGCGTGTGCGGCCACGCCGCGCCCGTGCTGGACATCCAGTGGTCTCCCCACGACGACAACATCGTCGCCAGCGCCTCGGAGGACTGCGCCGTAAAGGTGGGCCTTCGCCGGCCGGTCTGGAAGCCGATAGCTTTGCGTCGGGCCGTCACGCCGTCCGCGGCAGGTGTGGCGGATCCCCGACGGGGGCCTGACGGCGCCCATGACGGAAGCCGTGGTCACCCTGGAGGGGCACAGTAAAAGGGTGGGCATCCTGGCTTGGCACCCCAGCGCTTTCAACATCCTCCTCACCGCAGGTAACCAAGGCCGCCGCCGCCGTCATTTCGCCGCCGCCGCCGTTTGGCTATCCGTGGGCTGCCCCCGGATCACCTGGGTGGGCCGCCGGTCCCCGCAGGCTGCGACAACGTGCTTCTGCTGTGGAACGTGGGCACGGGCGAGCCGGTGTACCGACTGGCGGACGCCCACCCGGACCTGATCTACAGCGTCAGCTGGAACAGGAGCGGGAGCGCCGTGTGCACCGTGTGCAAGGACAAGGCCCTGCGCGTCATTGACCCGCGGAGGGGCACCGTCCTCAAGGTAGCCTCGGCCGCGGCGTCCGTCCCCGAGCGCGTCCCGGAACACCCGCCCGTCCCGTCGGCTTTCAGGTGAGAGAGAGGGTTCACGACGGCACCAGACCCATGAGGGCCGTCTTCCTGTCCGACGGCAAGATCCTGACCACGGGCTTCAGCCGCATGAGCGAGCGACAAGTGGCACTGTGGGACGCGGTCCGTTTTTGATCATTCCCGCCCACTTGGTCGGGCCGGCCCGTCCGTCTGACCCCGCGCCCTTTGCAGAAGGACCTCTCCGAGCCGATGGCCATGCAGGAAATGGACACGAGCAACGGCGTCCTTCTGCCCTTTTACGACCCGGACACCAGCATGGTGTACCTGTTAGGGAAGGTGAGGGCGGTTTTACGGCGGGGCGCGGCGACGTGCGTTTGTCCGAGCCGCTCTGGAGCCGCTCTGGAGCCCCCCTCTTGCTCTCTCTCGCAGGGCGACTGCACCATCCGCTATTTCGAAGTGACGGACGAATCGCCCTACGTCCACTTCCTCAGTTTGTACAGCAGCAAAGAGCCCCAGAGGGGGGCGGGCTTCCTCAGCAAACGAGGCGTGGACGTCAACAAGTGCGAAATCGCCAGGTTTGCTCAAGCGCCGCCCGCCATCAATGGGCCGCAGTTGGGCTAGGGAGACCGCTTGTCTGTTCGCAGGTTCTACAAACTGCACGAAAGGAAGGTGGAACCCATTTCCATGACCGTACCCAGAAAGGTAAACAAATGCATTCGCTCACACTGTCTGACTGGGCCGGCCGGGGAGGGGACTGACAAGCACTTGTTGGCCACAGGCTCTGTTTTTTTTTTTTTTTTTTTTTTTTGCAGTCCGATCTATTCCAAGGGGACCTGTACCCGGACACGGCCGGACCGGAGCCGGCGCTCCCGGCCGACGAATGGATCGCCGGCCGGGACGCGCCGCCCCTCCTGATGTCCCTGATGCCATCCAAGCAGGGCGACGGCGTCAGGGGCGAGCCGCCCCGGCCGTCCTCGCGCCACTCGGCCTCGGCGTCCAAAGAGGCCGAGGACGAGGAGTCGCACGCCCCGGCCCGGGAAGGGGGCGCCGACGCGGAGAGGCCCCGACGAGAGGTTAGCGCCGGCGCCAGCCGTCCGACGTGCAGACTTTTGACGCTTCACCCCCCCTCCTTCGGGCAGGACGACATCCTGACGGAGCTCCTGTCGGAAATGAAGGCGCTGCGTGCGGTGGTGCTGGCGCAGAGCCAGCGCATCGAGTTGCTGGAGAGGCAGCTGGCGCGAATCGAGGACGGCGACGTGTGAGCCGTCCGCGCCGTGCCCGTCGACCCGTCGGGCTCGCCACGGCTTCTCGAGACCTCCGTCTCAGCTGGCGCGCAAATTAATGGGAGGGAGGGAATAAAGAGGGATGGAGGGAGGGAGATAGGCCATCAAAAAGAAATACTGCAAGCGTGAAGACTAGCCGTTGAGTCTTGTGATTTTGGAACTGGCCGTGGGTTCAAGGTTAACAATTCTGTGGCATTTCTTTGGCTTTCCCTAGTTTGATTGTACATTTGCCCCCGACACGCCGCAGCCGCCTTTCCATGTAGCAAATGAAATAAATCCTGGTTTGTATTGGAGTTGGCGTCCACATTTTTTGGCCCGTCTTCAATTGGAGCAGGTCAACTTGGGGGGGACACCAGAGGAGAAAGGTTGCTTCCTCCTGGGCTAGATTCCTGGGAATTTTCACATTGACGGCGTCGTGGTGGTCCAATTCCAAACGGCGGCGACACTTGGCCCAGCGTCAAAAGGAAGACGGCTTGCTGATCTGCTTTGGGGGCCAGCCGGCTCTACATTGGCTCAGGTGAGAGAGAGAGAGAGAGAGAGTACATCCGGCCAGATGGTCGCGCCGGCTGTCAGAACATCAAAAGCCCCGTCTTAAGAAAAGCCGCACCGGCGCGCTTTGCAGAGCTCCCACCCTTGAGACAGACAGAGAGAGAGAGAGAGAGAAAGTGGGATCCAAAAAAACCGTCAGGGGCCGCAAAACAGACGGGGATCCCGCGCCTGTTTCACGGCCTTGCTCGGTCTGGTCCCGCTTGAAAATGAGCCGAGGGAGTGCGCCAAGGGCAAAGGAAAGGACGGGAATGGACCGGCCATCCAACTTTTAGCAGAGGAACACAACACAGCCTTTGCAAAGACATACGTTACGTAGCACACGGCGTCACGGAGGTGGCAGACGGCCACCGTTTATTTTGTCAATGGAATTAAGGAGGTGCTAAGGAGTTGCGCTCTGTGCCAGGGTCAGGAGGTCCAGATGGGGACGGCGCCTAATGCCAGGAGATTAGCCGCAATCCAAGAAACGTGACTCGCCGACATGCCTCTCCTGGCCCGTCGCTCCTCAAAACAAAAACAACCCAGTCAAACTAGCCGGCGGACCAATATTGGGCACAATCCACGGGGAAAACCTGGGCGCTACAGTTAGCTTCCTCTGGGAGGTTTGCCGAAGAACGGCGCTGGCGGGGCCCGCCAGCCGCCGTTTTCCCGAAACCATTCAACCCGAGTGGGGATTAGCCAAACGGCGTGTGGGTTTGTGGAAGAGAGCGGGCGGCCGGGGGCTACGCGGCCGTAACCAGATTCCCGCCGGCTTTACGGCTAATCCGTGACACGTTGACCCATTGGCCCAGCGCGCCCGTTAAGTCCCCATATGGGGACCGGCGGATTAGCTGTATAAAAGCGCCGGGCGCCACGAGTCACGGCGCCGTTGCGTTCCACTGTGGCGGCGGGAGCACCTTCTTTTTGGCCTGGGCTCGGGATCCACCAAATATTCTGGGAGATGACCGTCATCAAAAGCGGCCGAGCGTAAGTATCCGGCGTACGGCAATATTTCAACCCCCCCCCAGCCGTCATCCACAGAGGTCTGGTTTCTATGACAGCGTGCCGGCAGTTCCCGTCAAGAACCCCAACGGCTCCAGTCCCGTCCACCCCGCCCTGGCCGGTGAGATGCCGGCGAGCGAGACGTGGCGCCCGGCGTCCCGGCCGGCTCTGAGCACGTTTGTCTGTTCAGGGATAACCGGCATCCTGATGAGCGCGGCGGGGCTTCCCGTGCGCCTGATGCGGCCCCCCAAGCCGGCGCTGCACCCGCCCCCGGTCAACAAGAGCGACATCAAACCCGTGCCGGGCCTGGGCCACTGCTGTCGCAAGACTACCAAGAAGCAGACGCCAGCAGGTGTGTGGAACAGAGAACACCCCAACTGTGGGGAGAGGCTTCTGCTAAACTGTCCACTGTCACAGGTCGGAGCCCCGAAGAGGTGGTCAAGATGTACCTGGACAAGGCGGTGGCCTGGGACCGTGGGCTCATCTTCTCGGTGGGCGCCTCCGGCACGGCGGGCGGGTCGGACACGGTGGTCGGGAACGAGGTGTACCACAAGACCGAGTTTGGCTCCAACGTGACGGGCCGCGGCTACCCCGACCCGGGACACTTGGACGACGTGTTGGACGAGCTGGAGGCTCAGGGCGTCTTCCGAGAGGAGGATGAGGAGGAGGATGAGGAGGAGGATGAGGAGGAGGATGAGGAGGAGGATGAGGAGGATGAGGAGGTCGTGGAGGAATCCCCCGAGGGCCTTGACAATTTAAACGGGGCCGGGAGACGATGACAAGGACGTCACCGTGTCTGGCTTTTGACTGTCACTTGGACGTTGGTAGGAAAAAGTGTCCTCCCTCCGGCCCCCTCTTGTGGGGAATGTGGACCTTTGCTGACCTCTACAGTCACTACTTGGCAACTACATTTCGTGGCCTTGCCATCCGTCCAGTAGTAGCCAGGGGGCGTGGAAACGCCGCTCCTATTTGCAATTTGACCGCTTTCAAGTCATCGGCTGCCGTTGAGTTGGGAGTCCCAGTTATTCGCCTATCCTCCTTTTTAGTCCTTTTTTTTTCTTCTTCCCTTTTTTGCTACGTACGGGTAAACATGGGAAGCACTTTCCTTTCATGTATGCACCTTCTATGTACCCTATCAAAAATAAAACTCACTACAAGTCAGTCCAAATCCCATCGGCAGCTCATCCAGTCGTCGGCGTCAAGTCCTCCCCGAGTGGCCCCTTCCGCTTGCGTCAAATCCGGACTTTTGGCTGATTTCAGTGGTGGTATTGGGGCGGGAAGTGGCGCTAACTTATTTGAAAGCAGGAGCTATTCTACATTTGCAAATACGACATATGTTTCCAGTTTCGAGCCAGCCGTCAGTGGCGCTCCGGTAAATTTCCAAAAGAGTTGAAGGGAAACGTATGCTTGTATTCTCAGTCGAACATCCTTCCAGTCGTCACATGAGAACATTTGTTAAGAGCGGTGCACCATTGAGCTATTTCTCTTGCTATGCTGTACATAACAGACGAAAGCAGCTCATGGTTGGTTTTCAAATGGAAAATGGATAGGAAACTTACCGTGAATGAAAACGGCAAGGATCCATCCCATCGGCGGCCCTTGGCTTTATCTGTAGATTAGTCTGTCTCCTGGATTAACAGTCTGGACGACGTCCCGTTTAAAGCCTGCGACAAGAAGTACAAATGAGCCAGTGGCCTCAACACTTCTTTCCGCGTGGATGGTGACAGCCTGCCCGATCGTAACAGCTTTTTGTTGCGTCTATTTAAATCCCGTTTTAGGTAGAAATGTTGTGCTGCGCTAATGGATGAGCTGGCTATTTAGAAATACCCCGAAAAGCCTGCAGAAATGGCACTTAGTGGTCAATTGGTGGATGGAAGGATGTACAGCACATACACATTGCTTCAAAATATGGACGCTGGGACACATTTTAAGCCTTTCTCACGGGCCTAACTCTGAGTTACGAGAGCAAAATGGCTTTTAAAGCCCGGGTGTAGATAAACAAAAGGCCTCCCCTCCCCCTCCCCCTCCCCCGCCGGCATTTGCGCAGTGGCGACCGCTCGCACTGCCGCCTTTCAGCTAAAAGCTTTTTATGAGGCGGGACGCAAGGGCGAACGGCGGGGCGTGGTCACGGGGAGGGGGGAGGGCCGTCCCCCCCCAGCCGTCGCCGGGGCAACCGTGACATCAGCCGGTGCTAAAAGCTTTTAACTGGATTCCTCGTCCCCTTCGGGCCCCATTTTGAGCGCGGCCGGGAGGGAGGGAGGGAGGGAGGGATGAAGGGGGAGGTGCAAAAGCCGGCCGCAGCCGCCAAAGCCGCCTGCTTGCGCCCGTAAAAGCCTTTCAAATCCACGCCATTTTTAAGGTGCCCAAATGGCGGCGGGCGGGGACGATTTTGGCTATCTCCTGCCGAGCTCGCAGGGCGAGAAGCACCGGCGGGCCCCCAACTGGACCGACGGCGAAATGAAGGCCCTGCTCTACGTCTGGGAGGAGAACCACCAGCAGCTGAAGACCAGCAAAAGGAACGCCAAGGTCTACGAGAGGATGTCGCAGCGCTTCTTCCAGCTGACGGGCGAGCAGCGTTTCAAGGAGGAGATCAAGATGAAGATCACCAACATGTCCTTCCAGTACAGGCGAGAGACAACCCGGGGACAACCCAGGGACAACCCCGGGCGCCGGCCGTCCTTCTCCGAGCGCCGCTCACTCTTTTGTCCGCCCGCAGGCGACTCAAGTCCGTGGCCGCCGAGAGCGGCGAGGCGCCCGACTGGCCTTACTACAAGTTCATCGAGAAGATCCTGGCCAAGCCGCCGGTGGCCAACGTGGCCAACGTGGCCAACGTGGCGGCGACGCCGCCGGCGGCGGCGGGGGGGCCGGGGAGCTGGGCCGAGCCCCGCCCCCCCAGCGGCGCCGGGACTTCCTGGCGGCCCGACCCGGGCCAGCCCTCGGCCCCGTCGGACGAGGCGCCCGCGGGCTTCCTGCCCGAGTACGCGGGCTCCTCGGACGAAATGGAGATCAAGCAGGAGTCGGACTCCGGGAGCTCGGACAGCGAGCCCGCGGCGGGCTCCGGCCAGCGGTAAGCCTTCCTTCCGCAATGCCGTCTTAATAATTTAGCGGGATGGGAGGGCCAGAAGGCCAGCACATTCCAGCACATTTGGAGTGACCGGTCTTCTCACCTGCAGCTCTCACGCCGTTGCCAGGAAGCAGAAGAGAGGCCGGAGTGGGGCGTCCACCAAGCGGCGCAAGCTGCAGCTGATGCAGGCCATGCTGCGGCAACAGAAACGCTCCAACCGGGCCGTGGAGGACACGTGCCGGGAGGTCCGGCGGGCCTTGCACCAGCAGAACCTGCTGCAGGTCCAGTGCATGCAACTGCAGGAGCGCATGATGAACCTTCTGGAGAAGATGATCCTTCCGTCCACGGCGGCTCACAAGAACCAACTGGCCGCTCCAAACGCGTCATCCTCAGATTCTGTCTTCTAAAAAAAAAAAAGGAAACGGGGGGGGGGGGGGGGGGGGGGGGGAGAGAACGCTGGCGTTAGTTTGTGGCGCTTTAACATTAAAGCAAATAGTTTGACAAATGTAGTTTTGGACTGTTCATATTTACATAGCTGCCACGAGGGCTATATCAGTAGTAGCGTTCGTGTTCTTACAATTTCCAACACAACACCTATTTGTCATTTCTCGACAAAAACATTTCATTTGTTGGAGAAAAAACATTAAACGCTGGAAACGCTGGCCACCACATGAATTAAACAACTACACGGAAGTGGATACAGTGCGCAAAAGGTCGCACGTTCGTTCGTGAAACAATCAAATCATCGGACACATTTTCGTAGGAGATGCCTTAATTCAATGTTTCCCTCGAATTAAAAGGCCATTTAAGTCAAATACCCTGCAACTATCGAAAAGCCTGGGCTTCCTGCTTCCGCTATGCCGACGTGGTCAGCCAATAGAATCGCTTTTCTCCGTTCAAATGCAGAGCTCGTCTCCGATTGGACAAACGCGGGGAAAAGACGGAAAAGCTCAGGGGGGGGCGGGAAGGCTGCTGCGTCGTCAAGGCTACCGTCAATGCCGCTTTGTTCGAAGGTCGCTGCGCGTGCGCACCACCGCGGGCTTGTTTATGAGCCATTTGGAGGACACTTCATTCACCACCCCCGTGTATTGTTTGGAATAACTGCCCCGGACAAACTAAACAAAACAAAAAGAAGAATAGGAACAAGACGTGAAATTGTCACATATGGACTTTTGAACCCGTTTGGACTGACTTGGGGGGACATTTATGATGATCCTTTTAGGAGCACTCGACAGCGACTAAGGTAACGCGCAAAAAAGTAGTCGCGTAGTGTACAATAAGGTAGTAATAAAATGGGTGTCGTTGGCGACGCGAAAATGGCGACTGAGGAGAAAACCATAAAACTTCTTTGCCGTGGTTGACTTTTCAGATTTGATATTTGAAAAAAGTCAACCAATGCCAAACGTCTGCTTGTCATTTAAGTGTTTTTATTAAGGGGTGAGCCAGCTGGCACCCCGCTTTAAAGCCCCCACCCCCCGCCCGACCCCCGTGCAGTAAGCCTTTACAGATAACCACATTTTTCCCCCTACATTTCCACTTATTATTTTCGACACCATATTTCACTTTGTGGTGGTGTGTTACTTTGGTTGTTACTATCAAATGAACTTTCCCCCTGAAGCCATTCATGGGACATCAGCCAATCATTCATCTGGTGTCCTTTGGTGTCCTTAAATAATGCTTGGAAATCCCCATGTTCAATGTGCCAAAAGGACGTCGGCCAATCATTTGGTTCCTTTTCTCCGACCGCAGGATGTCGGCGAAAGCCTAGAGCCGGCGGTCCAGATGCGGCTCCCGGAGGGCGCCGATCCGGATACGGCGGCGTCCGGCCAACTGCGCCGCGTGGAGGTGGAGCGCGGCCGGGCGGGCTACGGCTTCACCGTGTCCGGAGAGCGGCCCTGTCTGTTGAGCGGCGTCCTGGAAGGAAGTCCCGCCCACCTGGCGGGACTGCGGCGGGGACAGGGCATCGTGGCCGTGGACGGCGCCGACGTGTCTGGCGCCACGCACGAGGCCGTGGTGCGTCTGATCGGCGGCGCCGAGGGCCCCTTGCGGTTGGTGCTGGCGGTCCTGCCCGACGACCCGCTTCTGACCGGCCCAAAGAGGCTGGGGGCGCCGTGCCGCTCGCTGGCCAAGAAGCAGAGGCCCCTGTCGGAACCGGACATGCGGCGTCGGCGGCTGGAGATCTCGGCGGGTGGCGGCGGCGGCGGCCATGACGGCGGCGGTGGCCAGAGCGCTCCGGGCCGCAAGCTTCCCAACGGCACTCTGGTGGTGGGCTACCTGAGCTCCACAGAGCTGATCCTGAACACGCGGCTCTCGGAGGAGCACGGCCTGAAGTCCATCCGGGAGCGGATCCGCCAGCTGGGCACCGAGCAGGACACGCACACGCTGGTGGTCATGACGCTGACGGGCGACTGCGTGCGGCTGCGCGACGACGCCGGGGCCGTGCTGGCCGCCTTCCCCGCCGAGAACCTGCTCCTGGGGGCCCCCTGCGCCGAGGACCCCCGTTTCTTCTGCCTGGTGACCAGCGCCCACGTCAGCCGGGGCCGCCTGCCGCAAGACGGGCCCCTGAGGGCCTCCTGCCACGTCTTCTACATCGACCCGGAGCTGGCCCGGCACCGGGAGCACGCCGGGATCGCCGGGCGCTTTGGCCTGGACTGCGCCCCGGATCCCCGCGCCCCCGCCACCTGCCCGGAGTTCCCCCGGGCTCCGCCGGACGTGCTCCGTTTGGTCACGCCGCTGTATGGCGACATGGGGGGCGCGGTGGAGAGGCTGCGGGCCAAGCTGGAGACGGAGACGGGCCGGGGGAACGTGGGCGCGGGTGGCCCGGGGAGGAGCCACGGCCCCGAGGAGGCGGTGGCCTCTCTGTGGGACCGTCCCAAGTCCCCGGACGGCGTCCCGGACGGCGTCCCGCCCGACGGGCCCGGGCGGCAGCCGGAGACTCTCTCCGAGTGGCTGGCGGGGCCCGACTCGCTGACGGAGTTTTACGGGGGTCCCCCGCCCCAGCTCCGGTTCCGATTCAAGCCCCCACCCCCGTTGGCACCTTGGGCCGGAGTGGACGAGGTCTGGGAAGAGCCCCCCAAGGCCGGCCGGAGCTGGTTCTCCAAGTCCAAATGGGCCAGATCCGCCAACGGCGACCCGGAGACCCGGGGGACGACGTCCAACGGTGGCGAGCGGAAGCCGGCACCCCCGAGGGGCCGGGTTCCCCCGGACGGGTATGGGTCTGTGGAGATCTTCCCCATGATGCCCCCCAAAGAGGAGTGGACCCAAGCCTTCGCCGAGCGCAAGAACCACGTGAGTCCTCCTCCGGGCCTCTTTTTGATTTGGACTTTTCTCCTAGTAAAACAAAAGAGTTTCAATTGAGATATTTCGTTCCTCTGGAGATCATTTTCATGATCCTCCCCAAAATATACATGCCATGTAATATTCCAATGATTTCCCCCCTTAATAGAAAAAAGACAACTTCTCATGCAATACCTAATTTGTCCACAGGAGGTAACTATAGCTCCGTTTAGGAAAAGGCACCATCACCGTATTTGTCCATTTATCATGAGGCAAATGTGCAGTACGTGTAGCAAGTCGATGTTATGGTCTATAAGTCTATGTCACGAGGCCCGTGTACTTGTCCGTTTGTGACAAGCCTCCGCAAACAAAAAACCAAAAAATCTCCCGGTCCGGGGAGTTTAGTATCCGCGCCGTATTGTCTTTTTTCAGTGACAGCTAAAATGTCAGCCATAGCTTGTGTTTTTGGAGCCTCGCTTCTCGGTGGGAACAAGGTCACACGCGTGGTCGTTAACAGCGCCACGCTTTGCCGTCTCTCGACAGAGCTCCAGCTTTTGGGGACTGGCGGGACTCCGCGCCTCTAGACGACGCCGCCACCGCACCGTCAAGCGCCTGGCTCGATCCCTGGACGACCTGGAGGTAAGCGCCGTTGACGGTGGGACGGACGGGGTGGCTTTCCTTAGCCGGCCGGGGGAGGCCTAAGTGGCCACCGGGCCAGGACCACGTGCTGCGTTGCTTGCGGCGTCCCCATCTTCCAAATGACTTCATTCCACCCGTGTGGCGTGCTTTAAGACGGGCCCGGTGCTTGGTGACACCCCCCTTCGCGGGGGCGGGGAAGAAGCGGCTTGAAGAAGACACGGGGGCGGGAGGTAAACACGGAGGAGGAATTTACCACCGCCAAAAAAGCCAGAGAGAGAGAAAGAGAGAGAGAGAGAGCCAGAGAGAGGGGGAGGGACGGAGACGCCGGGAAATTAAGGAAGCAGAAAGAGCCGGGGTTCCAGGCTGCTGGGACGGGGAAGTAGAGAGAGCCGCCCAGCCGCCCAGCCGGCCGGCCGGGAGGGGGTTCCAGGTTGCTGCCGGGATCTTTGCGCCAATGGAGCCGTTGGAGCGCCATTCATGGAGCTCGGCGTGACACTCCACTCTGTAAGTCTTGATTTTCTTGGACTCGGGGACAGAATTTCCTTCCGTCTGGCCCATGGGACGGATCGTGCCGGCCGTCCGTGGCTTTGTTGAGCGGGAGAAGAATTACGCCGGCCGTCTGATTGTTGGGGGGGGGGCTCAATGTGGGGAGCGCGTTCCGTTACTTGCCGGGCCTTTGGCGGAATCCAATATCAGATGACTTGATGCCCAATTGGCATGGCTTTGGCATTTCAAATCCTGCCATGTTTCTTGATATTCCTTTGTCTTCTTCCAAAGGAATAAATCACTTTGGCGAGGGAGGGAGGGGGGAGGGCTTTGCTTCTTTCAAGCACTTTTTATGAGGGAGGGCTTTTTTTTCTTCTTCTCCGCCCTTCCGGCCCATGAGACGGCGGGACCTCAAGTCGGGAAGCCAACCCTCCTGGCCGATTGGCCCTCGGCGGGACGGGGGCACCAGTCGCTGGGATAATTACACGTGTCGGGTTTCCACTCCATTTGGGGGGCGTTTTGTTGTTGTTCTTGTCATTTTGAAAAAAAAAAATTAGGAGCAAAATAGCAACACGAGGGTGCGGTCACTTCACGTGGTCCCCAGGGCCGGCTGGCTAGGAACCGTGGGGAGCGCTCATTTTACAGAGGTCGTTGCGCCCCCCGTGTGGCCATGGAAGCCCATTTCAATGCGGTGGGGGGGTTGGACGCCGGCCGCTGCGAGCCGGTCTTGGCTTTGGTGGAGCCCAAAAAGTGAAGAAACATTTTCAATGGAATCTTAGGGCAAAACAAAAAGGGGAAAAACTTGTGGTAGCGTGGGAAAGTGCACATATTCAGAGAATGAAATGGCATTACTTTGGAGGAGGAGGAGGAGGAGGAGGAGGAGGAGGGAACCCCCCCCCCCCCCCCCCCCCCCAGTCTTATCGCAGCGGTGGCGGCATCTCTTCTCCCCCAAAAGGAAGTGGCCTTGATGTTATTTTGGTCGGTGGCGGATAACGCCGGCGACGAGCCGGCTCCGTACATCATGAGGCGCGACCCCTCGGCCTTCTCTGACCGCACGCGTTAAATGTGCCTTTCTCACCCCACAGTCCAAATGGGGGTGCTTCCAAAATCCGGCACATAAAAGGCGCCACCGACTTCATATGGTTGCAATTTATCCCCATGGCTTTTTTTTTTTCCTTTTCCGACCGAGAGCCCAGTGCTTGCATGGAAAGGGGGGGGGGGGTGGTTTCGTGAGGGGGGGTGGCGAGTCCCCGTCAACGTCGGATAGACGGCGTGGACGACGGGGCGGTTGCCCAGAGATCCTTGTAGGTCCGGTCTATGTCAAATTTCAGGTTTTCCCCTCCCTCTCTACCCTTCCTTCGACTTGCACAGACACGGTGGGCCGGGCGGACGGGCGGTCTTTGGGCGGGCGTCAGGCTTTGGGCGGGGAGCGCTCGCTCAGGTATGCGCGCGCGCGCAACTACTCTGCCGAGTTGTCGGGGAAAACAATGAGCCTCAAAAAGAGGCTTTCTTTCAAGAGGACGTGGAACTTTAACGCCGTAAGTAAGGCATTTCAACTTTCCTCCCCCCTCCAGCTCTTCTCTTTTTTGGGTCGAGTCAGCAGTTTTTCTTGCGGTTCACCCCAACACTCGCAAACCACTCTTTGGAGGGGGGGGGGCTCTGTTCTATGGTTCTTGGTTCAGCCAGCGACGCTTTTTGGGAATACCAAGAGAGACGGCGTGTCCAGACAAGTCTTGGCGAAATGCTGTCTTTTGCGCCGGCGCCTTTTCTACAAGTCTATGTTTGCGGTCACCTGAGCTATTAAAAGCTGCTCCAAATTTGGGGAAACATGACATCACCACACCGCCGTGGCTTTTTTTTTCTTCCTCAGAAGCTACGGCTAGTTTGAGCTGGAGCTTGGTCTTTGTTTTTTCTGGTCGGGGGGGGGGGGGGGGTCAAAGAGACACGCAGATGGTCGGCCCGCCTTTGCTTCAAAGCGCCCAGGCGCAAGGAGGGGCCTCGGGGTGGAACCCGGCAGCTGGAGGCTTGTAAAAAATAAAAAATAAAAAAAAAGGCCTCGCTGGAGCGGAGCGCACATGTGGCCGGCCGGCCGGCTGGCGTTGCTTTGGAAAGAGGGCGGCCTCTCACCCCCATCTTTCTTTCTTCTCTTTCAGTCGGCGGCTTCCTCGGACGGCGGTGAGTACGAGTCCAATCGGCGTGAAGCGGGGGGGCCGGCGGCCGAGCCTTCCGTCATCCGTGGGAATTCGGCGGTCGACACCCGGCCGCGGCGGCCCACCCAGACGGCGGACCACCCTGACGGCGGACCACCTTTGCCCCCGCAGACTACGGCGGCGTGCAGTTGCAGGGATGCTGCAGCCGCGACAGCCTGGACAGTAACGGCAGTCTGGCGGCCGGACGGCGGCGGCGGGGGATACCGGAAGGGGGCGCGGCCGGCTGGGCCGCCTGCTTCGAGGGCCTCCTCCAGGACCCCGTGGGCGTCCGCTACTTCTCGGTAAGCGGCCCGAAAGGGCGCTCCCCATGCGGTGGCGGCGGTGGCGGCGGCGGCCGATGCTAAGTTGTCGTGCCGTCCGTCTGGGCAGGAATTCCTCAAGAAGGAGTTCAGCCAGGAGAACATCTTGTTCTGGCAAGCCTGCGAATACTTTGGCCGCGTTCCCGCCAGCGACAAAAAACAGGTGAGTGGCGGCTACGCGTGACCGGCGACATCTACACGATTGGCGGCACCTTGCCTCTCACGCGGCAGCTGTCCCGGAGAGCCGGCGAGATTTACGACAGCTTCCTGTCCAGCCGGGCCACCATGCCGGTCAACATCGACAGCCAAGCCCAGCTGGCCGACGACGTCCTCACGTCCCCCAGACCCGAAATGTTCAGGACGCAGCAGCTGCAGGTAAAGGTTGGGACGGAGGAGTGGGAGGAGCTCCATCATTTCTGGGACGGGTTTAAGCTCACTGCCGCCGCCGCCGCCGCCGCTTCCGTCTGTCGCCAGATCTTCAACCTGATGAAGTTTGACAGCTACTCCCGTTTCCTCAAGTCCTCCCTCTACCGGGAGTGCTTGCGCGCCGAAGCCGAGGGCCTGCCCTTGCCGGATCCCTACCAGATCCCCTGCAGTCCGGCGCCGTCCAAGCACAGCGCCGGCTCGGACCGCTCCGCCGTTTCCACTCCCAAGAAGGTGCTTTGGGGTGACCGGGGGAGGGGTACGCGGCCTTTTGACGGGCGGAAGGCCTCACGTCCGTGGTGGCCGCCGCGCAGGACTGCGGGAAGGCGCGGCCCGGCGGCGGAGGCGGCGGCTCGCTCAACGAGGACGGCAGGGACGAGAGCGGCGAGAAAAAACGGGGCATTTTCTTCTCGTGGTCTCGCAACCGCAGCTTTGGCAAGGGTCCCAAGAAGAAGGAGGTCGGCGAGTTAGGTAAGAGCGCCACCCCGGGCGGTCACGCCCAAGCTCTCCACGCCACTTTAAACGTGGCTCCGCCCCAACGCGCAGACTATTGGGCCGGTCACGGGCGGAGGGAGTCGCAGGGCTCCTTGTCGTCTAGCGCCAGCCTGGACACGGCGGCGTCCTGCTCGGCCGGCAAGACGGAGGAGGTAAGATTGTGCCGGGCGAAGCGGGGTCACTCTGGCCAGCCCCCCTCTGAGCCGGCCGGCCGGGGGCCCCGACTCCTCCCTTTCAGCCGTCCCCGAGACGCTGCAAGGTGACGCTGCCCGACGGCTCCCGCTCGTCCGTGGCCCTGCGCCCGGGCGCCTCCGTGCGAGACCTCCTCCAGGTCGTGTGCGCCGGCGTCGGCGTCAACGTGGCGGCGGTGGACCTCTTCCTGGTCGGGGGGGAGAAGGTGAAGGGAAAATGCGCTCTCCCGGCCCCCAGCCCCCTCGGGGCTGACGCCGTTGCATTTTCTTTCTCTTAAAGCCTTTGGTTTTGGACCAAGACTGCGTGACCCTGAGCTCGCGAGAGCTGCGACTGGAGAAGAGGACCCTGTTTCGGTGCGCCCCGCCCCGGTGGCCGATGGCACGTCGGCACGTTCGCCCTCAAGCGGCCTTTTTTTTTTTCCCTCGCTTCAGGCTGGACCTGGTTCCCATCAACCGCTCGGTGGGGCTGAAAGCCAAACCGGGAAAGCCCGTGGCCGAAGTTTTACGTCCGGTGGCGGCCAAGTACGGCCTCCCGCTGGCCGAGCTGGTGG
Source organism: Stigmatopora nigra (assembly GCF_051989575.1). Taxonomy (NCBI): domain Eukaryota; kingdom Metazoa; phylum Chordata; class Actinopteri; order Syngnathiformes; family Syngnathidae; genus Stigmatopora; species Stigmatopora nigra. The sequence continues at coordinate 10,087,716 of NC_135527.1, read as the reverse complement.
TGAAAATAGTAAGTGCTCTGTTGGTTGGGTCGTGTGCTTTTGGCTGGGTTAGGGTCGAATGGGCTCACTGAATGGCTAACTGCTCTGTCGCAGGCGGGCCGGACGGAGCCGTTGGACTTGGGAGCCCCCGTCTCTACTCTGGACGGCTTGCGGGTGGTGCTGGAGCGGGGCCACGCGCCTTTAGCCCAAGGTATCGAATGGGAGCAAAGCAAGGGGGCGGGGGGTCTTTTCCTGAAGTGCCTCTTTTGGTCATGCTAAGTGGATGGAAGGATTTCCATTTGAAAGGTTGCCTCGCATGACAACAAGAAAAATGGCTAACCACGGGGACTAACCACTAAAAAGCCACCATTGTCTTTCGCCAGAGGCGTCCGAGAGCACTCACCTGAAAAAGTCGGCGCCGCCCGGGAGCCTTTCGGCGACAGTGAGTCCGTCTCCTTCACGCTGGGGGGGGCCTTGTCTGGGCTGGGCTGGGCTGGGGGCTTTTTCCCACTCACTCTGACCCGGAGCTGGCTCTCTCTATCTCTCTCTGTTTCTCTCGCACGCTGGCCGGTCGTCGTTACGTCTGCAGGGAGAGTCCCGGAGGTGGGCCACGCCCGAGGAGGTTGGCGGGAGAGAGTCCGGAGCGGACTCGGCGCTCCCTGGCCAAAAGAGAAACCAGAAAAAGATTAATGTAGACGAAGCCGAAGGTAACGCTGCCCCTCGCCTATCGGCCGGCGTCAGCCACCCGTGCGCCGTCCCTTTCCGGTGGGAATGCCGCATTCCCACTTCAAACGGACGGAACGCAGACGGAGAGAAAAAGCCGTGGCCCCCGCCCCGCTAGGCCTCCGCCACTGCCCGTCGCAAGAGAGCCACCTCCTTCCCTTTGGTGTTGCGCGCTCGCTTGGTGGCTCGCCGTCGTCCGCCGTCGTCCGCCGTCGTCCGCCGTCTTCATCCCGCCAGAATCCTCGAGCCGTTTTTTTTTGTTTGTTTTTTTTCCCCCCCGCTCAGAATTGTTGGAGCTGCTGAGTCGGGCGCAGAGCAGCCGGGCGGACGACCAACGCGGCCTGCTGAGCAAAGAAGACTTGGTGCTCCCCGATTTCCTGCGGCCCCCCTCCCCGGAGCCCCCGAGGCCACGTCGGCAGAACGCCGGCCGCCCCCAGAGTCCCGGGTCCCCGCCGGCGTCCGGCCGGCCGCCCCTCGGCGCCCGGCCCCGCCTCCGTCCGGCGGAGGAGGAGGAGGAGGACGGCGGGTCGCCGTTGCCGGCCTTCCCGTCGCCCGTGCCGTCCCTGGAGGGGAGCCTGCCCGAGGCCAACTTCACCCCGCCGCCTCTTCCGCTTCTTCCGCCGACCTGCCCCGGAGCCCGAGACGCAGAGGCAAAATCCCGTCCAGGTGTGTGTGCGGCCAAAGTTCCTTTGGGGGGAAGGCCGACGGCCCGCGGGGCAAATGGACGTCCGATTGGCCCCAACGGGGAGGCGGATGCTGGCGGATTTGGAGATTGAGAGCCCTTTGCCAGGCCTTCTTCTTTTGGCTTCCGTGGCCTCCGTTTGGACCAGCCAATCCACGGCGTGTACTCGTCTTTCTGGGAATAAAAGCTCGGCCGTCGCTCGGTCTCCTCCCGCCCCCACATCCTGATTTCCCGGCGTCCCGGTCCGCTCTCCGATGGAATAGTTTGGAGGCCGCTTTAGACTCTCCAAAAAGTCGTTAGCCGGGAAACCCATTTGACAGCAATGAGAGAAGAGTTACCGAGGCGTATATATCGAGAGGCAAAAAGCAATTGAATGGCGGGCCGTATTTTACAAACAATGTCATCAAGATGGACCCACCGTGGATTTAGACAAGAAAGCGGATGGCGTGACCCAAACTTGGCCACCTACTTACTATACGAGCAGGGTCATCAGCTACAAGGGAACATTCTCTTTGGCCGCTAGAGGGCGACATCGCACAGGCAAAAGCCCAGCCGGGTTCAATCAACTAGTGACGAAAGATCATGCCAAGTTGTATTTACTCCATTCCTAAAATACAGGAATCGTTTTTAAAAAGGACCCAAAATGTAATGCGATAGACACACACAGTGTATATATCTATAGAGAAGTTGCAATCTGACACAAAAAGCATATCTATCAATCCAAAACGCTTGGATGATCCTTTAAAAAAAAACGATACGATTCAACACAGTCTGCAAAGTCAGCAAAATTGCTCTCCCCCAAAAAGTGAGCGCACGTGCCGTGTGACGAACCATTTGGACGCACTTCCTGATTACACAATCCCCACGCACCGCGTCACCCTCTTCTGGATGGAGGTCAGCTGTCGGAGAGCCACCCGGCCACTTGCGCAACACCGGACGGAGGATGCCCCCCACCCCCAGTCCCAGCAAACGCCTTTCAACTCCCTCAAAACACAATTTGTCCGCTTGGAGGGAGGGGTGGGGGGGGGTAAAAAAAGTTTTGGAGAAAGGGCAGTTGCGTTTGTTTTTGCCAGTCAACGTGCCTTTTTTTTCTTCTTCTTTCCTTCCAGGTGGTGCCGAAGAGAGGGAGCCCGGGGGGGAGCACCCGGAGCCGGGCCCCAGCTTGCGGGGCTACGCGGCCCAGCTGCGCCAGTGCCAGAGCCGGATGAGCGCGGCCCGCCGGGGGCCCTCCGGGGGCCCGGACGACCCCCGACGGACTCCCCCCGGCCCGGAAGACCTTTTCAAAGCCACCGTGGTCTAACTGTTGCACTTTGGCCAGGCCCAAAAAAGGCCACCATGAAGGACGGACATTCTCGCCGGCGAGGGGGGGAAGCATTCGTGCGCCGTTGCCGTCAAAAGGAGAGAAAGGCAAAGCGGTGTGCCGTCAGTCAGCGGACGGACAAAAGTGCTTTTGGCAAAAACTGACTGCAAATGGGGGAGCGAAATAAGACGGCTAACAATGAGGCACGCCTTGTTTGCTTCCAATCTAGTTAACATTCCCAATAGTAAAATGACTCCTCCCGAGAAATCTTGTTTGACTTTTTTTTTAAACAAAACCCTTGAAAAGGGTCTTCTGGTCGGGTCCACCCCGCCTCCCTCCGATTGAGCAATTTGGACTGGGTTCGACTCTGGGGGCGGGCCGTCGGGCGGCGTGCGAGGACGACGACGACGATGACGCAAAGGCTGGCCCCCACGCGGGACAGGATCCAACTTGCGCGGCGCAGAGAGCCTTAAAAGTTGGGCGCGTGACGTGACAGGCGCTTTCCTCTCCTCTTCTTTTTTTTTCTCTTCCTCCCGTTTGGAATCCCCGGCCGACTGCGGCGGATCGCCCGTGCCGACGCATACTTGCGACATGACACAAGCGTTCTTCCTTTTCCTCCCGCTTGCTCTCTGCGTGCCGGCGGTGAGTGAAAGGCGCGACGCTGCGGGGAACGTGGGAGGAAAAGGGGGCACATCTGGGCTGCTTTTTCTTCCTTCTCCCCAGGTGACCATCTCCAACCAGACGGACGCCAAGGGTCCCCGAGGTAACCTGACCCGATTACGTGCCGGCCGCTCTTGTCCCGTCCGTCCTGGCTGCTTTTTCTTTTTGCGCAACTCCCGCTCTGTCCGCTGACGACTCCATTGGCGTTACGTGCGTTGACGTCCTTTGGCTATTGAAACGGAATGAGTGAGAAGGGGATAGGGGGGGTCAAGTGGAAGGAACGCAGATGGAGTTCTCTATTTGGCACGTGACAACTTGAAGGCGATGCAAACGTCCTTTCCCCCTCTCCCCGCAGTCGTCACCACCGGCGGCCAAGAGTGCGCGCTGCCATTTCGCCAAGGCGGCCAGATTCATCACGGCTGCGTCCGCGTCCTGGCCTCCAGACCCTGGTGAGAATGTCCTAGAAAAGGCCATCCCCGCCCGTGGGCGTGGCGCTCAAGTATGTGGCGCCTTTACCCGCAGGTGCTCTCTGACGGCCAATTTTGACCGAGACCGCCAGTGGGGGTTCTGCGCCCAGGAGCCGGGGCCGCCCAACGGTGAAGGCCTCGCCCTTTCCGCGGCCCTAGCCGCTTCCGGCGGCTGACCCTCCGACCCCCTTTTCTACCAGAAGGATCCCGATCGGCGGCGGGTGCGGTCCGGCCGTGGCGACGGGCGGGCCATCCGTGTGGCTGTCAGAACGGCGGTCGGTGCCAGGCGACGGCGGCGGCGGCGGCAGAGTGCTCCTGCCCGGCGGGCTTTTCTGGGAGTTTTTGCCAGCACCGTGAGTGAATCGAGGGTCCCCTTCCCAAGCCGAAGATGCTTAAAATCAAGGGTCCACTTTTCTTCTTTCAGAGCGCTGCTACGAAAGCGGCCACCTGCGCCATTACCACGCCGGACAGTCTTGGGGCCGCATTCACCTGCGCACCGTGGAGCAGTGCACCTGCGTCGGCGGCGGCGGCGGCGGCGAGGTGCGGTGCCGGCCCGCCCGCTACACGGGTGAGTCTCGGTGCAAGCGGTCCGGGCCCCTCCCTACATTTTCATCCCTGTGGATGAATGCCAAGAGCAGATGACTCACGGTGACTAAGCCAGGGGGAAATGGGACACGCCCGGCAGGGTGTCCGTGGTCGTGCTCACGCTGCGCTGACGCGGGGCGGGGCGGGGCGGGCGGGGCCCCACGCAAAACCCACTTTGCTTTCCTCGTCCAGCCTGCCTCTCCAACCCGTGCCAGAACCAGGGGCGGTGCCGGACCATCGCCACCACGGGCGAGAGTGTGTGCCACTGTCGCCGTGGCTACGGAGGACCCCGCTGTAGCCTGGGTGAGCGCCACCGCCGCCGCCACCGCCGCCACCGCCATTGGCCGTGCCCCGTTCTAGCGCCAGGCGCCTTCTCCAGAGCCGGAGAGCCGGTGCTACGAGGGGCGGGGCGCCGCCTACCGCGGCCTGGCGTCCACGGCGGCGTCCGGCGCCCCCTGCCTGCCGTGGGATTCGGAGCTGCTGTACGACGAGCTCCACCTGGGCACGGTGCGCCACGCCGCCCTCAAAGGCCTGGGGCAGCACGCCTATTGCAGGTAGGCGGCGGCGCGCTAATCGGACCGGCTACTTTTTCCACGGCCAACCGATGGCGCGCCGGTGAGCGCAGGAATCCCGACGGAGACCAGAAACCGTGGTGCTACACGTTGAGCCGGAGCGCCATCTCGTGGGAGTACTGCGCCGTGCCGCCCTGCAAGGCGCGAGTGTGTGAGTGGCATTGGGGGTAGAGGGGGTTACCCCCAGTGTTTTGCCCCATCCAATCCAAACGCAGCAATAACAGCCACCACTGGGGGCAGTCTCCTCTCGCAGGACCAAGGCGGCCAAGGCCAAGGCCACGTGCGGGAAAAAACACAAGAAGAGGCCGCCGGCGGCGGTACGGGGCCGGATCATGGGAGGCAGCGCGGCCCTGCCCGGCGCCCATCCTTGGATGGCGGCCATTTACATCGGGGGCGACGACTTTTGCGCCGGGACCTTGATCGCCTCCTGCTGGGTGCTGTCGGCGGCGCACTGCTTCTTCCGCAAGTAGGTGTGCCGCCGAGGCGGCTGCCTTTTTTGAGGCCGTTTGGAAAAGAGTCTCTTTTGGACGGGGTGCGAGCAGCCCCCCCAAGCGGGACGTTCGCGTGGTCCTGGGCCAGCACCTCTTCAACGTCAGCGGTCCGGAATCGCGCTCCTTCGCCGTGGACAAGTACGTCCTCCCCAAACGCTTCTCCGTCTTCAACCCCACGCGCCACGACATCGGTAAGGCGGGGAGGGGCGGGCCCAGGGCGAGCGCACGAGGGTCACCCGGCCAAAGCCCTATTAAAAAAGGCCTTTCCATGCAGTTCTGGTCAAGCTGAAGAAGCAAAACGGGCGTTGCGTCAAGCGGACGCCGTTCGTGGGGCCCATCTGCCTCCCCGACGGCGGCGTGGCCTTCCCCGACGGCTACTGCTGTTCCATCAGCGGCTGGGGGCACGTGCACGAAGGTGAGTGTCACGTGTAGGCGTGGCTACACGCCACACACAACGCAAGCGAGGTGGGGACAAAACCAGCGGACAGGCCGTTGCCATGAAAAGGCAAATCTAATATGGGAGAGCCCGCTGTGATGCAAAGGTTAATGACTGCCGTCCCATTGAGTGCCAATGAACCCCCACCCCCAGGAGACAATAGGTATTCCAACCTGCGGGAGGCGGGCGTCAGGCTGATCCGCCACGAGGACTGCAGAAAGCCCGAAGTGTACGGCGACCACGTCACCGGCGACATGATTTGCGCCGGCATCCGCGGCTGCGTGGACGCCTGCCAGGTGAATTGGACGTCTGGCGGCCCGGTCGGCGTTCCGTGCCGGTCCGACCGGAGCCGCTAGCGCGCTTTTTCTTCTCCAGGGGGACTCCGGGGGCCCGCTAGCCTGCGCCAAGGACGGCGTCCACTTCCTGTACGGGATCGTCAGCTGGGGGGACAAGTGCGAAGCGTCGGGAAAACCGGGCGTTTACACCAAAGTGGCCAACTACGTGGACTGGATCAATTCCGTCATCCGACGGACGGCTCCCAAGACGTGAATGAAAACAAACGCTCCGGGACGTCCACTTGTTTCGATTCGGGCTCAAATGACGGGCGGACCGGGGACCAACGACAAGTTTCTTCTACCACCCTCACGGAGAAGGGGACGAGAGCGGCGTGGAAAACCCGATGAAACTATCCATTACACCTGATCCTAATTTGCTTTTAAAAAGGTCAAAGCAGAACAAAGATATCGTACATAGCTGCACTTCTAATGTTTACTCCATTTAAAGACATCCATCTTGTTTCATAATACATCAAATTGCCGAAACGCATACCTGTCAACCTCGAACCATTTGTGATCTTACCAAATTTTGTTTTCGCCCTTACATATATGTATAAATACATGGAAAATCTTACCACTTTACTTTACCAGACCAGAAACAGCTGATCAAATGAAAGTAAACATAAACAAGGGAACAGGAAACGGAAATCACATGGTGAAAGTGTTACAAAACGAAATGTTTATCATGATCTTTTTTTTTTAGCCAATCAGAGGCGCCGGTACATATATCACTTGGCAGACATGCGTTTCCGGGAAGAAACAATGGCGGATGGTGAAAAATGGCTAGAAAGTGCCTTAATTTATTTTTTTTTCTCAAAATCACCGTTTAGCGTACCATTTTCATGTGTACAGCGTACCAATATAAAAATGGGCTTTCAGTTGTACCAATTACGGCGAGAACGTACCAGTTGACAGGTATGGAAACGTGATTCAATTCAGCCCTTTCCATTTGTTATTGTTCCCCGTGGAATCAATAACGAGGGTGTCCGCCAGAGGGAAAGTCTCCCTATGACTTAAGAGAACAAAATGGCATTTACATAGCGAGACTGTCGCCTGGCGGACGTTTTTGGTATTGCAAAGAAAGGAGGATCTCTGTCTCATCTCAATTAGGTCACCAAAATTAACTCCTTTTTCATTTGACTTGAGTCTTGAGAGTTTATTTTGCTTACTCAACTGAAATAAGGCACGAGAGGGTTTGAAGAAAGATGTAGTAGGAAATGGCAGCACTTCTTACCTTGGTCGAGTCGCACAGGTGGATGGACGTCAAGTGTCAAACGTAATCCAAAGTCCTCATGATATTGACCTTCCAGTAAAGGTTGATTTGTTGGCCGCAGACCTCATTCGGAGCCATTTGACGCGCAAAAAGAGGCGTGCAAACAAACCATAACAATCCGAAAAAAGACGCCAAACAAACGTGCTCGTGCTTTCCTTTTCCTGGCCTCTCCGCATTTCATATCCGGACGCCGACGTCGTCATCCGTTACAAAGTGGCTAGGGGCGGGGAAGTGGGGGGAGTCACGCCCCAACTCCATGGCAGCTCACAAATAAGCATAAGCATACACACACACTTTTTTTTTAATTCTCTACAAGTGTATACAGACACAAAACTGCACAGATGTACAAATAGTTCGTAGGTGTGGACAGAGGAAGACGTCGTCTCTTCCCTGACAAATCTCCACTTGTCCACAGGAGGGCGATATGGGACCGCCAATCAGCGAGTGGTCCATTGGCATTGTGTGTGTGTGTGGGGGGGGGGGGGGGGGGCTGGCGGTCCCAAAGGCCGGCGTCACACGCTGCTGGTGTGGACGGTGGAGGCGGAGCCGCAACTGACCAGCGACAGCTCCGCCTCTTCCGTTTCCGTTTCGGAGAGCGCCCCCGCCAGGAGCGGCTGCGCCCCGCCGCCAGTGGGGTCCCATCCGTCCTCGGGGATGGGCGCCATCCGGCCGCCGTTCCGACAGTCGGGGTTGGGCGAGGACGAGGGCGGAGCCGCGGGGTTCTTGAAGGCCTGGCCTACCCCGGCCCCGGCCGCCTTGGCGCCGGCGCCGTAGCGACAGCGGATGTAGCTGGAGAAGGCTCTCCTGTAGGTCTTGTTGAAGAGCGTGTAGACCAGCGGGTTGACCCCCGACGAGATGTAGCCCACCCACACAAAGACGTTGAGCAGCTCGTGCAGCAGAGACTCGTCGCAGGCGCCGTCGCCGCACAGCACCAACGTCACGTTGGTGATGAAGAAAGGACACCACATGACCAGGAAGAGGAAGAAGACGATCCCCAGCACCTGCGGCATAGCCAGACCGCTGGGACCGGGAGGGGAGGGAGGGGAGGGAGGGGGGGGAGAGCCCGGGGCGGGAGGGAGCCCGTCGCAGATACCCGGCCCACCTTGGAGGCCCGCCTCTCGTTCTTGATGGCCTGCATCATCCCGCGTCGGCCACGCGCGGCGACCGGCGAGCTGGGCTGCGACGCTGAGCCGGGGGAGACGCCGCCGCCGCGCTCCGACGGCGAGCCACCCGGGAGGAGGCCCCCCGAGACGAGGCCCGGCTCCGACGCGCCTGTGGCCAGGGAAGGCGACAGTCGTATAAGGGGTCCCCGTTACACGCACGGCCAAGCTCACCTGGCGCCCGCACCTCGGCGGGGGCCCGGCAGGGTTGCGGGGCGGCCTCGCGCAGGAAGACGGTGGCCTGGCGCTGCAGCACTTGGACGGTGAGGCCGTACGTGACCACCATGATGACCAGCGGGATGAAGAAGGCCACGAAGGAACCCATCAGGATGAAGCGCTCCTCGTTGAGCACGCAGCTGCCGTTGACAAACACCTTGTCCTCGTGGCGGAGGCCGATCACCGGGATGGGCGTGGAGACGGCTGCGCGGACGGTGGTCGAGAGAGCCGGGCCCCGGACTGATGCTAACAAGCTCCACCCCCCAAGGTGCCCCAACAGACACAATCCCTCCCACCGGCGGCCCGGGCCTCACCTACGGACACGGTCCAGACGGCGGCGATCTTCATCATGGCTTTGGTCCTGGAGTTGAAGCGGCTGTGCTCGATGGGGTTGCGGATGGCCACGTAGCGGTCCAGCGAGATGGCGCACAGGTGCATGATGGAGGCGGTGGAGAAGAGCACGTCCAGGTAGATCCACATGGGGCACAGGGCGTCGGGCAGGGGCCAGGCGTAGTCTGTCTCCAACGCAGGGTAGGGGCGCACGTTGGGTCAGAGGCTAGGGCGGGTGGGATTTCGTGGGACTCACCGTAGAGGACGTTGATGAGGGAGACGGGCATGACCAGGATGCCCACCAGCATGTCGGCCACCGCCAGAGACCTCAGGAAGAAATTGGTGGCGTTTTGGAGCTTCTTCTCCAGCGACACGGCCAGGATGACCAGGATGTTGCCGCCCACCGTCAGCGCGATGACCACCAGGATGAGCAGCGCCGGCCAGTTCTTCCTCTCCTCCCCGGGTGCCCCGTCCGGGGAAGGGACCCCCGCCCCCGCCCCCGCCGCCAGGCTCCGGTTGAACTGCGGCCAGGAAGCCCCGTCCTCGCCGCCGCCCATCCCAGACGGCGGAGCCTCAACCCTTGGGGGCTCGGCGAGGCATCAACGGAGACTTACTCGGGCGCTTTGGGGGGAGCCAGTCCCACGGGGGGCTTTTCATTTCCAGTCGGCCGGGCTCCCAGGCCGCCTCCTCCTGCGGGACCTGGGGATGGAGTCAACAGTTGCAGTGGCGGACGAACGAGCGATGAGGAGAAGAAGAAGAAAAAAAAAAAAAAGACGGTATCGAGTGTCGTCGCGCCTCTGGCTTCTTGTCCATTTAAGGACAAGGTGTAGTAGCCGTTAGCTTTAGCATTGGGGCCGTGGGACGGGCCCCCGTTTTTCGGGACGTCCCCATGACGGAGAGGCCCCTTCTCCCTCCCGACCGCGGCCACGCCACGTCCTGCCGGCGGCCGGCCGCCTCATCTAATGGAACCGGGCAGATGGGACGCCATTAGGCCGGGCCACGGGCGGATTGACCCGCCGTGCGCGTCAGCTACTTTGGAATGCCTTCCGTCTGGCCAGCTGCCACAACGCATTTGGCCCGCTGCCGTAACGGCTCCCGAACGAACGCCCAAGGGCGGACTCGGGAGGGGAGGCGCCTCCCACGCGTTTCGTCAGCTCGGAGGTGACCCGAGTGGAACTTTTGGGCCGGCGCTCTATGGAGACGACCATTAGGCCAAAGCTGACGCCCTCCTTTGCCCCTAAAAGCATGCAAAAGGGCCCGTTTCGCCCACTCGACATGGCTTCCCCATTCAACTAGGAAGACTTTGTTTTTTTTTTTCTGGCACACCACTTCCATTCTTAGCAGGAAAAATAGGGTCTGGACCAGACTTTGGAGGGGTTGCGCGTGCATCCCGGCCTCCACATTGCGGGCGCTGTGTGGCCGACAGCGGAAAACACACAGCATGCACAATGAGGAGACCGCGAGCCGCCGTTTCCTCGGCGACGGGCGGCAAAGAGCCCTCGACTGTGGAAGCGGAGAAACGCCGGCGTCCGTCCGTCAGGACCTACGCGCGGCCCATACTAACGAGGCGGGCCGCCGCTTCCCCCCGTCACTCGCCGTTTGACGGGCGGCGAGATAAATGGCGGCCGGCGGCGAGCCACGCTCTCAGACTAATTGAAGGCCACGGGATGTCGTGACCGTCAAGGGCGGCCCGCCAAATCTTGGCCGGGCCCGAGCGTGTTGACGGCGGAAACGCGCGATCTGGCCAAGGTTTTTTCGGAGGGAGGGCCCATCGCTCTTGACTTCCGACGCCCGCTACGCCTCCTCCGTTTGGGCTAAAGGTCAGGCGGTGGAAAAGGACACGGGCGTCCTTGAAGCCGTCCGTTCCGCCACGCACCTGGGCTTTAATGGCGCTCCGTCATTTAACGCGGGGTCAAGCACGTGGGTGGGAGGAGCGACTCCCCCGTCCCAAAGCCCGCAGCCGGCCAGGGAGGGCGGAGGAAGAATACGGACGCCATCTCGGAGAAGCCCGAGTTTGAGAAGCACGCTGGATTGATTCTCCCGCTTTTGGGGGGGGGGGGGGGGGGGTTGGACGTGTATGGCCCTATTTTGGGGGAAGCCTGAGCTGGCACTGAAACCCCGCCCACGACCACGCCTCAGCCGCCGGACGAAAGAGCCGTGGCCCCCTAGCCACCAATCCCAGTGGAACCCCCCAGCCCCCTCAAACCCCTACCCCCTTATCTCCAATACGCGTCGCATCGGTGCCAGGCGGCTGCATGCGTCAAAGCGAAGAGAACACAGACAAGAGACGGCGACACCAGGGACGGTGTCCGCCCCCCTTCTTACACACACACACCTCACTCACCTTACCTGCTCACGGCGTCTAATTGCTCCTCCGGCTGCGGTCACCTCGGTGTCTGCGTTGTGGCGTCGCGGCGTCGTCTCCTTCCACAGCCGTGCGTTCCGGTTGGGCTGCTCGAACAGGCAGGAAGGCAGAGAGGGAGGGAGGCAGGCAGGCAGGCAGGAGGGCAGGCAGGAGGGCAGGCAGGCGTGCAGTGCAGCAATGCCGCTCGAGAAATATGGTGGTGGTGGTAGCGGTGGAGGGAGGTGGAGGGCAGAATAAATCAAGCACTCGTGTGGTAGCTCTCTCTCTCTCTCTCTCTCGTGCTAAAGGCGTTTAAAATCCGCGAGGAAAAGTTGCAGCGGTGGCGACGGCCACCTCTCACGTTCCGATCTGGCGTGGCGGCGTGCACGCGCCGAAGGCTCGTGCGCGACACTGCAGGAGGGACGCCTGTTTGGAATCAATAAAGCCAGCGTTGACGGGGGCGAGCCTCATTCACATTCTCCTTTTTGGTCTCATTCATTTTTTTTCGACGTCACGACCAATAAAAGGGCCGTTAAGGAGGGAAAGAGAGGCGGCCATACAGGTCTCTAGAACCTGCTGCCATGGACGACCATAGACGTCTAAAATACAGGAGAGCAATTCACAGACGAAAGCGGATTCTAAAAAAGAACACGCCGACTTTCTTTTAAGGCGCTGGCGGCGGCCACGGGCCAAACGCTTCCGTCACGGTCGTCAGCTGGGGGCCACCCACCGGCGTGCGTGATCGCCACTTACACCAGAAGACGGCAGCACCATGGCCTACTTTATCTCTGACTAATCTCCATCCATCCATCCATCCATCCATCCATCCATCCATCCATCCATCCATCCATCCATCCATCCATCCATCCATCCATCCATCCATCCATCCATCCATCCATCTATCTGACTCTCTCTTCACGTGACATTGTGATGACAATTGACCAGAAAGCAAAGGGCCCATCGGACATAGGTCTTCCCGTGGGCCTTGTTTTAGCTCCAAATGTCAAAGGACAGCCACAAGAGGACACAAAAAGTCTGCGGGTGGAAATAAAAGAGCTTCTTTATTTGAAGGAGGGAGGAGGGAGGGAAGGAGGGAGGAGTCCCTCCACCATTCCCTCCGTCAGTGGCACACGACATTGCACTTTTTTGACAACAATAAAACACGTCTTTGAAGAAAACACTTTTGCCAACGGCGGATAAAAAAGGGACAAACAACATAGACAAGCTTTAAACACAGTCAATATTTACAGCCCAACGTGCTGAGGTTTGCGGGGGTGACGGCGGGCCACGCTCAAGCGGACGCCTGCTTCTCCACGACGTCCACGTCTATCAACGGCAGCAGCGCCACTCGGAAAAACACCCTGGACGGGAAGAAAAAGCTCGAGCGCCGCTGGCTTCTGCCCGGGGTGGGCCGGGTGCACTTACGGGTGGGCGTATTTCTGGCGGACGGCGTTCAGGTTGCCGCTGGGGGGCCGGGCCAGCGCGGAGTGAAGGCGCCGCGCCACCGGCCCCACCTCGGCCAGGGCGTAGCCGCTGTGGAAGCGCAGGACGGGCGTCTGCCGGCGGCAAAACAGCCACGCACGTCAAGGAGAGGGCAGCCGGCCGGACGGCGGGCGGGGCCCACCCGCACGGCGCTTACCCATCCTTGCAGGTCTTTGGCCAGCAGCGCCAGCAGCAGGCAGGCCGCCGCCAGCAGCGAAGCTCGCTCCCGGGCCAGCTCCACGTCCATCAGGCTCATCTCGCAGTAGTAGCGGGCCAGCGTCAGCGTGTCCATGCCCACGCCGGCGCACTGCATGCACAGAGGCAAAGGCCGGTGGCGCAAAGGCCTCTTGGTCTTGCCGACCAACGGCCGAGAAGAGAGCTCCCACCTTGGCGTAGCGACGCAGGAAGCTGTAGGCGATGGGGATGCCGATATCGAAGCCCAGGGCGCTGAAGATGCGCGACTCCATGGAGAGGAACTGCTCCTTGTCGTACGTGTCGTCGCAGATGTAAACAAAGTCTTCCACGCACGGCGGGCTGCGCTCCTGCCATAAGAAAAAAAACAACAACAATTTGAAATCAATAAACAGCTCGGCGACCCGCGGACGTCCGTCCGACTGGCACCTCGAACTTGCAGGCGATCATCAAGGCGGCCGAGCCCAGCAGCTGCAAGCTATGGCGGGCCACGGGCGTCCGGGCCAGGAAGTGGTCGGTCAGCTTGACGGCCAAGTACAGGGTCTCGTGGTACAGCTCAAAGTTCTCCTGCGGAGGAGGCGGCGCCGTCATGCGTCGGGACTGGCCCGACAAGCCCCCCACCGGGCCACCGGCCCACCGACCCACCGACCCACCGACCCACCGACCCAACCACTCACTCACTCACCTGCACCTCCACCAACCAGTCCACCAGGATGGCACGCATCTCGGCGTTGACGGCGGGTTGCAAGGCCATGAAGTCGGGCAGGGCGAACTTCTCCTGCGGAAGAGGAAGGCCAGTTTGCAGCCGGTCAAGCTCCGCCCCCGGCCCGACCCTCGCCCGGCGCTCACCTCGCGGCTTTTCAGGTAGTCGAAGATGTCCTTGGCGTACTCGGGACACGTCAGGTAGTCGTCGCGGTCCTCGGCGTCCACGTCGAACTCGGCCGGAATCTGCCGACGGGAGGGCGGGGGGGAGACGGAACCTATCCGGCGTCGGGTCACCGCCCAGGGTGAGGCGGGGGGACTCACCTGAGCTTTTTCCAGTGGCGCTGGCGGGCGAGGGACCTCGGGGACCTCAGGGACCCCAACCGCGACGTTCTCTTTCACCTCTCGCTCAACGAGCTCGGGGACTCGGACCGCCACGTTCTCTTTCTCCTCTCGGTGGACGGCGGGCGCTTTGTGCTCCGCGGCGCTTTTTGGGGGCGGCGCGGTGGCTTTCTTCTTGCTGCCCGGGAATCGAACCAGATTTTTACCGGCCTGTGAATCAGACCAGCGGAACTTATTCCTTCATCCGGTGACACAAAAGGCGCAAAGTTTGAGAAGGTGGCCATTTCTCCCTCCCCCTGAAACTTTGGAGTAATGTCGCTTTGATCAACTTTGGATGAGTTGGCCATGCTTACATTGGTGAGGTTGAGGAAGGCCCCCCGCTTCCTGGGAGCTCCTTCTGAAGGGGAAGGGACCCTCTTGTCGCGAGCGCCAGCCGACTGTAACCAAAAGGGGGAAAAAGTTGAAAGAGGAGACCCGGTGGCAGCTTTTTCGGCATTTCTGCTTTACCGTGACGGCGTCGTCTTTTGCTCTTCTCCCTCTCGTCAAAGGCATGTCCCCTGCGCACAAGGCAAAGCGAAAGCCGATGGACGCTGCTCCAAATGAAGGCAGACGAGCGAGCAGTCGGACGCGAAAAGACGCCAAGGGGCAGTCGGACGCGAAAAGACGTCAAGGGGCAGTCGGACGCGGTCCTACCTCAAAGCGGCGAGTTGCAACGTGCAGCAGTGGAAGACTATTCCGAGAGTTTTCCGACAAAAAGAAGCCGTTTGTTTTTGGCAAACAGACCAAAGCGTGTTCCCACAATCGAATCTGGCTGCGGCTCGCCGATTGGCCGAAATAAAGAGTCGCCAGCCAATCGGCGAGCTGCCGGAGAAGAGTGCTTTTGAAAGAGGCGCTCGTTTATCACAGCGAGGTCTCCCGACTGTTTCCAAGTCAAACCATTCCAAATTCACTGGCATTTCGCGCGGGCGGGGCTTAGTTGAAGTGAGGCAAAAGCCGGGGCTGAAGGAACCGCCGCCGGGAGGAGCGTCAGAATTTCCAAGCGCACCCCCGACTTCCGTCAACGTCAACGACGCCATCTGTGCTCACTTGAAGCAGCCAATCGGCTGCGGCCAAATGCAGCATTTAAAATGCCAGTAGAGCACTTGCACATTGTTGACTTATTGTTCATTCATTTCAACCTTGAACTTTATTTGCTTTCTAATGTATGCATTCAAATGTCTCCGACTTTCTATTCTTGTGTCAAATAAATAAGGATTGACTGTCATGAACTCTTTCAGTGCCATTCACTATGAAGGCGGCCCAGGCCTCCCAACTTGGGACGGATTGGGGCAGCCAATCCATCCATTTCATGACCCTTCCTCAAGCTGCTTTCCGTTTTACAAAAGATGAATAAACCAATCAACTTTGCCACTTTCAAAGCCATTCCAGTTGTGGCCCCTCGACAGAACACAGAGTGTGCTCCTTTTCTTTCTTCGTGTTGTCTTGAAAAACAGCTGCTCTATTATGTACACAAATGTGATGCTGCTGCAGTGTGTGTGTGTGTGTGTGTGTGTGTGTATATGTGTACACGGCTTTCCTGTCAAGCACTCAGGAAGCCACCGCGGCCATATCCGTACTTGACACGGCGAGGTGAGTGTGCTGCATACGTCCGATCTCGCACGGGAATTGGACACGCCAGAGACGAGTGCACCCTTTCATCTCGACAGGAAATGGCCATGAGGGCCTTTGGGCAAAACCGGGAGAGAAACCTGGCCACTGAGGAGAGAGCGCAGCCGGGAAGCCATTCGACCGCCCGCCAGCCCGACGGCGCCGCGACGGAGTTTGCCGACGCACTGGCCCGGGACGTCGTCGGCTGTCTCCGGCGCCGACGGACGGATCGGGACCCGGTGGGGGAGCTCGCCGGACGCTTGGCCCAAAACGTCATGGCCCACGCCGGCGAGGGAAGACCTCCAACGTGCGGCGACGCGGGGCGGCGTTAAGAAGCGTTTGCGGTAGCCTTACATGTCCCCGAGAGGGAGGCGCGCCAGGCCCGTTCACTGTTGAGTAAAAGCCAGAAATTGAACACGCCGTTTGTGGGTCATCCTTGCGCAATGCGTGGCCTCGCGGCCACAAAGAGCAGGCATTTGAAGGTTGAAGACTCGTCCACGTGACCGCTCACCCAATCCCACAATCAACATGTTGTCGGCGTCCCCGGCGGGAGGCGAGCGCGCCGTACGCCGCTGGCAGGTGCTGCGGTCTGGTGGAGCGCTGGCGTCTGCGGTCCGCCGTGCGACCTTGCACACTCCAAACACGCTTGCCTGGCCGCCGGCGAACATGGCCGGGGCCTGTTTTTCAGACGGTGACGGGAGGAAACTAGCCAACTAGCCGATTGGACGGCGACTTGACCGTTGGGATGTCTCTCCAGTCCCTGCGAAGAACAAATCCAAATGGAAGGCTTTCTGAGCACGGCGTTGTTTTGGTGGCGGGGCGCCCTCGTGTGGCCGCCCTCGTGTGGCCGCCCCCTTGGTGGTAGCGCCCTCTCGGTCGTGACGCCCTCGTGTGGTCGCCTTCCTGGTTGCAGCTCCCCGGTGTAGCCGCCCTCCTGGTTGCAGCGCCCTCGTGTGGCCGCCGTCTCCAGCAGATTTTTGGCTGTTTTGGAGTGTTCCAAAAAGCAAAGAAAAAGTGACGATGAAGGGGAGCCAAATGCAGCGAGCGACTTGGCGATGTTTGTGGCCGCCCGCTCGCCTTTGGCGGCTGTCGAGGGACTCTTTCAAAGTTTGACGTGGAAAGGCTTTTTTCAAGTCGTCTATCTCTCTTTCTCTCTCTCTCTCCGCCCCACTGTTCCTCGTTTTTCGCTCCCCGCCCCCTCGCTCGGGTGACAAAGAGGTTAAGCCGTCCCCTCCGCGAGTTCTCGCCGCTGGGTCTGGCGGACGGCCTCATTCGTCAGCTCCTCCTCTCCTCGGCTGGCCACGGCAGGCAGGGCCGCGTCCCGGCTGTAGTCGCCTCCTCGCATGGAGATCTAAGGCCGTCGCCGGGCTTCCATCCGCGCTTGGGCGGGCGTTTGGCGCCATGGCCAGCCCCATCGAGCAGCAGCAGCAGCAGCAGCAGACACAGCCGGATTATTTCCGATCGGAGAGCAACAAGTCCACCACCTACATGATGGTCCCGGCCGGGGGGCCGGACGGCGCCGGACGCCCCGACGCCCCCTCCAAGATGTGGCTGGCCCTGGTGGTGGCGGTGGTGGTGGTGCTACAGGTGGCCTCCACCACGGGGCTCTTTGTCTACCTGAACATGTCCATCTCGCAGGTAAGAACTAAAACGAAAGGGGGTGGGGGGGGGGGGGGGTTGTAAACCTACTTCGGGCTGGCTGGTTCGCGCGCGTGCGCGTGCACGGCGCTCCGGCGAGCGGTGCATTTTTCTGGTGTGAAGTCATCCCGAGACTTTGTCCACACTGGAGCTGATTTTGTGGAAATCATCCCAGCTGCATGAGCATCCAAACAAGGTCCCCGGAGGTGGCGCCTCCATCTGGAAGTATTTTGGACGGGTCCGGGCCAACCGACGGCGACGTTTGGCCGCCCGGTCTGCCCGGAGGCGCCCGCCTTGGAAAACCAGCGGACGCTTGTTTGGACAGGCGGCGCTAACGGCCTCATTATCCTTATTATTTTGAGCACGCCGTTCATCGCGGCTTGCCGTGATGAACGGCGTGCGGAGGTCACATGAGCACAAAAAGGTGCTTTTTTTCCTCAGTAACACTGCACATATTGTGTGTTGGGGGGGGGGGGGGGGGGCAACTAACTTGTTTCCATGCCTCATCAAACACATGAGCATGTGTTTGTTTGGCGAGGGGAGGGGGGTATTCCCCCTTGCCTAAAAGACCCCCCCCCTCCTGCCACCCATGAGCAAACAAGCGCAGTCGTGACAATGTGGAATTCTCCAGCGGCGGCCAAAGCGAAAGAGAGTCGGCGTCACACGCTCTCCGACGCCCCGAGTGTGACGTACGGCCACAAAAAAACAAAGAAAGCACGCCATGACGCCAGCGGCAGCAGAACAGTGCTTCCAGAAAGCCCCCCCGACATTGAAAACATTCAAAGAGGCTCTCTGGTCGGCCACCCTTCCACGCCGGCTCACCCTTTTCGGCGCCCCAACGGGCCTGCACGATAGAACGTGTGCGAACTTCGGCGCTTTGCTTTGCTCCTCCAAAACTGACGGCGGAAAGCACCTTCCAAAAGTAAACGGCCGGCATTCCGCCACGGCACACGCGCGCACGCACGCTCGTTGCGTTGGCGTGCGCTTTATGGCCGTGTTTGCGCCGTTTGTCAACAAGCGGCCATACGGGCTTGTGGGGCGGAGCCACGGCGCCAATGAGAAGGGGCGCCTTTTGGGACGCGCTGGCCCAAGTGGGTCGCTTCCTCCTTCTCCAGCCGTTTACCAGAAGCCCGGCCCGACCTCCGGACCCGATTGCAGGTGATTGCGGGTCATCAATTGTTATCGGGCCATAAATTCCTTATCTGCACCGTGGCAAAAGCCGCCGGGCCAGAAAAGCAAGCTCGCCGGATCGCTAGCAAAACAGAAAGGATCCGGCGGGGCTGTCAAAAGTCACGGTCACGCTTTCCCATGTCACGGGGACCGACCCATCGGGTCGCCGCCGGCATTCCTGACCGCACGCGGCTCTCTCCGGGGGCCTCGTCAAGCAGGCGCGCAGCGAGCCGGCGGACACACGTGCGCGCCACATGACGCCAAAAGTCAACCCGGCTCCCTCGCCCTGAATCCTCCCACCGCTCGACAAAAGCATTTGGCGCCGAGGCCGGGGCGACAACTTCCCGACAAAAGCCACAACTTTGCCGTCCGTCCGAGCTCACGGGAGGTTCCGAGCGCCCTCCGGGGGCCTCCCGTTTTTGCTTTGGTGTCCGCCGGCCATTTTGCCGGTGATTTACGCCGGCTGGGAGCGCAGCTGGCGGCGCTCCGTGCCAAGCGCACCAGTAACGTGCGCCTTAGATCAAAGCGGGCGCCTAAATTTAGAGTGCTGCGCCCGCCTTTGCCGGCGAATCAGAGTGGCGTGAGGGCGCCGCGTTTTCAGCTGGCTGGCTGGCTGGCTGGCTGGGGCTGGGCGTCCGGCCAAAGCCTGCCAAGAAAAGGGGCCGAGAGGGGAGACACCCACGAGCGCGCTCGGGGTGGGAACACTCCAGTATTGTTCGCCGCTTCCTGAGAGATTGCCGCCGTCGCCGTGGCGACGGCACGCCGACACCAAGCGCGGCGCAGTCGCCTCTGGCCCCTCAAAGTGACCAAGAGGACGACCGTCCCTCCGTGATTGGGACGGAATCCCAGCCCCGAGAAATGTGGGAGGCCTCGCGGCGGCCGGCGTGGCGCCCAATTCCTTCCATGCGGGAGGGCTGGCAGCCCACCAACAGACGCCATCTGGCTTTCCGTCGCCGCCACATGGAGACGGGGGAAACGTCAGCACTTTTGGGCCAAACGCCGTCGGTTGGCCTGTTTTGCGTTAGCAGCGGGGAGGCGGTGGCCAGACCCGGCGGCAAACGGCGGCACGCCACAACAGTGGCGCGGGAAAAAAAGGGGGCGCCGTTCCCCGGCCCTCTGGTCTCGCCACGCCAATGTCATTAAGAGCAGAGGGGCGGGCGGCCAGGGCCGAGTCACCCGAGTCACCAGTCTCCGACAATCGCAAGGTTTCCCGGAAAGCTTAGCCCGGCACGCACGCCGCTCTCCCCCGCGCCAGACACGGCGTGCCAGAGGCGCCCGTGGGAGGGACGGCGGGGCCTTAGGTCGGCGGCAATTTGCGCCCTAATGTCGGGCCGCCCTCGTTTTGTGCTGTGCCCGCAGGTGCGCAGTCAGGGGGTGACGGAGGAGCTGAAATGTCTGAGCTTGCTCAACGCCCTGGACCCGGACATTCCCGAGCAGCTGGCCCAGTTGCTGGGAGAACCTTGCATCAAGTTGGCCGAGAGCGTCAAAGCCTACATTTCCAAGGTAAAGGTGGGGGGGGGGGGGTCATGGGGGCATACAGGGGGCGGTGGGAGGAGGGGAATTCCCACCTCTTTTGGCTTTCTGTTTTGCTTACAGCACGTGGTGAGCGTGTTGTGCTCTGTGGGGCTTTGGAAAGTCAACACGCTTTTATTTTTAGATTTGCAGAGGCAGCAAGTGAGCCAGCGCCGCAACCGTGATAAGCTTTGCCTTTCTTTTCAACTGTGGTCAGAACGAGACGTTAGCCAAGCGGCAAGATCTCAAGACGCCGCTACGTAGGCTCGGGAAAAGAAACAATGGCGGCCGCCGCCGGACTTGCCAAGTCCGGCACTACTCCGACGCCGCTTTACTCGGAAAGGGCGCGGAAAGGGCGCGTGCGTTTACACACCCGGGCAACCCAGGAGGAATCCGCAGCGTGAGCTATAAATAGGCCGCAGCGTCCCCCATCCGACCTCTGACCCCACCGAGACACGTTTGGCGACATGCTTGTCGGCGGCTTAGCGGAAATACGGACGAGGAAGTCAAAAGCTGCGCTTTTGTCTCTCTATTTGTGGCCTTCTTTTCAATTGGAATATTTCCCAAAGGAGAAAAGCCTCCTCCCAGGCAACATCGACGGAAGGGGAGGCTCTTTCGCCGTCGGCTGGCCGGGGAATGAAAAGCACATTTGTTGGCCCCGCCAATTTCCCCCCTTTTCCGCCTCACGGGCGAGCGAGGAGGCAATTTTCCGCTCTCGGAGCTCGAGGAACGCCAAAGCCCAGACCGTCGCGCTCCGTCGAGCGCGACCGTGGACCGGCCCAACGTGCGAGTGGGGGGGAGGGGGCGGAACAGGTAGCGGTTACCACTCTGGTACCCGTGTGAAAAGGAGGATGGGAAGGGAGGCTAGGCTAACAAAGACATTTGTCTGCGGCGCTCGCCCGGCTTCCCGTCGGGCCTCTCGGAGCAGACGGGGGAGACGGGGGAGACGAGGGAGAGCAGAGGACGGAAGAGCCACAAAACAAACGGCCAAAGATTAGTCAGGAATGCCACCACATCAAAGTCCAACGCTTCGCCGACCTGTTTTGGGACGTGACAATCTTTGGGAAGAAAGGCTCTTTTTCATCTCCTTTTTGTTGTTTGTTTGTTTTTAGGTGACGGAGAACATCATCTCCAAACAGACCTTCATGGGTAAGAAGGACGCACTCGTAGTGCGCCTAGCTCTTTTGTGAGCGTTTGCGTGTTCTTTGGCTCCCCAGTGGCCAGAAGCATGCCTCGCTCCTTCAACAACACGGGCTCCAAGTTCCCGGGGGGATCGCTGGCGCAGAGGCCCTCGGCCCACTTGACCCTGCGGGACAGTGGCTTGCCAGGTGAGGAGGAGGAGGAGGAGGCCCCGGCTGGTTGGCCACAGGTGTCCACTCACCGCTCACCTTTGTCCTCTCCCCGTCCCCTCCGTCCCCCCCGTCCCCTCCGTCCACTCTAGGCTACCCCCAGAAAGAGCTGCACCAGTCGTGCCGTCACGTGGTGCGCTCTTGGGCCAACAGGAGCCTGGGCGCCCACCTGCGCAACATGACCCTGAGCAACGGCAGGCTGCGAGTCCCTCGGGACGGCCGCTACTACCTGTACTCGCAGGTGAGTGGGCGCCCCGGGGCCGAGCGCCCGGCGCCGAGCGCCCGGCGCCGAGCACCCGGCGCCGAGCGCCGCATTTTGCCCGACTCCAAAGTCAAGTGGCCATCCGTCGCCGCAGGTGTACTTCCGCTACCCGTCGCCGGCCAGCGGCGAGGCGGACCAGCGCAGCGTCAGCCACCAGCTGGTGCAGTGCGTCTACAAGAAAACCTCCTACCCCAGCCCCATACAGGTAGGCCCCTCCACGCCCACGTCAGAGCTCGGGTGATGAACTCCCTCTCCCTCTCCCCCCCCGTCTGGCGTCAGCTCCTCAAGGGGGTGGGCACCAAGTGCTGGGCGCCCGACGCAGAGTACGCCCTCCACTCCGTCTACCAAGGCGGGCTGTTCGAGCTGCGGGCGGGCGACGAACTCTTCGTGTCCGTGTCGTCGCCGACCATGCTCAACGCCGACGACTCCTCCAGCTACTTCGGAGCCTTCCGACTGGACCTCTGAGCGGTGGGGCCTCCCGCGGAGGAACGGGAGGAAAAGGGCCACAGATAAAGTTGCCACATCTATTTTGAGCCAAAGAAAACCACTGGGGGAGGGGGGGGCAAGGGGAGGGACTATTCCGGGAGCAAACCGGCTGCTGACCGACTTGTTTTGCTCCTCCGTCGGGGACTTTGCTTTTGTTTTCAGTTTGTTTTCTTCCAGTTTTTTTTCTTTTCTCTTGCTGCTCTTCTTTACGTTTGGACTAAAACAGACCAAAGAATGTACGTGCGGACATTAAAAAGGTGGAAGAAAGGTGGAAGGGGCCCGGGCCGGCCGGGACACAGCAATCCCGTGGGAAAAGCCGCCCGCGTCCGCTTGGACGCTTTCAAGCCACTGGCGGTTCTCACCGCCAGCTTTTTTGGAAGGAAGGGAGAGAGGGAGGGAGGGGGGGGGGGGGTGTTGCGGTTCCAAGCAGGAGGCTCCCAGCCACATGACCAAGGGAAGAACAGAGGGGAAAAAAAAGAGAAAATAGAAAAGTAGGTGGAGGCACACCAGCGAGCGAGCGGCCCGACCAGTTGCGCCTCCTTTTTTCTCTTTCACTTGTAAATAATGCAAAAAGAAATGTGGTCTTTCCCGCGTAACCTGCAAAGCGGCCGCCAAGCGGAAGTTTTGCCGCGGTTTTGTTTACAAATGTGTGGAGCGTGACGAGTACTCAATAAAGAAAAACATGTCTTGAAAAATGGACACCAGCAAGCTACCGCCGTCTTTCCGCCATGGGGGGGGCCGAGGTAAACACGTGCCAACGCTTTCCCATCCCAGTGCCGGCGTCTGCCGTGCGAGCCGACACTTTGTCCAGAAAATTATAGGACAGAGAAGCCAGGAGGAGGACGTACGTTGCCAGCGGCACGTCACGCCACCCCACGCTTGACCAGAAAGAGCGGGGGGATGGGGCTGACAGCCCACAGCTTGCACCCCTCAAGGGGAGGAGTGGGCCTTTGGCGCTTTGACGGCTCCACGTGGGAAGCCCCTCCTCGGAGGTCAGCGGATGGGCCGGGGCTCAAAGTCCGGAGCGCATCTCTGCCGAAAAAGGCTCCGTCCAAAACACATTGGACCAGAAGGCACAAGGGCGGGCGGGCGGGCGGAGAACGCAATCTGGCTCCGACGGGCAAACGATTCCAGATGCGCTCCGTCTTTCCCCCTCTATTTTGCTCAGGGAGGGCGGGCCCAAAAAGCTACTGGCGTCGGGCGCCGATCGGGCCGTGGAGCCAGGCAGCCGGCGAGAGAGAGAGAGAGAGAGAGAGAGAGAGCCGGCGACTTTGGCTTTAGCGTGCTTCTCCTCCTGCGGCCGGCAGGATGTGACTTTTGGAAAGCATCCTGAAGAGACAAAGCGGGGCCACTGGCCAGACTACCGGCCATTGCAAAAGCAGTGGGAGTCGCGCTAATCGCCATCCCTGGCGGGGCACCGCAAACAATGCAGAAAAAGCTCCACGCCTTACTGGCCGCTGGATAAGATCTGGAGCAAGCCTGCCTGCCCGCCTGCCTGCCTACCCCCCTTCTTGGGGAGGCACAAAGGGCCCAAAAGCGCCTCTGGAACACAAAGCCAAGACTACGGGCCGCTTCTTGGGGCTGGCTCCTTCCATTTTCTTTCTCTCGCAGTCAAAACAAGAGCCGCCTTGGACACGATGAGCTCAGCGTTTTGGAAGATTTCAATACTATTGCTAAAGCTCGCACAAAGCCAGCCAGGTCCCACGGCCATTGTTAGCGCATAATGGGCTAACGCCGCCGCCGCCAGCACACGTGGGAACTCGGGTCGGACGCTACCCGGCCGCCTTTTGGCCCCAAAGGTGTAGGTTACGTGAGCGTCTCCGACTGTGGGAAAGCCCCCGAGGCCCGGGACCGGCTCGGGTTCCTTGACGCGTGCAAATATGCCCGCACACGTCATGCGCCGGCGACGCCACACTCAGAGGTGTCGGGTGACTCCTCGAATGGGCGCTTTCAATGCCTTGGAAATTGCAAAGGCGGCCCTGGGAAAGTGGTACGGGGGCGGGGCGGGGCGGCACGGGACGGCGCTGGACTGGACGGGACCCCCGCCAAAGAAAGCGCCGGGCCACGAGCGCCCGCGTGCGTGGGAGAGGCCAGTCAGGTGGGTAACCCGAGCCCCATGTGAAGTGTCAGTCGGCACGGGAATACAAGACGCGCACATTCCACACTGGGCCTCCTTCCCCCATGCACTTGGCAGATAGCTCCTGGCAGGCGCATTTTGTCCAGAGAAGACTTTTTATCCGGCCGGCCATTCCACCAGTCCGAGCCAGCCGGGCAGAGGCGGGCGGGAAAAGAAAGGGGGATGGCGGGACGGGAACATTCCGGGCCACACAATAACATTTCAACGCAGGTGAAAGAGAGTCACCGAGAGTCAAATGAAGACGAGGGGCCAGCCAAGTTGAGTCAAGACAAATCATTTAGTGGAGGACAAAAATCCTTCGACATGACATTAATGCTTTTCTTTCCACGTGTGTCCGCACACGCCCCACTCTTGGGTCGCCTCTTGGCATTTTGCTAATCTGTCCGGGCTCGTCTGACGGCCGCCGGCTGCGGCCACTTGTGAAAATGTGAAATCTTCTCCTTCGCTCTGAAGCGCTATTCTGGGGGCAAAACGCGGGGTTTGATGACAACTGAAAATGGTCCCCACGTTACTTTTGGCATGACGGAGTGTACAAAAAGAGGGCGTGGGCCTTCAGTTGAAGAGAACGGAGTCAGAGTCTCTGTCGGCGATGCGCGCCATGTGTTTGAGAAGGTCCTTTTTGGTGATAATGCCAAGAAGTCTCCTAAGCACAAAAGCCACGCACACACAAAAGCGGAAGAGCGCCGTCAGACGGAAACTAGTCGCCGGTCAAAGCGCGCCGCTCGCACCCGCGCCCGCCGCTACGCCATGACTCACCCGTTGTGCGTGACCAGGCACTGGCGCAGGCCCAGTTTGCGGAAGATGTCCACCGTGATGTCCATGGGCGTGTGGTCGGTGACGGTGAAGGGGCTGAGGTCCAAGATGTTCCTGAGGCGGACGGGAGGGGGCGCCTCGGGGGCCCGGGCGGCACCGGCGTGCCGGGTGAACAGCACCTGGGACGCGCTCACCACGCCCTCTTGACGCTGGCGGGCGTTATCTAGGAAAGGGGCAAAAGCCCGTCATCCGGAGCCGACTCGGGTCCCGTGTCCCACACGCCCCGCCGACGCACCGATGGAGATGAGAAGATCTCTCCGGAGCACAAAGCCCACCAAGCGCTGGGACTGACGGGAGACCACCACGGGAAAGCCGCTGAAGTGCGTCCCTTCCACCAGCGCCTGCCTCCGGGAGGGGTCGGGGGGCAAAGGTCAATTGGGCGACAGACGCCGGCACGCCAGAGCCGGCGGGCACTCCCACCTCCACCTCGCCGACGCTCATGCCGTCCTGCGTGAGGACGGCCAGGGCGGGGTCCGACCTCCGGGGCCTCATCACGTCCTGGGCCAGGCTGCCGTGCTCAAACTCCTCTTTGGCCTCCAGGAAGGGGTAGCCGTTGAGCCGGATGTGAGCCTGGCGGGAGGGATCCCAGCGTCAAGTGGGGGGCGGGAATCCACGGGAATCCACGGGGATCCACAGGGATCCACGGGGACGGCCGGCCGGTCCCAAACGCTGGCGGACACCTCACCTCGTAGATTCCTTCCCTCCCAAAAGCATCGGCCACCCACTTGCTGGTCATGGTGGCGGCCATGAGCGGCACGATGTACTCCAGGCCACCCGTCAGCTCGAACATGATGACCACCAGGGACACCGTCATGCGCGTCACGCCGCCTTAAGGGACACCCGCCGGTTGACGGGGGGGGGGAGGGGGCGTTAGTCAATAGCCAGCCAAGCCCGCTTTGTTCATCTCGGGGACTAAACACCACACTGGAGGCGCGGCGCCAGCGCGCTCTAGCGGCCCGAGTGCCAAAGCGCACGCCGACCAGACAGACGGCGACTCACCCAGGCAGGCGGCGGCGCCCACCATGGCGTAGAGGCCCGGCGTGATGCAGTCGGCGCCGGGCGAGCACCAGCCTCGGAAGAGCGGCCAATCGTGCTTGTAGTAGGCCAGCTGTTCCATGGCCACGCCCAGCAGCCTGCCCGCGATGGCGCCCACCGCCATGCTGGGGATGAACAGTCCGGACGGAACCTGCGCCCACGGCGGCACTTGAGAGCGCGCCGAGGGAGGGGCGGCGAGGACCGAGCCGACGAACGGCCGCGCGCTCCACCTTCATCCCGAAGGTGACCACGGTGATGACCATCTTGAAGAGCAAGGCCAGCGCCAACTGCCACAGGGCGGCGTAGAGGCCCTCGGCGGCCGGCCGGTCGGCCAGGCCGTCGGCCGGGCCGTCGCCCCATCCGCTCTGCGTGGCGTTGGCCGGCTGCGGGGAGGGCCGAGGCGCTGGCTGGGCGGGTCGCCGACAAAAGGGAAAGAGAGAGCTGCCCCGCCCCGTACCTGTTTGTAGCCGCAGAGCTGCGAAGAGTCCAGCAGCGAGCAGTCGTTGAAAAGCTCCGAAATGAGCTCGGCTCCGCTCATCCTGGTGTAGCCGTTGGGGAAGGCCAACAGGGCCGTCAGCGCCGCCACCGACAGCACCTCCAGGACCGGGTAGCGGCCCAGACGGGTCGACTTGCCTGCCGGGACAAAGCGAGGGGGGTGGGGTTCGGGGTTGGCCCGGGTCAAGAGACGGAGACGTGGACGCCGGGCGGCTCGCGCTTACGTCGACGGCACCACGCGATGTTGGCCTTGATGAAGAGCGCCCCCCACAGGCCGCCGAAGATGCCCAAGAGGACAAAGGGCCCCAGCTCCACCAGGTGCCACGGGGCGTGGAACTCCACGTAGAAGAGAACCAGTCGGCTGTTGCCGAAGGGGTTGATGGAGCGCAGCGTGAAGGCGGCCACCAGGGCGGCGAAGAAGGAGCGCCACAGCGTTTTAAGGGGGAAGTAATAGCTCACCTGCCCACCACGGGACAAAAGACTCTCTTAACCTGCGGGCCTCACGGACGCGGCGCGTCGGTTGATCTCACCTCCTCCAAGCTGAACAGGACGCCGCCGATCGGCGCGCCGAACGCCACCGACACGCCCACCGCCGCCGCCGCCGACAGCACCTGCGCACAAGCGGGAAGGCTAGCCGGCCAGGCCCCAGTGCTCTGTGGCCCGGCGGCGGAGGCGCCACCTCTCGCCGCTTGGCCTCGTTCTTGCGGTATTTGGTGAAGAAGCGGCAGAGGATGTTGGCGCAGCAGCAGGCCACGTGCACCAGCGGGCCTTCCTTCCCCAGGCTCAGGCCCGAGGACACGGCCAGGACCAGCGTCACCGTCTTGATGAGGAGCGTCCACTTGCCCAGGTAGCCGCGGATGATGAAGCCGCTCAGGATGGTTTTGATCTGGCCGTCGGCGGGAACAAAAAAAAAAAAAAAAAAAACATTGAAAAAAAGAATAGAGAGCGTCCCACGGGCAGCGACCAGCCCGGAGCCCGCTCACCTCGGGGATGCCAGAGCCGCACGCGTACGGGGCGAAAGCCCGGACCAGCGTGACGGCCAGGAAGGCGAATAGGAGCGCCCAGAAGATGTACATTGCGTAGTCCAGCGTGTACGCCAACGGGCCCTGGCGGGGAGAAGGAGAAAAAAAATGCCGTGGGGCCCTATGAAATCCGCCGCGTGGCGAGCCGTGCCCCGTTCCAGAGGTGGAGGGGTCACCTGCGAGCTCCCGCTGATGAGTTGGGCCCAGCTCTGCCATTGAGGACAGCGATGGCGGTCCTGGAAGGTGGTCTGGTTGGAGGTCCAGCAGCAGTGCTCGTGATTGAACCAGAAGCCCGCCAAGCACACGCCGCCCTTCATGTCCGTCAGCCAGTGGGCCGCGATGTCGATGCCGCCCGCTACCGCGCCTGCCGGGAGGTTAGCCGGAGGTTAGCTTGAGGTTAGCTAGAGGTTAGCTTGAGGTTAGCTTGAGGTTAGCTTGAGTTTAGCTTGAGGTTAGCTTGAGGTTAGCTTGACGTTAGCGGACCCACCTGACATGAGGCCCACCAGGAGCATCAGCAGCCAACCGGAGAAGGCGTCGATGATACTCAGGGCCATGGAGACCAGCGACTCTTTGCTCTTGTTGCTGATCTGCCAAAGGAGAAAAAAGCTTGGTCGCACAAAAAGACCCGAAGAATAAAGCCGACATGAAAGCCAGCGGGGATGCTATACCTCTCGGTGCCTGTCGCGGTCCTTGCTCTTTTCGCGGACCCAGTCGATGGTGTTGAAGTCCTCGTAGGTGCCCAGTCCGGGCGCCACGTCCTCCGGAGGTTCCGCCCATTTGGAAGGGCCCTTGGCGCCGGCGTGGGCCTCGTAACCTCCTGGAGATTGCGGAGAGACGGCGGTGGCTAGCAACGACAACCATGCTATGATCACTTTAAACTGTAAAGTAAGTGGGAAATAAAGACTTGGTGGACATGATACCGTTTGTCGAGATGCTAATTCAAGTAAGCAATACAATTTCCCTTTGCATTTGATTTTGGGCCAGAAAAGAAAGAAAGGTGACAAGCGTTGGATAAGTAACTGCTGCCATGTGAGACTGGTCCCCAAATGAACTGGGCTCCTTCTTACTCACGAGCGTTTTATCTGGTGACCTTTGCACCCGAGAGCGCCGTCACGCGCCGTTAATCAGCCCGCTCGACAGTCGACAACAAAGCCAGATCCGGTCTGACCTGCTCGTTCACGCCGAGTCACATGACGTGGAAATGGCAACCGCCGGGACGGGCCAGGCGACTCACTCGGACGGACGAGTGGAGTGAACTCGTACCGGAAGCCAGGAGCGGGTCGTCGTAGGTGGACGAGAAGTCCAGCGTGGCCCCGGTCAGATCCACCATCTCGTCATCGTCGTCACTGCTCGAGCTGCTGCCGCTGCTAGCGCCGCCGCCGCCTCCGCCGCCGCCGCCTCGCTGCTCCATCGCGGCGACACCTGTCATGTGACCCACCACAATTGACATGTCACAGACTCAAGTCCACCACGTACGGATCCCTTCTTCTCCTATCAAGTTTGAGTGGCTAAACCAAGGGGGCTTTCAGGTTGACGTCACCTTGAAAAGGCCCGAATTCGATGACTTTTTTTGTTTTGACTGAAACTAGTCCATTTTTATGGTGGGGGGGGGGGGGGGGGGGAGTTCGCTCACGACAGAGTTTGACCAAGAGCCAGAGAAAAGACTAATGAATGTTATTTCGACGTCAACACACAAAAACGTTTGGGCTACTTCGAGGGAAGCTCCAATTTGATTTAACGCCAACGTTTACTCCTCGTTTTTTAGCTAGCTCGAAGATAGCTTCTCACTCTACTCACGTCGCTCATAAAAAGAAGGCACAAACCTCATTGTCGAGTATACCAATAAACTACTAAATAGCTTAGGAAAGAAGGTCTAGAGCTTTAAAGGTTGCCGTAAAAAGCACAAGGGCAGAAGAATGGCACAACTTACTTCAGACGTAATTTCATCAGCGAGCCCTCGTTCAGCTGTTGTTGTGACAGCCCGCCACATCCGGGTACTCTAGTCCTGCGCACACGAGCAGGCTGGCAGCCTGGCAGGGAGAGCAATCGAGCTCAGAGCAGTCGTCGCCCGCTCAAGTGGGTCAGTGGGGCACTGGGATGGCTTAGCTTTGCAAACAACCCATGGACGAGCACATTTCATACTTTTTTAACGTAGACCGTCATCAGTGATTACTTTCACCCGTGCATTTCGGTGCGCCCGAATACGTCCAATTTTTCAGTTTGGCTGGTATCCATTGTCTTTTTGGACTGGCCTTTGGGTACAAGCACAAGAAAAACGCCAAATGCGACCATTTTGTTCTTGTTGTTTTTTTTTTTAATTAGGTGCACCAATGGAAAATGTCATGGACGTGGCATGCGTCGATTACAGCAAAAATACACGCAGCATTTCCAACACATCATACAGCATCACTCGGAAAGTGGCACGATGACGGAGGACAACCGTCGGGCCGTGGTCAGCTAGCGACTGCGCTAAAAGGGCCCCCGCTTCAATTCTCGAACGGATTGGTCGCTGGCAGAGCCGTGGAGACTTTTCAAAGGAACTGAATGGAACTATTTTCAAGATTGTCATTTGCCTTGATTTTAAAGCGCGGCCCGGGCATCAGACCCACGGGAGCCGGCCGTCCAATGTCCTCCGGGACATTGCCAACAAAGCCAGTTGAGCGGGGAAAGAAAGGGAACGTGCGTGGCTTGGGTGCTTTTAGAGCCAAAGAAGTAGGCGCCCGCTCGCGCAGCTGCAAATCGAAAAAAAGAGCTTCCGTACATTCCCAGAATAATTGTTCTAATTAGGTTGTGCTCGATGTCACGAGGCGCCGCACTTGGAAACTAGGCCGTCTTTCGTCCCGCTTTCTGAAGGTGGCCTATCTTTAGCATTCAGGTAACCCGCTGGCCTCCCCGGGGTGTGTGCTCGTCGCTTTTGTTTTTTTGGTGTGTGCGTGGGGAGCCACGGCCGCTCAGGGATTCTTTTCCCTGCCTTTTATCTCATGCAAAAAAAATATATAAATGAAAATTTAGGAATAGCAGAAAATCTTTACCATAGATTAAATAATAACTCGCCCAACCCAAACTGTTTTTTTTTTTGTCTTTGTTTTTTTTGTGGTCATGTTTATGCTCCCCTGGGTCTACTTCTTTTTCTTTTGGAAACGCCGGAACTGGTTCTGGATGGCCAGCGCCGCCTTCTCCGTCTCGGGCGCCTCCAGGTCGATGTCGATCTCCTCCTCCTGTTCCAGGGGCTTCGCCGCCGTGGCCTTTTCTGTCGGGTTGGGACGGAGGAAAGCGCGGTCAAACAACAAAGCAACATCTATCGTCTCCTGTTAAAATGTGCCGCCATCTCTGGTCCCTTTGGCGGGCCCGACTTGTCGGCGCATAAGGCTCGTTGGGCGGACGGGCGGGCGCTCGCTTACGCACCCTTGTTGTCGTCCGCGGCCGCCTGGTCGCCGTTGGCCGACTTGGGGGACGTCAGCTGGACGGGGGAGACAAAAAAGACGGGGGAAATCAGGTCAGGCAAAAGGCAGATGGATGCGCAAAACAAACCAGACGAGCGTCGCGCGATATACGGTCACGCTTCCGGCCATTTCTGCCCCCGCCAGGACGGGAGGGGGAAGGGGCCTCTCCGACCGCATCCCCAAAGACCTTACCTAGGCTTCCAGGAAGCCTAGGTAAGCGCCCCCAATCGCCTGGCTTTCCAGCCGACACTGCAGAGTGGGGCCCACTAAAAATAGTGCCTTAATGGCTTTACGTAAGCCGCAGAACGTGGGTGGGAAATGGTCCCGGTGGGGGAGGGGCCTATGTGGGCCAAAGGGGGCCGGAGATGCCGTCGTGGCTGCCATGGATGTTTGATAGAAAACACGCGTGATGAAGATGAAATTTGAGGCGCTGAAATTTAGCGGAACGGCAAACAGCAAGAAGTCGCTCTCTGACGTGTATTTATAGACGCCAACTCGGGGATTAAAGGCCACCAAGGTGACTGTCGGGCGCTGGACGCGTGCGAGCCAGCGGGCGGGCGAGCAGGCGGGCGAGCGAGGTGTGGGGAAAATCCACCAAACAGCTGTCGCCAACGGCCACGCCGGCCTTACGTAAGCATTTGCCGTCACCATTCAGTGCTTTCAAAGCTGAAGTCTGAATAGAAGCGGGGGGTGGGAATAAAGAAAGAAAGAACGAAAGAAAGAGATAGAAAGAGAGAGAAAACCAACGGGAAGCCGCCCGCCTAGGAGCTCGGGCCCCGAGGAGACGAGCTGTCAAACAAAGACGGCGAGGGGCGCCCGGCTCCTGACGTCAGCGCCATTTGGGCGCATCGGCAAAACGCCTGCGCACGCCTGCGCGCGCGCTCGCTCGCTCGCCCGCTCGCGTCTTTTCATCCGCTCAATACGGCACAAACGCAACAATCCACCCTTTCAGATGTCACCTGCGGCCAGCGGATAGTCTCTCCCACTTGGTCGCCGGCCGGCGTCCGAGCCCTCGGAAAAGGGAGGCGCGGCGGAGGCCCAAACTGCCCAAGGCGGCCCTCGATACATAATTCATAGGTACACGGCTACTCTCGGTGGATGCGGGGTGTACTCTATGGCGTCTAAGCCAAAAAAAAGCTTCTATTCCTTCAATAAAGAGGCCAAGTTGGTGCATTTTTCTGCTTTCATCCTAATAATAAGAGCCAGTATCATAACCCGTCACGGACGGGCAAAATAAATAAATAAACAAATAGATGAATAAATAATGATGGTCCCCGAGGGCCCCGTGAGAAAACTAAGTGCACGCACGCACGGCAGTTGCAAAGTGGACGGACCACGACGTCGGAGAGCCTTTGGTTGTTTGTCACGCCGCCGCCGCCGTCGCCGCCGCCGTCGCCGCCGCCACCACCAACAACACTCCTCCAAATGCAGACTGTTTGCAAACTTTCCAAAACAAAGTTCAGCTCAAATGGAACAAATGCCTTTGTGTGGCGAGCCAGACAAACAGCGAGCAACGGACTTGCTGCTGATGTTTGTGACAAGAGGCCTCTGCAACAACACTGCGACAAAAGCTCAAGAAGAAGAGGAGGAAGAAGAGAAGGGGGAGGAGGAGGAGGAGGAGGAGGAAAAAGGGGCAAAAAGAAGGCTCCGGGGTTGCCGACACGGCACCTTCAGATCAAAGATCGGGGGAGGAGAAGGAAGAAGAACGTGTGGTGCATGATGAAGATGGAGCCTCGCGCACTCACCTCGCTCATGGTGCAAATCTGCAGCGCTTGTGGAGGAATAAGAGCTGGAGGGGGAGGAGTCACGGCCAGAGTTGCCGTTACCGCTGCTGCTGCTGCTGTTGTTGTTGTGGCCGTCGGTGGAGGAGGAAGAGGAAGAGGAGGACGACGCCAAAGTTCTGGAGCACTGCGAGAACAAGAAACAAAGGAAGACGACTCGCGAGTGTCGGAGGCTGAGATAGAGACTCCGAGTGCTCACTAACGACGACGACAATAGCTACAGTGAGGCGAGAGAGAGAGAGAAAGAGCAAGGGGGGGGAGAACCAGCATCCTCTCTCTCTCTCTTGCCTAACCCCCTTCCGGGCATGATGCGCATGCACTATATACCATTAGCCGCCTCTCCGGGAGAGGGCGAACGCGGACAAACCGGACAATGTCTCGTCAGCATTGTTGACGCTCAGCGGCGGCCATCTTGCAACAGAGCCATTACAGCCAGGTCCACTAAACTGCCTCTTTTCTCGAACAAAAGCCCCAAATACACAAAAGAATACAAAACAAAACTACAGCTCTATTTTAAACCGACATCCACTCTGTTGACCTTTTCACAAACGCCATAGATGCAGCCAAACTAGAGCATGGCTCAAATGAATTGTTGTTCGTTGAAACAAAGTCCGGGACTCAGTCTCGATCTAGTTGACGTGCTCATGGCGTTCTGTCCTCAACCAAACGGCTGCTCAATAAACCCCCCCAAATGAAGTGAGCCGAAAGTCTGTTAGTGAAGGAAAACACATACCTTTGCCTGTTGCAAAATGTCAGCCAGCTCACGACAGCTGAGTGAATGCAGAAGTTGTGGACGGCCACTTTCAGGGGTCCTTGAACGCAGCAAAACTTTTCCTTTCTCCTCTGGAAAATGTTGGCGCACTTGCTCTCGCGACGTCCCGAAAGGACGCTGAAACGCGTGCTGCGTTCACGTGTGCGTCCGTGGACGCGGACGAACGCCACACGCTCCGAACACGGCCGCCCCGTCCGAATCGGCTGCGCCTCGGGCTTTTGGGGCGACACGGCCACTTCAGGTACACTCGGTCAACATCACAATACTACACTTGACTTTTCGTCTGTGTACATTGGATGGTCGTATGTCTTTTTTTCTTTTCTTTTCTATTCCTTTCTCTATTTTCTCTTCTTTTTAAAATCGCGTCTCTACGCCTGAGTGTAGTGCCTCAGCTGATCCATGGGGGGAAACTGGACTTTTTGGTATTCGATTACCTGAGCGAGATCACCATGTCGCTCCTGACCGCAGCCAAGAGCAAAGCGCCGGTAAAACGTCGTCTTTTGACAACTTTGGGAATTTGGCCCGCCGTTGACGTTGATGGAGAAAGCCAAGCCAAGCCGGCCTTTCACTTTTGATGCAATTTGGCACTTCCAAACACATTGAAATGGCTCAGTCTATCTCCGTCAATGGCGCCCGAGCTGGATGGAAAATTGCCAACGTGGTTTACCGTCCGGTCCCGCAGAACCTGGGTTACGCTCCGGACTTTGTGCTGGCGGCCTTGGCGCCCAACATCCGGGACATCCAGCAGAAAGGTCAGCCTGGGGTTTCCGCGGCCACCGCCGGGTGCTGAGCCGCTCCTCGCCTCCGCAGGCGTGCGCGTGGTCAGCAACGCCGGCGGCGTCAACCCGCTGGCCTGCGCCGCCGCCATCCGGGAGGTGGTCCGGAAGGCCGGGCTGGACCTGAAGGTCGCCGTGGTGACGGGCGACGACCTGAGCGCACAAGTGAGAGAGCCGCTCGCAAATGGCCGGTGCGGCGCCGACCTTTTGACCCACCGGCCGCGCCCCCCGCAGAGGAGCCGCCCGGCCCGGGTGCAGACGGCCGACGGCCCCCGCGCCTTGCCTGAGAGGTTGCACAGCGTCAACGCCTACCTGGGGTGCGTACGCGCCGGCGTGTGCCGGCGTGCTCTTTCCGATCCACCCCTTTTTATTGAGAGGATGTTTCCGGGTCCGCGTACGCAGGGCTGGGCCCATTCGTCGATGCCTGGACCTCGGCGCAGACATCGTGGTCACGGGCCGTTGCGTGGACAGCGCCCTGGCTCTGGGGCCGCTCATGCACACGGTAGGTGGCGGACGGGGCGAGTGGCCGGCTCCGCGCAGTGAGCGAGCCGTCTGCGAGCGCTCTGGCTTTTCTGGCAGTTCGGATGGAGAGAAGGGGACCTGGATCTGCTGGCCGCCGGAAGGTAGGAACCAAACACTGGCCTCCGGTCAAGTGGAGAAAAGGAGAAAGCATCACACTCCACGGATCGCCCCATCAAATTTTGGGAGGGAGGTTGCAACCCGGCCGGGCAAAGTAGTCCTTTATTCGGGGGAATTTCCGAAAATGTTTGGCAGAACAAAGGATGAAACAGACCGGCTTGTGTGTGCTCACTTTGTTTGGCGCATCAGTCTGGCGGGTCATCTCATCGAGTGCGGCGCCCAGAGCACCGGCGGGATCTTCACCGACTGGCATCGCGTCCCCGACTGGTGAGTACTGCCCCGGGCCCCGCCGAGCCCCGCTCAATCCCGCTGGGCGCAGGGACAACATGGGCTTCCCCGTGGTGGAATGCTCGTCCGACGGTTCCTTCGTCCTCTCCAAACCGCCAAACACCGGCGGCCTGGTGTCCTTCGGCACGGCGGCCGAGCAACTGGTGTACGAGATCGGCGACCCGCGCCGATACGTGCTGCCGGACGTCACCTGCGACTTCAGCCACGCGCTCATCCAGGAAGTGCCCGGTAAGAGCGTCTTCGCCTTCGTCCGCGCCCGACTCGTCATCCCTCGCCTTTGGTCCCCGTGCAGGCGTGGAGGGCGGTGCCGTCCGGGTCAGCGGCGCCAAAGGTTCGGCGCCGCCGCGCGACTACAAGGTAAACCGGAGGTGGTGGTGGCGGCGGCGGCGGCGGTCACCCGGCCGAGCTCAACATTTACCCTTGGCAGGTGTGTGCCACCTACATGGAGGGATTTCGCGCCACCGCCGTGTGTCCGCTGGGCGGGCCCAGAGCGGCAGAAAAGGCCCGCCGGACCGCCGAGAGCATCGTCAAAAGGTGGCGTTGTGGCCGGGCTCCGGGGGATTGCCACGGGGGCTTGCCATCTGAAACGCCGGACGCTTTGCGCAGGACCAGGCGGATATTTAAGCGTTTGGCTCTGGAGGATTTCACCCACGTCCACGTCCAAGTCCTGGGAGCGGAGGACACGTACGGCGCTCACGCCGCCAACAAGGTGAGACCTCGGCCCGAGACTGACGGGCGGCGGCCAGACTGACGGGCGCCGACGACGCAGGGCTCCCGAGAGGCGGTCCTGTGGCTGGCCGTATGCCACAAAGACAAGAAGGCGTTGGAGGTATTCGCCAGAGAGATCGCCCCCGCCGGGACGGGCATGGGTACGAGCGCCGCTCGCGCTTGATCCCGCCGGGTTTCGGGGAGTGGGGCTATCACCTGACCTCTGCGTCCTCGCCGGCAGCTCCCGGACTGTGCGGCATTGTGGGCGGGCGTCCCCGAGTGTGAGTGCGCCGTCCGCGCCGTCTACGCCGCCCGGCCGCTTTGCTTCCTTCCTCTGAGCTGGCCATCTTCTTCTAGGTCTCCCATCCTGAAACCCTTCTTCTTCTACCAGCCCAAGTCCCAAGTCCAGATCCACATTCACGTGGACGGACACGAGGCGGAGTCTTTCTCGGAGACGGAAGCCGACACGCCCGACGAGGAGGCCCCTCCTCCGGGCGACGGGGAAGAGGCGGACCTAGGTGAGCCGTCAAGTCTCCTGTAAAACAGGTTTTGCGGATTGGCTGGAGTGTTCCACGAGAGGGAGCCAACGTACCTCAGACTGGAGAAGTCACCGTCGGCCTTTAGACCCGAATGAGCCCTGAAAATGAGGAAAGTCGAATGAATGAGTGCCCTTTCCACGGTAGACCTCCCCAGTGGGACGCATCGCTACAGGCTGGAGGAGCTGGCCTACACCAGGAGCGGCGACAAAGGCGACTCGGCCAACATCGGTGAGCTACGGCGGCGCCCACGCAAAAGCCCGTCCGGCAATTAAGCCTAAGGCCCTCACACACACAGGCGTGATCGCCCGCCACCCCCTCCTCTTCCCCTACCTGAAGAAACACCTGACCTCCTCGGCAGTGGAGGATTACCTGGCGCACCTCTTCCCGTCGGGACGGCGCGGCGCGGTCACCCGGTGAGCCAATCCGGCGGAATCCAGCGCGCAGAATCCAGCGCTTGGGGCTGCGGATCTTCTGTTCCTAATTATTCCCAAATGTGTCTGGCCGCCACCGCGCGGAACCTCGGCGCCTAAAAGAGCCGCCTTTTGAACGGAGACGAAAGGGGAAGGCGCCTCGGAAAGTGGGGCTCCCGGGCGGCCCCGTCTTTGTTTGCGATTGCCCCGTCGGAGGGCCGCTTCAGGCCGCTTCAGGTCGTGGTGACATTGGCTTTGACGTGTGCGCAGATACACTTTGCCGGGGATCAACGGCCTCAATTTCCTTCTGAAGGATTGCCTCGGCGGGGGAGGGGTGGCGTCCCTGCGGAGCGACCCCCAGGTAAAGTACGCGCTCACCGGGCTGGAAGGGGGCGGGCCAGCGTCCGTCGACACTCCGTCGACACTCCGCCGACACTCTGCCGACACTCTGCCGACCTCCCGCAGGGAAAAGCTCTGGCTCAGATGTTGCTGGACTTGGAACTGGACGGACTTCCCGACCTGGCGCCCCCGCTGGCTTGAGGGGCGGCTCCCCGTCACGTGACCCGGGCCGACCTCTCACCTCGCTCTGGGGAATGTCGTTTCCTCCTTAATTGCAAACAGACCCTCTGTCGTCACGGCAACTCTCCAGTTCCCCCCAGACGGCGGCGGCGGCGTCCCGTCGCCGATTGGGCGTTCCTTCATTAAAAAAAGAAACAAAAGGTGTCTGGCGGGCTCTCATTTACGACCTCTAACCTCTCCGAAGTGCCGCGTCCGCCCGCCATCACGGGAAGCCCGGCTCGTCCGTCCGCATACGGGAGGGGGGGGGTGTTGATAAGATGGACGCCCGGTGGGGTGCCGCAGCTTAACTTCTTGGTCACCTGGTGGCGGCCTGCTGGCGGCCCGAGAGAAGTCGGCAGTTGGGCGCCTTGCGTTGGACGTCTGTTGCTGTCAAAGGGTTAAAGCGAGAACACAGTCAATTTTGTGGTTTGGAAGCGGTGATGTCAGCTGCAATGCTAACAGTTTTTCCCTTCGTGCACGCGCAGTGGTGTGTGTGTGAGAGAGTGAGTGTGTGTGCGTGAGTGTGTTGGGAACAATTTACAAGTGGGTGAGAGCGAGCGAGGCAAAGAATGCGTGCCATTTGGCGGTTTGGAAGCAGTGACTTTTGGATTTGCTGTGCTCCTTTAACTCATGAGCTGCCATTGAGCACACATTTGCTTTACCAATGAAAAGTTTGGTGACCAATTGCTGCCACAAGCACAACCTTCCCACTGCTTGCCAGGACCTACAACTGATTTTTCCCAGTTTCCAATATATTACAACTGGGAGGAGGGACAACCACCGTGTTCCTTTCAAAACACACACACACACACACACACACACACACACACACACACACACACACTTACACACTTTGGAGTTCCAAGTGTACTTAGCTGATCTGGGCCAACTTCTATTGGGAGGCCATTGTGGTCGTCAATGGCAGCTGTGGCGAGGAGAGCAGGAAGGAAAACAGAGTGCTCTTTCTTTCCTGATGCGCGCACGTGGGCCAGCCCTCTTCCTGTGCTCTCCGGCATATCCAGGTGGGGTCTGCCTGCCCCTAGACGAGAAGGAAAGCAAGGAAAGTAAGTCGAGGCGACGCCAGCCAGCCAGCCAGCCAGCGAGCGAGCGAGACTCGTCCGTTTGTTTTGAGCTGGGGCTGAAGGGCTGAAGGGGGTGGGGTCCCCGGAATCTAGCCACGGAGTCGCGTCACGTCACGACACGCCCCGAAAGCTTCCGCCAGCCACTGGTGCCAATGTGCCCGGGCCCACTCGGACAATCCGGCGGCGGAGCGTGCACGGCGTCATGGTCCTGGCGCTTTCCTTCCTACTACCGCACAGAGTCGTCTTCTTCGTCTCCGGGAAGTCATGCTGGACACGCTGGGCTATCTGTTGGATAAAGTTTTGCAGTTGCTGCTGGTGACGTGCACGTCCGCCGCCGAGGGCGAGGACGATGACGAGGACCAGGACGGTGACGGTGACGTCGGTGCTGGAGATGTCGCTGGAGATGGCGGTGGCGGTGGCGTGTCTCCTCTCCGGCGCGCGTACCGGCGCGGAGACTTGATGGAGGTGCCTCGCACGCTCTTCACCCACTTCGGCATCTACCTGGGGGACGGCCGCGTAGCGCACCTCATCCCCGACATCCTCCCCGCCGTCACGTCGGACGCACGCCTCCTCCGCCTGCAGGTCAGCAACGCGCGTCTCCTGCTCGGCGTGCTCTGCAAGCGCGCCAGCGTGCGCGTGGACTCCGTGGAGGACTTTGCCTACGGCGCCAGTCTGCGCCTCAACGCGCACGCCATGGAGAAGGACGGCGCGGGTGGGGGTGCGGGTGCTTGGAGTGGGGGCGGCGGCGGAGGCGGCGGCGGCGGCGGCGGCGGCGGCTGGAGGAGTGGGGGTCGAGGACTACGAGGCTGCCGGGACTCCGAGGAGGAGGAGGAGGAAGCAGCCCGGCGAGCCGAGCGTCTGCTCGGCAGCGTCCCCTACAGCCTGCTGTGGAACAACTGCGAGCATTTCGTCACCTGGTGCCGGTACGGAGCCGCCCGCAGTCTGCAGACGGAACAGGTCAGAGAAAGAGAGAGAAAGAGAGAAAAAGATTCATGTATTTTGGATATAGTCATTCATGTGCCATTAGTGAAAAGAACAGTCCAATGCATTCCAATTCAAGTGGATTTGATTGAGTGAAAAAGGCCATTTCGTGCAATGTTTCAAAGCCACCGCTAGAGAGAGCCCGCACCCAGGCTATGTGTGACGACAACAATCTGTTTTTAGCACTCATAGATAAGAGTATTGATGCTGACTTCAGGTAAACATGGGCCTCTTTGGTCTTTTGGTCTTTTCCAGTTCTGCCAGTGGCTCAAGTCCCTGATCCGAGACCAGAGGAACGTAGCCCTGGCCGCTCTGCTGGGCTTGCTCTCCCTGGCCTGCTCGGGCGTGTCGTCCTGGACCACCCTACCCGCTCTGCTGCTCCCTCTCACGCTGTGGATGGCCAGCTGAAGGCCCAACGTTTGGCAAAAAATGGAAGCGGCTGCATGCGTGAGAGAGCATTTCAATGAGCGCCGCCGCCGCCGCCGTGGCTGAACCCCGTCGGCCCCGCCTAATGCGGCAGGTGTGGTGGCGGTGGCGGCGGGGGGAGGAATTGTAATTGTTGCCGTGGCGACCACCTATCGTCCCCGACATTCCCACGTCAGCGTGTCTTCTTTTTTTCTTCTCCCCGGTCTCCGAGGACCCCTCCCGCCTCCCGTCTCCGGAATCCTTCCGATGAGTTGACCCCGTCCGTCGGCCTTTGCCCGTCGTTCCCGTCGTGCCATTGGTCGGCGGGAAAATGCGGCCTGCCCCCCTCCCCCCACCCCTTTGTCTCTGTGTCCGGTGCCGATGCTTTCACCTTTCCAGAGGACGGTCAATCAAGTTAGTCGTGCGGGATTTCCGTTGAATCGAACCGGGCCAATGCAAAATTGGATGCAAAATGCTTGCGTCTCTTTGAACCAGGCGTCCTTCTTCTTCTTCTTCTTCTTCTTCTCTCCCCGCCCCCGAGTGGCGTTCCCTTGGCGTCGGCCTTGACGCGGCGTCACCTTGACGTGACGTCGGCGTTGACATCGGGAGGCGCTCCGAATGTATAGGAAAGTGTGCGCGTGGGAGGGAGGGTGCTGGGGTTCTCTCCCCCAGAGAGCGTCATAATGGTGCTATTTTTAATTTTCTGCCGGCAAGCGTCGACGCCAAGCCACCTCTCCTGGCTACTGCGTACGTGCGTGAGTGCGTTGGCTCTTTCATCGGATGTCATATTGTGGCGGCAAAGGTGATCCCTTTTCTTCGATTTGGGGGGCCAATGACATGGACGGACGTCCAATGGGGTAGGAGTGGAGCGCCCGGCAGGATCCAAAAGAGCCCTTTTTCCAGCCAGTTTTTCTTCAAACGCCATCCCAAGACATCTTTGAAATAAGCCAGAAAAGTCACTTGCCTTATACAAAAGGGTTAAGAATTGTCGGATAAGGAGGAGGACAGAAGTTCTCCTCCCGGTAAACACAGCTTCCTTCCCGCGCCCGCCCGTGCCTTTATATGGCTCCCGACCGACTTGGGGGTGTCCAAACTTTTACCTTCAAAGGCTACCTGAAGAAATATGGAAGCCGGAGTTTGTACATGTCATGGTTGCCAATAAAGACCTTCATTAGGCTCTTGTCAAGAGAAATGGATGAAAATGTTGTCATATGGATGAATGATGGGGTAATAAATAGTAATAAGTGGGAGGGAGGGAGGGAGGGCTCTCCCTCCCACTCCAATGCCTTTTTCTTCACTTGCAATGGGATACCTTTCAATGGAGTAAGTAGTAGCGTCTTTTGATTGGATCTTCCTCCTCCGTCATCATCCTGTCACGGAGGCAGGCAGGCGGGCGGGCGGGCGGTCGGTCGGGCACGTACGTCCGCCAGCAGGCTCCGCCTCCACGATGCTGGGCTCGTCTTCCTCCCCGGTCACCTCCTCTTCCTCGCACAGTGATGCAACGTGAGCCGACGTCGGATGGATGCTCTGGAAAAGTATTAAAAAAAACAAACCTTTTCTCTGGCTCCTTTCTTCTCTCGTTCGGTCAGCGCGGACCAGGAGCCACCAAAAGCCACCAAAATCCACCAAAAGCCACCAAGAGCCACCAGGAGCCACCAGGCGTCACGGGGTCAGTCTCGTCTCTCTTTACTCCACATCCAAACTAGCGTCAGAGCAGGCGGTCAACCTTTTACGGGACGGGTCAAAAGTTGACGCTGATCGTCCCGAGAAAGGGCCGGTTGGCCCTTTGCCCAAGTGGCAAGTAAAAAGAAAGGCGGGCCGGAAAACGTGCCCACGGATGAATCGGCGGCGCCTTGGACCGGACTCACCCGAGTGCGTCCCATCCCATAGGTAGGATCGCGGGCGGCGAAACGGGACGGACCAGGGCCCGCGTCCACGTGGCGTGGGGCGTGTGACAGCGCCACCTGCGGCGAGAGGAACAACATGTGACGGGTCAGATCGGAGGGAGGAAAGCAAAAAAAAAAAGGAGCCGGGGGCCCCAGACTCACGTCAAGGCGTAGTCCGACCATGGACTGGGCCGGTAGCGGCGAGCCGCTCCCCAACGTGACGTCTCGGGACCAGTGGGACGGCCGGGCCACGCCCCCGACCTTCCCCGAAGACCCCATCCGATCGCCCGGGGTGCAGGTGAGCGATGGTGGGCGCGGGGTGGGCTCGGGGCGGGCTCGGGGCGGGCTCGGGGCGGGCTCGGGGCGGGCTCGGGGCGGGCCAGGCCGGCCGGGCGCAACCTGGCCGCCGCTAACGCCGCTGCCGCCGCCCTGCGTTTGTGCGGCCAGGCGGCGTTGATCGTGGCCTACGTGGCCATCATCCTGCTGGGGCTGCTGGGCAATTCTCTGGTCATCTACGTCATCTACCGCTTCAAGACGCTGCGCACGGTCACCAACTTCTTCATCGGCAACTTGGCCGTGGGTAGGAAACAAAAAGCCGCCCGGGACGTGGCCCGGGTTCCTGACGCGTCCCTCCTATTTCACCTTTGGCAGCCGACCTCCTGGTCAACGCGCTGTGCCTGCCCTTCACGCTGGTCTACACCCTTCAGGGCGAGTGGCACTTTGGTAGCGTCCTGTGCTTCCTGGTGCCCTTCGCCCAGGGCCTGGCCGTGCACGTCTCCGTCCTGACCCTCAACGTCATCGCCCTGGACCGCCACAGGTAGGCGGGCGGTGTGGTGGGTCGGTGGGCGAGTCGGTGGGCGAGTCGGTGGGCGAGTCGGTGGGCGCCCAGCGAGGCTCACCCGCCCACCCGTCCACCCGTGACGCAGGTGCATCATTCACCACCTGGAGAGGCGGATGCGCAAGGACACCTGCTTCAGGGTGATCGCACTGACCTGGTTGCTGAGCGCGGCGCTGGCCAGCCCGCTGGCCATCTTTCGAGAGTACGGCTCCTTCGCGCTGACGCCGGGACGCAGCATCCAGGTGGAGGTCGAAGGTCGTCGGCGGTGGGCCGTCTCGGGGTGGTCTGGAAGTCTCCCGTGTGGCTCTGCCGGCAGGCCTGCGCCGAGAAGTGGCCCGGTTCCAGCACCGACGGGACGGTCTACAGCGTGGCCATGCTGGTGCTGCAGTACGTCCTCCCGCTGACCGTCATTTCCTTGGCCTACGCTCGCATCTGGTCCAAGCTGCGAGCCCACGTGGTCCCGGCGGCGGACGGGGAGGGCGCCTCGGCGGGCTCCCAACGCCAGCGGCGCCGGCGCAAG
Source organism: Stigmatopora nigra (assembly GCF_051989575.1). Classification (NCBI taxonomy): domain Eukaryota; kingdom Metazoa; phylum Chordata; class Actinopteri; order Syngnathiformes; family Syngnathidae; genus Stigmatopora; species Stigmatopora nigra. Next base: position 10,044,253 of record NC_135527.1, on the reverse strand, counting down.
ACCACCAAGATGCTGGTGACCATGGTGGCGGTGTTTGCCGTCAGTTGGCTGCCCTACCACGCCTTCCAGCTGGCCACCGACATGGACGGCGGCGTGCCCGACACGCCGTACTTCCGCCTGCTCTACACCCTCTTCCACGTGGTGGCCATGTGCTCCACCTTCGCCAACCCGCTGCTCTACGGCTGGATGAACGGCAACTTCCGCGCCGCCTTCGTGGCCACCTTCAAGACGGGGAGGGCGCCGCCCGGCGGCCGGGCCGACTCGGTCCGGCCGCCGGACGGGGGTGGCGGGGGCCGCAGGTTGAGGTTGGCCCAGGGCAAGCAGGAAGTGGCGTCCGCCTGCCCGGACGCCACCGACGTGTGATCCAAAACGGGGGTGTCGCTGGGATCCCGCCCGAGCCACGGCCGCTTTTTGAAGATGGCTTCCAGAACTGCCGTTGGGGTAAATCCAGGCCTATCTGTTTTTTTTTCTTTCTTTCTTGCTCCGATAATAAAGGAATGTCAGAATGGCGGGCGGCCAATGGCTTGTTTTTGTCAGAGAGTCCATTTTCTCAATAAATAGCAGCGGCGCCGGGACAGATTGTGCAAGTAAGCGAGGTGCGGTCTGGGCGTCCTCATTGCGGGAACCTGTCCGTCCATGTTTACCCTGGCCAAAGTGCAGGGACGCAGAAAGGTCGGCGCCCCCTCCGCGCCTTACTCAACCCAAGCGTCCGCCCGCCTACGCCGTCCGGAGAGGGGCGGGGCTCGGCCGAGGCTTCAAAAGCGCCGGGCGTGGGTCGTTTTGAAACTTTCCACAACATGCCACGGATGGGTTTAGTGGCCTACCTGGGCCTGCTGTGCGTGGCCTCGCTGGTAAGAAAAGGGAGGGCAAGGGACGGGAAGCTCAGTCGGCCGGCTGATGACGTTTACAAAAAAATGTCCTCAGGCCGGAGGGCTGGATCCCAGGGGGGCACGGCCCGTGGTGCCCAACACCAGATCGGAAAAATGCGCCACGGAGAAGGAATGGCCCTTCTGCACCGACGACGACTGGGTAAGGAGAGGCCGGCCGTTATTTTGGCTCGTTTTGGGCCTTTTCTTTTGCCGTTCGCCAAAACGCCCCCCCCCCTTTGAGCGCCGCGTGGTCCGACAGGGTCCAAAGTGCCCGTCGGGCTGCAGGATCCAGGGTCTGATGGAACACAAGGATCACAGCCTCCTGAAGAAAATTGAGAAGATCCGCAACCTGCTGGAGCAGAACCAAGCGGGCCAGCACAAAGCCGACCAGGCCACCAAGCAGACGTACGATTACCTGAAGGAGCGGCTGGTCCTCAATTCCGGTTAGCCAGCGAGTCAGTCGGGAGCGCCTGCCGGGAGCCGGAAGCTGACCGTTCTGACCGTTCTGGCCTTCCCTCCTTCCCTCCTTCCTTCCTCGGCTCAGGCCAGGACGAGCGCTACCACAACTTGGCTCTCAACCTGCGGCAGAGGATCTCCGACATGAAGGTGAAGATCGACAGGCAGCTGAAGATCCTGGCGGAACTCCGCCAGCGGCTGACGGATCAAGTCGGCGACATGCAGAAACTAGAGGTGAGTGGCGTGGACTGGGGCCAAATGGTGGAGGAGGAGGAGTTCCCGACCTCACGTGGCGCTCTCCTCCCCGCCAGGTGGATATCGACATCAAGCTGCGCTCCTGCCGAGGTTCCTGCAAGTCTTACTCCGAGTACCGGCTGGACCACGACAGCTACGTGCTTCTGGACAAACAGGTTAGAAAAGCGCCGGGCCGCCGACTTCCCCGAGACACCGCCCACCGCGGCTGGCTGCCCACCTTCATTTCCAGATGAATCAGCTGCGGGGGGCGCCGCAGTGGCGGGACGTCCAACCGGTCCGACAGATGGAAGTCATGCAGAGCCGGCCGCTGCAGCAAGCCTTTCAGGGCGCCGCCTTCAAGTCGGGATCCACGGACGTCTTCCGAGAGGTCAGGACGGCGTGACCATCCATACTCCCCCCCCCCCCCCCCCCCCCCTTGTCACAGACGGCGTCTCGTGCTCACCTCTTTGGCTGGGGCTTAGGTCAAGTCCTTCCAGTTGACGCTGGAGACGGAAGGGTCCAGCTCCTCCCCGGCCACCATCTCCAAAGTTGCAGGTACTTCCTGGTCGGGGCCCTCCAAGTCCATCACCGAGCTGGCGGGGGGCGGCTTCGGCGGCGACTTCGAAGAGACGCCCCCACCCTTGCCGGCGGACGCCGTCAGATGCACCGTCTCCACCACCAAGACCACGGTGATGACGGACGACGGCCCCGTGGAGAAGGTGCTCCACGAGAGCCGGGGCGGTCCCGGCTGCCAGGGGTTGGCGGGCCCGGGCCCGGTTTTCCCCGGCGTCAAGCAGTCGGCGGCGGGCGGCCCGAAGGGCGGCCTGAAGGGCGGCCTGAGCGACATCAAGAGCGGCTTCTCCAAGCCCTTTGGCCAAGTGGGCTTCGACCTGGGGAAGTTCTTTAGCGACAACACGGAAGACGACGTGGCCGACGTGCACGCCCGTAGCGTGAAGGTGGCGCAGGTCCGGCGCACCGGCGATTTCACGGGAGAAGGTACCGGCGCCTCCGACCCGGAGTAATGCGCCGGCCGCCAAATGCACTACTCGCAAGAAGTCACAGAGATGGCGGCGGCGGCGCCGACCTTGGCCTTCCCGCAACATCGTCTAGCTCCGCGGAGAGATGAATTCCAATTGGCTGCCGGGCCGACGTAGCTCTGACATTAAAGTGTGTTTCCAAAGCCAAAGGCCAATAATCCCTTTTTGCTTCTGGTGGAAGTTAGTCGGAGTTAGCCGTGTTGCTAGCCGTGCCGCTAGCCGGGCCGCAAGCACACCGATAAGGCTCCAAATTTCAAGAGCGGCAACTTTTTGCGAGTAGGGCAAGACTAAATTGGAACTGCGGGCTGGAAGCCTCCGTGTAAACTGGACATTGAGCAGAAGACGTGGTGTGTGTTGCAGATTGCGTGGATATCTTCCACAAGCACAGCCGGGGCCAAAGCGACGGACTGTTTCAGATCCGAGCCTCCCCGGACGCCGCCTCCCCGGACGCCGCCTCCCCGGACGCCGCCTCCCCGGACGCCGCCGCCCCCGCCGCCCAGCTCTGGGTTTTCTGCCGGCAGGAGGGTCTGCTGGGGGGCTGGCTGCTAGTCCAGCAGAGGGAGAAGGGCTCGCTCCTCCACTTCAACCGCACTTGGGCCGAGTACCGCGACGGTTTCGGGAGCGTGGACGCCGGCGGCGGGGGGGAGATGTGGCTGGGCAATCGCCACCTCCACTCCCTGACCAGCCGGGGCCCCACCCTGCTCAGGGTGGACCTGCGGGACCGGCGCGGGGGGGCGCCGGCCACCGCCGAGTACCTCCTGAGCGTGGGCACCGAGGAGGAGGGCTACCCCTTGCGCCTCTCCGGCTACTCGGGCGACGCCGGCGACGCCCTGGCCTCGCACGCCGGGATGAAGTTCAGCACCTGGGACAGGGACCGGGATGGGGCGGCGGCGGCAAACTGCGCGGCCGCGCACGGCGGGGGTTGGTGGTACGCCGACTGCCGGGAGGCCAACCTCAACGAGGCCGGCGGCGCCGTGTGGGGCGCCCTCAGGCCCCAGAGCGTTCAGATGTTTGTGCGATCGGCCGCCTTGTGATCTCCCTGGTCCGCTTGCGTCCGCCATCTTTTGCGCTCGCTTCAATAAAGAATTAATGTTCAGCTGCTGTGCCCTGTGGCCTCTCTGTGGCCTCTCTGTGGGCTCTCTGTGGGCTCTCTGTGGGCTCTCTGTGGGCTCTTCTGTGGGCTCTTCTTTGGCCAGGGAGCTTCCGTCCTCCCACTCTAGAGCGCGGCCAATCTCGCGCAGCTCGTAATAGTCAAAGCAGATGGGGTCCCATTTGGCCATCGCCGTTAGTTGGACAGGCGCGCCGCCGTGCACGCCGCCGTGCACGCCGCCGTGTTTGTTAGTTCACCTTTGCGTCAATGAAAGGCGGAGGCGGAGGGGGGGCTCTTTTCCAAAAGCAAAGAAACACGGCGTCCTTGGACCCCGGACGCTCAGCACATATTTACTCTGCGCCCACAGCGTGCGTCAAGCCGCGCGTCCGAGATGGCCGACAGCCGTCCCGCCCACTTCCCGGTGACGGACGCTGCCCCGCCCACTGGGACGGTCCGCCGCCACCGCCGTGTTCCCCTGGCCAGCAGGTAAGGACGGGAAATGACGTTTGCCAAGGCCGTGGCACTCTGGGGCGTTGCGGTCGTCAACCGTGTGGCTCACGGCTCCGACCGACTCAAAAACTCCCTTCCGCCGGGCCCCCACCCAAAGGACAAGAAGTGCCCGTCCGGTTGCCGCCTACGGGCCGCCCTCTCGCAGACGGACGGCCACGCGGCCAGGAAGATCTCCAACGTCTGCCAGGCGGCCGGGCGGTCGGAGAGCGCGCTCCGGGAAACGATGAGCCGCGTGGCCGACGTCTACCGCCGTCACCGGAGGAACCTGGTCATCCGACACGGTAAAGGCGGGCCCGGGTAGTTTTGCCAGCCGGCGCCACTGGGATGATCTTCCGCTTTGTGCTCAGTGTCGGAGCAGAAGTCGGTGCGAGACGGCACTCTTTTGGCCAGGAAATTGACGGCGCTGCGCCAACGATCCATGCGGCTGCAGCGGCGCTTGGATCAACTGAAGGAAAGAGTCTGTGGCCAAGTGGAAGCCTTGTGGAGAGCCCAGGTGAGGCCCCGCTCTCTAATCATCCAGCAGGTGAAGGAAGGAGGACGTCGTTAAAGACAGAAGAGCCCCGCCTCCGTCCGGCCTCTGTCCGGCCTCCGTCCAACCCCCTTAAATGAGCGCTCACCAGGTGGACGTGGACATGAAGCTGCGAGCGTGTGGGGGCTCCTGCCGGACGTCCTCGGCGCCCGGGGTCCGTCACGCCGCCTACCGCCGGCTCCTGGCCCAGGTCTCCGAGACGGAGGTTCGGGGGAAGCGGAAGAAGAATACGGGCCGGCCCCCGCCAGATATGCCCCAAATCAAAGTGCGGTCCACACGCCAGGAGCCACCCCCGTCGGAAGCCTACAAGTCCATCCCGACCGTCCGGAAAGAATTTCTCACTCAATTTGAGGACATCCCACTGAACCTGATCTTTATTGAAAATGCCGATTGACGAGAGCGGGCCAAAAAAATAAATGCATTGGTAAAATGAATGGGGAGCCCTTTGTGACTTTATCTGTAGCGTTTGTCAAGATTTGGGCTCTTTTTCTTTGCCGCCATTCCACATTGGGCGGGTCACCAGACGGAGAAAGAGCGTGGGTCGATGAAGGGAGCCCCGCTCTTAAACGTCGGCGTTATCCCGAAGCAAAGAGCGGTCGTATCTTCATGCTGATGGCCTTCAGCGAGTACCAACTGCCCTTCCAATTCATCCACACCACCCCGTCGTCCGTACCGTGTTTGGCCATCTGAGCGTTGTAGGCGCCGCCCACGTAGTAGCGGCCGTTTGGGTTGGCCGAGTGACAGCGATTGTACCACCAGCCCCCGCCGTCCTCTCTGGCGCACTGCTTGGACGGGTCGCCTGGGATCCTGAGAGACAGACAGAGAGAGAGACGTCGGCACGCCAGAGGGTACGCTTCAATTGGCACCCGCCCACTGTCCCTGGCCTCACCACTTGTCGTTGTCCCTGTCGTGGGTGCTGAAACTGGCGCCGTGGTGCTGGGTCATGGTGCGGTTGAGCCCAAAGAGCTCCAGCGCGCCGTCCAGGAGACAGTTGCCCGCGTTGCCCGAGTAGCCGCTCACGGCCAGCACGTAGTTAGTGGATTCCGACTCCATGGTGAACTGGCGGTACTGGGCGTGGACCTGAGAGGGGGTTACCAAAGGATCATTCACAGGCACGAGCACAGAGGCCGGCCAACGGCGGGAAGGGGGGAAGGCCACCTTAGCACCCGTCCAGTCCTCCATCTCCACCAGGAGCTCCGTCGGACCCAATTTGCTGAGTTGACTGATGCGCTCGTTGCCCAGCCAGTATTCGCCTGCCACGTCAAGCGGGGTGAACGGAGGCCCCCGATCCCGGCCCCCCTCCACAGACAAACAGACCTGGGGTCTGGCAATAACCCTTGCCCACGTCAAAGGCCACGTTTCCAAAGCCACGCCGGTACTCGTCCCAACGCCGGCCAAAGTCCACGCTGCCGTCCAGGCGGTTCTGGATGAGCAGCCATCCTGGTGGAGAGGAGAGAGGCCACGGGTGAGACGGGTAAGACGGTGCCGGGCCAGGGCAGACTTGTCAGCCACCTCCTTTATTGGAGCTCTGGTCACAGAAGACTTTGTACGGGGCCGCCAAGTGATCGGGTTGAACCAGGTACATCTGCGATTCTCTCCCTCCGCGGCGGTAGATCTCCTCACACTCCTTTCCTGGACGGGCAGAGGGAGGAATCTTTGGAGCAAAGCAGCTTTGACTTGGCCAATTCTAGGCTCCCCCCCCCCCTCCGCCCCTTTTTCTTACCGGTCACCACTGGGATGGGACACTTGGTCTCGCAAGGCTCCTTGCACTCTTCCCTCTGTTTCTGGATGGCCTTCTCCAGCTTGTCGATCTTCAGCCGAAGCGTTTCCACCACTCCCTACGACGGCAACGCGCCGTGGTCAAACCCCGGTGCACCCCCCCCTCCACACACACACACACACACCGTGCCAATCCTACCTGCAGGACCCGGAGGGTGGAGGGAAACACGTTGTCCACCGTCTCCTTGATGAAAGCGTGCTGCTCCTCCACCTGATCCGTGAACCGGTTGATGACCCGCCCGTTGTCTGCGGGGACGGCGAGCGCACGGCGTTAAGCCGGCGCGGACGCCACGCCGCCCGGCGGGCCCACCCGGACGGACTTCACCTCCGATGAGCCGCTGGCGCTCGGTCAGCGAGTTGGACATGTCGGTGGCGTAGTTGTAGACCACGTTGGACGAGCGCGACAAATCGTTCACCAGGGGGGTCAGCTGGTCGACGCTCTGCGAGGGCCGAGAGCTCTGGGCCACCGTCGGCGTGCCGCGTCCCACGCCAGACTCACCGTGACCACGCTCTTCTCCTGCTTGAGAAGCGCCGTCCTCAGCTCGCAGCCGTTAGGGCACAGCACGCCCTGGGCGGGCGAGGCAACGCATACGTGGATCTCCGAGCCGTCACGGCGACGGCTTTACGCCAGCCACGGACGGCCTACCAGTTCTCCGTCACCGTAGGAACACCCGCCCGACTCGCGGTGCACCGGCTTCTCCTCCTCCACCTGCCGCCCTCTGGACGGGGTGCTCGGGCGTCCGTGGTATCTGTCAGAGTGGCACGTCAGCTCCCGGCCCCAAGACCGGGGAACGTGCGCCGGCCGCCGTGGGAACACTGACCTGGTGGCGCCGCCGATGGGGGGCCGCGAGTAGTGGTTGTCGCTGTAGACGTCCCGGCCGCGACTCAGCGGGCGGTGGCCCCGGACGTCCGGGGCCGCCGCGTCCTGTGGATAAAAAGGGGACGTGGATGACGGGGCGGCGGGCCAAAGCGGGGCTTCCGGTTTGGTACCGTTGCATTGGTCCCGGTCGAAGTAGTCGAGTCCTGAACAAAAAGCACCGAGTTGTAGCCAACAAGTGTCACATTTGTTTTCCCCCGTCTCGCTTGGACTCACCTCGAAATCATCGTAGTCATCGTAAGGAAAGTTGGCCAAAGGAGCGGCGCCACTCACGCACAGGAAGAGCAGCAGTAGCGTGCGCATGGTCTTCATTGAGCCCCGTCCGTCTGTTCTGTCCCGTCGGCCTCAAAGACGCCTTTTTATGCTGGGCCGCTCCTCCCCTCGCTTCCATTGGCCGAGCCGGGTGGTCAGCGGGGGCAAACGAGACGAGGACGGACGGGAAACTTGGTCGGCCGGGAACGAGCTGGGGGGGGGGGGGGGGGGGGGGTGTTGTTGGAGTCCCATAGGTCAGCGGCCTAATCATCGCAGGCAATGTCTTATGCCATTCGCCATCTTGGCCGAAATTTCACAGGTAGAAAAGTGTTAAATAACAGCAGTCAAGAACACTTGGCACAATTCAATGCGAGCCAAATATATGAACATACTACCGTGATGCACTGGTTAAGAGGAGTTGGTTGGAAGAGCCATTGCAGTGTGTGATACCTAAAACCGCCACAGGATAGCGGCAAAACATCAACATGTCCATTCACGCACATTCATAGGACAATAAGTGAGAGGAGTCCAGGTATATATATATAGTACTAGAAAACAACATACGTAGTTGGTTAGTAAAGCCATTGTAAAGTGCAATGCCTTAAAATGCAGCAAGAGGGTACCAAGTTTCGATCGGTTGCCGTTTACCACAACGTCCGCATTCGTGTTCTTTCAATAAAATCGTTTTGGAAACAACCGTTGGGATCACGGTACTCTCGGGCGGACTGAACTGTGTAACAACGGCCCCGTTTCACATAAAAGACTACCGCAACAATTCTCGAAATGTAGTTGCAAAAGATCAATTGTTCACTTCGGCTGCGCTTACATTGACTTCCGTGTTTGCGTCTTCTTTGCAAACAACCTTTGGGACGACAGCACCCTCCTGTGGACACATTGTTAAACGATGTCCTATTTTTCTTTAGAACACGACAGCAGTTGGTTGGAAAAGCCGCCACAAGAGAGCAGGCAGTTAGAACATGGCTATTCAATCAGCCGGGACAATGAGAAGCCCAGGTGTAGTATTCGACATTAATATGTAGTTGGTGGGAAGACATTGCAAAGTGCAATGCCATAAAACCGCCACAGGAGGGCAACTGGTGTAACAGGTTCTCGTCGAGATTAAATTAGCAGGGTAGAAGGTAACCATGGAAACGCCTATACATGACACAAATGATAACTTGCCTCTGTACTTAACCACTGTTTTAAAAAAAAAAAGTCAAGTTGTGCCACATATTTTAATAAGATTAGACACCCCAAATTTACTTGGGAATGTCTGAACGTTTTACGGTTACAATTTTAAAATGACAAGACACTTAATTTGTTGAAAAGCTTAAAAAAAGAAAAAAATCTCGATACAATGGAGTGAATTCGTGCACTTTATTGAATTAGAATAGGGTGAACAGTTTCATTCTTTGAGATGCTGCCTGGATGTGAACAACCTGTGGGAAGAAGAAGAAGAAAAGACAGCCATTAACTTAGTTTTGTTCCAAGACCATATGCAGGCAAGTAGGAAAAAAATGCTTCATTATTTCGCTCAGACATCTAAGGAAGTATTTGGCCGTCTTTGGTCACGTGGACCTCTGGTGCAACTGCGGATAGCTTGAAAAATCAGTCATCACAGCGCCGCAGGAGTTCAATAGATGATTTAAATTTCAACGTACCTGACTGAGACTCACTAAACCGCCTCCGAAAAAGCATTCTTCTGTGAAAGAAAGAAATCACAAGTTGATGTTTTTTGTCCATTCACTTAATTGTCATTATTATTAATTCATCTAGTTCGCTCAGACATCTAAGGAAGTATTTGGCCGTCTTTGGTCACGTGGACCTCTGGTGCAACTGCGGATAGCTTGAAAAATCAGTCATCACAGCGCCGCAGGAGTTCAATAGATGATTTAAATTTCAACGTACCTGACTGAGACTCACTAAACCGCCTCCGAAAAAGCATTCTTCTGTGAAAGAAAGAAATCACAAGTTGATGTTTTTTGTCCATTCACTTAATTGTCATTATTATTAATTCATCTAGTTCGCTCAGACATCTAAGGAAGTATTTGGCCGTCTTTGGTCACGTGGACCTCTGGTGCAACTGCGGATAGCTTGAAAAATCAGTCATCACAGCGCGTGTTCAGGTTTAAAAAGAGCACATTGAACGTGAAAACATACCCGGTTGGCTCGAGAAGATCACCTGGAGAGGGGCCAAAAAAAGAGCGCGTTAGCATATACTGCCCTTCCAATAGTCATTTGAAAAGCCCCGGGTTGCCAACCAGGGGCGCTTCGGCCACGTCTTTGTACAAATGAACTCTACGAAATGTTTTGAAACACACCAACAGAACAATAACATACATAAAGTGCACATTCTTCATGACACGACACGACAAGATATTGACTTGGGTGGCGAGTCGCCATTGAAAGGACAATCGACAACCATCCTCGCAGCAAGAACGTTCTACGAGCGAATTAGGGGGAGAGCCGACTAGATTACCTTTTTCCCATGCCTGATTTTGCCAAATCGAAAAGAACAGGACTGAGAACTTTGAGGAGCGAGTGGTTAGCAGAGTCTTCAGCGGATAAGCGTGATTATCTCTCCGCCTGCCAGGACACGAAAGGCCGAATGAGAGTCGACGTCGCTCTTATATGTGGTCTTGTGTCATTATCGCCGCCTGGCGGATGGAGGCTGAATGACGGAAGAGTGCTGGCTGGCTTTTCTAAGGGCATTCCTGATTGGCAGACGTTACATGGCAGCCGGTTGGGCGTAACCTCCCACCTCCCCCTTCTGTTGCTGTCGCTGCTGGTACTGATGATGGTGGTGACATCCTCCTTCCCCTCCTCCACCCCCCCTCATTTGCTCTCTCTCTCTCTCTCTCTCTCTCTCTCTCTCTCTCTCTCTCTCTCTCTCTCTCTCTCACACACACACACACCCACACACCGAGGCAGAATAGGATGGCTTGAGGCTGCAAAACACACTTGCGTGTGCCTGCCGCACTGAATTATGGTGAGTATAGCTTCCTTGACCTTCTTTGACAGGACGCGATGGCGTGACGGATGGAGGGCTGATGATGAAGGGAGGAATCGGTAGCATCTGTAGCTCGTCTCCGCGACGCGTCCGGCCCGCGAGTGCGTATCAAGTTAGCATCCCCCGCGCTAACGCTGGCAGTAGCTCGTGACTCATGCGCATCATTTCCCATCGCCGACCAAAACACGTCCGAGTACGCGATTAGCCAGTAAGACCATTTGAGAACCCAGTGTGGCAAAGTACCCGAATGCGGTGTTTGTCGCCGCCCACCAAAAGGGAGCGTTTCGGGAGCAAAGGCCCCACTTGGGGTCTCCGTGGCAACCGCAGCATCAGCTTCACGCCGAAGTTCCAAGTGTGACCTACTTAGCGTCAATGTCGCAGGGGGGGGGGGGGGGGTGGGGGGCATGTCGCTTCATTCTTCTCTTTGACAGGACGGAAAGTGATCCGAAAGAGGCGTCGGAGTCAAGGGCGGAGTTCGGGTAAACCCCAATCCCATTTGTCCGTGGACGCCATGTGGCAGCCCACCAAAGTCCGTTGGCTCGGCCCGGCGCGGAAAGCCTCGTAGCGGCGCCGTACCCCCACCGGGCGGCTCATGGCGACGCATCGACACTCTCCGGACAGCAGCAGCGAAGAGTGTACCGTGCTGGAGGCCCCGCCTCCTAAGGACACCTGCCCCCAACATGGGGGCAAGGTGAGTCGGTCCCCCCGTGGCCCCCGGGCCCCCGGCCCCCGAGGCCCGCTCCCCTTGCCCGTCCTGCATGACGTCTCGACCGCAGGTGTCCGAATACTGCTGGGCCTGCACGCGAGCGCTGTGCGGCGAGTGCGCGCCGGAGCACGGCGAGCACCCCAGGGCTTCTCTGGGCCAGGCTTTGGAGCGCTACCGGAACACCTTGGAGACGGGGATGAGGGCGGCCCGCGACAGGTGAGCAGAGACGGCCGGCGTGCGGCGTGCGCGACAGGGATCTGGACACTTTGTCACCTTGTGGTCTTCAGACTGCCCCAGCTTTCGGCCGCCGCTGTGGTGGTGGGGGAGATGGTCCAGCAGTTGACAAATCAGAGGGCAGCCATCGAGGAGGACATCTTGTCCAGCTTCGAAGACCTTCACAAGCAGTTGGACGTGAGGAAGAGTGTTCTTCTCATGGAGTTGGAGGTCACCTTTGGCCTGAAGCACAAGGTGATTGAAATGAAGCGTCCGCAGGGCAGAGCAGGGCAGAGTAGGGCAGAGCAGGGCAGAGCAGAGCGCTTCTCCAATTGGGGATTCGTCACGCCGCTGTGTTGAACACAGGTGCTCCAGTCTCAGTTGGAGAGCCTCCAGCAGGGAGAGGGCGCCGTGGAGTCGGCGTGCAACCACGCGCAGGAGCTCTTGGCCACAGACGCCGGCGCCGCCGCCAACCTGGAGGCGGAGCTGGAGGTCAAGGAGAAGCTGGAGGAGCTGGCCCGACGGGGCCCGTCCTGTCAGCCCGAGGAGAACGACCAACTGGACCTGATGCTGGAGACGGACGGACTGCGCAAGTGGATACACAACCTGGGCACCATCGTGACCACCAGGTAACGCCCAGTTGAAAGAGAGGGTGTGGCCTCCGGGTCAACTCCAGTAGACGGCCACCCGCCCGGTCCCAATCTGTTTCCTCAGTGCGGTGGCGAGCCAGAGCGAGGCCATGGGCGCCGGCCTGGAGCAGAGCACGGTGGGACTCCCTTCCTCCGTCACCATCGTCACCCGGGACAAGTCCGGAGGGGCGTGCAAGAGCGGGAACGCCGTCCTTTCAGCCGAGGTGGGGCCACGGCCGCCGGAGGCGGGCTCGCCCACCCCGCCCCGCCCCGCCCCGCCCCGCCCCCGACCTCCCTCACCGGGCAGAGGCTGAGCCGCTCTCGTGGTCACGGCAGGTGTTCACGCCCGACGGCAGCATCGTGGACGGCGAGATGGTGGACCACAAGAACGGAACGTACGAGTTTGTCTACGTGGTGCCCAAAGAGGGCGACTTTTCGCTGGCGCTGCGTCTCTACCAGCAACACATTAAAGGAAGTCCCTTCAAGCTAAATGTGGTCACGCCACAGGTGAGCAGCCCCCGGTCACTGAAAGGAGCCCCGTGGCTGTGGGATGGGGGCCTGTTAAAAGCGTGGCACTGGCGGCAGGTGTCGCCCTCCACCACCACCGTCACCACGCCCTCCAACTCGGCCGCCGCCACCGGCGCCAACGCCACGCCATCCACGGGCTCCTCCGAGGGCACCAAAAGGCGGGGCAAGTCCCCCGGCCAGAAGAAGAAGGGTTCCAAGAGGGCCAGTAGCGCCTTGGGGACGCCCCGCCGCAAGACCCAGAACCCCATCGAGGACGACCTGATCTTTCGGACGGGCACCAAGGGGCGCAACAAAGGCGAGTTCACCAATCTTCAAGGAGTGGCCTCGGCCGCCGCCAGCGGGAACATCCTGATCGCCGACAGCAACAACCAGTGTGTGCAGGTGACGGACGAGGCCGCCGTCTCCCGTTTGGGTACCTTTCGGAAGGTGGGCCACCGCGTGGGCCGCCACCCGGGCCCGATTTCTCAATCTCGGAGGGACCTTTCAGGTCTTTTCCGGCCGGGGCGAATTCAAGAGTCGATTTGGGCTGCGAGGACGCTCGCCGGGCCAACTGCAGCGGCCCACGGGCGTGGCCGTGCACGCCAGCGGCGACATCATCGTCGCCGACTACGACAACAAGTGGGTCAGCATCTTCTCGGCCGACGGCAAATTCAAGGTGAGCCGAGCGTCCGTCGAGCCGGTCATGGCCCGAAACCAAAGCTCGTTTCTTTCCTCTTTTCTTTTCTTTTTTTTTTCTTTCCTCACGCTCATTTTTACGACGCCAACGCAGGCCAAGCTAGGTGCGGGTCGGCTGATGGGACCCAAGGGCGTGTCGGTGGACCACGAGGGTCACGTCATCGTGGTGGACAACAAAGCCTGCACCGTCTTCATCTTCCAGCTGAGCGGAAAGCTGCTCACCAAGTTCGGGAGTCGCGGGAACGGAGACAAACAGTTTGCGGGTAAGGTGCCGACCGACGGCGGTCGGGAGGCGGGGCCCCCGACCCCCGACCGGCCGCTTCAACCTTCGCTCTCCCACGTCCCCAAGGTCCGCACTTTGCCGCCGTCAACAAGAACAACGAGATCATCGTGACCGACTTCCACAATCACTCCGTCAAGGTAAGGTGCTTTCTGAGGAATCGTTTTCCGAGAAGTGGCCCTCCCTCGGTGGTTCTTGTGGGTGGCCCCCCGCTACCGCCTGGCTAACCTCGGCTCCCCGCCAGGTGTTCTCGCCTCAAGGGGACTTCCTTCTCAAGTTTGGCTCCAACGGCGAAGGCAACGGGCAGTTCAACGCCCCCACGGGCGTGGCCGTGGACGCCGTCGGGAACATCATCGTCGCCGATTGGGGCAACAGCCGGATACAGGTGCGCCCCTCCGTGGCCTCGCCGTGCGGGCCCCCGGGTCCCCGGGTCAAGGAGCCTCCCTCTGGATCCCACCCGTGCAGGTTTTCGACGGCAGCGGCTCCTTCCTGTCCTACGTAAACACGTCGGCCGACCCCCTGTACGGGCCGCAGGGACTGGCCCTGACCCAGGACGGCAACGTGGTGGTGGCTGACTCGGGGAACCACTGCTTCAAGGTTTACCGCTACCTGCAGTGAGGGAGCCGGACGGAGGAAGATCCGGGAGGCGGCCGTCCAACACCCGCTCCACATTTGTCAAAGTCCAAGGCCCCCGGGCGGAAGGACGGTGGAGATATCCAATGCCAGTCCAATCCATGTCCTCCGTCCCGTCCATTCCATGTCATTCAATGCGGGTACGTATTCCGCCTCCCGCCCTCCGGGCGGGGGTTCGCTTCCCCGCTGACGTCCCCGGCATTGTGGGCTAAAGAGCCGAGCTGGCCTTCCCCGCGCAGACCCTTTAAAAGCCACCGCTTCCAGTTAGACGTCCCACGGGCTGGTGAAGATCATCTTCCTTTTGATTGTGTTCCATTGTGTGCATTGCAACTATCAAGTGCCAAAGCGTTGGGCTCATCTCTCCACGGGATGGATTGACCCCCTGGAAGTAGTCCTCTTAGAATGGCCACGGTGCACTATCGTGGTGGCCCAGCTCAATATCCGCCGTGCACTATAGTCTCCTCTCATCCCCATCGGGTCATCCCAATGCGACGCCATCTGCCGTCTTCAACGGTAACGAGCTAACGTCCGACGACTTCCCGGCCCGGGCCGTCACCGGCATCCGTTTGGCGGCATGTTTCCCCGAGCGACGATCGTACGGTGCCGGCGGCCGGGTCCACGCGCTCCGCTTTTAGCACGTGGGGCGACTCGGCTCAAAGTGTCCCCCACCTTGGCAAAGGGCGATTGGCCCAGAGACGCCGGTGTCCATTCAAAGAGCCCTCCCTTGAGCAGAAATGATTGATTGATCCGGGCATCTTTTCGTGCCGTCCAGAGCGCTTTGTGTTCCGTGGATTGTTTCTGGGTTGTACGTGTGAATGTTTTCTCTCTGCATGGCCATTTAATTATCAATAAATGAGATTCTTCATCCAACGGGAGCCTTACTTTGTCGGGGGCCGAGGCGCCCGTCACGGCAGCTCCAGCAGCCGGTGCTCCTCCAGGATGCGCTGGGTGGCGGCGTGGACCCCCCGCAGAGCCCGGGCCACCAGGCGCAGCGCGGGCTGGGCTTGGCGCCGACTCCGGGCGCACACCAGCCGCAGAAAGTAGTCCCGGTCGGGGAGGGCCAGAAAGACCAGCTCCGCCGCTTGGCGCAGCACCCACGGGTGGTGGGGGGCCAGCGCCACCTGGTAGGCGTCCCTGAAAGAGGCCAAAGGCGAGTTTAGGCGGGCCACGGTCACGGCGGACGGCCGGCCGGCTCAGGACACCGACCTGCCGATCTGGCCGGGCGTCTTGAGGCGTCCCTGTGGGTCGGGTGCCTGGCTCAGGCCGTCCAAGGTCAGGGTGATCCACAGCAGCGAGCGATGCAACCGCAGGAGAGTCCTGCATCCCGGAGGGCTCCGACCCGCTCGGAGCTCCGCCTCCGCCATGCCGCGCACCGAACGGTACGCCTGCAGAGAGAGAGAGAGAGAGGAGCACGGGAGGGGCCCGGCGGTCCGGCTCACGGTCGGCTAGTGGAGCCTCTCACCCCGCCGTCCGGCCCTTGCGCGGCAAGCAGCCGTCGGACTATGTCGGTTTTCTCCTTGACCTTCTCGGAGAAGAAGGAGACCACGGATCCCAGGGACTCCATGAAACTGTCCACGGGACGGCAATGCGCGGCGGGTTGAGCGCGGAACGCGGCGGGTCGAGCTCGGCGCCGCCACGCTACGGGACGTACGTGATCAGCTCATCCCAGCTCCGCAGGTAGGGCTCCAGCAGGACGTCGTTGGGAACCGAGACGCTGGACTTCAAAAAGTGGAGAAGGCGCCACGCCTGAAATGATTGGCCGGGGCACTCCCGCACCAGGGGCGGGGCTTCATCGGGCTCCGTCCGCCCGGGCTCAAACTGAAAGAGAGGAGGAATTTGACGTTGCTAAGCAAAAATATGTCTGTAGCGATGACGGGGTGCACGCTCCATCGTGTTCAAAGTTGCTGGTTTACAGTCTTTTTGTCTGTCCGGCACGGAGAGTGCGCAGGGTCACAGTCTCCGACGCCACCGCCATCTTGAGCTGCAGAGTACGCGCGGGGCGTTAATCCCGATCAAAAGTCAGTGGCGGCGGGGGGGGGCGGCGTCGGCCGGGCAAAGTGACTCACGAAGCCACACGGAGCTAAGGAAGACAAAGAGCGCCAAGAAGGCCGACAGGAGCAGGCAGCCAAGCGGCGCCCGACGTCCGAACGCTAGCATGGAGACAGGCCACGGCAAGAGACTGGAAAGACAAACACACGCACGGATCACCACGGGCACCTGGTGATAAGCGCCCTCGTCACCGCATGAACTTTGAGCTCAATCTTTGCTTCCGCTTGGACGGACGCCTTTGTACACACCCAGGGAATTGAACATTCGGGGTGAGGAGAAGAAGAAAAAAAAAGAACATTTTAGGAAAGACGCTTTGCCTTCGGCCATCGTACAAATTGACTCATGCGATGTGTCCGACCGTGGGTGAAAATCACCGGCGACCCGTGTACATTTCATACCTTGGACGGGGCGTTCCTTCCGGTGGTTAGTGACATCTCTGGGGTTTTGGGTTCAAATCCGGGCCGGGCCGGTCCACCCGCGTGGAGTTGATCACCCCGTTTCCTTTGTTTTGGATCCAGCAGCAGGCGAAAAATGAAAAGCTGAGAAGGTTCGACTTGACCTGTATGAACTTCGAGTGGAGTGTAATGACACGAGTGAAACACAGAGAGGCGCTGTGGGAAGTCCACGCATTGACGGAAACGAGGAAGGACATGTGACGTCACGTGCTTTCGCTTGAGTTGCCTCGCCGATTCTTTTTGGGGGATTTTAATGCGATCTTAGAGCCCCCAAGTCACAAAATGTTGGTGGTCAACAGACGGACTCTGGAAAGGATTTATTCAGCGGTAAAATTCCGGTTTTTGAAAAACACCATCTTTTGTTTTGTTGCGATTTCAACTCGGGAGCGACGAGCTCCGTCCTTCTCGAACGCTTGTCAGTCTACTCACCGGCAGATATTTTCTATTTTCTATGCATTTGACTGGCAACAAGTTGAAGGCGTCGGTGCTTAAATGCTTTCGTTATGCCTTTGTGTCAGCTCTTGTCCGCGCTGGTGCTCTTGTCCTGGTCCTACGTCATCTACGCCGGCAGGGTCGCAGGTCATTGGCTCCTGGAGAAGAGGACGGCCCACTACCTTCATGACTGACAGGTACCCGCTCTTTCTTTCATCTCCTTTGAAACAAACATGAGCAGGTGGCCATGGAAACCATGCACGTGCTTCTTTGTTTTGAATGCAGCTCTGATGTATTGTGTCACTAAAAGACCAGACCAGACGCCAGTTGAAGTTGAAGTGTGCCGCCGCCGCCGCCGCCACCGCCACGGGTCTGCTCAGATATGGAAATGGAAATGCTTAATAGAATGTGTGAGCAAGCTTCAGATGAGGGGGGACAATGTCCACTCCACACGAGTGGTCTTCTCTCCACGTCTAATTAAAAAGACGCTTTGCATCGCGTGCACCCAAACGGGCGCCAGCGTGAGTGATGTGAGCGGACAACGCAAAAACACTCTTGTCATGTTTATTGCGGGCCCACACTTAGCTAGCTAGCTAGCGTTTGTCAAAGCCGTCACATTGAGGCGCCGGGACGCTCGGCGGCCTGGAGCGCGCCCGGCAGCGAGAATCCAAACTGTCGCTCTCCGGGCGAGCCGCCGCCGTCGCCGGAGGTCTTCCCCTCCAGCCAGTAGGTCACCATGTCACCTTTCCCCTGAGGGGGGGGAGACCAGACGCTTGACTAAGTTTAAGGGCGGGCCGGTCCCGGAGACCAGACGGCTGACCTTGACCGGCAACGTTCCCCGACACGCCAGCGTGTAGCCGCCAATCTCTTCCAGCAGGTAAAAGACGCTGGCGCTGCACTGGATCTTCAACGCTGTGCGACACCAGAAGCTCGGTGGCGTACGGCGAGGGCGGAGACGAAGGCGGAGACAGTACCTAGGCTGGTGGACTCCATCCGAGAAGCCGTGTTTACCGTGTCGCCGAAGAGACAGTAGCGCGGCATCTTGGTGCCCACCACGCCCGCCACCACCGGACCTGAGCCGAGGGTTAGGGTTAGCTTTTGTGTCCCCCCCCCCCTCCAATTGCGCTTCCAATGTGACACCCACCCGAGTGGATCCCGGCGCGAATCTGCAGCCGCGTGTTGGCCTTGTGAGGGATGGCGAAGGTGCGGCACACGGCCACCAAGTCCAAAGCCATGCTGGCGATCTGGGAAGCGTGAAGGATGCCGTTCTCCCGGGGGACGCCCGACACCACCATGTCTGCGCAAGGGGACCACTGTAGACCGAGCGGCTAAGAAGAAAAAACACAAGCGGTGGCGGGTACTCACAGGCGTCGCCGATGGTTTCCACCTTGTAGACGTCGTAGTTGTCAATGATATCGTCGAAGGTGGTGTACAGCTTGTTCAGAAGGTCCACCACCTGGTACGGCGTGCTGCTGCCGGACAGCTGCGTGAACCCGACGATGTCGCTGCGCGCAAATGGAAAGGCTTGGAAATATGGCCGGCTCTCGGGCGGGCGTCCGCAAGGCGGGCGACCGCCGCCTTGCCGTCGGTGGGCCCCACCTGAAAAAGACGGTGGCGCTGACGTAGCTCTGGGCCTGCGACGGTTTGCCCTGCCGGAGGTCGTCGGCCACCTGCCGCGGGAGCATGCCTGCGAACGGACGCCGACCATGGACCCGTGGGTGGGCGCCGGGCGGGCGCTGGGCGGGCGCTGGACGGGCGCTGGGCGTCCGCGTGCGTTTGCTCCTTACTGTAGAGCAGCCTGTCCGTCTTCTGCTTCTCGTGCATCAGGTCTTGCGTCCGCTCGGCCACCAGCACTTCCAGGTGCTTGCTGTACTTCTCCATCTGAAAAAAAAAAGCGTGGGTCAATGATGCGGGGCGCCGGGCGCCAAGGTCGCCGCGTCCTACCAGATTCATCATCATGTCCACCGGACTGACTTTGACGGGGTTGATCCGGTAGACAAACTTCCTGATCTGTTCAAAAGTGGGCCGTTGCGCGGGATTTTGAGCGCCGCACCGTCGAATGAGCTGCGGGCGCAAAGAGGGGCGTCACCCCCGCCGGGCGGCTCCCCGCCGGGCGGCTCCCCGCCGGGTGACTCCCCGCCGGGTGGCTCCCCCACCTCCACGTAGTCGGCGGGACAGGGGCAGTTGTTGTGGGCTTTGCTGGAGATGAGCTCGGGCAGAGGTGGACAGCAAGAGCTTTCCAGGCTGGAATCATCCACCTGCACGCAAACAAAAGGCCAGGTGACGTCGGCCGCATGCCGACGAGTCCCGAGACCCGGCCAGCCTGCTGGCGAGCGTGCGCGCTTACCGGGACGGGGTCACTTCGCGTGGCGATCTCAAGCAAGATGATGGAAAAACTGAAGAAGGGAACACAAGTGTTAGGCTCCCGTGGCGCTCCCGTGGCGCTCCCGTGGCGCTCCCGTGGCGCTCCCGTGGCGCTCCCGTGGCGCTCCCTCCCAAGCGCCGCCTTGGCGTCCCGTGACCTGAAGACGTCTCCGGTCAGCGTGGGCTCGGCGTCGCCGTCTTGGAACTCGGGCGGCCTGTAGACTTCTCGGAGTCGCCGCTGATAGGGCGAGGGAGGCTCCGCCCCTTCCCCCCGGCGGTACACCCCCAGCCCGTAATCTGTCCAGACCGGCGGGACTTTCAGGTTCCCCGCAGACGGCCCCCACCCACCAACACACCCACCCACCCGTCCCCGGCCGGGAGTCTCACCGGTGATCTTGCACACCCAGCGGTCGTCCAGCACGCAGTTGGAGGACTTGAGGTGGCCGTGAGAGATGCGGTGCTGGTGGAGGTAGGCCATCCCTCTGGCCATGTCCACGGCGAAGGAGAACCTGGGAGGCTGTGGCGTCACGCCCCGCCCCCAAAGAAAGCTCCACGAGAAAGGGCGGGCCTGACCTGAAGCCCCAGTTGAGCGGGATCTCTTCGTTGAGCAGCACGTCGTTGAGACTCCCCTTGGGGCAGTACTCGGTCACTATGGCCACGTTGGGCGCTTGGACGCAGCCGCCGATGAACTTGCACAGGTTGGGATGGTCCAGCTCCCTGTTGGCACGCGGGTGGGCCGCCGATACAAAGGCCTTGGGCGGCGGCCCACGGCGGCGGCCCACGGCGGCGGCCCACGGCGGCGGCCCACGGCGGCGGCCCACGGCGGCGGCCCACGGCGGCGGCCCACGGCTTTCGGCCGCCTTTCTTACCTGACTTGCTTGACCTCCTGCCTGATGCTCTTGGACAGGGAGAAAGACTTGCCGGGGATCTTCTTGATGGCCACCGTCCGCCCGTCGCTGCGAGACAAGCACGTGGTGCGCTCTGGCCTCGGCCGTGCGCCAGCCCAAAAGGTCGAACGTGAAAAGGGCGGTCGTACTAGATCCCCGTGCAGGTGAAGGTGGTCTTCCCGCCGCCCGCTTGTCCCCCGCAGGAAGCCAGGGCCGTCACGCAGCTGCTATTGCTGTCGCCGTGTCCCGCCGGCGCCACCCCCGCCGCGCTAATCAAGCTGCTGGTGGTCACCCGCGCTCGATGATCTGCGGCGCCCGAGACGCCGTCTGGCCACGGTCTGTTGGGCCGCGCGGTCCAAGGAGGCAATATTTGCTACCTGACTTGATGTGGTCAAAATGGATGATCCAGCTCTCGTCCCACAGCAGTTTCTGCTGCTGATACCTCAGCCACTGAGCGAGCACACGGAAAGGAAGGGAAGGTCAGGAGCGCCGCCTCGGGGAGGGGGCGTCGGGAGCGCCAGAGTGGCCCGGCCCAATCTCACCGTGGCGGTCAGGACCAAGCAGAGGCAGAGCAGGCTCAGCGGCAGCCCCACGGCCACTTTGGCCCACGCCGTGACGGGGCACTGGCCGCAGTCGGCGGGACAGGTGGAGCACAGCTCGCCCTCCTGGCACTGGTCGTCGCCGCAGACTGTCAAAGGCGCCAAAAGGGCCCCAAAAAGGCATCAAAAAGTCACCGTCACGCCACGGCCGTGGCCTCCATGGGGACGCGGCGCACCTACTGTACCTGCGGAAGGCAGCACGGTGCTTTTGGCCTCCAGCGCCACCTGCATGCGACCCACTCGGATGTGAGCGATGAGCGAGGTCAGGCCCACGTGGAAGAGAACCACCTGCCGGATGCCCCCGATGAGTCCCGTCTTGGCCCGTCTTGGCCCGCCGGGCGCGGCGGCCCGCTCACCTTGGCGCTCCAGTTGCTCTGCGTCATCTTGCCCGAAGTGGAGATGGTGTGGGTGAAGATCTGGCCGTCGTCGGGAATCCACGGACCGCAGATGCTCTCCGAGGCCTGTCCCGGGAGAGTGAACGGGGACCCGCGGAGCGCCGGCCACCGTGGCTTACCATGTGTCCCAGCGGGCAGGAGTGCACGTTGGCGTGATGAATGCAACAGTTTTCACCGTCGGCGTCTTTCCAGTCGGCGGGACACTCGTGCTCTTGGCAGAACCTGCGAGCGTCCTCGGCGCCCTCTATGGAACTGAACCAATCCGCAACCAGTTTTTTTTTCTTTCTTTCTAGCCCGGGCCCGGCAGAGCGGGACCCGTCGGGGTCGCTACCTGCGAGGAAAGATGTCGTTGTCCACGGCCCAGCCGTAGAAGGAGTCTCGCGCGGACACCGAGTAGACGACGGAAAACACCTGGCCGCTTCTCACCGTCTCGGGAGGCCGCAGCACCCACGCCATCTCCAGACCTGCGGGGCGGCCAAGTCGGCGTGACTGGCCCGGTCGCGCTCGGGCGCCGCACGCACGCCCGCTTACCTCCGCAGCCGATCATGTTGGAGTCGTCGGGGCGTTCCAGGGGCCAACAGTCGTACTCGCTGTTGTCCAGGTCGTGCCAGGAAGATGCGCACACCTGCGGCGGCTGGAAATTCAGGCGGGCGGGACGCAATGTGAAAACTACCCGTCCCGGCTTCCAATCTCACCCAGAAGACGGCCAAGCAAAAGATGCCTTTCATGACGGACAGAAGCCAGCCGGAGGAGGAGGAGGAGGACTGGTCGGGTCTGGTCTCTGCGCCCGAGTGAGCGTCTGGCGGCCAAACAGACACAGCACCTCTCTTTTCAGTGCCAGGGCGAGCGAGAGAAAGAGCGCTCTCTGCTGCTGGGCGCCGGTAGTATGCGGCGGCTCTCCGCACTTGGATGGAGTCTGGAGCGTTTCCTCAGTGTTCACCGAGTCCTCAAGTTGGAGCCTGGTCACAGATGGGAGCTGCACCGCTGAAGAAAAGGAATGGAGGAAAAGGCCCGTTAGTAGCGGGTCTCATTTGCCACAGCCTGAGGGCTAATGAGAACGCATTTGCCAGCATAAAAAAACCCTCAATCACCCCCCCCCCCCAAATGAGGGAGACATGCACCGACCGGCGCGACTCTATTATGGCCCGAGGCGAGCGTGCAAAGGATAACCACTGTGATTAAGCTTAATGACAGCGTTGCAAGAGTGGGAGAGGTCAATTGTTGTCTTCCCGCCACTCGCAAGCAAGCCGGTCCCAAATGAGCCTTTGATTGTGGCGGACTATAGTCGGCTGGAACTTCTCGGCAGCCGTGGTGGAAAAAATGATTTCCGCTCTAGGACTTATTTGTTTTCCTAAAATGACAAGGCGTCGCCCTGCATGACAAAGCAAGTATTAAGTTTGATCTGGAGAGTGAGCTCATCTCCGGCGCTAAACTAAATGAAAAGGAGTGATAATGACACTTCCGAGGTGTGTGTGTGTGTGTCTGGGTGTGTGTGTGTGTGTGTGTGCGTGCGGGCGTGCGTGCAATGCTGCCGTCGTATACAATTTGGTCTTTCTTCTTTAGCTGATTCTGCTGACCGGCTTGACTTTGACCGTCGGTGGCTCAAGTGGGAGCTGGCATTCATTCAATGGCAACGTTCACCACCCCCACCCGCCCGACCGGGCGGGCGGGACACTCCATTGGTGAGGGTGACGGCCCACCACG
Organism: Stigmatopora nigra; assembly: GCF_051989575.1. NCBI lineage: Eukaryota > Metazoa > Chordata > Actinopteri > Syngnathiformes > Syngnathidae > Stigmatopora > Stigmatopora nigra. The sequence goes on along the minus strand of NC_135527.1, from coordinate 10,021,061 downwards.
GAGGGAGGTGGTCTCTTGTCCCGTCTGGTGTAAAGTGGAGCACATTCCCGCCGCTCGCTGATGAATGGCACTTGCTTAAATGTTTCCACTTGACGAGCGTCCCCACATGGAAAGCGCCACTTTCCTCCCGTCAATCTGACGTCGATCTGGTGACTTAAGTCTTCCACCTCCGTGCGTGGTCACCAATTTCTGGCCGGCCCCCCATTTGGCCCGTCACGTGGACGGTCTTTGCCAAGGCCGTCTGGGATTTTGACGGCCCGCCGGGGGTCCCCCGCTCGCCGGGGCGCCGTCTCAAATGGGCCCCTTCCCGGCCGACGGGGTCCACGGTCACCGCCACGGACGGGCCGAGCCCGTCGTAGGCGTTCCGTTCCGCCCGTGTAATTGAGGTTCAGGATGATGTCACAAATTCCACCTTTCCGTTGCCACGTGTGCATGGCGGCACGAGGTGATGGCCGCTACCTTTTCAGCAAATACAAATGATGGCCAGCACGGGCACCAACCTGTCCGGTGGTGGGGGGTGGGGGGGGGGACCACCGGGAGCCCCCCGGGGCTTGGGCTGGGCCGGCACTTTGAATCCAACCACGTGATTGGACGTGCGAGGGAAGGAGTTCCACCCGAGAGTGGCGGCACGTTGATGGAAAAGCTAATCTAGTTTTCCTCTGTGTCACCGATGTGCAAAAAAAAAAACAATTAGAGCAGCACCCCCCCCCCCCCTTTCCAGGTCGCCTTTAAAAGGGCCTCGGGCGGGCGGTAGGCCACCGCAGGAGGAGAAAGGACAGCGTGGGTGTGTCTCCAGCTAAAAGTGGCTGCCGTCCGTCCCACCCGCACGCACGAGGCTCACATGCCAACGCGCCTCACCTGTCCAGGTAAGAGTCCTTTGCCGCTTTCCGTTTGCCATCGGCGTGCCCTGCCACCTGGTTCGAGCCGCCGTTTTTTTGTTTTTTTTTTAACTCCTACCCGACGGCGTCATGGTTCTGTCATTTGTGGGACGACAGTTTGGACACTAATATTAGCCTTTTTTTCCTCCCTGGCCCCCGGGGCTGGCTCACCCCAATCCACTTGACTGGCAGAAAAGAGGGGGGGGGGGGGGGTTCCCACGTGAGGGATGTGGGGCCGGCCAAACGAGTGGGAAAAGCTGAGTGGCCGTTGACATTCAGACCGGCACGGGCAGCACGGGCAGCACGGCTGGCATTTTCCTTGACAATTGCAACTGTGAATGAGCGCTGTCGCCGGGCAAACCATTTTTCTCCCCCTTCGACACGCAGCCAGGTGTTCTGGGGGTCCCATCCGGTCCTCTGGCTCTCGGCGAAGGCGTTTGGACGACGACGACGACGGTGGCCGATGTCGCGGCCCGCCACCTTGGGCCTCTGCCTGCTGGCGGTGCCGGCCATGTCGCTGCTGCTCTCGTCCCCGAGCGGCCACGGTGGCGACAAGGCGGCCAAGCCGGCGCCCGGCTGCCACCTCCACGGTGAGTCCTCTCCGCCCGCGTCCACGTCCCGGGCCGTCCACGTCCAAAGTCCGACCTTTGCGCCCGGCAGCGTTCAACGTGAGCGTCCGCAGCGACCGGCGGGGCACCTGTCGGGGGACCCGTCTGGTGCACGCCTGCGTGGGTTACTGCGAGTCGGGCGCCTTCCCTTCCAGGTACTCTGTGCTGGCCGCCTCCAACTTCACCCGCAACGTCACGTCTGCGTCCAGCTGCTGCACCATCGGCGAGGAGGCCAAGGTGAGTGGCGGTGAGCGGCGGTGAGCGGCGGTGAGCGGCCGGTTCTATTTCTCCGTCTCACCCGCCGCGCTCGGCCAGGTCAAAGTGCGCTTGGAGTGTCCCGGGGGGCGGAGCCACGACGACTTGGAGATGGTGACGGCCAAAGCCTGCCGCTGCGCCATGTGCCGCGCGTCCCGCTACTGAGCCGCCGCCGTCGGACGCCGTCCACGCCGCCATCGGACGCCGTCCACGCCGCCGACAAAGGCCTCGCCCCGGAAGAATGTCAAGTATACTCACAAGGTCCAGATCGGACGCTGTCGCCGCCACGGACGTCGGCCGACGTCCAATCGTCTTCCCGGGAGGCGTCGGGCGCCACTTGCCACGAGTGGGAGGTTGTGGAAAGGTGCCCGGCTTTCGGTAGTAGACATCCCATCTGCTGCCGGGCGGCGGCCAGTGATTGGAAGCCGTTGAAATGTCTGTCGTAGAAAGCCAGAGATGTCTTGATTTTGTCGTCATTAAAAAAAAAGGTTTTGAGAAAGTCGCATTCTTGCCATTATTTGATACGGTACGATACAAAATAGTGGCGCCGTCTCGTAGTTGAAGCAACTTACTTCAAGCGGAAATGACTTGAAATGAGGAAGCACTGCAATCAAGGTCGGCATTTTTCAAATCTGCCGTGTGGTGTCACGCTCAAAAGTAGCACGAGAAGGAAGCACACCTGGAAAGTCGCTGGTGGAAATTTGTGGCAAAATGACATTTGTAGATGACGTGGAAAGGCGTCCGTCCTACCGTACAATTCGTTGGCTCCGCGTGGCCGGCCGGCCGGCCGGCAGCACGGTGTCTCGCCGAGTCTTCCCATAACGACGGAGGGGGGACAAGTTTGGCGGGCGGGGAGCACCCGGAAACTCTTCCGACGTCACGTGACGTCATACCTTCCGACCGATCGGCCGGGCGGCGCGTTCGGGGCACATCATGTAATCGGACTTGATTCCCCGCGGGGTTGGCGTGCGCATGAAAGACGGAGGCAAAGTGGCGGTGGGATTGGCAAGCTTTTATTGAGCGCTTCCGTCACAAGCTCTCGCACTCGCTGTCCAGGGTGGTGCACACGGCGCAGTGGCACCGAAGAGCCACCGGGTAGTGGTACAGAGGCGAGACGGCGGGCTGGCAGGCGGGCAGACGCACGCTGGCGTAGCGGGTCAGCGCGTACGTGCAGACGCGGTGGTGCCGGTGGACGTAGGGCGGTTCCGGGAGCGGCTTCTGCCAAGAGCAGCACAGCCGTGGCATCCCTTGGCGACAGAGGCGACGGCATGGCTTACCTCCCAGGTGTGACAGCGCCCCCAGCAGGCATCGGTGGTGACCCGCAGCCCTTTGCAGCCCGGCTTCTGTGCCACGAAAGAAAAGTCCCGCACGGCGCAACCACGGAAGCCCTGGAGCGCTCCCGTGGCGGTGGTCCCGGCGGCGGTGGTCCCGGCGGCGGTGGTCCCGGCGGCGGTGGCCCCGGCGAGCCGCATCTCTGCGCCCCACGGCGGGCCGAGCGGCGCCAACAAGAGGAGGAGCGCCACCACCAGCATGCTTGGCAGACAAACCTACAAGTCACTCGTAGCAGTGAACTCACAAACCATGACGCCTTCTCTCTGGGGTTTAGCTCGGGGTTATTTGCGGATGTAAAAAAAGCAGCAAGAAAAAGTTGCTCACCTGCATAGGGTGGCCTCGTGTGCACACTGAAGCCGCTGGGAATCCGTCACCCAGTCAAATGGGAAGTGGGAGGCACGTCTTTGATAGCCACTCCCCCATTTTTTGTCATGGGAGCGGGCACGGACACTCTGACATCATCATCATCATTGCAATGCCTCCTGGAAAATGCTCCCAGTGGTCGAGGCACGCACGCACGCAGTGAGCCGGCAGGTCTGCTCGAATGCCTTCCAAATGAATCGGGCAGGAGGCTCCCATTGGCCCCCAGGCAAAACAAGCCAAAACAAGCCAAGACCCCGTCCCAGAGCGAAAACTCCCATGCCGGCCGGGTCAAAGACAGACGACGGACGTCAATGGACTTCAATGAGTACACGTACAGGTGGCACGGCTGAAAGGAAGGAGTGGACTAGAATGAACATGAGCATGCCAAAATGACTTAACGTCATTAAAGTAAACACGACAAAAACATCCGGTTGCCAAGACGGGGGAGAAAGCATGGCTTCCTCGCCAACGGTTTGATAGTCCTAGTTGAAGCGCCCTTTACCAGAAATAGGTGACCTTGCTGACCTCCTGTGGTAGTACTGAGGCATTGCACCCAGCAATGGCTTTCCAACCAACGGTTTCTATCGTTCTTTTTTGAAATGGCCTTTACCTGACACATGTTGACTTGTTGCCTTCCTTCTTGTGGTGGTATCCAAGCACTGCAACCATCAATGGTTTACTATCACAGCATACTTTGGACATGCTATTCTATGAACCTCCCGTGCTGGGGCAGAAAAAAGAAGACAACGCTTACGATTTTTGCATTGACCTAAATAGGAATTGAGCGGAGAGTTTCTTACTTTTGTCGACGACCGGGAGGGCCGTGGGGGGGTGTTATACTAAAGTCTAGTAACTAGACGGACGTCGGCCAAACACTCCCCGTCAAGCCTCGCAGCCTCTTCATGCTTGATAATAATTGACGTCGCTCTGATGTCATCGGAAAGCGCCGGAGAAATTGCGCGTGCGCAAAGACTATCCAAAATGTAAACAAAGCGGCTCTGTGGACAATAGTCAGTGGCACAAGTCCTCATTTTGAACTCTGCTTGCTTTCTATTGTTGTCAGTCCTGCTTTTCTTCTCGTGAACAACCAGGACGTACAATTCTTCTCGCTTTATTAATAATCATAATGTCACACAAATTCACAAAGCGTTTTAAGACAAATCTGGCTCAGTTTGGTGTGTGTGTATGAACATTCTACACAGTGCAGTTATAAATAGATGAGCACAATGAAGAAAACGGTCATATTGCAACAGGAAAAATAGAATTCAAGAAAGAGAGAGAGAGAAAGAGAACTTGAGCACCATCCAAATCCTTGGCTCATTTTCAAATGAGTGAGGCTTCATGTAAAAGATCCCGGAAAAGAAAGATCATAGAAATAATTCTACGTGAGCAGTGTCCTCAGTCTACGTACAAAGGTGGCATTATATTATCTCCTATACATCAGAAGAGGGAAGGAAAACATGGGACATCTTCATGGTCAAAAGTACCACGTGGAAGGAAATGACGGAGGGAGAGAGAGAGAGAGAGAACCCCGTTGTGTATTTTGGAAGAAAAGCCACAGCCGTCCCATAAATACGGGGAATGTTTTTTGTTTTTTAAATTAAATATACAACTTCCCCCCTCTAGCAAGAGGACGCGGAGTTCCTGAAAAACAAACAAACAAACAAAAGCACCAACCAAATGCAAAGTATGCATTTGAGTTCAAGGATCAAGACAACAACAACAAAAAAAAATCAATCCCAGCCCCTAGAAAAATGAGCAACGCTATAAAAACCCGTATGTCTTGAGGCGTTTCAAACTACTATTGGACATTTCAAAATCCGCCTGTCTCTACTACTAGTATCTGTCCCCCTTTTCTCTTCTAAATACAAGTGACAAGGCCAATGCGGTGGTGTACGTATAGATAGATATATAGCTATAGTATATATATATCTAGGCAAATCTAGTTGAACGGGGAGGAAAAAAACAAACAGACAAGCAATAAATTATCGGAGCTCAATTTGCAAACCAAACAAACGGTGGTTTCACAAAGCACCATCGGGGAGGCCTAAACTGCCATGTCTCCTTCATTTGTAAACAGTCAGCCAGCGTAAACAAAAGCATTGGACCACCTTCACCCGGCCGGCCGGGACCGTCCGCTATTAGGGCCAAAGAAATGTTGGCGAAAGCTCTCATACTTGGCGCTTCTTTCTTTGGCCCTATCTAATGTCCCACGGTCCACCAGCATCTCTTTTCCCCTAATCTGTCTGTGTTGTCCCGACGAGCGAGCGAGAGTTTTGGTTGCGGCTGAGGGGCGCGTGACACGGGAGTCCCGTCCCGTCCTTTCCTGTCACCGTGACGAGGAGGAGGAGGGTGAGGAGGAACAGGAGGAAGATGAAGAAGAAGAAGAAGAGGAGGAAGAGGAGGAGGCCTGGAAGTCAAAAGAAATCCAGGGTCATGAAAAGAAGTAAACACGCACGTCAGGCTCGGGTTAGCTCACCAGGGTAAAGGAATCGTACGCGCTCATGAGCTCCTCCATGGAGTACTGCTCCAGAACCACCACGCCGCTCAAGTCGGGGCCCAGCGCCCGGGCGCAGTCCTCGCAGTGAACCACGTACGTCTTCCTGCTGCTGCTCTCGCTCGTCACAAAGAGCAGATTGAAAACCTCCACCTGGGAAGTTGCCGGTTCAGACAGTTAGCCAGCGACGCCAGCGACGCCAGCGACGCCATTGCCCAGGCCCCAAGCCCAAACCGTACTCACGTCGCACTCGTTGCAGTAGTAGGCGGGCTCGTCCTTGACCCGGCCCTGGTAGGAGATCTTCTTGCCCTGGGCCACCAGCTGGTCGCGGAGGATCTGGATGCGCTTCATGGACTGCAGGAGACAGTGCCTGCGAGAGACGCAAGTGGGAGGGGCTCTCAGCACGCCGGCTTTGGCGGCACACGTGGGAAAAGGAGCCGTGAGCCCGTTGCAGTTTTTGCAAGGTCACCTGATCATCTTGTAGGTGTCCAAATCGCCGATCCTCAGCGTGCGGGCCACGTTCCACGACACGTGAATCATGGGCACGATGGACTTGACCTTCTTCACTTCGTTCCACTCAAAGCGTTCCAGGGCCAGTTGGTACTGGTAAGCTGAGTGGAAAGCCAGAAAGAGTTTGAAGAGGCCGCTTTGTGTGTGTGTGTGTGTGTGTGTGTGGGGACCCGACTTGAGCGACCCCCTCCCCCCCCCTTACCGTTCAGGGGTCCCACGTTCCAGGCAATATTGTTGCACCAGCCCACGGCCTGAACCCAGTGAACGGTCCCGGCGTTGATCCACACCAAGTCCCCCGGTCTCTGGATGAAGCGGTACACTGGGATGTCGGCCTTGTACAGGTCCTCCAACACGGGCCACCAGGAGCCCGTCAGGTAGTCCACCCCGTGCCTGCGCCAAAGTGGGGAAGGCTGGGAGAAGGCCCCGGAGAGGGAAGGCCCCGGAGGGAAGGCCCCGGAGGGAAGGCCCCCGGAGGGAAGGCCCCCGGAGGGAAGGCCCCGCAAGGCCCCGCAAGGCCCCGCAAGGCCCCGCAAGGCCGGCCACTCACTTTTCACAAAAGTCGTTGATGGCTTGCCAATAGTTCTCGTGCACGGCGAACCACTCGCAGTCCCCGGGGCCAATGTTGATGTTAACCGAGCAAAAGTTGTTGTTTTCCTGGTGTCCTACGGTAGGGTGGCACACAGCGCCCGCGTCACCGGTACGTCCCGCTGGGGTTTTGGGGCTGGGCGGCCCGGGCGAGGCTTACCCGGCGTGCGGCTCCCGGGGACCTTCATGTACAGCTGGACCGTGTTCATGCCCAAGATGGTGTGGCCCACGTGGCTGAGCATGTTTCCGCTGGAAGCCACGCGCATGAAGGCGGGCAGCTTGTTGAGTTCCTGCAGCTGAGACTTCCACCTGAAAGGGCAAAGGTCAGCGGGCGACTGGCCTTTTGGACGGCCGTCTGGACAAGCCACCCGTGCTCACCTCTTGGGATGCGACAGGTCGATGTTGGTGCCAAATTTGATGATCTTCCCCATGGGCTTGGGCTCGGTAGCGCTGCGCGCCGGGACAGAGCAAGCACCGTTGGAGAAAGGCCGGGCGGGCGTGGGAGGCCGCCACCGGATCCTTACCCGCTATTGTCTTTGGCGTCGGCGTCCTTGCTCTGACAGTCCGAGCCGTCGGACGGCGGCTTGCGGTCCGTCGAGACGTCCCGGTCCGGCTCGTCCTCTTCTTCCTCGTCGTCGCTCCCTTTGTCCTCCTGAGGTAGCACGCCATTGCAAATAGCGTCAATCCCGGAAGCGAGTGGCTCGACTCTTCTTCCTCCTCCTCCTCCTCCTCACCTGAAGACTCTCCTGGAAGCTGGAGGCCTGGTACTGGGCGTACTTGGCGATGGTGGTGTGGGAGCGGCTGCTCTCGCAGGGCCAGGTCTGGCCCGTCCCGCTGGGGTCCCAGTTCTCGTCGGCCGGCTGCTGCACCTGAGTCCTCACCTCCACGGCCTGCTCGGCGTTGGCCTCCACCAGGGACTTGGTGGAGAAGAGGCCCAAGTCTGAGGAGAGAAGAGAGCCCCCGTCAGGAGACGGACGGAAGGACGGACGGACGGACGGACGGACGGACGGACGGACGGACGGCCCGAGCGAGCGCTCACTGATGCGCAGAGATCCGGCCAGGCCTCGGATGACCGTGACGGGGTTCTTTGGGTCGGTGCAGAATTGCAGGAGGACGGGGGAGAAGGCGTCCCTCTTGCTCTCCAGCTGCACAAACAAACACATTCAAGTCAAATCCATCAGCACAAAGTGGTCACCGGCTGGGTCACTGGCCGGCTCTCACGTAAATGCTGGGAGTGGGAGGGTTGACTTTCTCTCGGGGCGTCTCCTCCCCGTGCCCCGTCTCCCTCGCCGCCGCCGCCGCCGCCGCCGGCACCACGGGCTTGACGGAGAGGGCCGGCAACAAGAAGGATTCCCTGAACTTGCCCTGGACTCGAGCCCCCCTGAGGCAGAATGCACAAAGTGGTCAGGTGAAGTCGGTCGGGCTTGGGGGCTTGGGGTCGTACTCACTTGCAAGATCGGACCACTTGGGCGGCGGCGTTGGCGATGCTGATGTCCTCCAGGGGGATGGTCTTCTCCTCCACCTCGGAGGCCACGAAGGTTTCCCGGTCGCCGCTCTCCACCTTGATCAGTCGGATCTTCAGCTCCTTGTGGGGCCCGTCCGAGAGCGCCTTGAGCTTCGGCAGCTCGCCCGGGCGGGGCCGGGGTCGCTCGGAGCGCCGGCCTTTCTCGGAGCGCCGTTGTTCCCATCCCGAGGCGTCCCGCTCCTGCCTCCTCTTCTCCGAGTGGTGGCCGGCGCGCCGCCTCTTTCCCTCCTTGCCCTGGAGGTTGAGGTCGCACAGGATCCGCCGGTGGTGGCGCCTGTCCTTGTGGGTCCTGCCCTCCCCGTGGCGCGAAGACGAGGAAGAGGAGGAGGAGAAGGTCGCCTCGTGACGCTGGTCTCGCCGCCTCTTCCTTTCTTTGGCGTCCTCTTCCTTGTGAGCGCGCTTCCGCTTCTTCTCTTTGTCCCTGCGCCGCGCCTCGGTTCTCTCCGGATCGCTCCTTTCGCCGTCCTCGTCGCCGCCGCGCCTGGATTTCTGGGCCGCCGCCGACTCCGGGTCCTCGCCGGCCGGCTCCGTCGCGCTCCGACGTGGCTCTTCGTCCACGGGCGGGTGGTCTTTTCCGGCGTTCGCCGCGGCGGGGGGGGCATCCGGAGGCTCCACGGCCGGACTCAAGGTGGCCGGGGCGGGATGGGGCCAGCGGGCGCCCTGATGGCGGCATACGTCGGGCCCCAGCGACAGCGAGGAGGCGTACTTGACGCCCAGCAGGGCCGACGGCGGGGGTCTCCCAAAAGGTCCGCCGCGGTAGGCGTATTTCTGTCCCCCCGGGAGCGTGGCCCGGGACTTGAAGGTGCCGTTGACGCCCGTTTGGTGGAGGTGGGGTCTCTGGGCAAGCGGGAAGCAAGACGGCGCCTCGGAGTCCTCGTCGTCCTCCGGGTCCCCGTCGGCCTCGTCCTCGTCGTCCTCGCCGTCCTCGCCGTCCTCGCTTTTGGCCCGCTCGGGGAGGCCGTAGAGTTTGGCCAGGTCGCTGTGGCGGTAGGTGCTGCTCCCCACTCCTCTCTTTCGGGGGGAGCTTTTAAGGCAAGACCCGTCTCTCTCCTCTTCCTCCTCCACCTCCTCCACCTCCTCCTCCGCCTCCTCGTCGAGCGAAGACGTCCGGCTGCAAGGGGACGCCAGCGAGCCTTGGCGGCTCAGCACGGGCGGGCTGGCGTGGGGGTCGCCCCGGAAGTCGTCCTGATTGGGCTGGGGCTTGAGTGCCGGGAGGAGGTCCGGGGCGCGCGGGTAGCTCTTGACGCCGGGCGCCGTGGCACGGAGCGGGCCCTCGCCGTACATCTCTTCTTCCTTCTTGATGGACTCGTCCAGCATGGCCATGATGTTGGCCAATTCGTCGGGGAGTAGCGTGGACAACTCGGGGGGCTCCTCCTCAAACGGGGACGGCTCCGACGACGGCGGCGGCGGCGGGGGGTCCGGGGGCTTCTCTCTGGGGAAGGCCTGGTAGAGTTTGGGGGGCTCTCTGGGGACGGTCGGCGTGGCGGGGGGCTGGCCGGAGTAGAGCAGCCGGGGCCGCGGGTTCCCCGAGATGTTTTGCCCGACGGGAAGGTGGGCCCACAACTCCCGCTGCCTCTGCTTCTCGCGGGCAAAATCCGTCTGCGGCGTCAGCGGAGGCGGGCGAAGCGGAGGCGGGTGCAGCTTCTCCGGGCGTCCGGTGCAGAGGGGTGACGCGGAGGGGGGCGCCCCGCCGCGGCTCAACCACGGGTAGGGAGGCGAGGTCCGCGAGGGGGCCGTGCAGGTGGAGGCGTTTGCGGGGGGCGGCGGCGTGGGGGCCCCTCTGCAGACAAGTCTTTCCAGGCTTTGGGCGGCGGCAGACTGCCCTTGAGCAACAACCTCCTCTTCTCTGGCTTGCCTCTGCCTGTCCCTCTCAGCTTTCTCCTTTTTCTTCTCCTCCTCTCTCTTCCTCTTGTCTTCCACTTGCCTGTGCCACTCCCTCCGCTTCCAGCGTTCCAGCTTCTCCAGCTTCTCCTGCTCCTCCTGCTCCTCCTGCTCTTTTTTCTTTCGCTGCTCCTCCGCCCGCAGCTTCTCCACCTCTTTCCTCTTTCTCTCTTGCTCCATCACCAGGCGGCGCCGGCGCTCCTCCTCCACTTGTTTCTCCCGCTTCTTCCTCTCCTCCTCCTCCTCCTCCTTTTGCCGCTCCCTCCTCTTCCTCTCCTCCTCTTGGGCCAGGGCCGCCTCTCGTTGGCGGCGATCTTCCTCTTTCTTCTCCTCGCTCCTCTTCCTCTCCTCCCGGGCACGCGCGTGGCCCTCCAGCTCTGCGTCCAGCTTGTCCAGAGCCTCCCCGATGGACTGGGAGTTTGGGCCGGGCGTTCCCGGGCCGATACGCCGATGGTAGTAGGCTTGGGAGGACGCAAAGTAAGCGGGAGGAGCGCTGGATGGAGATTTAAAGGCACTGCCCGGAAAGACGCCGTCGCCCGCCTGGGGGAGCCCCGAGGAAAACAAAGAAGAGGAGGAGGACGTATCACACGTGGGGGGAGCTTGAGCCGTTTGAGCCGTTTGAGCCGTTTGAGCCGTTTGAGCCATTTGAGCCATTTGAGCCATTTGAGCCATTTGAGACTGAGGGTAATGGGAGACGCGCCCGGCGCGGGCCTCGGGGGATCCGTGCCCTTCCGGTCTCGCTCGCACTTCACGAGGAGGCTGGCCGCCAATGGCCTGGGGGTGGGGGGGACACGCTCGGGGGCCTCCGCCCGAGCTCTGGTCGCCGGCCTGGCAACCGCCTCCGCGTGCGCCCACGGGGCAGGAGGAACGATTGGGGGTGATGACCGGCGTGCGGGTAGAGGTGCCGGGGGGCCGCCCCACGGGAGCTTGCCCCTGACTATGCTGGCCGTGGCCCTGCTGGTGATGAGGTATCGGTCCCGGAGGTCTGGTGATGCTCGGAACCTGCGGGGGAAAACACAAGGCGGATCATTTCGGGGGGGCGCGGGGGCATTTTGCACAACGCTGCGGCTTTACCCCAAGATGACCACTCACCTGGAGTCGGCTGTGGCCGCCGCCCGGCGGCAACTGGAACCGCCACGCGTCGTAGGGGCCGCCCTGCTGACCCTGCTGAGGGAGCGAGGTGGGGGGTGCCGGCGGCGGAGGAGTGGGGGGGTGTCGGAGCCCCAGTCCCGGGTGAGGCTGAAGGTGGCTGCTGTAAGGCACGCTGCTGTTGCTGCTGGCTGGGGCTTTTGCTGGTGAGGACTGGCTGTGCCCATGCCCATCTCGCTCCCCTCTGCCGCCGCTCGACGTCACGGCGAGGTGGCCTCGGGGGCGCTGCGGCTCCGGGGCCTGGCGGGGAGGCGTGGGAGTGGCGCCCGCGTGGGAAAAGTGGGGGTGCTGCTGAGGCGCCAAGCAGTCCCTGGGCACGTGAGAACCACATCCCTGCTTGTAGTGAGGAGGAGGAGGAGGGCAGGTGAGGGGCGCCGTGGAGGAGGGAGTGGCCACGGCTGTGGCCACGGCTGTGGCCCCGCCCGCGCCTGCGGCCGGGGGCATCTTGTGGGAGTAGCTGCCTAGTGCTTGTTTATGGGCCACCTGGAGCACAAAGCAAAAAAGCAATCTTATTTGAGCCGCTGATCAGACGCTCCCACGGACAAAAGCCGGCCAACGTTGTTCTCACGGGTCGGCCTTGGAACTCCGGCGGCGGAAACGGCGGCGGCAACGGCGGAATGTTGCCATCGCAACCCTGAGTCTGCCACTTGTCCTTCTCCTTGTGGCAGGGGTTCCAGAAAGCGCCTTTGCCGTGATAGGCCTGAGACGGCGAAGGCTGGACCGACCCGGGGACGCAATGAGACACCTGCCACGGTCGGCCAACAAGGTCAAATAGGTCGACCAGGTCGACCGGGTCAAGACGGGCCTCCCGGACACTCACCTCCTCCGAGCTCTTTTTCCTCTTGATGGGCCCGGGCCAATCCTCTCTGCCGGGGTGCGAGGGGGGCGCCGGAGCGTGCCGGATGACGGAGTGGCCGCCCAGCGGCGGCCACGCTCTCTTCAGCTGACTGGCGCTCATCTTGCCGCCGTGCGACCGTTGCTGCTCAGAGGAGAGACAAAGAAGTGGGTCGCCCGCCACACAACGGAGGCGGGGTCCGACCGGAGGGCGCGGTCGTTGGCGGCGGCGGCGGCGCCCGACGGGAGAGCGCTCGCTCACCTGCTGCACCTGAGCCCACGCCTCGTCTCCTAGCAGTGGTGCGCCTCGGTGGGCCTGCTGCTCCTGAGGGCCCCCATACTAAAACAAAGAGGGGGGCGGAGCAGGGGGTGAGCAACATTGGGAGCGCCGCAACTCACAATGTTGCTCACCTTGAGGGCTTGGATGGGCCTGCCGGCGAGGAGATGCGCGTTGGGGAGGGATCCGCCGCCGCCGCCGCCGCCCCCACTGTGGAGGCGGAGCGAGTGCTCCGTCGGAGTGGCGGCCGGGTGCCCTTGCGCAATGTGCTGGGGCGCGTAGAGCTGACCCGCTTGCTCCCACGCCCGGTGAGGAAGGGGAGGGTGAAGGTGATGGAGAGGATGATGGAGAGGATGATGGAGAGGATGAGGGGGAGGATGAAGCGGCCTGAGCTGTTCCCTGGCCAGACCCGGCAAGGCGGCCTGCGGGAGATCCAACTTGTCGCCTCCCCGTATGGGCCTGGACGGAGAGCGGAAATGCAAGGCGCTGATCCAAATTTGGCGACGTCCCACCGTGACTTACCCGGCGGCATTGAAGAATTGATTGGCTTGGTTGAGTCCGTGAATCGGACCGGGAGGTAGATGGGGGGGGAGGAGCTGCTGTTGGCTCACTCCGGGCAAACACCTGCGGGACCAGACCAGAGGTGGCGCCGTCGACCCGGGCCCGAAAAGTCGGAATGCGTGGGCCCACTCACCTGCCGGGCGGCTGCCAGGCGCGGCCCCCCGCGGGAGCCCAGGCTCCCCGGTGAAGTCCATCCTGAGAGAAGGAATCCCGTGCGCCACGCCCGCCAAACGGCTCCGTCGCGGCGGGATGCATCCGGCCTGCGTGCGGGGAGGGGGGGGGGGGGGGGACACGGGCAGGCGGTCACCCAAAAGCCACGACGTCTGGCACGGCTCTTCCACTCACCGGCCTGACTGCGGGGGCCCAGCACAGAGAGGCCCCGCTCCAAAGGTCTCCACCGTCCGTCCTTCTTCCGTTTCCTTCAGCTGTGACCAGAGAAAGGAGTGAGCGGAACCCAGGCGCATTTTGGGCCAGCGGAAAAAGCCACCCCGACCGGTTACCGCCCCGGTTAAATTGAGCACACCCCACGGGAGAAGCCTTTTAAAGTTGTGTCCAATCAAGGCCTTTGTCAGTGTGTGTCACCCACATGCCTTTGTGGCCCTTTAAAGAGAGGCAAGAAGCGCAGCGTAAAAACAAATAAAAAGGAAGCGGTTCTCACAACCGGAGGAAGCAGACCCCCTCCCTCCTCCCCCGGAGAGCAGACTGCGGCTTCCCGTTGGGTAAAAAGCTCCCGCCATACGTCACGTGGCCTTTAGGAAGCCACTGTGAAAAGAAAGGCGCCTTTTGGCCTGAGTCACAAAAGCCTGGCGCACCACTCGCTACCGGCGGAATTCTGCCCGAGGGCGGGCGGCACGCCGTCGAAGGATTACTCAACGTTTCTGCGCCAGACGGAAGAAGAAGAAGAACGTGACTCAGCTCGCAACGCCGACACGCCGTGGGGCGGCGTGGGCCGTCGTTTCCACCATCTCCTGGTCTTTTGTAGAATAGTGGCCACCCCAATCCGGGCGGCTCCCCACAAAGGTCCCAAAGGTCCTCAGCGGTGGCGGGCGAGCATTTTAAGGGAAGCTAGTGAGCCCTTCCTTCTGCTGTCGTTGACTAGTCATTCTTGCCAGTATGCGCACGGGACAAACTTTGTGTGTAGGGGGGGGGGGCTTTCTTCTTCCTTTTTTTTTTTTACAGCCCAGCTTTAAAAGCTGTTTTTCCACGTCAATCGATCCTCTCGGAAGTGAGCATTCAAAGGCTTTGGGGGAGGGGCTCTGCCGGGCCACTCCGGGGGGGCCTTGTACAACTTTACGACCCCCGCTACGGTGAGCGGCTGACACGCGTGCGCACGTGAACAGGAGCCCGCCGAGCGCCAGAGATGGACTCTTCAAAAAAAAAAAAAAAGCGCAGAAAAGTCTGCGGACGAGCATCGTCCGATGACGTGGGGAAACAAACGGCTCCCCCAGAGATGTCCCTCGCTCCCCATTCCACTGGGGGGCAAACATTGACTCCCCTCCCCCTTCCAAACAGAGAGGTGATGCAAATGACTTCCTTTCAATCCGTCCCTTTGTGTGCGTCAGGATTGACTCGCCGGTGGGGGCGGCTCTCCATTTACTTCATAAGACTGACGGTCGGGTCCAGGGGGTGGGGGCCCCCAACCTTCCCCCCCCTCCCAACACACACACACACACAGAAGCACGCTCCTACTATTTTCTCTTTTGCCACAACCATGTTTCTGACGAATAAAACTAAAAAGTAAGCAAAGCAAAAAAAAACATAGCATCTGGCAGCCCCTCCCCCCCATTGTGAGACGTCGGAACTTTCGAGACTCACCGGCGACTCCGGGGCAAAGAGCGCGATAAGGCGGGCTCCCAACGGAAAGGGATGTGTATCCGCTCCTCCGAGTGCCTTTCCATCCGCCACTCGCTCGGCCAATCAATCCTTAGGAGGGAGAGCTGACCCGATCCCCATCGATCGGCGGCCGACACCGTCGTTCTAGGTCTGGCCGCGAATTAGCCAGCGAGGACGCACGCGGCGGCTCCCCTTTTAAAGGGCCAGCGCCACGCTGACGTCAGCCCACGGCTCTGGAATTCCCTGGCGGAGCCGGACGAGAAAGAGAGAGAGAGAGAGAGAGAGAGAGAGAGAGCGGCGGGTCGGGCCGCCTCGGCACTCCCGCCACCGCCTCGCCTCTCCTCTCCGTGCTCCGGCGCACGATGGCGCCACGCAGAGTGATTCAGACGTGACTGCTGGGCGGAAATGGAGGAGGAGGACGACGCATGTGGTCTGAAGACGCACGGACCAAAGTGGCTCAATCGCAAAAACTCTACTCTAGCAAAGCACATCACACGATGACAACATCTGGCCGCGTGGGAACGGCGTGGCGTGGTGGGGAGGGGCCGGGGGCGGGGCCGGGGGCGCATGTGGCAAGACCCACGCCACGCACCGCAAACGCCGAGTGAGAAGTGACGACGGTGAGCCGCAACAAAAGAGGGGGACCCCGAGCCCGCCGGGTGGCCCCGCAGTCAGACGCTTTCAATTAAAGAGCAAGTTTCAAAGAAACACATGGCGGTCTAAAACGCAGCCGGGCGGACAGAAAGAAGAAGCCTTACCGTGCGGGCACGGGTCCGGGCATCCGTCTAGCCCCCTAGGCCGCCATCATGCCTTCTGCCTCCTGGAAGGGAGAGAAGAAGAAAAAATGAATTGAGAGTGCCATCACAACTTTGGTGACCGATGGTCGTTATTCTTTGGCCGTGACTTCATTTGATGATGGTGCGTTGACGCCACCCATCCGTTGTGTATCGCTCTATCTTTAAGTCAAATCAAAATCGGCGCAATCAAACGCGAGTCAAATGCGTCGGTGGACGCCGCCCGTACTGCGGCGAGGCAGGAACTGAGATTTAGAAAAAAAACAACAACATCTTGGCGCCAATCTGTCCGTCTGGCGTGCTTGGCAAAGTGGCCGTCGCCATGGAAATAGGCGGCATCTCCACGTGCGTGTACTTTCAATACGCCAGCGTCCTTGTGCGTTTGTCCTTGACCGGCCGCGCAGGAGAGGAAATGAGGAGGAGGCGCAACCCAATCTGCTCTTTACCCAAAGCGACATTTTAACACACGGCTCCGGCCTCGGGTGGGCTTCCCAGAGCGCAAGTGCCGGGCGCGAGCCGCCTTCATGGAAGTGGGGCCGCGTCAGGCGCCAATGTCGGCGGCAAGCGGGGCAACCGGTAAAACTGGTGAGACCAGAACAAGTCCTCAAGGGCAAAAGCCAAAGACATTTTCCCCCAAGACCGGGCGGGCGCTAGTCCTAATGGCTGAGCCCGAGTGCACTCTGTGACCTCCGGGGTTCGGCGAAGGAAACGGCGCGGTGCGCTTCCGGGCCGGACTCGTAAAGAAGGTGCGGCCGGCCGAGCTCTCCACCTCCAGTTTTGGAGCTATCTGTCGGGGGCCCTTCCCCCTCCCTTTCTCTTTCCCTTGCAGGCAGGCAAGACACTCAATCACCCCCCCCCCCTCTCTCACACTCACTCTGGGCTTCCATTCCAATGAATGCACAATCTGCCTCCTTCAGCTGCGAGAGGACAACCCCCCCGAGCCGCGACCCCCACATAGCTGACTTTAAAAACATAGCCGTGCCTGGCGTGGAGCGGCCGCTTCATGGTCCAGAGACCGGAAACAGAAAGCAGACGAGTCGCAAGTTAGCACGGTAGCTTTTGAAGCCAAAGCCGGAAGAAGAAAAAAAAACGCAAGGGATCTCCCCACCAAAGGCAACGTGGTGCTAAACGCTGATTTAGCGGAGCCGTTCATTCACTGACAGTCGGAGACACCAAATGCATTTGATCCGGAAAGTCTGGCCGTACCAGTGGCGCCCAATCCCAGCCCATCCGACGGCAGTTGACAGCAGCCCACGAGTTTCTACTTGAAAACAAAGCCAGTGGACTTTATCAAGCTAGCACCCCCCCCCCCCCCCCCCCCCCCCGGTTCCAAAACAAACAAACAAGTGCCGAGGGCCCCGCGCTCAGGCTTCACGGGCTTAGCGCGGCATTAGCCAATCCCACGAGCGCCGCCGTCAGATGACGGGCGACCCGGAGTGAACCCCGCCTGGCGCTGCTACGGCGGCCGGACAGGGAAGGGGGAGGGAAAAGAGGGGAAAAAAAAAAAAAAACAAGGCGACGTTCCACTTCCGTCGAGGAGTACAAATTCCCCCCGGCCTTTGGCACTTTGTCTTTCTAAGAATGTGTAGGAAGACGCCGGGACAGACAACGTGGCCGGCCGGCCAGACACCAAAACAAGCCTGGGCTTCCCGGCGGCGCTAGTTCAAAGAAAAGGCCGGACGCCACGGCGGGCCACGGCGGGCCCCGGCCTCACGTGCAAAAGTTTGCGATCCCCCGTGACATAAAGATGGGACGCGGTTTGTCCGCAAAGAGGAGCGAGCGAGCAAGCAAGCAAGCAAGCAAGCACGCAAACACGCACGCGTGAGAGACAGCACACAAGCTCCCTTTCTTTGTGCCACATTCCTGGCCGCCCGCTAGCATAGCTTCTCTGGCATCTGCTCCGAGACTCGGCCCCCGGCCGGGGCGCCGAGGGGACCGATCTTACCGTGCCGGGACGGGGCCGGGACGGGGCCGGGACGGGGCCGGAACGGGACCGGAACGGGACCGCAGGGGGGGAGACAGCCCCACAAAGAGAGACTGAAATCCGAGCGGCCGGCGTATACTGCCTGGCTGCCTGGCTGGCTGACTGACTGGCTGCCCTCCCAGCTTTGTGCCTGCCTGCGTGTTTTCCTTTTCCCTTTAAATGGCTGGCCGGCTGCCTGCCTGCCCGTCTGCCCGCCCGCTTGGGCTCTCTCAATACACACATACACGGAAATAGAATCCGGCAAATGAAGACTCACAGAATTGACATGGTTGTCGGGAGCCACAGAGCGGTCGTAGAATCCGTCCCCGATATATTCCCGGCCCAAAAATCCTTCTTTTTTTTCCCCCGGTGGAACAAAACGGATCCCCCTCCTCTCCTGGCTTCCTGGCTTCGTCCCTCCCTTTAAACAAGCGTGACAGCGGCGGTGGGCCGCGGTGCCATTTCTCCTTCTCGGCCTCTGTGGATATTGCGACTGGCTGTGTGTGTGTGTGTGTGTTTTTTTTTTCGTCTTCTTCTTCTTCTTCTCCCACTCAGTAGTCAAACAAAGAAAGGAAAGGAACAGAGAGAGCGCTGGGCCACGCGCGCACACGCACCAACACACACGCTCACTCGGAGCCCAACCCCCCAGTTTTTTTTTTTTTCTCACTCACTCCCTGCCTTTTTCTAAACAGCACATACACACACACACACAGTGCCGTGGCTCCCTCCCTCCCTCCCTCAGCCTGGTTCTTATTCGTCTAGTCCCTCCCAACGCCGCTCCCCCCACCTCCTCTTGTGTGTCAAACAGATGGGATTGGTGCACACACACACCCACACACATGCAAAGATAGGCAGTATAGGTGTGTATTATCTGGCAAAAGTAAGAAGAAGAGCGCTTCACCATCCAAGTCCGGCGGCGGCGGCAATGGTGGCGTTAGCGTGTAAAGGAGGACGCAAAGCGGGCCAAATAAAGAAAAAAGAGGAGACGGGTTTAATGGCTGCCGGCTCGGGTGACCCGCCCGGGCCGTCGGAGCGGGACTATCGGGAGCCGTCGGGGCTCCCCACGCGCAACCCTTTGGGGTAGCCGCGGGAAGATTCCCTTTGGATTTTCTCCGCACATTAGCCCACGGCCAGACCCCCCCGCGGGCACGCTTTCTGTGGCGACAGCCCGGGGGTGCGCCGTGGCAAACCAGGGGGAGGAAAGGGGAGTCCAAAGAGGAGCCCCGGGACGTGCGCCCGGGACGCGGCCCCGGGACGCGGCCTCCGGGCGTTTCCACCACTCCTCTTCGACGCCGCCTCCATCCGAGCCGGGGAGGGGCGGGACGTGGGGGCGGGATCTGGCCGCGGGAGAGGGAGTTGACTCCGCTATTCTTAGAGCAAACTGGGCGAATCAAAGTTCTCACACATCTGCACAGAACGGGGGGAAGGGAAGGGGAAGGTTTACCCCATCGCCCTGCCAAAAGCCTGCGTGACATTCTGCCAGTGGAGTACGCTTGCAGAGCGTCTGCTTTCAAAAGCCGGCCGCCCGCCCGCCCGCCGTGTCAGAGCCCCGGCGAGTGATGAGGGGCAAAAGACGCGGCATCGCAACGGAGGGCGACGCGGCCGGACATCCAGAAGAGCACGGCGCTCCGAGGGCCAGTCGGAGACCGTGAAAGGCTCCAGAGCCAGCGGTGTCGGGTCCCCCCCTCCGTCCCCTGGTGCAAAGGTTTTCATCAAAGGGTTCGGAGGTGGTGGAAGAACCCCCCACCGACCAGCCTTTTGGCCTTCATCTGGTGCCGACGCCCCGCCCCCTCCTCCGGCCCGGCCGGGCCCCTCGGCTAAAGTGGCCGGCCGCAAGTCAGATTAGATGAGCTGACGCCACGCAAAACGCGGGCGCAAACGGGTCAGGTTGCCCTTGAGCAAGAGAGAGAGAGAGATAAGGAGCCCTTAAAGCAACCCTTAACAAAAAAAAGACAAAAAAAGGAAAACAAAACAAAAAAAAGCCAAGTCAACGGGGGCAAACTACAGGGGAGAGAGAGAGAGAGAGAGAGCGCAAATGACTGGCAGGCAGGCGGGAGAGCGCCTCTCTAGCACCTCCCCTTAGCAACAGCCCCGGCCGGCCGGCCGGCTCAGCCCGCATCCCATTGGCGCCCCCTCCGCCCGCCGGCACGCGGCACCATCCCGTGTGCGCCGGCCCCGCCAATGGTGGGTTCGCTGGCAATTCCGCGTTTTGGATTACGTCGTTGGCACGGCAACGGCAGCCGGGCCATGAAAGCGGAGCCTTCCCGACCTGCCGGCTATCCCCCCCCTATCGGGGGAAAACCTACAGACGGCCTTGGCCGGAGCCCAGCAAAAAAGACATGGGCAACATTTGATGAGCGGCAAGAGCAAAAGCCCCATTTGGACTCATTGACAAGATGGACAGCAGAGCGTACGGCCATGGGGCGCGCGCGCGCGCTTGACCCATCGTGCCCCGTTGTGACGGTAAATTCAATCAGGTGGTGGGCTTAAATGGCGCTGGCTGGCGTGCACGCGGCGTTTGCTAATGGAGTTAGCCGTGATAACGGGAGGCTCAGATTGCACATGTGAGGCGCATGTTGGCTTCCGTCCGGATGTGAAAAATGCAGCCACGATGGGAGAGGAGAGCCCGTCCATGCATAATGCATGGCATTGTTGACACGCGTCAACGTGCATCAAACGATTCAAAGAGCACAACTCTGCTGAGGCTCAAAACCAAGGAAAGAGGATCCATCTTCTCCTCACACAAAGGAAGGACTGAAGGGGGGGCACAAAGGGACTTTTTGCCTAGGGGGGGAAGCGGAGGCCATGTCAAAGGGGCTCCATGCATACTGGGGTGGGTGTGGGTGAATCAAAGGCCGAGAACACTGGGGGGGGGGGGGGGGGGACTTGTCTTCCACGGAGCCAACCACCTGACTTGTTCCACCACCAAGTTGGCAATTCCGCAGAAATTGTGAGAAAGAGAAGGGCTCCATGGCAAATCTCCTAGACATCCATGTTAGTTGAGTTGATTTTTGGAACTCGCCAGCCTCCCAATAGCGCTTTCGGAGGATTACCGTCAGGCACTTTGGGTGAATATACTACTACTACTACTACTACTACTACTACTACTACTACTACTACTACTACAACAACAACAACTCCTCTCGATATCCCACCCACGACAAAAGCGAACGTCATCATTCAGTACAGCTGGAGCGTCCGCCGAAGACCAACGCACGCCAGGGGAGTCCGCGTCAAACAAATGTCATAAAAATTGGACTCACCGATCGAGACGCGTCGATCCGAAGAGGCCACGTCCTGAAAAGGCGAGAACAAATGAATGGAATTGAGATCTCGCTCATAACATTTCCAAAGTAGACGCAGAGTCGGTGGGGATATGTCGCCCTCTAACGGACAAGGTTTCATATCGCACTTGACCCAGGGCCACAATATGGTCCATCTCATGATTATGTCAGACGTCACCATTTGCGACTCGTGTCTAGTAGTTGCTGAAATATGACGTCATCGGTTAATCTTCGAGACTGCTATTATTTTGAAAAGTCCAAAAGCTGTGGGAAGCGCCTGCCTGCCCGCCCACCTGCGCATGCGCACGCAGAAGACCCGCGCGCAGCAAGGAGGAAAGCTGGCAGAAGCGAGCGGAGAGGTGGGCGGAGATCGTGTCCGCCCGTCCGTCCGTCCGTTCGTTCGTTCGTTCGTTCGTTCCCGAGGAAGAACATTTCAAACGCTCTTCCTGGAAAGGGCGCAGAGAAGGCGCTACAACTTGACCACATGAGAGAATGTGCCAGATAGACCCCTATCAGCCCCACCCTCTCCCCTCAACTCCCTTTTAAAAAATACCTTATCGTCCCCCAGTCGGCACCAATGTACGGGCGGGCGATTGCCATATCTCACCTTCGCAGTCGCGACGTCCAGCGAGCGAGCGCGCGCGCGAGCGCGCGCGTCCAAGTCGACACACGCACATCATCTCCTCTTCATTCAAAAGGCCGCCAAACGTCGTCGTCTTTTTTTCTTCTTCTTTCAATGACCTTTTCAGCCCGTCACGGGTGCGTCGGCGGCCGGCCCGTGGGCAAGGCACGGTCGTCGGCGGTGGCGGCTCCATTCGCCTGACGCCAGGCACCGTCTGCCGGCAAAGAAAAAAACAAATCAATGAAGGAGATCGAGCCGAGGGAATTGACGACGCCATCCGCCCCAGAACATTCCGAGCCGGCAGGGTCCACGCAGGCAAAAAAAAAAAACGAAAAAAAAAAAAAAAACACAAATTGCGCAGTTTTATTTTCCAGTGGCACGAAGGAAAGGAGAGGCACGCTGGAGGAAGGAGCGTTTCTCCTCCTCCTCCTCCTCCTCCTCCCTCTGCTTTGCTTTCTCTCTTCCCTCGTGCAGGTTTATTTTTTCGGTGGACATTAAACGCCCCGCCTCCATAATCGCAGACTGTTGGGGGGAAAACAACGACGACGACAAAAAACTTGCCCAAATGTCTTTGTGCAAAGGTGGTCGTCACCCTGACCTGTCTCCCTCTCTTATTTGGCTTCTATCACGAATCCAAAGTTTCATTTTCAAGCGAGAGAGAATTCATGGAGCCATCGTAGGAAATATTCCAGTCTTAATGAAAATAAGGGTCTGCTAAACCCGTCCAGGGACAGTGGGCAGCTACCCAAATTTGAAACTTGACAACTTCACCCTGGCAACTGAATACCTGTAGTCATATAAAGCAATATAAAACGTGGTGACGTCAACCAAGTCCCCCCCCCCCCCCACACACACACACACACACACACACACAAGTATTCAAGTCGCTCCATGCCACTTATGTCAACACACGTTCAATTCAACCAAGTGTCTAACGTTCGCTCATTGTTTTGTTTTTTCAGTTTTCGTCTTGGTTTATGATTTCGAACCAAGTTCGACCTCAAAAAGTTGGAAAGCCGATGATTTGATGTCTCTTACCCGTGTTAGCTGCGTATATTCCTCGGAAAACGTGCTTTTGGACGAAGCAGCAGTTTGGACAAGCGCATCTTATTAATGACACCTGAAGCGAAGGTGACGTCAAACGTGTGCGCCTCCGTTAGCCAAGCGTCCCCGAGTGCGCAATCTTACTGTTGTTGTGACATCATCAGAACGAAGAAGGTCCCCGGATACAAGTTGCACGCCTGCCTGCCTGCCTGTTTCTCCCAGTTGAACTGGCCTCTCACTGACCTTTTTTCCTCAAATAACTTTGTGTTAACGTTGTAACTAGATAGCTCTTGGATGGACATATGACACTTGGCCAAAAATCCGGACGGCGGTGAGGCAGGATGTCGAACACCTTAAAACTTTGCTGCATTTCAGCCGAGCTTAGTTCGGTTCTCTCTCACTGCTACATTTATGAACGTAAAGCAACTTTTAGGGCCACAGCGCCTTTCCGTGGATAAAATAGGAAATGCAGACGTAATTTTGCCCTCTTGCGTAAACGGTCATGCAAGACATTTTTTAAAATCTAAATAGAACCATGGATACAAAGGCATTGTTAATAATGTGCCTCAATATAAATAGCGAGACCTTTCTTTGTATATCAGAGGTTAAAAATATAAAGAAAAACAAAGAAAATGTACCCAAATTAGAAGCCAAAGAGTTTATTGGTAGAGGCACTCCAACAAGTCATTCCAAGTGCCAAGACCTCTGGCACCTCTTAAATAAGGCTCGACTGTTACAACAGAAACAATACTCAACACGCAGAGACTCCCTGATAATAAAAACGGTAAATAAATGCACATGACATTTTTGAAGTATTACAAAACACTCCCTTTCTGCCGGTGGGTGGGGGGCGCTTGTGGTGTTTCTTCCTCTCTCCACCGACATTTCCGTGGCTGGCAAAATCCGTGTACGGGGCGGGGCCTAAGGGACGGCGTCCCGGAGGCAGTCCCAAATAGCTCGGGGCTTGCTTTTAGAAACCCAGCGGGTGAGATGCCACCGTTCCGCCATTCTCCACCACGGCGGCGGAAATGGCCCGGAGGTTGCCGTAGAGTTGCCGGGAGCGCTTGGAGCGCAGCGCCCGGATGTCCCGCATCAGCCTCTCGTGGGCCTGCCGAAACACACGCGGATGGAGTGAGCCGAGGGCGCCGGAGACGGACGCTGCGTTCACTCACCTCCACGCACCAGGTCTCACACAGGATCTTCTCGTGTTGGGCCGTGGGCTGAGCCCCACTCAGGGAGCGCGAGGCCCTGCGGAAGAGCGCACGCCGCCGTCAAAAGAAGCGGAGCCCGACGCCGACCGGACGGCTTACCTGGAGAGGACCACGATCATGGTGTAGATGTCGATGGTGCAGTCAGCCACCCTGGTCAGCACAAACTGCTCGTCTGCAAAAGGGTGGGGGGGGGGGGGGGGGGGGTTGTCAGTGGCCTGCGCTTCGTGGCCCACGCGGCGTGGCGGCTAGGCGGCGAGGCTCCGTGCGTACCGATTATCTTCTTGCCGTGTTTTATGAGAAGCTCCTCGATAACCGAGCCAAATTGTTCGATGGCATCCACGGCCTGAAAGACAGGTCATGAGAGACGGGCGGCAAGCGGGGAATGGCCGGCCGGCCGGCGGTGGGCGGGCAGGCGGGCGGGCGGCTAACCAGCTCCCCGCACTGCGACAGCTCGGGGTGGACGCTGGTCTTGAGGCTCAAGCCCGTGCTCATGCCGGCTTTCCTAAAAGCAGAGAGGAGGCGCCTTGACTGGGACGCCGGCCAAGAAAAGCCAATGGCGCCTTACCTCTTTGCCCTCTTTGTCAGTTCCTCGGCCAGGAGCCCGGCGTTGCCCAGCGGGTTCTTCAAGGCTTTCTGTAGGCTCTTCAACTGCTTGCCGGCACTCTGAGGGGGAAGACCCGGGGGGGGTTGGTCGGCTTAAACGTCAAAATATTGCCACGTGACGTTCACCTGGAAGCCGTTGAGCGCCACGAAAAGCCTGAGGATGTCGTTGGTGCCCTCAAAGATGCGGAAAATCCTCAGATCCCTCATCACCCTCTCCACGCCGGAATCCTTCATGAAGCCCATGCCGCCCATCACTTGAATGCACTCGTCGGTCACCGTCCACGCCGCTTCCTGCGAGGGAGAGCGTCAGCCACGCCCCGTGGCACCGAGCCGGCCGGGCGGGGAGGCGCCGCTCTCACCGAGGCGAAGATCTTGCTGATGGCGGCCTCAATTTGGAAATCCGTGGCTCCGCTGTCCATGTTGCCGCTGATCATGTAGGCTAAAGACTGGCGGGCGGGAAGGCCGTCAAAAGCCTATTGGCCCATTCGGCAACGGCAACGGCGGCGGCGAACAACGCGGCCAGACCTCGGTCACGTACTGCAGAACCGTCATGCGGGCCACCTTCTCCTGGATGGCGCCGTAGGTGTGGATCTTGTTGCCGAACTGCGTCCTGTTTGCCGCGTGGTCCACCTGAGGGAAGCCGAGGGTCAGCGCCGGGCGTCGCCTGGAGACGGATGCCCGCCGGCTCGCCGGCCCGCACGCTACCGCTTTGTCGATGGCTCCTCTCATGGTGCCGGAGAGGGCGGCGGCCATGCCGAAGCGCCCGTTGTTGAGGATGTTCATGGCCACCTTGAAGCCGCCGCCCACCTCGCCCAGCACGCAGTCGGCCGGCACGCGGACGTTGTCGAAGTAGACCTCGGCCGTGTTGGAGGCCTTAATGCCCATCTTCTTCTCGGGCGGTCCGCTAAGATGGCCGACAAGAGCTCAGCCACGGCACGGCACGGGACGGAAAGGGGCCCCTCCCATCCGCACCTGCTCACTCCGCCGAAGCTCCTCTCCACCACCAGGGCGGTGATCTTGTCCTTCACCTCGCCGGTGGCGCCGTCCTTGACGGGCGTCTTGGCGAAGACGGTGAAGATCTCGGCCAGGCCGCCGTTACTGAGGGAGACAGAAACATTTCGGGCCTTTCCCATCCCCCTCTCACCGGATTGGTTCTCTCCGCCTCTCTTTCTGATCTCACCTGATCCAGATCTTGCTGCCGTTGAGAGTGAAGAACTTTCCGCAGGGGGACTGCACGGCCGTGGTTTTGATGGAGGCGGCGTCGGAGCCGCTGGCCGGTTCCGTCAGGCAGAAGGCGGCGATGTGCTCGCCTGGAAAGGTGGAGCGGAGCAGGTGGGTGTCGGTGGGTGGGCCGCTGGCGTTTCCTCGCCGCCGTTTGATCCTCCCTTACCCGACGCCAGTTTGGGCAGGTACTTCTCTTTCTGCGCCGGGTTCCCAAAGAGCAAAATGCCCTTGAAGCCGATGGACTGGTGGGCGCCCAGCGTGATGCCCACGCCCAGGTCGTAGGTGCCCACGATCTCCACCAGCCGGGCGTACTGTGGGGCGGAGGGGGGACGGAGGGGGGACGGAGGGGGGGCGGCTCACGTCCGGCCCAGTAAAAAAAAGGGAGGCGGGCTCGGCGGCTTCGGCCCACCTGCGTGTTGGTGAGGCCCAGGCCGCCCAGTTCGGCCGGCACCTGCAGGCCAAAGGCGCCCATCTCCTTCAGACCCTCCATGGTGTGCTCCTCCACTTTTTCCAGGGCGTCGTTCTTGGCCGGATCGTTGACCTCCTTTGTGGGGGGGGGGGGGGGGCGTATTGTTCAGGCCTGTGCCTTCGGTGAGCGGGGAAGAGGAGCGACTCGGAGGCTCACCTCAAAGAACTTGCCCACGGGCGGCACCAGCTCCCGGAGAAACTGCTCCTGCTCCTCGTTCAGGACTAAAGGCGAGAGAGGGGCGGCCGCTCAGTGGGGGCGTGGCCTTTGCCTTCCGCTCTTGCCGGCCTTACCGGAAGGGTAGGGGAACACTTGCGACGTGGCGATCTGGCCCCTGAAAATGTTGGCGGCAAACGATTTGGACTCCTGGGGAAGAGGAGTCAACACTTCACTTCAGCGGCGGCGGCGGCGCTCAGACTTGGCGTGGCGGGAGACTACGTACGGTGGCCGCCTGCTTCTCTGCGGCGGCGTCGGCGGGGCCGCCGGTGCTCGCCTCCGGCTTTTCCAGCACCGCCTGCGGGGTGACACGGAAAAACAAAGTCACCCGGCGTGACCCGCGACATGTCCAATGCACCAGAGCAAAAGTGCTGGGGTCCCGACAGCTGGCGCGCCACCTTACATGGAGATCCCGTGATCCCGTGACCCTTCACCTACTTGTTATGGAACGGGACCGAGGGAACCGCTTCTATCGGCGCTATAACGGCGCCAGAAATAAGGTCTACGCGGACCTCCTTGGGGGGCTTTGGGGTTCTGGTTCATTCAATAAAAGCCGAGTGCCAGTGGGCCGTCATACCTGGGTCGCTGGAGCTTGACTGGCATAGAGGCGAGACTTGATGGCCGCCGGCCGCCGGCGAAGCCTGAATAGCATCAAAACAAGGCATTCGGGCGAGCAGTTGTTTAGCAAACGAGACGGGGGGGATGACGGCCGGGGACGTCAATCTCCGGCGATGCCGGCTACAAACCCACCCGCTGACTCCCGACGTGGTGCGCAGCAGGGCAGCGCAGAAGAGTGCCGAAGAGCTACGGCCCGTTTTAAGAAGCAGCATTTTTCTTCCAGGCAACTTCAACCAAAGGAAGAAAAGACAAAATCACAAAGCATTTGGAGGAGTCTTAGCTAACATGTTGGCCACCGGTTACGTCACGATCGCTAAACCCGATGATTCTGTCGTACTAATGACGTCTCGTCTTCGGACCAAATGGCACGGTGTCATGGTGGATCATTTCAAATATTCAGTAGTGAAGATTATACCTGAGTGGGACAAGTATCCAGCCGTGAAGACGCAGTCCGGTCACCGAGTGTTCAGGGGACGTTTTTCTCCTCCCTTTAGCCTTTGCCCGACTTTCGTGGCATCATGGGATCTGTAGTATTAGGGCAATGAGGCGTGTAGACGGAGCGTGTCCGCCAGAGGGTGCTGCTGCGCCGCCAACCCTGGCGATTCATGCTGAAACAGGTCAGCCTCGTTCTTTTAACTCTTTGCTCTCGCCTTGGATGTTGACAGGAGCACTCCCCTGTGCCAAGTCACGCCAGCGGTTGTATAACGAGCTCGGCCACAAGGGCTCGGCCACGGGGGCTGGGCCACGGGGGCTCGTGACGCTCATGGACACGGCCAGACTCGGGAACGCCGTGGCAAATGTGTCATGTGAACTTGAATTTGCCGGAACGCAAACACTGGCTTTCCCAAGCCGCTTTCTTTTGGACTTTTGAACTTTGGCAAGCCCTTGAAAACAAATAAAAAGACTTGACTTTGTTTTGGTTGTCCCACTAACCGGCAGGCCGTGGTTTGGCGGCCTGCCACCGTGTCACCATGTAATCCTGACCCTGACCTTTGCCCAAAATCAGGAGCCGGCGTGGGGCCCACGGGACACGGTCAGGCGACCCGTCCGTCTCGTGAGGCGGCCCGCGTCAAACCACCGCTTCATCGATTGGGCTCTGGCGACCTTTCCGTCCGGGGCTCACGTGTTTGTGGGTTTGACCTTTTTGCCGCGGCTTATCCCGGGGCGCCGTAGCTCCACGGTCAAACTGCTCTTTTGAAACTTTGAGGTCGAATTCACGCGAGAAACGTCAGAATGTCGCACGCTACATCCAAACGGCAAAGGTTCGTCGTGTGCCGTGCCAAGAAATGATAAACGGCGGACAGTGTGGAAAAAAAGCCTTTTATGGTTTTATGTGGGTGGGCAGCGGCGGCACGCCGGATGTTTTTCTTAGCGCTGGCTCCGTTTCTCAGCTTTCCCGGGCGATAAGGTGTACCCGGTGGAACATTCCCCGTGGACTTTGTGGAACCATAAAGGATTTTATTTGTCTGTTATGACTGATTGTATTTGAAGCCATCCCAAAGACAGCCGCCGCCGTCAACAAGGTGAAAAGTACGCGGTGACGCAAGGCGTGGCGCCACGACCCGTGCGGGAAAACAAACTTGCTCAAAACAAAGACTCCACCCCTGCTCGCACTTGTCCCTCCCTCCCTGGCTTTTCCACGCAATGGGAATGCGACCAAATGTCTAACACGGAACGGACAAAAGCCGCTCACATGCCGGCCAATGGGGGGGGGGGCTTTTTCCCCGCCTGCGTCATTCCGCGGGAGGGTGGCGCCGTACAAAAGGCGCCGCCGGCGACCCACGCCGATAAAGACGGAGCGGAGAGGAGCACGGACGGGCACGTCAACAACAAATCACCCGAGCATCCATTTGCCTCGTCATGTTTCCTCAAGCCGATCAAAGGTGAGTTCCACGGCAGCCCACACCGAGAAGCCGTCAAAGTCTCGGGTGGAAGCCCACGCCGTTTCCTCCTTTGCCGCAGCAGCGACACGTACGAGGACTGCAAGGCCACGGCCGATTGGCTCCTGGCGCAGAGCGCCGTGAGGCCCTCCGTGGGCATCGTCTGCGGCTCGGGGCTGGGCGGGCTGGCGGCCGCGCTGAAGGACCAGGTGGCCTTCGACTACAAGGACGTTCCCAACTTCCCGCAGAGCACAGGTGAGCGCCGGCCTCGGCCCCGTCGCCCCGAGCCCGGCCGACGTCTGGCTTTGGGCGCAGTGCACGGCCACGCCGGGAGGTTGGTCTTCGGGACCCTGAGGGGGAGGTCGTGCGTGTGCATGCAGGGCCGCTTCCACCTGTACGAAGGCTACTCGGTCCAGAAGGTGGGTGGGTGAGCGGGCGGGCGGGCCGGCGTCCGCCTCGTCGCCGTCAGACGCCGCTCATCCGCGGGTCGCGTCTTCTTCTCTCAGGTCACCCTGCCCATGCGCATTTTCAAGCTGCTGGGCGTGGACACGGTCATCCTGACCAACGCGGCGGGCGCCCTCAACCAGGACTTTAAAGTGGGAGACATCATGATCCTGAAAGACCACATCAACTTACCCGGTTTGTCCGGGAACCACCCTCTGGTCGGACTCAACGACGAGCGGTGAGGACCGCGTGGCCCCCGCCTCTCGCCTGGCGGGGTCGGGCTCTCACGCGTCCGGCCCCGCCAGGTTCGGCGTGCGCTTCCCGTGCATGTCCGACGCGTACGAGCGGGAGCTCCAGCAGCTGGCCCTGGACGTGGGGCAGGAGCTGGGCTTCGGGGACTTCCTCAAGGAGGGCGTCTACAGCGTGCTGGGGGGACCCTCCTTCGAGACCGTGGCCGAGTCCCGGATGCTGGCAAAGCTGGGCGCCGACGCCGTGGGTGAGTGGCGGTCCCGCCGAGGTCCCGCCGAGGTCCCGCCGAGGTCACGTCCCGCCCGGTGCAGGATCCGGTGGTAGTGATCCCCGTGGTTCTGGGACGACAGGCATGAGCACGGTCCACGAGGTGACGGTGGCTCGCCACTGCGGCATGCGCGTCTTCGCCCTGTCGCTGATCACCAACCGGGCGGTGATGGACTACGACAGCCCGGAGAAGGCCAACCACGAGGAGGTCCTGGTGGTGGCCAAGCAGAGGGCGGAGCAAGTGGAGCGCCTCATTTGCACCATGGTGGCCAGGATGGAACGCCGCCACAACAACAACGACGACGACGACCACGACGATCACCACGACGACTGAGACCAAAGCCTCCATTTAGTCCAAACTGTTACTGTAACCACCAATCACCGTGTACAAATGTGATTCCAGTCAATGGGGCTTTTCTATTGTTAATAAAAGTTATTTATTATTTTGGACTTTGCGTGTGTGCGCAACGTTGGGATCCACCTCGGGGCAAGCGCTAGAGCAAGGGCACATCTCCCACCCCCCCAAAAAAATCACCCTTTGGCAACGAGAAACAGCAAAGGCGTGTCATCAAAGGCTCCGGAGCCACGGCTCGCTCGCTCGCTCAGGCAAACATGGTGAGGGAGAGCCACTGTGGGAAAAGGCGCCAGAGAGAGAAAGAGAGAGAGAGAGGTGAAGCGCTGGCCACGGGCGGCGGGGGTGCTCATAGGCCTCCTGCTACCTGAGAGAAGTTGAGCGAGATGACGCCGTCGACGTCCGTGTCGAAGACCTTGAAGGTTTCTGCCCGGTGGGGGGAGGATGGGTCAGCGGAAGGGCCGAGGACGGCGGAAGGACCGAGGACGGCGGAAGGACCGAGGACGGCGGAAGGGCCGAGGACGGCGGAAGGGCCGAGGACGGCGTAAATGCCGAAAACGGCGGGCCAAAAGGCCAAGGGGCCGACCACGACAACACTCACTGAACATGGACTCCAGGCGCACCAGGCAAGTCACAAAGTTGTCAAAGTCCACGGCCATGTCCTCCTCGGTGTAGCGCAGGATGATGAGCTGGAACAGGTGATTGGTCAGCTTGAAGCCTGCGGCCAGAGGGCAGAGGTCAGCTCCCGGCCCCAGAGGGGGGTGCTTGGCGCCCACCCGCTCCCGCTCCGCACCCGCCGACTCCAACGCCATCCTCATCTCGTAGGAGCTCATGGTGCCCGACTTGTCCAGGTCGTAATTCCTGAAGATGGTCTGCGGGGGAACGGGGGAGTCAGTCCCGGCCGTGACAGAGCGGGACAGAGCTCACCAGGTAGCGTTTAATCTTCTCCCACAGCACGTGGAACTCCACCAGACCCAGCTTGCCGCTGCCGTCCGACTGCGGGAGCGTCGGCGTTGAGGAAAGAGGCGTGAGGGCCTTCCAAAGGGGGGAGGGAGGGGGGGCCTTCGACGGGAGGGGGCGCGACAGACACAACAGCCCGGCAAGGATACGTCCATCAGGTTGATCATGCTGCGGCACGCCTCCTTGGTGAAGCCGTCAGTCTTCAGGTCTTTGTCTGTGTCGGGGGGGACAGGAATCACGTTAGCCGGGGCCCGGCGAGGGACGGACCCCGTACTACTCACGCTTGCTGATGATGCGGTTGAGGATGGTCTGCAGCTCGTTGACGCTGATCTCCATGTCCTCGGGAAACGCAAAGAAAGGCCGGGCTGACGTCAAAAGGCCGACGGGAAAGAAAGGGCAGAGCACTTACCGAACCGGCCAACTGGCGGAAGAGACTCTTGAAGCCCGAATCGATCTGACTCTCGTCCAAGTAGTTCTAGGGGGGAACGACAGAAGCTGCTTTGCCTTTCTTAGAACTTCCCTCAAAAAAAAATCCTTGGATTTTGGGCTTCAGCGGCCGGCCATTGCTCACCTCGCCGGGCAGGTCGGCCACCACTTCGTCGTCCAGCTCCCTGTCCGGGGAAAGAGGGAGGACGGACGTTAGTCGGATGGCGGCGGCCGCGACGACGGGGCGACCCAACGGTGGGCGGCGTGCGTGGCTCACTCCGAATCGGCCGGCTTCTCGGAGAAAACGCGCAGGACAAAGTCGGCCTCCTTGTGGGGCTCGAAGGTGGACGGCACCACCACGTACTCGCCGGCCGGCAGCCGCAGACGCGAGCTGACCTCCCTCAGGTTGATGAAGAGTTCCGAGCGAGCGCTGGAGCCGTGCGTCAGGAAGAAGTTCTGTTTCAGGTGGACCCGGGTCTGCCCCTTGGCCTGAGAGGACAGAAGTTGAAGGTCGGCGGCGGCGGCGTCGAGGGCGCCGTCGAGGGCGACGTCGAGGGCGACGTCGAGGGCGACGTCGAGGGCGACGTCGAGGGCGACGTCGAGGGCGGCGGCGGAAAGCCCGCTAAACGGAAAGGCCGCCATCCCCCACCTCGTCGGGAACCTCGTAGACGGCAAAGCCGATGGTCTCCATGTCTTTGCCCTCTCGCCGCTTCTTCCTGCGGTCCTTCTGCATGAGCGCCACCAGGAAGCTGCAGTCCGACGAGCTGGGCGTGTCGGGGTGCTGCAGCAGCAACTTGAATTGGGGGTTCAGCCAAAAGGTGGCTGGAGGAAAGGAAGGGTGAAGGGAAGTGGGCGCTCGGCCCGTGGCTCCAAAGTCCACCCGTCCACCCGTCTTTGGCCTACCCGGAAAGTTTCTGCAGCCCCCGGCCGTGCTGCCCCGTCTCCACTCGCCCGGGTACAGCGACGAGCTCCACGTCTTCATTTGGCTGTGCTGCAGGGCGTCCGCCGTCAGGTTGCAGATCTCCAGCCGGCTGAACTCGCGCAGGAAGTCGGCGAAGGACATCCTGCCGCGGCCAACGCGGTGAGAAAGTCAACGGGCGTGCGGACGAAAAAGACAGAAGGAAGGAAGGAAGGAAGGAAGGAAGCGGGCTCACCAGAATTCGCCGTCCTCGCTGCGGTTTTGCAGCCGAGAGCGGACCCCGCGGTCCACGTTGTCCCATTCTCGAGAACTGCGGGGCACAAGGTTTCCGTCTCCGTACGGGATCCAAAGATTTCACCGCTTCCCCGCCGGCCCTTACTGGTCGCTCCAAGCGCCGGTCCACTCCACCTCGCCCCACGGGTTCCGGATGCGGACCAGCCTGGTCATGTTTCCGCGGAAGACCACCTAAAGGACGGGTAGTAGGATGGCGGTCAGGTAAGGGGGGGGCACGCCGGGCCAGATACGCCGGGCGAGGCTCTCTGACCTCGTCCAAGCCCGTCACGGAGTAAGCGTGTCCCTTGACCAGCTTCTTAAAGGTGACGGCCTCCATGTCTCTGGTGCTGGTGATCTGGCGGCGGAAAGGAGGTCGCGTTTGGCGTGCGGACGAGGCCGGCCGGCGCCGGCCCGCCCTCTCTGGCTCACGTCGATGGAGCAGCCCAGCAGCGAGCCTCTCTCGATGGCGCGGCCCATGATGCCAAAGAGGTCGGAGGGCGCCTTCCTCAGCTCGAACATTTCCGTCACGCCGCCGGTGAAATCCTCGAAGCCCTCCGAGGTGCTGCCTCCCGACAGAGCCTCGTAGCAGCCGTTCAACCTGAGGCGGGCGACGGCGACCCTGAGCGGCTTTGGACCGGGATGGGACTCGGGTGGGGGCCGGCGGGACGGGACTCGGGTTGGTTTTTGCCTACTTGGCGTAGGCCTTCTCGATCAGCGCGCTCCAGAACTCGCCGCCCTCCGCCGAGTGGACGAAAAGCAGCTTGCCGTCCTTGACGGGCAGACGGTCGTCGATCACCACCTCCACCCACTCGCCGAACTGCCAGAACTGGAAACAGAGCAGACTTAAGGGGACGTGCAACCCAGCTCAACTTATTGATCGGTAGATGCTCGGTGGGCTCCCTCTGGTGGCGTGACAAAGGATGGCTCGCTTCCCGGCTCTCTCTCACTCACCTGGAAATGGAAGATTCCGGCGTAGCCTTGCTCAAAGCCCTGTCCGTGGGGGACCACCCGGTGCAGGAGGTTGTCGTTCAAGGTCAGCGAGGCGATGGCCGCCAGCAACCAGCAGTCCCCTGCGCGGAACAAGGTCCGAGTGACGCCGGCCGGCCCGGGTCCGGCGGGTCCGTCGGGTCGGGGCCCAGGTCCAGTGGGTCGGGTCGGGACGGCGCTCACCCAGAGCTCCCTGGCAGATGTCGGTTCGGGTGGCTCCGTCCACGATGAAGGCGGGACGCTTGCACAGTTCCTGCGGACGCACCCCGAATAACGTATACCCTATGATATACTATAGTATGTGATAGCATCTATCCTATCTGAGGCGCACTATGAGGTATTTCTACGTCGATGGCCCAGGCGGAGTCCCCAACGCGGCGCTACTCACGGTGGGCCTGATCCAGCGCACGCCGTGGGTCTTGGACGACCTGGGTCCCAACTCGTCGAAGCCCAGGGAGGAGGCGGCGCAGGGGAAGAAGGGGTCCTCGAAAAGCTTCCCGCCCCGGAGGCTTTGGGCCCGCAACGTCTGGTAGTCCTGGCCCAGGAACTTGACGGCGTTGTCGTTCTGGCCCAGACCTTCCTGCCGGTCCCGCCGACTCCGCAGCTGCGCCGCCATTCCGGTGGCGCACACGGGCTCCGCCATGGCGCTCGACGGATCCGGACCCGCCCG
This sequence comes from Stigmatopora nigra, assembly GCF_051989575.1. NCBI lineage: Eukaryota > Metazoa > Chordata > Actinopteri > Syngnathiformes > Syngnathidae > Stigmatopora > Stigmatopora nigra. The sequence goes on along the minus strand of NC_135527.1, from coordinate 9,986,501 downwards.
CCGCCGCCGCCGCCGTCAGTATCTTTGGAATGTGGCGTCGGCCGCACCTGCAATTGGCCCAGGGTGCCCAGTCAGACCGGCTGGAGGATTTGCGTGGCGCTCTTATCGCGCGGCCGCAGGTTCCGCTCCGCCGCTGAAGCTCCGCCCGCCCGCGTGACGGAGCAAACGAGAAAGACGTCCCGCTTCCTCTCGCACGTTTGCAATGTTGGGTGGGTGGGATGCGCGACAAAGGCCAAAGGTCAAGCGGTGGGCGTGGCCCCGTATCCGGCTGTCAACCGTTCGGGGTGGAGGGCGGGGCGACAGCTGCAGCGCGGTCACGTGACCGCCTTCCCCACCCAGCGAAGCGGCCTGACTTGGTCGTGGTTGTAAAAAGAAAAAAAAAAACCTGTGTGTATCTATATATATGTACATATAAGTGTATATATAAATACACAGCCCCAGTCCCAATGCCCAGTGAACCCGTCCCCACCCACCCTTAGCCCAAAAAAAAGTTCCACAGAGGTGGCGGAAGCGCTGCAAACGAGAGTGCGGAATGGCAGAACGTGGAACTTGCGCGTGCACGTGTTTTGGCGTCCGGACGGACCGGCGCCCAGAGAAGCTTCTTACCTTCCCTTTCGCCGACTTGTCGCTGTCTTGCTCCTGCCTTTAGAGCGCTTTGGCTGTCTGTCTCGTGCCCCCTCCTCGGCCCCCTTTTGGCTTTTGCCTCCCTCGGACGTGCTGGTCTGTGGCAATGACGTGCGCATGCGCGACAGGGAGGGGGCGCTTGTTTTTCATTTTTTTCCCTTCCTTCTTCTGACTTCGCAATCGCACAGTTCGCTAAAAACTCTTCTACAGACACTGACATTCTCTCTCCATCAGTCAGAAATTTAAAAAATGGAAACCAAGAAAATAGTCAACACCATAGTAAACCCTTTTTTAACAAATACAAAAGGTGTACAGAAGGCTGTCCAAACAACATAAGCAGAAAGCGCCGACGTGAGAAGGCGCACCCAAGTGGAGCTTTTGACACTTCATTTCCCACAAGTCCGTGCGTCATCAGTACCAAATGTCACCACAATCAAACGTTTTGAGACCGTCAGCCGGTGTTTGCGGGCCCCTGGGTCGGAAGATGCCCTTCGGCACCCCGGCGTTTCACCGTCCCGCCGTCGTCCACCGCACTCCCCATCTGGGCCACCCGCCGCCTCAGGCTCCGCCTCTCCACCTCGGCCGAGTGAAGCCGTCGGCTCAGCAGCAGGAAGTGTCGTCGGAGTCGGGACGCGGCCGCCTACGGTTAAAGAGGAAGAGGTCGGACGGCGCTCGGCCGCAAACTCCATCCGAGCGCACGGAGGACCTTGGCGTCGCCGGGGGGCGGAGCCCAAGGGCTCGCCTCGCGGGAGATGTCGGGAGGCCGTGCCGACGGGACGGCCATCCCGTGCAGGAGGCGGGCCAGGGCCGCCCGCGCTTCCGACCTCACCCGCGAAGGGGAGGCGTCGGGAGGAGGCGGCTCGCCGACGCGGGTAAGGACGGCGGAGGAGAACCGCTGGGATCGGCGGCGTCTTTCCACGGCTCCTTCTGGTTCTGCGTGGCAGCGGCACCGGGTCATCGCCGGCGATGCTTGGGCAAGAGCAAAAGGCAAACCTACCGTCTCCGTCCGGCCAAAGGAAAGCGGCGCTCCGCCTCCCGAGGGCGCGCCAACGACTCAGCGCCAACACGGCACACGTGTACTTCTTCCAGCGTCTCCCGACCACGCCGGCGCTCGGGGGGGCCTCGCGGCCTCCGGCCAGCGCGTCGGCCAGGCGCCGCAGCTCCTCGGCCGGCTCCTCCGCGGCGGCCAAGCGGCGGGCCAAAAGTCGCTTTTGCTCGGCCAGGGCGATCAGACGGCGGCGGTCGTGCGCCGTGGCGCCGAGGAGGAGCGAGCACGTCCACAAGAAGGCGGCGGACTTTCTGCGGCTCCGTGATAGGAGGCCCTGGGGGGAACACGTGGGCATCCATATAAATGGAGCGTGCAAAACGCCAGGCGGGCCATACCCGCAGGCGCAGGACGGCTCGCGCGTATCGCCCGTTCTTTTGGGCGTAGCCCCGGGCCCGCTGGTCCTTCTCCTCGCACTTGGTCCGCAAAGCCGCCACCTGCCGCTCCGCCTCTGCCGGTCTGGCCAGCGTCAAATGCAGCAGGCGCATCACGTCGCCGGGACCACTATCTGTGCCGTCGGCCCGCGCGTCTGCGAGGACAGTTTTGACAGGGGGGGCGTGGCTCGCCGTCACGTGGCGGGAGTGCTACCTGGGGGGACCTGGCGCCGGAGCGTTTCCCCCATCTCTTCCAGGAGCTTCTGGGAGAGCGCCTCCGCCTTCAGCGCCTGAGAAGTCAAAGCGGGTGAGTCTCGGCCACGGACGCGCGCGTGCGTGCGCGGCGAGGGCTCGGCGCCACCACCTGTCCCAGGCGCAGGGAGGTGTCGGCGTGCCGCCGCTCCTCTTCCTCCAGCCGGCCGGACAGGTCGGCGGCGTTGCTCCTGGCCGTCTCCGCGGCCACGCTCAGGTCGCCGGCGCGGCGCTCGCTCTCTGTTCGCAGGCTGCGCACGGCGAGGCGTCAGACGGTTGGCCCAGAGGCGGGTGCGAGCGCGCACTCACCGCCGCAGAGCCCGTCGGGCACGCCGGCCGCGGTCTCGCTCCTCGCCGTGAGCTCTCCGGGCCTCCAGGAGCTGGGCTCTGAGCGGCGCCAGCTGGCCGAGCGCCTCCCGCTCCGCCGCCTGCGGGCACGCCACTGGGGCACGCCACTGGGGCACGGCACTGGGGCACGGTGCCGGAGCAGCCCGTGAGCGAGTCTCGGGTGTCTCACCTGGGCCAGCTCCCGCCGGCGTTCCTCTTCCCGACGAGCCTCTCGCTCCGCTTCCAGTGACTGGCGGCCCTGGCGGCGGAAGCAGGGGTTTGCCGAGGAAGGGGGCGCCTGCGGGCTCCGGGTCCACTCACCTGCACCTCCTGGTCCCGCAGCGCCGCCATGGTCCGGCGCGCCTCCTCCAGCGCCTCCTCCTGGCACTGGACAGATTCGGCAGCCGTGAAAACCCGGCCCGATCCCGGACGGAGGCGCGAGACCCGCCTGCACGAGTCGGCGCAGTCGCTGGCCGTCCGACGTCAAGTCCTCCATCATGGCGTGGCGCTCGTCCGCCTCCTGCCGCAGAGCCGCGCCTTCTTGGTGGCGGGCCCGCCGGGTCAGGTCCAGGATCTTCAGCAGCTCTGCGGCCCGCTCTGATACCCAGACAGATGAGGTCACTCCATTTTTGGAGCCAACGGGGTTCCTTTACCAGAGGTGGTGTGAAACGGACGGCGCTCACCCGTGAGTTGTCGGTTGCTCTGGGACAGCCGGCGGGCGTCCCTGCGGCCGGCGCTCACCTGCAGCTGAAGCTCCGCCCCGCGAGCGTCCCCGCGCTCGGCGGCCGACCTGAGACGGGCGAGCTCCGCCTCCAAGGTGGACAGCTGGGGAAGAGGCGCCAAGAGGTGAGCTCTCTCCGGCGGCGGCGGGGGCCACCTTTTTTTTTTGGCGGGGACGCCGAGCCACCTGCCGGTTGTGCGCGGCCGTCAGCTTGAGCTTTTCCTCCTCCAGGCGATGGATCCTCCTCCTCCCCGCCAGCTCGACGTCGACGTCGTCGTCAGAGGCTACGGTCGAGGTCCCGGGAACTTTTCTTTTCTTGTCTTCCATTGACGGGGCTGAAGGGAGCTTTGTGGGGAAAGGGGGAGGGGCTACGGTCCCGAGAGACGCGCTTTGGTTGCCTTGACAACCGGCTGCCAAAAAGCTGGGCGCTTTGTCCTAGTCAGCTCGGCGAGTCGTTCTCCGGTGCTAGACTAGCGACACTCCTACTGTTGACGAGAACAATGTTGAGGATGAAGTTTGTCAATAGAAGCGAGTGTGGAGCGGCTTGACGTTGAGAAAGGAGCGAGCGGTGTCGCGTCAAGCCACCGCGCTCGCTCCACACTCGCTTTTATTGACAAGCCACAGTGCTCCTTTCTCAACGTGACGCATCGACGGCAGGAAATTAAAGAATATCACATCTATTTGCCGTATCCTTAAAGGTTCTACAGCGGTCAATCGGTTAAAGGAGACTTACGTGGGATTAGCGCTCTCACAGCTAAAAAGCGGTTTGAATTTGACGCCATGTTGAGTGTCGAAACGTCATTTCCGTAAGCGTTGGATCACTTCCGCCAACTGTTTCCAGTAGAAAATGTTAGTCATTGAAATCAGCACATACTTTTCGAAGAGTTGATGAATGAGAGCATTCTTTTTAATTGTCCCGAACAAAAAAAACAGCACATTTCATTCAACTCAACAGATAAATGCAACTATGAAAAAGCAGTTTTACAATACATCAAACATTGTGACAGCATTGTTATCCGTTCTACTGGGCTAAATGCACCCCACCCGTATACAAACGCTAACACACTCACCATGGAAACGCTCACACAAAGACGTCACGTACCGCTTCCTCTTTTTCTGTGTTTTGCACGAAATGAGCCCCAAAGCCCGGCCGGTGGGCCCCGTAGACATTGACAGAGCACCATTGTACACAAGTTGGTGGCTTGCCTGCCACGCGTCTGCTTCAAACAACACCAACACGGACGATACATTCTTGCACACAGAAAGTCACTTTTAGAAGATAGTATTCCCCCGCCGCCGCGACGCTTTGCCGGTCCCCTGCCGTCTTCCCCGGGCTCAAAGAGCACTTTGACATCCCCACCAGAAGCCGTCTGGCGGCTTTGCGGGGGAACACTTTCCAGTGTGAGGCGGAGAGCGTGAGGAGAAGGAGGAACGGGCCACCCGGATGGCCGCCGCCGCCCCTAGGTGGGGGGTTTGCTGTAGCCAAAAAGTCCCACCGGAAGGTATTTGACGTGAGTGGGCCACTGAGCGGCCAACTGGAAGAACTTGACGTCGTTCCACTCCACGCCGTCCACGGACACTGGGGGGGGGGGGGGGGGGTGAGTTTTTCAAGACACCAAGGCCGAGACGCCATTTGGACGCTGCTCACCTTTCAAGATGGTCTGCTGCTGCTTGGCCGAGCAGATCAGGCGACTGATGCCTTCGATCACCTGACTCTTGGAGTCCAACTCCTTCTCCCTGGGTTTCTTTCCCAAGAAGATGGTGGCCACTGGGAAAGGGGAGGGAGGGAGGGAGGGATAGGGAGGGGAGGGAGTGATAGGGAGGGAGGGAGTGATAGGGAGGGAGGGATCTTTATAGAGCCCAAACGTGGCCAACCACCCGAGACATTACCTTTCTTGTTCTTCTCCTTGGTCACCACCGTCATGGCCATGGTGCTGACTTGGACGCCATGAGGCTCGCCGCCCGCGCCGGCGCCCTCGCTGGGCAGCCGGCTCACCTGCAGCGAGCGGAAGGCGCTCTTCAGCGTGTTCTTGCAGGCGCCGTCGCGCCGCTCGCCGTCCCGCCGCTTTTCGGCCAGCGACGCCAGCCAGTAGTCCACCTGCAGGCCGATGGCGTCCGCCCCGTGCGACGCGCCGGGGCTCCTGGCGCCCGCCGCCGTCAGAGGGCGCCGGCTCACGCGGCGGCGGCGGCGGCGGCGGCGCCCGCTCGGCCGGGTCCTTACCCCTGGGCGCCCACGCTTCCCACGGAAGGGGAGGAGGGGGGAGTGGCCGCCTCCTTGATGCTGACGGCGGGGGAGCCGTGGGAGGGAGGCGACGAGGAAGGGACGGCCAGAGCGGCGGCGCCGGCGCCCGCCACCTCTTCCGCGTCTCCTTGAACAACAGCCCCCGAGAAGCTAGAGCCACGGCGAGCCGGCGGGCGGCGGGTCCAGGCGTCGGCTCACCGCTGGGCGGGGGTCCCGACTCGATCACGCCCACCTTGACCACCTGTAAAATGGGGGGAGGAGCGGCGTCACGGGCGTAAAGCAGCGTGGGTGGGCCGGGCGCTTACACCGATGAAGGGGATAAACTTCTGGTAAGAGTCTTCCTCTCGCCTGCAGAGAGACGTGGAGCGTCAAGGCGGAGCGTCAAGGCGGGCGCCGTGGGCCGCCGTGGCCCGCCGTGGGCCGCCGTGGGCCGCCGTGGGCCGCTCGCTCACGTTCTGTGTTTGCAGGTCAACATGGCCTCGGCGATGGGAAGCTGGTGCGCCAGCGTGGCGCCGTCCATGTACTGGGCGATCCTTCCGGCCACATCCAGTTGCTCTGGAGGAGAGCCGGTCTCAATGAGTCGTAATGCCTCTGGCCAAATAAGGGATTTACCCAGGGAGCCCGCGGCGGGAGGTTCGGCGCGACTGAAAACTTCGTGCCAGGCGCCGTCCAGGAAGGAGGAGCCGTAGCGATGGTCCAGGGCGCCCAGATGCTTGGCCACGGGATGGGAGCCTGCATGGCCAAGAAAGGGAAGGCAATGAGGCCCTGGGCCGCCGCGTTCCGCCGAGGCCAGTGGCGGAAAACGTGGCCTACCCAGGGGCACCACCAGGAAGCGCATGTGGTTGAGCCAGTCCCAGGTCTTGTTGGCCAGCTGCGTCACGAAAAACTGCAAGACGGCGGCCAGGTAACTCTGTCCGCCCACCGCCGCCACCTTCACCGCGCGCGGCGTGGACGCGTTGCAGTTGCAGCTGCCGACACCCCCGCGGTCGCTCAGCTCTCTTCCCTTTGGGAGGCGGGTAAAGGGGCGGAGACTCACAACTTCTGGATGCGCGTGAGGAGGGCGGACAGGACGGCCTGGATCTCCGCCGGAGAGCACGCGCACACCACCGGCTGCTTGTGCGACTGCAGCTGCTCCAGGACGTACTGACCGGCGGCACAGAGGCGGGGGTCACGCACCACGGCTCTCACCCGCCGGGGGGGGGGGGGGGTCACCCACCTGCCCCTGCCAGTCGCCGCCGCCGACCAGGATGAGGCTTTCCGGGAGCGTCGAGTCGGACGACAGGATGCGGTTGAGCTGCTCGTGGGCGGCCTTGCGCAGCACCTGCCGGGACGGCGGGGAGTTCGTTAGGGGGGACGGCGGCGGGTGGGCGGGCTCGCCGTGCTCGCCGTACTCGGCGGCCGGGGTATACCGACCGGCGTGCCGGGCGCCGGCTCGGGCGACCTCTCCGAGTCGGAGCCGTTGGTACTGACGGACGCGTCGGCACCGCCACCTCCGCACTTCTGCCTGGAGGGGGTGTGCACGCCGTCCAGCCTGCGCAGCGACACAGCTTTTCCAAAACCTGCTCAGCGGGCCACGGCGGGCGGGGGGGATTCCGCCTACTCTTTCAAGCACTCGCCAGCCCTTTTCTTGCCAATCCTATTCTTTTATTAGTGCTCTACTCATCCGTTACACTTTACTACAGGTCGTTCCACGGAAAACACGTCCTCGGCGGCGCCATTAAAGGCGGAAAATCCGCCCAGCCAGTCCGTCAAGGAGCGCGCGTAGGTCTGTCGGCGGTCACGTTACGAGACATTACCGTGGCGCCGCCTGGCCTTCGCTCTTGCCGCTCTTCGCGGGCGTCCGGGGTTTCTCCGCCACCGACACGGTGATGCAGGGGGCGGCGCCCGCCGAGGCCTCCGGGTCCGCCCTTTCCTGTGCGTGCAAAAAAGGCCAAAGTGGGAGCGCGCCGCCGTCACGTCGTCGGGGACGGACGGGCGGGAGAGCCACGTACCGGCCCGTCGCCGGGCGAGAGCGCCGTCGCGTCCGGGACGCGGCTCCGGGAGCCCTTTGCCTTGTCGACGGGAGACGGCTCCACCTGTGGTCGGAACGGGGGATGACGCAAGCGCGGCGCCCGCGAGAAGAGGGCGACGGGTCGGTCAGTCGGGCTTACCGGGCTGGGGGCATCTCGACCCAGACTGCCCTTGCTGTTGAGACTTCCGATCTCCGTCTGAGAGCTGGACTGAGACATCCCCTCGAAGTAGGGCCTAGACGCCAGGGGGCCTCAGCTGTGGTCCCGGGGGGGGGGGGGGGGGGGGGGGCAAAGGGGCCAAGGGGTGGCGCTCTCCGCTTACCTGAGTTTGGGTTTGGGCGTGCTGACGATGCTGTCCGTCTCCTCCACGTCGGGTCCGCTGTCGCTGGGGTTGTACATCTCCAGGCTGTCGTAAAGCTCGTCCAGGTCCTCCTCCACCTCCTGGATCTGCTCCCTGGACACGTGCTCCAGACCAAAGTCCACCTGGGCGGCGGGGGCGGGTGAGACGGTGCCCGCTGGCCCCCCACCGGGATAGGGAGGGGGGGGGTCCTACCTCGTCGGTGACTTTGAACCTCTTCAGCAAGGCCACAAACTTCTGCTTGATGTTTGGCTGCTGCAAGCCGGCAGCGGGCCATGAGGACCACGACGAAGACCACGACGAGGACCGCGACGAGGACCGCGACGAGCTCACCCTGGTGATGACGGCGTTGGACGGCAGCTTCCGCCTGGGCTTCTTCTTCCGCACCTCCTCCTCTTCATCGTACAGGTACTTGAAAGGACGGAGAGGAGGAGGCTCGTAGACCCAAAAGTCACGGGCCCAAAACCCAGAAAGGCCGGCGGACCTACTTGTCCGTGGGCGGGATCGTCGCTGCCCTCCTGCTCGGACGAGTAGCTCTCTTCTTCCTCCTCCGAGTAGTTGTCCACGTCAGGGGATCGGTCTGAACGCAAGGGGACGCCGGGCGTCTTTTCTCCGTGGCGTGGGCGGCTCTCGGGAGAAGAGGAGGGCCCTACCGGACATCTTGGCCTTGGGTCCCTCGTGGTCGATGGGCTGGCTGGACAGCGAGTAGACGCGCATCTCGGCCACCGGCAGCGAGGCGTCTTTCAGTTGGCTGTGCAGGCCCAGGACCTGGGCGCCCTCGCTCGGGTGTTGCATCACCTGTGTCGAGGAAGAGGAGGAGGAGAAAGTGTTAGGGGAGGGAGGAGCAGGAAGAAGAGGGGCCCGCTCACGCCACGCCACCTCAGCCATGTTGATGAGGCCCAGGGCCAGCGTCTTGTAGCCCAGGATGGTCCGGTTCTTGTAGCGCTTTCGCCGCTGCAGCATGATTTGCAGCTTGTTGGCGTCCCTCTTCAAAAAGTGGGGGTACTGCGCACACCGTACAAGAGACCGTGAGCGGAGGCGAAACGGGGGCGGAGCTAGGGCTCCGACCCCACTCCCACTGACATTACCTGCAGAGAGAAGGTGAGCTGGAGGTCGGTCTCCGTCAGGCACGTGGACGACAGGACGATCTCGTTGGAGCGGAGGATCCGCTTGGAACCCTGAGCACAAACCGGCGGCCCGGTCACGCGGGTGGGCGCCGTCGGTCGGGGCCACCCGCGACCGCTCACCTGCAGCTTGACGGCCACCACCACCGAGGTGAGGTCTTTGTCCAGCTCCTTGAGTAGGACCAGCTTCTTCAGGGTCAAGCTGAAGAGCCTAAAGACGCGGCAAAGCTCACAAATTATGACTTATTTCAATGAGTCCCCTTAAGGAAATGCCATTTTGTGCTAATAGGTTATAAGAGACATAGGGAGACTGCCGCCTGGCGGACACGTTTGGTATTGCAAAACGTACGCTGATGTACAGGATTTAACGGTATGCCTGGAAATGATGAGAAAAAAAACTTGATTTACAGTCTCACGTATAAGGGGCTGTTGCGACGACAGCGAGGGCGTTTTGGACGCCTCGGGGATGGGAGCTGCGTTGCCTTGGCAACGGGCTGCAGGCTGCCAACCAGTCAGCCAGCGGCTCACGCGACCGACCGACACGACGTGACAGGATGAGGATGAAAGATGAGCGGACGGAGCATGCGAGGGAGAGCGACGACGCCGGGGGACGTCACACAAAATGACACTTGACGAACAAACCCAGATTCCCCCCACCGTCCCCAAACACACACACACACCGACCTGGGCACGCAGCTGGGGGAGGAACGGTCCACTTCCCAGGTGGCGAATAAGTTCATGTGGACGGGTCGGCTGCTCGAGATGCCCACCGGCTTGGAGGAGGGCTGGGGCTGCGGCCCCCCCGGGCCTCGCTCCATGTCGTCTCCGCCGCCGCCAACAACCAGGCAGACAGGCAGGACAGAGACAGGACGCCTGCTCGGTCTCGTCTCTGCCGTCCTTTTTCTTAACCGCTTCCTCCGCCGCGTCGATGTGCGTTAATGGCTGCCGGGCAGCGAGCACGTCAGCCGGGAACGTCACGTCGTTGACAGGAAGCGGAAATGAGACGAAATCTCCGCCTTCGAAATGGCATAAAAAGCAGAACACGTATGAAAGCAAGAAAAAGGAGCGATCTCCAGGTTGTACTGGAAGAGAGAGAAAGTGAGAGGGAGAGAGAAAGCCAAATGAGCAGGCTCCTCTTCGCTGCCGCCGCAGAGGTGATTAAAAAGGAGATAATCCTGAGTCGGCTCACCTTTCATACTGAGACGTATCAGGTGACGCGACGTCCATCAATAGGAGGCCTGGCAGCCAAAGCTTTGCACGCCACAACAAAAGTGCCCTTTGTCCGTCCAGCTCCACAACACGAGTGGATAGGGGGGGGGAAAGGGTTCCTTGCATATGACCAATGTGTGTTTGTTTTTATCAATCTTTAACCTCATTTCTGCAATAAAGAGAGGATTTCCTCACCGAGACAATGGGGATCAGTTGACAGTCATTTGACACACGGCATGTTTGAAAGGGATTTATTTACAAAACAAAACAAATCGTGTGGCGCTAAAAGACGTTTCTTCCGCTCTAGAACTTGAACTCTTTGTACTTCTTGGCGCCGCCTCGCGTGTCCTGCGGCTGAGCTTTCCTCTTCTTTTGCTGTGGTTCGCAAAAGGCACCAAAGGTCGGTCACGTGACACATTTTCAGCTTTGACGACGGACGCCACAAAGCTGTACCTTCTGCTTGGCGGCGTGCTCCGCCACCATGTCGCTGAAGTCCTCCTTCTCCACCTGCGCCTGCTGCTCGCGCACGTGTTCCTCGTACTTCTGAGTCATGGCCATGGGGTCCAGCTCCAGCTCGTCGGGCGCCAGGGCCACCTCCACGCCCTGGGTGTCCCCGATGCCGGCCTTGCGGCCCGCCATGGCCTGGGACGCCGCCGGGGGGAGCGGCGTTAGCGGGCGCCACGCGGGCAAACGGGACGGCGGTCGCGTCTCACCGCCGACATGTCGTAGATGTGCGTGGAGGCCATCATGGCGGCGCCCACCGGGCCCGTCCGTCTCTCGGGGAGGACGGTGAACAGCTGCGGCGTGTCGTTGCTGTGTTGGGAGGGGGCGGGGTCAAGCACGGGGGAACCCACAATGGAAGCGGAGCTATCTTACCCATCCATGGCCTCCTCGATTTTCTTCTTCCTCAGCTCGATGAGTTCGGGCGTCTCCATGCCGGCGGGGACGGACGAGAATCCCCCGGGCGTGATTAAGCCGCTGCAAATAAAAACGTCAGACAAGAGTGGTCTCGGAAAGCCGCCCACCCCTCCCGCACTCCACCTGTCGGCCGGGGTGAAAAATCCGGTCTCGTCCGGCTTCTCCTCGTCGCTCTCCTCCTCCTCCTCCTCTTCCTCGGACGACTCCTCGTCGGACGGCTCCAGCTCGCCCCAGGGCGTGTGGTCCACTTCCTCCTCCTCCGCTTTGGCCTGGAAGTCGCCCGAATTGGTCCCGAAGACGTCGCCGTACAGCGGTTTTCCCATCTCGTCCACGGGGGGCTTGCCCCAGCCGCCGGCGTGATAGCCAAAGGTGCAGTTCTGACGGGAACAAGCCGGCAAGTCAGAGCCGCGTCGCAGAGACACACACACAAAACAAAAAAAAAAAAAACACAAAAAGAGGCGCTTCTCACGTCCGGGATGGGCGAGTTGAGTCCGGGGATCTTCAGGTTGGGGTACGACGGGGGCGGCCCGTACCTCTGCATGGCAATCAGCCAGGGCGGGGGGACCTTGTGGGAGTTCTAGGGAAAACAGACCAACGGTGATCGGGAGGCGGATCAGCCGCCGGACGTCAGTCGACGTCGGACTCACGGGGCCGACCGGCATGCCCAGGGCAATGCGCAGCTCCTCAGAGAGGTCGCCCGGCTTCTTCTCCTTTAGACGGGTCTCAAACTCTTTGCCCTGCGTGCGGGTTAGCGTCAGCGTCATTCTTGGCGCCCCGCCTGCCGGACGTCCTCACCTCGTAGTAAAGGTCGCCGTGGATGGTCAGCTTGGGTTTGATCTGCCACTTGAAGAAAGCGTCGTGGAGTTTTTGGTAGTCGATGTCGATCTTGCCCATTTTGGGTCGGACTTTCTCTCGCATTTTGGTCTTCATGGTTTTGGCGTCCTCCTGAAAAGCCGCCCAGGGGTGACGGACGGTCGGACGGAGGTGGGCAACGGGCGGACCGGGGCACGGACCGGGGCACGGCCCTGGGCCCGGCCCTGGGCCCGGCCCTGGGCCCGGTCACCCACCTTCTCCTGCAGCGCCTCCCTCATCTCTTGGATGCCGGTCCTCCGGATAAACTCGGGCAGCTGGAAGGGTGGCTTCTCGATGCCCCTCTTGCCCTGCAGGTACTTGCGCTTGAAGCACCAGTGGCGAGGGACGGGCACCGTGTTGCGCGTGGCCTTCAGGTGCACCAGCAGTTTGGGTTCCTGCGCCGTCACGTCGTGCATCTCCACCACGTCCGGGCGGGCCACCAACTTTTGGCAGACCAAGAAATTGGGCACGGCGCCGGCCGGCCGGCCAGGCCGGGCACGATGGAGGGCGGCTGGCGGCTCACCTGCTTGAGCTCGGCCACGGTCAGACGATTCATTCGCCTCAGCTTCTTCTTGGACAACTTGGGAACATCTGGGCGCACCTCCTGTCAACGGCGGGAGGGCAGAGGGTCAACAAGGGCGCCCCCGTGCGTCCATTTTGAGGTCGAGAGAGAGGTCCCCCCACATCGTCGCTGTCGTCGCTGTCTTTCTTCTCCAGCTCGAAGCCTTTCTTCCGGAGGAAGCCAATTTCCTGCTTTTCCGCCTTCTCCGGCTCCTTTTCTTTCTCCTTCTTCAGGTCGTCCGTCAGCTGTCAATCAAAGAGGGTCAGTCGCCGACCGGACGCCGACCGGACGCCGAAGGGACGCCGACGGGACGGCGGGCCCACCTTGAAGGCGTCGAAGATGCGCTTGAAGATGATGTAACCCGAGTCGTAGACGTCGGGCTCCTCGGCGACGTACTCAATCTCCACCTCGGGCTCCTTCTCCTCCTTGTCCTTTTTCTTCTCCTCCTCCTTGGCTGGCTTCTGCTCCTTGCTCTCCTGAGTGCGCTTGCTCTTCTTTTTGCGGTTCCGCCGTCGGCGGTTCTTCTGAGGAGACCGCGTCAAGGGTGGCGGCAATGGAAACCCCCCCACCCCCCTCCCCAACGACGGCGACTCACATCCTTCTTGGATAGACGGCCGTCCTCGTCCCCCGCTTCGGGCGCCCCCGACGCCGAGTGGGCGGAGCCCGCGTCGTCCTCCGCCGCATCTACGGGCGCACGTTCCGCTCGTAAGCGCGGGACCGGGCCGGACGCCCGACGGATATCTACCCGCGGGGTCCACGTGATGCTCCTGTCGGATCTCCTTCAGCTGTAGGATCTTCTCCAGGGCCTGGGGGATCTTGGGACCCCCGATGCCCATCTCGTCGCTCTGCCACATCTGGAACGGCGGGACGAGACGCTCGAGATTGGGGCGCGCCGGCGGCGGGCGGGCGGGCGGGTCCGGGGGCTCACCTCTCTGTTGTCCTCTCCCGGGGGCGGGGGCGGCAATCTGTGCCTCTGGGCGGCCAGCATGGCGATGCCGGGGGGCAGCTGGCCGTGAGGATCCAGGGCGACTGAGGGGACGCACGCGGGTGAGAGAAGGAAGACGGCAGCGTGCCGAGAAGGCGGCGGTCTGCGTACTTTGAACGGCGGTGACGGGGGCCATGGGCCTCCCCATTGGAATCTGCATGCTGACCATGTCCTGGTGGCGCTCTTGCTCCATCAGCATGGCAGCCTGGGGGGGTAGTACCAGAAAGGTCACGTGCCGGCTCCTGTCCTGGCTGGCTGACCGCCTTCCCCCTACTCACCCTGTTTTGTTGCTCCAGGAGATCCAGGTCATCCCGCTCCTCCTGCTGCATGACCATGGCCGCCCTGTGCTGAGCCATGTGCAGCTGCTCGTCCTGCAACATGCCCATGGGCCCGTGCTGCAGCATCCCCCCCATCCCGGGAGGCATCTGTGGAGAAGGTGGGGTCGCCTTGAGGGATCTCGGCGGCGAGCGGGCGGGCGGCCGCGGTCAGGAGGCCGAACCACGTCCTTACCTGCGAGCCCACTCCATTGTCATCGTGAGGTTTCCCCAACAGGATACCCGTCTGTTTGGGGATAAGGCGCACATTGGTCATCGATTCGTCCACGAGTAGGGTTATATTGTGACTTGTTGCTTTGCCTGAGCTCACCTGGATCATGTAATTCTTCAGGCGGTCAATCAGTTCTTCTCTTGGACCTGCGAAGCAAAAATGGCCGTGAGGCGATGAATTGGATGGACCACCGGCGAGCCATACATAGTGGCTGGCCTGTCGCCAGATAGACCTTCTAAGGAGTCCAAAAACAGACGACCTTCTAAGGAGTCCAATAACAGACGGCCTTGTAAAGAGTCCAATAAGTGGAACGCCTGACCGAAAAGGGACGTTCGGGCCGAGTCGAAACACAACAAACGATTCCGTGTCGGGCGGGCGGCAAAGCAAATCAAGCTAACGTTAGCATAGCAATGTTTTCTGCTCTCTTCTCTTACCCATGACGGGTGCGCACAATTCAGCCAGCTTGGTCTGGAGCTCCTGGTGGCTCCAAGAATTCAGAGCCGCGATAGCGACCCCCAAATCGGCCTGGTGGCCGTCGGCTCCCGGTGGTGCGTCGGAGGCCATATCGAACTTACAGACGGATGCGACACAATGGACGTCGGACGAGACTTGAGCTAGCGCGTGAGCTCGGACCGGAGCGACTTTTAGCGCAAGCGCGACGTTCGGACGAGACTTGAAGTCGCGCGTGAGCTTCGACGTGACCCATCATCAGCGCATGCGTGGTGCTCGGCCATCTTTGCGAGCGAATTACGTAGTACAGCAAAGGAGTGGGAGGGTCGAAAGACAGCGCATTGAATGGCGGCACAGTTCTCCGTTTAAACGCGAGGTGGAGCTTGTCGTTTAGAAAAGACCTCTCTCTTAGCTCAGGGGTCAAAAGTACTCTCCGTAGTTTATCTTATTGACTATTGCGATTGGTGGGTATTTACTTTTAGTTCTGCCAAATTTGCTTCAATACAGTGATACATACATGATATATACAGTGATTATATTCTGCAATGTTCACATAAGACCCGATCTTAACTGAATGCAATCTCTTTAACTATTCAAGGTTGACTTTTCTGAAAGAGAAAAGATCAGAGCCCACAATGTGCACTCACTCACTGCTTTACTCAAAGCATTTTTCTCTGCCATCAACTCTTCAGAGTAGTCATTACTTCTACTTCATTTGTGACAAACCTGGCAAGTTCATGGAGCTTTCAAATCATTTTATTACAATTACTTCATTCAATTACATCTGTTTAAATTCATCGGAGTCTGACTCCGAGATAGTTTAAAAATTAAAATAAAAAACATCTGCAATCTTTAGAAAAAAAAGGGCTTGGAGAAACAGTGCTAAAAATAGATGGCGGGCCAAAAGCACACGTTAGAATTGTCCATTCAATGGCGTCGCAGCAGGCCGTAAAAGGCAGAACCGTGGTCGGCCGGCGGCGAGGCCGAGGGTGAGGGTGACGCCGGGAGGGAATCCAAAGCGGGCGAGGGCGGGCCCGCGCTCCCCGAGCCGCTTTTCACCGTCACCGCGTCGGGCAGGACGTGGCGGAATCGGCACCACGTCCCGTACCGGCAGAATCCAAAGGAGATGAAGGTGTAGCAGAGGGCGCCCCGGCTTTTCGGGACCCCCTCGCCACCGTGCCGGAAGCGGCAGCGCTTGCCGTAAGGGCACGTGCCCAATTGAGCGTAACTGCGGCAGGGCACGTCGGCGTGGCGCTCGCCACTCGGCTGCGGCGTTGGCGGCGGCGGCGCTCGCCGCTCGGCCGCGTCGTGAGCAAAAGAGCAGCGGCTGCCGTAGTGGCAGCGGCCCAGCCGGTGGTAACTGCGGCACGGCTCCGTCTTGTACTTGGGGTGTCGCAGGGGTATGTGGAGGTCGCGCAGGCCGTGGGCAAAAATGCACTGCTCGCCGTAGCGGCATCGGCCGGCCGAGGCGTAGCTGGCGCACAACTCCGTCTTGTAGCGGGTGGAGCCCACCCACGGAGTGGGGCCCCGGGGGGGCGCCGACGCCGGAAGCAGGGCCTTGACCAGGGAAACCCCGCCGCCCAGGCGTCTGTCCACGGAGAGCGGCTCGTCTACCAATTCCTCGTCGTGCCAGCTTGGAAGGAGCGAGTCCCCGTCGGCCTGCCAAAAACACTTTAGCTTAGTTAAGCTTAGGCCCGAAAATGACAATTCAGCGCTCTTCCATCAGGCGGAGACAGAGAAGAGACTAATAAAACCGAACGGCTAAAAAGTGGGACTTCTCCTCAGTAAAAGAATCGGACGACAGTCAATTCATTTGGAAAGCACTTTCTTCAAACAATTGGCACTTTCGGAAGGACTTACTTTGATCATGGCTGCGCCCGGATTTGGTCGGATCGAGTTGACAGAGAGTGGCTGCGGGTGGGGCTCCTACCACGTACTGAAACAAAGTGTACCTCTGCTCGTCTTTTCAAAACCTAGCCGGGGCTGCAAATTAAGATCCGGTGTGCGCCAGGGTCACGTGACGGAAATAGATCAACCAGGTAGTCCGTCACGTGATACACCCGAAGACAATTTCCCCTATTTAATTGGCAAACCAGGGCCTCTATGCTGCCCCTGGTGGCGATCATCACGAGCCATGATGCCGGTGGGTTTTATTGTTGATGAAAAAAAAAAAGCGAAAAGTTGCCATGAATGGACCACAGAGAAAAAACTTTATTCCTTTTCTTATCAAGAAACATTACAGGATACATAGGAGCTGTAGTAAAAAAAAAAAAGGAAAAACACTCGGAGGAAAACATTTCTTTTGCTACCCATTAAAAAAAGTCAGTACCCACCCTTCAATTCCATCACCAAAATCCGTGACCCACTTCACATTTGTGGAAAAAATGCTTTCAATATCCCACTTTGATTTGGATCAAATGGTTTGCTACAAACACGTGATTTACCTTTTTGTTGTGCCAAAATCAGACCAGATTGGGTCCAAAAAAGCCTTGCCATCCTCAAGTGCTATGGAACTCTAAAATATTTGCATTATACAATTAAGCCTGATAAAAAAAAGGTGTGCGTGGGTGAATAGGAGAAGCTTTAAGAAAAATTGCAAAATGGGGGGGGGGGGGGGTGCAGACCAGTTGCGCCAGTCAAGCGAGAACAAAACAAGAGGCCTTTCTCGCCATTTTCATATCAGACAAATATTTGGCTTTTGGGGCACGCCACTTGTTTTACGCTCGCCAGTCTCGGCCACATTTCACCCAGAGACCATCCCGTTAAAGCTTCGGCCCTGGGATTTTCCACACGCTCATTCGCACAACGTTTGGGGGGGGGGAGAGAAGCCAGAGTCTCCACAACTCGATTAAAAACGGTCAGCGTTTTAAAAAAGGGGACCGGGGACCTGGGACAAAACCCTACAAAGCCTGAGCGGAGAATCCCACGGCGGGCGCGGGAGACGACAAAGGTCTAGAGATTAAAAACTACAAGAGGAGAGACCCGGGTGGCGGTGGCGCAGACCGACCGAACGTTCAGTCCTCCAGGATGATGGGCTCGCTGGTGCTGGAAGGGAGCAGGGGGACCGGCGGGGGCCTGGGGGGCGGCGGCGGAGGCGGCGCCAGCTTGATCCGGACGGGGAGGTGGGGCTTGCGAGCCGCCCGCCGCATCTCCGATTGGGTCAGGTGTTTCCTCAGGGCCCTGTGGGGGAACGAAGAGGCGGATGGAACCGGGATTTCCACTGCGGGCGGGCCAGCGGATGCCAGAGCCGTACCTGGTGTCCTTGGTGGCCACAAAGACCACGGGGTTGGGGGCTTCTCCCTGGCTGACCTTCTGCCGCTTAATGACGGACTGGGAAGTGGTCCTCATGCCCGACGTGTACGACCTGCCGTTGGCCGAGTAGGGCGTGGCGGCGGCGGCGGCGGCGAGGGCGGCGGCCTGTCGGGCCACAGCGCCGTTGGGAGAAGAAGCGGGCGAGCAGCGCCGATGCGTTGGGACACTCACGCTGTCGAAGCCCCTCTTTCCCAGCAGACCTGGGCCCAGCCGAGGCTGGCTGGACTGGTTCCTGTTGATGGGCGTGGGGGGTCCCCGGGACGCCTTCAGTTTGAGGGGAGCCGAGATGGCTGCGGTAAAAACAGCCGTCAGAAGCGGGCAGGAGCAATTGAACAAGCGCAAGAAAAAGGGCCAGGGCCAACAATCTATCTACCCAAGTCCTTGACGATATTGGCCAGCGACGGTCGGGGAATCAACTTGCTCTTGAGGGGAGCTTTTGGGGCCTTGGGCAACCGGATCATACCTGGAAAAAGACAACCGCCCACTCAGACGCATTCCCGGATGCTCCCCGGGGGGAGGGCGTCAGTACGTACACTCGGCTTTGACGGCGTTGGCGTTGATGGAGGCGTAGGGCCGGCGCGCCGCCCGGCGAGGCTGCAGGATGTCCTGGCAGACCCGCCGGGCCACGCGGGTCAGCTTGGTGGTCTGAAGGATGAAGGTCTGCCGGTTCTTGGCCAGCAGCTTGGCCCGCCCCTCGTTGCGGGTGAACGGCGACAGGCCCTGGACCTCCTGGCGGGTCATGTGAGCCCGGGGACCCGCTTCCTGCCGGCGGGGGGGGGGGGGGACAAAAGCTCAGCCCGGGGGCTCGGCGGGGGACCGGCCCACGGCGGGGAGACGCACCGAGCCGCTTCTGGCGCCGCCCTCCAGCTGCGTGGGGGTCTTCAAGCCGCCGTACTTTTTCCAGTAGATCCAGCAGGAGGCGCACAGTCGGCACTGCATGTTGGGGGGCCCCCAGGCGTACCACTGAGGCGACTGGGCCGCTGGATAAAAAGAAGGTTGCCGGACTTTCCGGAAGCCGGGCCGGACCGACCCCCCCACACGCTACGGCAGCACCTACTGTGACAGCTCTCGCAGTTGAGTCCTTTCTGGAAGCCCGGCGCGCCGTTGGTGCCGCCGGGCTTGCTTCCCGGCACCATGATCTGGTTGGGGTTGGGTTTGGTGCTGTTCGGAAAGAAAAGGAGGAGCAGAAAAATGACTCCCCAGGGAGTTCCACGAGCGCGCCTGCGACCCACCCGCCTGCTCGCTCGCTCGCTCGCTCTCACTCACTAGGTGGGGATGTAGACCTGCTTGAGCTTGCTGTCCGCCTCGGCCGCCTTCAGCCGTTTCTGTGGCACGGGAAGAAAATTCAAGGGCAGGCCGGAAGGCGGCTCCACCGGGCCCGAGCGTCCCAGAGAAAGCAACTACCTGCTGGATATAGCGGTCCGTCGTCTTCCACATGTAGTAGAACTGGACCACGCTGGCCAAAGACTTCCAAGGCAGCTGTGGGGGAACCAGAGTTGAAGCAAAAGCCAGCATTTGGGTCGGCCACCGGGGCGCCGCGTCCATGGCCGCTTACAAAGTCCTGACGGATGTCGTTGAAGTCTTTGCCGTATTTCTCCAGGGCTTCTTCGAACAACATGGCCTCCGAGGCGCTCCACTCTTCCATCTCGTCGCGGCAGAGCACCGGCCCGCCCTGGGGCACCAGCGTGGACATGGCCTCGGCCAGGTCGTAGTTGTTCTTTTGCAGCGTGTCCATGGCGTGGAACTGCACGGAACGGGCGCTCGCTCGGTCAGTCGCTCGCTCGGCCGACCGCCAGCCGGCGGGCACGTCGTTCGGCGTCTCACCAGCGTGATGTCTCGCGAGGCGGCCGCCGCGCTCATGTGCAGGCTGGGCTGGCGGATGGAGCTGCTGCAGTCCAGGGCTCGGGCAAACGTCCCCACGGCCCTGAGGAAAGCGGGGTTGGTGCCATTTCAAGCGGGAGGGGGGGGGGCCAGTTCAAGCGGTGCAGAACTTACCTGGCCACCACCAGAAACTGGTCAATCTGGGGATCTTTCAGTTGGTTGTCGGGATCCCACACCTTGGTCTCCATCTTCTCCTGGATCCGCTGGTCCAATTCCCCTGCGGCAGGGAGGCGGCAGCGGCGTTAAGGGCGGGGAGCGCCAGACCGGGGGGGGGCCTTTGCGCACTCACCCTCCGCCAGCTTCTCGGGAACATCGGCCTGGTACTTGGAGCCCACCCGGATCTCGCCCTGGTCGGCCAGCAGGGTCTTTTGGGCCGGGTCGAACACCAGCGAATAGAAGAAGCAGTCCTGGCCACAAGAAAACATTTCCACTTTTGCCCGTCCTAAAGGTAAAGATGGCCTCACCTCTTTCTCCAAATATCCCGTCAGCGCATCCGTTTCGTTGAGGAGGGTGACGTTACATTTTCCCCTTAAAGGGGGGTGAGAAGGACACAGGTCACAAAGGGCGTGTGGGCCACGGGCCGCCGTCACGCACGCACCTGATGTGGGTGGCGGGCAGCGATTCAAACTGCCGTGACAGGAAGAGTTCTCGGTGTTTGAGTTGGTGCTTCTGCGGGTCGGCCAGCGCCGGCTGCTTGGACTCCTCCTCGAATTCCCCTGCCGACCAATTGACAAATTCAGCGCGACACCGTGAAAATTCATTGGGGCGGACAGAGGGGGCGCCGCTACTACGGCTCCGTTTGGGAGAGGACCGGGCCCCTGCGCTGGGCCGCGGGAAACCCCGTGGGCGGGCTGCCTTTGCACAAAGGGGGAGTGCTTTAGTCTTTGGCCACGCCCCCATTCTCTTAACCCCTCAACTCTTTTCACCCCCCTCCCTCGTCCCCCACATCCTCTCCCCGTCCGGCGAGTCCCTGCCCCACTACGAAGGAAACCCCGTGTGGCAAACCTGAGGCCCCCTCCGGCCCGCCCGCCCATCCCCCTCGACGCGTAGCCCGTCTGGCGACACGTCGCATATCTTAGAAAAGAACGGCCGCGTAGGAGAGAGGAGCACAGCCGCCAGGGCCGATATTTTGTAAAAGCCAGGAGCCCGTCCGCACTTTGAGCGCCGTACGGCACGGGCATCTTTGTTTGAGGAGGCCACTGTGGGAGGCACGGAGGGGGTGGGGGGCTGATTTACCAGACGCCGGCGAGCTGCGTGAGGTACGCGCCACCCGGCGCAATAAGATGTCGGGGTTGAAAGGCGGAGGCGGCCGGTCACAATAGACGGCACTTACTCGCGTTGCTGTCGGCGAGCGTGTTGAGGTTCCCCGAGATGTCCCGTCTCCTGAAGAGACACACCACCTTGGCCTCCACGTTGCCATTGGCTGTCTGCAACAAAAAAAAAAAAACGACATCAAGAAAACACAGTAGAAAAGCAGCCGTCGCAGAGGAAGGGGCGCCAATGTTTTTTTTTCCAGTTTGGCAATTCAAAACCAGAGCGGTCACATTAGCCCACAACACATGTATCTATTGGCCAATTAGCGTACGTGGAGTCGTTCTGTCATTTGCACGGCGACAAAGCATCAGTTAGCATTCTTTCTCATCACGGTTACATAACGGATGCTCTTTCATCCTTGACTGGGTACAAATCCGTCGCCGCCTCCGGGCCGTTACGTAAAGGCGGGGTCGAGCCCACGCATCGCGTAGACCGTCATTTGGGGGAGGGAGTCCGCACCTTGTTGAGCTCTTCTATCCTCCGGATCAGGTAGGGGTTGCTGGAGGAATTCTCAAAGTACACGTAATCTAGAAAAAACACAGTCAGAGGACAAGCATGACCACGGGGGAGCAGGTGCACGAGACGCGGGACGCTTTCAAAAGTCACCAAGCGGTCTTACGTAACCCCCAGAAGACTCGGGGGCAGTCCAAGTCTGAATCGCGACGCGATAAAAGCGGCGGGAAGGCGCATCCGCCCATTTGTTACGTCCGCGAAGGGCGAAACGCAATGTTACGAGTCGGGACGACTGGGAAACCTTCTCCAACTGATGCTTTTTAATGGGTGGTCAAAATGACTCCATTCGATGGCACATAACTCTCATTTAAGTGTGTTGAGGAGCTTCATTTGGGGAAAATGATGTCACAACAACAACATGAACTGCTGTGGGATTTTCATTTTCGAGCATCCCCAATTTGGACGAGATGTCACGGCCAAATCCACCACCAAGTGTTTTGGGGAAAGAAGCCCGCTCTCTGTTTTGTCTCCGTGGTAGCATTTCCTGGAACTTCTGGGCACACGACGCCACCGCTAAAGAAACAAAAAGTTGCCCTTTTGAAAACACTTGAAGGCTGTTCGATCCCACCTGCGTACAGAGCACGCGCACTAAAGTCACCATTTAACTTGTACTTCGAGCTAACGCTGATTTAAGTGAGTGGAAGTCGGCAAAAGGTAGCTTAGCCGCGGCTAACAGGGATAAGCGGCTAGCTCGAAGACACTTAGCATGTGGCTAAGCTAACGCGAAGCCCGAAGGAACAGCCACGCTCGAGGGGGTAGGCGGCGGGTGGGGGGGTCCATAATAATAATAATAATAAAAAACAAGTCAAGTTTACCTCCCACTCGATACATGTTGGCCGCCATTCTTTAGAAAAGAGCTCCAGGCTAACGAGAAGAGGACGGCGGCGGGCTCCGTTTTAGTCCATTTACAGACGCCCGCGTCGGAAGACAAAGCCGGCCGGCTCCGGGACACAACAAGCCGAGCGAGTGGCGTGTAAAAAAAAGAAAAGTTCAAAGTTTCCACCACGGCTCGTTCCTCCAAAACATTAGTATTGAATTTCCCCCGTCGCAATAGCCTTGGCTTTCTTCTTCTCCTCCTCCACCTCCACCTCCTCCTCTCTCATTCAGACGTCTCTTCCTGCCATCCTTGTTTCAGTTTATCCCCCTTTTCTTTTTCGTCGTCGCCCGTCTCTTCTTCTTCTGCGTCGGCTTATTTTTCTTCTTCTTCTTCTGCTGCTAGTTCTTCTTCTTCTTCTGCTTCTTCTCCTTCTTCTTCTTCTTCTTCTTCTGCTTCTTCCTCTTCTTCTTCTTCTTCTTTTTCTTCTTCCTCTCCCCGGATCCACACGAACGGTCTTCGTCATCTTCGGGCATGTTCGGAAAACATCGGAAAGCTTACCCCGACCGGGCGCGTTTCATTTATTTTTGCTCATGAAATTATTAAATGCATTTAGATAGGTGCAGGGTTAGAATCATGCTCATTTTCTTGACCCAAAAAAGGTTACACTGGACCATTTGATTCCATGGCCTACGTAAATGACTTTGTTGGTGGGCTCAAGCTATCCAATACGTTTGGGAAGCCACCTGTAAGTGTAGTGCTACGTAAGGCCAGCAGGTAGAAGTGTTGTGATGACTTTCAGATCTGACTCAGTCATCGTGGACCTCACCGCACATCACCGTCTTCCAGCTCCTGCTAAAAAAAAGTGCAGCACCTTCCAGCAAAACCAGTAGCAACACACAAGAAATCGGGCAGGACAGAAAAATAAAACAAAAATACAAACATTTCCACAAAGAACGCCTAGATGTAATGGCGGTCACGTAGACGCGGTCAGACTTTGGATAGAAATGCGTTCATTTATTGACGTGTTATTTCCAGCCAGTTCTCCAAAAGTCAATCCACGGGGTGCCGTGGAACACATCACGTGACGTCAGGAGGTAAACAATGATGAGCTGGGCCCTGAGTTCCTTTTAAGGCAGGTCGACTGTGCTTCAACTCCTCACTAGCTACTGTGAAAAACTTTTGTTGTTGTTGCTGCCTAGGTTAGATTGTGGGCGCCGCGGGGCCATTGTCCTTGGCGGACCCTCTGTCCGGTTGGTGCCTTTTTCTTCCGGGTGGGCCATTGGGGAATCTACACGGCTGATATTTTGGCCAAGTTGTCAAAATGAAACTCTTACCAAAGTGACGTCAAATGGACTCCCGCCAAGTCGAGCCCGTCCGTCCCAGAGTCGCAACAATTGGAAACCTTCAGCGGATCTACAAGGCTAAGTCGAATTTAGATCAGTGTCCGTACTTGGTCCGAGTTTTTGGCCGGATCCGGCAACCCGGGAGCACTTGAAGAGCCGAGGCGGTACTTCCGGGGGTTTGGGGAGGGGGGGGGGGTCGTCTCCGTCTCCCCCCGCGGCCGCTCTGTCCGTCCGCAAAGCCCCCAAGAATAGCGACGGCGTCTCAGGATTCGAATTCGCTATCGCTGCTGACGGAGATCTCCGGCGTGGAGGCGCCGGTCCCCCCGCGCTCGGTCCCCGTGCTGCAGTCGCTAGCCTCCGGGCTGCCCGGGTGGCGGGGCGAGGGCGCCAGCGAGCGGGGGCGCCCCTCCTGCAGGGAGCTCTCCTGTTGCAGTCTGGAAAGAGTAGGAGGAGGGGCCTTCCGTCACGTTGTGGCCTTCGGGAAACCCACGGGAGCGGACCCGAGCCCGGCGAGCGCCCGGCCACTTTTTCACACCCACCTGTTTTTGGCGGAGGCGGCCCGGTCCCGTTGCCGGCGGTTCTTGAACCAGTTGCCCACTTGAGTGGGCGTGAGTCCCGTGGCCTGGGCCAGGTGGCGTTTCCTGGACGGGTTGGGGTAAGGATCCTGGAGGTACCACTCCCTCAGCAAACTGCGGGTCCTCTCCTAGCCACACAGACACATGCAGGCGCCGTTAGTCACCACGGAAATGCGTTGTCGTATTGGAGCGTGCCCGGAAAGTGTGCTTTCGGGGGGGGATGGCGCTTAACCGAGGCCGGGGATGGCGCTTAACCGAGGCCGGGGATAACCCGGCTGGAAATACTCCAGATTCAAATCCGCCTCTGCACCGGCCATCCCAATGGAGTCAACGTGACGGGAGACGCCAGCGTTGATCCCCTCAATCGGATCAGCGAGGTGAGCCGCCGCCGCCACTGCCGGCAGCCGTGGAGCGAGCCTTGATCTCCGGCGCTAAATTTGGCCGGCCGGGACCTCCACCAAAATCTCTGCGGCCGTCGGTCGCCCGAGGCCGGCCATCCGAAAAAAAAACCCCACCGGAATGGACGAAGCCCATTCGGCCCGGCTACCCGGGATCCCCGGGAAGCACGGCATTACCTTGAAGCAGTGAGTCTTCTGCTCGCCGTCCCAGATGGTCCGGGGCAGGGGGAACTTCTTGCGGATGCGGTACTTCTCCACGGGGCCCAAGGGGCGTCCCCGCAGCCTCTCGGCCTCCCGGTAGTGCGCGTCCAGCCACAGGTCCTGCAGCTTGGCGTGGGACTCCCGCGTGAAGCGGTGGCTCTGCAGGATCTGGTAGAGCGCCTCAAAGTTGCCCCCGTGGAAGGCCACCAGGGCCCGGGCGCGCATGACCGACTCGTGGCGGTGGAGGGCCTCGCCGGCCGGGAGGGACCACAGGAAGCGGCCCAGGCGCTCCATGTCGCCCGTCTCCTCCAGGTTCTCGCACACGCGGGCCACCTGCTCGGCGGTGAACATGGGTAGGGGGAACATCTCTGGGACGGGGACGGGTACGAGGACACGGCCCGGACACCACCAGGACCAGAGACTTGGCCACGTGTAATGTCTCTCTGGTTGGCCGGCTGTGACGGATAAAGACGGGGCCGCCGGCGCTCCGCTGGTATTTATAGCTGGGGGCAATTAGCATCCTTGCGCTTGTTTGGACAAGGATTACAGGCGCCGGACGGGGTGGGGCGGGCCGGGGCGGGCCGGGGCGGGCCGGGGTGCGGGCACGGGGGTGTCCCCCACCCCGAGGTGACAGGCGGCTCATCGGCTTGTTTGCACGATTAGCCCGGAGGCCCGCGGACGGGCTCGCGGGTCGATATGCCACCGCCGCACCTCGGGCCCAGGTTGCCGTCAGGTGAAGGATGATCCGCGTCAAAGGAGATTTACAGTCATGCTAGCGATGGTCGCGATCTGCACTCTGACGGCCGGCGGCCATCCCCCAGTGAGCGACCACCGGCGGCCTCGTTCTCCTCCATTTCTCGGCCAGCGGGCAGGCGGCAATATCAACTCCAGCGCAGCCTTCTGCTTCTTTAGCCGACCTGTTGATCTGGCCAACAAGCCGAGCGGGGGGTCAACGGCCCGACGTGTGTTGGGGGAATTAACATCCTGTGTAAATCCACACAGGGCACAATTAACAAGCAATTGGGAGGAGAAGTAATTAGTATTATCTACTCAACACTATGTCAGAGAAAATGGGTTAAAGCGCACACGTGCACGCACACGCGCACGCACACGCACAATCCCTCCAGGCAAATGTGTAAGGGCTAATTAGCGGCTGATTTGCAACTGAATGGGCAGCATCCTCTCAGACAGGTCGATCCCATCTGGCCCCGCCCCAACCAAGACCCCCTAAGACCACCAGTGTTAGATTTACGCCTCACCTCACACTGGGGTGAAGGGGGATTTGGGGAGGATTCCCAGTCAAAGGACAATGGCTCCATTTGAAGGACACTCGAGCTGGCGCTTCCGGGGAGGGACGGCCGGCCCGTGTTAAATGCAGCCGGGGTGGAAATGGTTTGGCTGGGCTCGCCGTCGACCGACGCTTTCCGTCACTCCGTTGCCATTTGCCACCAAGGCACGCCGACGTCGGCCCGGAAGCACGGTGGGCCGGCCCGAGGCGCTCCAAAAGGCTCGGGAGTGGTGGAAGAGACTGCCGCATTTAGCATGGCGTATATGTAACAGGTGTTAGTGGAGTTGTTTAGGATTAAAGGTGGGACTTATTCTTACCTAAGAGCCTAATGCTCATTAATTCCTGCTTTGGTGACTTAGTTCCCCCCTGATCCCCAGCGCTCGGGCAGACGTGCCCGTGTCGGGATTGCCCGTCAATCCCGGGAGCGTGGAGCCCCGCCCCGCCACGCCTCAAGTGCCACGGGCGTGGGCCGGGTCGCCCCGGGTCCCGCCGCCCGTTCCGCCCCGGTCCGGTGGGATCCCCGGGAGCGCCACGCCGGGCGCGGGGTTACCGAGAGTGAAGGGGAGTAGTGAAAAGGAAGACTGGGGCGGCTTTTATTGATTTGGACTCATAAAGTCTTTGTTGTCCCACGGCACCACTCACAATTAATCTGCCATATAAATCCTCTTAATCTGCTCCTCGGCGACATGAATTATAGCCAGGGAGGCGGCGCGCCAAGTCCACGGCCGTCCACTTCACCTGGAGTCGCTGGTTCCGTCGGGAAAGGCCGATCACGGGCAGAAGGGCGGAAGGGCGCCGTCAATCCAGCCCATGCAGCGTCTACCAGATCCCAACATCAGCGGGCTGACCGGCTCGGTGTTGGGCCAACACGGGGGCTCCTGGTATCATAGACGTCCTTAACCATGGATACGGGCAAAGGCCATATGCCCGGCACGGTCCGGCGCGTGCCCTGCCGGCGGCGAGGCGTGACGCCCCGCCGCCTCCACTCGAGGAGCGCCGGCGGAAGAGGGGTGTCAAGCTAAGAGGTGTTAGCGTGCTGAGAAGGATTTGCTGGATCTGTCAGGCCTCCTTGGCTCTCCCGCGTGTCACGTCTGGCCGTCCCGCCGGGATGGAGTTTAAAAGGGGGACACACCGGGACACACTGGGACACACCGGGAAGCACTAATCAGTCTGCCTGATTGGACGGGGGCTCTTTTTTGGAGAACGCCTGCACATTGGTGGTCAACATTTTTGTCAAGTGTGACCTTCCACGTTTACTCCAGTAAGGCTGGGGTGGACTTTTGGGCTTTTCTCACCCTGACCCATCAAGGGGTCTGAGGGAGCACCTCCTAAATCCACCCCCCCCGCACACACACACACACAGACCAACTGTTCCGTCAAGAGAGTGGCCCGACGTGGTCCGAGGCCCTCCCGCCAGCGCCACGCGAGAGAGGCCGGCCCTAATTGCTTTTGGCGTAAAGCTCTGTGACCCAGATAAGCTGGTGGAGATAAAGCCCACTTTGCTCCAGCAAACCTGCTCCGCTCCACAGCAGCCACCCCCTCTAACCTTCTGCCACCTTTTTAAGAAGCGCCACCCCGGGCACAAAACGTCTCCCGTCGGCGGATGGACGGCGGCGGGCGGAACGTGGACGCCATCCGTGGCTGGCAGACGCAAATTGTAAGGCAGAGGAAGACGCGCTGGCATTTAGGGGAGCCATCTTTATTGGAGTCCTCAAATACAAGCACACTATCCAATGTTTCCACCTGGACGGAGGTCAAGTCAACAACATAACACAAAGCTCAGATGGCCAGAAAATGTCCCGTCTATTATAGCATTTCCCAAATAAATACGTATATATTTACCAGCGGCGTCCAATGGGCAGCTCTCGGGACGGACTGTCGCCCTCTAGCGGCCGCGGGTGGCATCGCCGACTGGGTCTAGCCTTCTGGAGAAGGCAGGAGAGCCCAGACCCCCGGTTTTCTTCCATTTTGTTCTAGCATCGCCTGGGGGATGTGGGATATTTGCTCTTCAGAGCTTCTTTGAAGCTACGAAACAGCAGGCGGTTGCGATTGTTCTCCTCGTCCTTGCGGGCGTGGAAGTCGCCCTGGACCTTGAAGCCGCGGTGGACCAAGAAGGCCGAGCTCAGCACGGAGAATTGGTAGCCGGCCACGTGGAGTTCGCAGGCCTGGGGAGGCACGCGGCGGATGTCAATGGCCCGAGCTCGTCTCGGACTCCACTTATTACATCTCGCTATTTTCGTTTGGATTTTCCGGGAGTCATCTCACTCACCTGGCTGATGCGATTAAAGCCGTACTGCTTGAAGCTCTCGTCGTAGAGGGGCACGTCGCGCGGGCCCACGTAAAAGGGCTCCCAGGGGTCCACCCAGGTCAGCGTGTAGGCCACCTCCAGGGCGCCGGCCTCCTCGCCGGCGCCCCGCAGGTTGATCCAGCGGGAGTAGTTGCTGGGGGCCTGGCAGCGAGGACACAGCTCCTCGTAGAAGGGACGCACCTCGCCCACCTGGTAGAGGCGCACCAGCTCGTCCTTGGTGGCCGGCATCTTGCGCGTGTGGCGGATCTCGAAGGCCGGCAGCACGAACACCCGGTCGGGGGCGGGCCGGCGCCCGGCCACCATGGCCGAGAAGCGCCCGTGCAGGTCGGCCGAGGGCACCGTGTCCACGTCCATCACCAGCACGTAGGGGGCCCGGGCGCCCCCCCGGGCCACGTTGCGCAGGAGGTTGTTGGGGTAGGAGACGTTCGGGCCCAGGGCGTAGTTCTCGCGCCGCCTCCCGTGGGCCTCCAGTCGCGAGAAGACGCCGGCGCAGTCGCCGGGGTCGGCGGGGCCGGCGGCGTCCGGGTCCGCGTCGGCACGCTCCGGTCCCGGGAAGCTGGCCGTCTCCCCCGAGAGGCACACCAGGTGGAAATCCACCAGGGCCCGCACGCGGGGACACAGGGCCCCCAGGGCGTAGAGGAGCCCCGTGGCCAGCCGGACCTCGTCGGGGCCGTGCACAAAGACGGCCACCGAGATGGGGCCGCGCCAGCGCTCGGCCAGCTCCGACAGGTGGTGCAGGTTGCCCAGGCTGGTGTGGGTGGCCAACGTGAGCGCGTTGGGGCCATCCCACTGGCTCTGGACCAGGTTCTTGTAGATCCGGTACTGGCCGCTGTGGTCGAAGATGCCGCCGCTGGACAGAGAGTAGCGCAGGCGCTCTTGGCCAGACTGGTTGTTCTTCTTCCTCTTCTTCTCCTCCTCCTCGGGGCCGTGCGCAAAGAGCTCCGAGTAACGGGAGCGCTGCTGCTTGCCGTGTAACTTGGACAAGAAGGACAGGTAGAGGAGCTGGAGCAAGGCCACCAGGAGGAGCGCGCCCAGCACCACGCGAAAAAACGAGCACTTTTTGGGAAGATACATGCCGCCCCCGATCCCCCAAAAAGCCACGGACGGACGGACAGAGCCGCAGCCTGACTGACCTACATTTCCCTGATCGACGAAGGCCGGCTGGCCGGCCGCTTTAGCCTAGCGAGTTGCTAGCTGTTGTTTGGCTTGACACTCGGCGCGTGCTGATGACGTCACGCGGTCGCCTCGCCTTCCCTGCTTCTTTCTGTTCCCATTGGACCGAATCAGTTTGGCTAATCAATCATTTGTGGCTCATCTTCGATGTTTCGAAGGGTGTCAAATCATCCCTCTGCACTATGGCAAAAAAAATCATCGTTTGAGTCTATTTTTGGGTGCATAAAAGTCATTGCCAGTCGTTGTCAACGTACCACTGCATACTAAATCATTGCAGCCTCCCCCAGAAAATAAGTTTGGCTCATTAAAAGTTTCCATCTTTTTTCACGTTTCATGTGTTCATTCAATCTCATTGTTTGGCCTACTATTAGGTGTTGAAAAAAAAAAGAATTGGATTAGCAGTGTGACAGCAAAACATTGGCAAATGCCTTTATTGGTGTGGCTCAACGCAAAGCAACCCCGGCAGCTTGAAAAGCCATCGGCCGGGGGTGCACCGCCTCATTCTTTCCCCCCGCGCACACGCTGTAAACATGACATCGCCAGCCCGACAAAGTATACATTTTGGGAGGGCGCACCGTGGCGTTTTGAAGTTTTTTTGTCCAAACTCTTGAGGCAAACTCCATCTGTAAAGCTCCACAAACTAAGAAACCAAAACCCCGGCGGCACTCTTGTGGTTTCCGCCGGCGTCGCCGGCGTCCTTGGAGGAGGTGGGGGGCTGTCCTTGCGCGTCCCCCTCGCCTTCGCCCACCAGCCGAATGTTGTAGCGTTCCCTGTACTCGGTGAGTTCGCGGCCTTTATCCTGCATCTTGCCGTTGAGGGACTCGATGATCTTGGCGATCTGTGGGGACCACCGAGGCAGAGTGAGTCAGCCAGTGGCCGCCCTCGGCCCCTCCCCCTTGTGGGTCACCTGCTCCTTGTTGGTCTGCAACGCCGGCAGAACCTCTTTGACCGTCCTCTCCACCAAAACGCCGCCGACCAGCCGGAAGCATTTGCGCGACGGGTCCACGTCCTTCAGGGTGTCGATGACGAGGCTGGGGGAAGACATGGGGGTAAGGTCGAGCTTCCTCCTGAGGGGAGGGCGGCACGGGACCCCACCTGTGTTCATTGGATTCCATCTCCAGTTCGGCGGCTTTGGAAGACATGCTGCGCTGTTCTTGACGCATCCTCTGAAATGTTGCCACCACCTGTCAAACCACACGCCCACCAGTCAATTCACATATAGTAGTACTAAGTACTACTATCAACACTCCAGATTGGTTGTTTAGACAGTGTTCTTTGCCAGTCTAAACAGCACAGCTCCAAGTTATGAAAACAAACCGTAAGGCTGAAACTCGGGAGAATGCCTTCCCCATGAGTCGAGACTTTTCACGATGACAATAGGCAAAAAGCAAGGAGGAGCTAACATTAGCATTGGCTAGCGTCGGGGTCTCCGAGCGGCGGCCCTTCCGAACACCGCGCTCGTCGCTCAAGTCGGGCTTCAAACGCGACGTGGAAAAGCAGGCTAAGAAAGCAGTTTCGCTACCTGTTCGGCGGAGGGACCGGACTGTTTGGCCCCGCCGCTGTTAGGGACTTTGGAAGCCGCGTTGCTACCGTTGGCTGCCATTTTCTTCTTCTTCTTCGTCGACTGTGCTGGCACGTCGTGGCCCAATCAATATTTCAGTGCGCCGTCGCCGTCTAGCGGACGAAAGGCGACGACAAGAACAACGGAATCATGGTCCTCCTCGAAGGACACTTGACGCTGTCACTTTGCCCAAGACTTGTCAAACACTCTCGTTGGCTCAAATGGAGCAGTAGGGCACACACACACTCACTGTCCCACTAGTGGAGCGTCAATGTCAAGTTTACACCCACGCACACGCCCACGAACACCCACACGCAGACACACAAAAACAACGTCTGAAAGGCTAAAGACGCCCTCCTTTAGACTCTCGGGCTTCAAATTCGCCGTCCGGGCGAACGTGCGTAATTCAACCCCCGCCCGTGAGCACGGGCTCGTGTCAGCAGCGACCCCTGGCGTTGAGCCTCGATAAGGCGTGGGGGAGAGAGAAAAAAACCGTCGGAATTGACAAGAGACGGCAAAAAGGCAGGTCCGGACGAGAGCATCGTCGTCCCGTCGCGTTCCTGCTGACGAGCCCCGATGTGAGTAGCGATGATTCAAAAAAAAAAAGCATAAAGAAGCGAAAGATAGGAAAGAGCCGCCGAGATAGAATGGCGGCGCTTTTATCCGAAATCCGCTAACGTTGTCGACGTGGTGCGGGGGTGGACGTTTCCGTCCGTTTGGTCTGGTCGCGGCCCCCATGCGACATCGGTTCTTGTTCGTTGGGGGAAAGCTAAAGGGACAAATGCTTGGCGTTTGGGGGTGCAAGGCTGCCTGCCGATGGGCCGACCGACTCCGGCTAAGGCTCCCGCGCCACTTTGGCTCCCTCCCTCGCCACTTTTGATCGCTGCTCGAGGGGTCCCGTGACAAAGTAGCGGCCACCACGCCCGCTTCGAGGCAACACTCGGAGCTTTTCTGGGCCTTTGTTCGCCATGAGCTCTCTTGAATCATGTCGAACGAAGACGCGTTTGTTACAACGGCACAATAAGGGCGATCGCTCGCTCTGTTTTTTTGGGTTCTGAAGCATGTTTACCAGACGGCAAATGGCGCCCCCTTTGTCCCGTGACGGGCTTCGCTTGCGGCCATTTTGGTTTCTAAATCCCCCAATCACTCCCCACCCCCTCCTCCGACGCAACCGCCTCTTTACTTCAACATATCGCAAGCAGGGGCGTTTCTCGATCGAGGACCTCACGGAGCGCTCTCTGATGGCGCACTTTCCTCTCTGTGGCTTGCAGATTCGGAACGTCCGGTTTCCACTGGGATGCTTCCCGCCGTCGGGCCCAGATAGCCCGTCTCCGCCGGCCCGCCGGTGTCGGAATGAGCCGCTGAGAAGCTCCTCCAAAGCATGTTTGGGGCCGCCGGAGCGGGCCGGGCCTTGCCGGCCTGGCTGGCCGGGCTGGCCTGGCTGGCGGCCGTCCACGCCTACGCCGCCGCTTCGTCGGGAGAAGGGAGCGGCGTGGGCGGCTCGGTGCCCGCCTCCCTGGCCGCCACGGAGCAGCTGATCGCCCGCGAGGGAAGCTGCGTGCTGATCAACTGCAACGTCAGCGGCGAGCCCTTCCCCACCGTCAAGTGGTTCAACTCTCACGGCGAGCCGTTGGACACGGATGGCGGTAGGTGGCACGGCTCGGGGCCGGGGTCGGCGGCGCCGCCGTTCCCCCGCGCTGACCCCGCGTTTGCTTGCGCGCAGGCGACAAGTGGCTGCTGCTGGAGAACGGCGTCCTCAACATCAGCGGCGTGGAGTTTGCCGACCGCGGCAAGTACACGTGCGTGGCGTCCAACGCGCACGGCGCCTCCAACTGCACGGTGACCCTGCGCGTGGTGATCACCAAGGGCGACATGGGCGTCTACTACATGGTGGTGTGCCTGGTGACCTTCACCATCATCATGGTGCTGAACGTGACGCGGCTGTGCATGATGAGCAGCCACCTGAAGAAGACGGAGAAGGCCATCAACGAGTTCTTCCGCACCGAGGGCGCCGAGAAGCTGCAGAAGGCCTTTGAGATCGCCAAGCGCATCCCCATCATCACCTCGGCCAAGACGCTGGAGCTGGCCAAGGTCACGCAGTTCAAGACCATGGAGCTGGCGCGCTACATCGAGGAGCTGGCGCGCAGCATCCCGTTGCCGCCGCTCATCATGAACTGCCGCACCTTCGTGGAGGAGATCCTGGAGGTGGTGGGCGTGGAGGAGATGAGGCACACCTTCCTCAGGCAGGGCCCGGCCGGCGACGCCGGCGACGGCGGCGAGGGCCAGGTCCTGGCGCGGCGATCCCCGCGGGCCTCGTCCCCCTCCGGCCCAGACGAGCCCCCGGCCCGCTGCGAGTCCCCCGCCGCCGACTCCGACAACTCGTCGGTCCAGGAGCAGCCTCGGCACATGGCCATCCAGGTGTCGGTGCACCCGCGGCTGGAGCCGGACCCCGTCCCGGCGCGGGACGACGGCTCCGGCCAACGCGCCGACGTCCCGCCGCCGCCCCCTCCCATTTTCTACGAGAGTCACGTGTGAGTCGCGTGTCGTCGCCGTTCTCGTCACGCCCGAATGTAAAGCTCCCCCCTGCCCCCCGGTGGAAGAGTGGCTTCGTTCCCTCCCTTTTCCATTGGATGCCAGTGGCGTCCTCTCGCTCTTCAGCTGCTTTCAGCGCGGTGCTCACGACTACGATGGCTTCTTTCATTTCATACAAGGTTAGGGTTGGCTGTTAGGCCCATTCAAAAATAACTTGTGATTTTCCTTTCCTAATAGAGGTATATATATATATGGCCTCCCACGTTTGTTGTTTTTTTTTTCCATCAAGCTCACAAATAAATCTTTTGTTCTTCCCCGACGTCAGCCCGTTTTTTTTTGTTCTCCTTGAAATGACAGCACGCCGTCACCATGGCTGAAATTCAAATCCAAATTTAATGATTTCAATCAAAGAGAGCAAAGATCACAATGTGCAAGGCGACAACTCAAGGAGGCGGGGAGCCCCGTCTCGGGCCGCTTTCGGGGGATCCTCGGAGCCCGTTTGCACTTTCTCCGGCGCACACTCAAACCTTGGGGCCGCACGGAGTTGGACGGAGTCTTCAGTTATCATAGCGTGTTTTTGTTTGGAATGCGAGAAGCAGCCGGAGAGAAGCCGACTGGGACTCCCAGCCCCAAAGCCACGGGCAAACATGCTGCAGACGGCCCGAGCTTCCGCCACCGGGGAAAGACAATTGCACACATGACGGTCACATTTTTGGGCGGGTGGGCGCTCGGTCCTCAGAGCACAATGGACGGATTTTCTTTCCAAAACAAAGCCCGGCCGGCGTCCTTCAAAGATCGGCGGGATCCAGTTTGCCACGATGGGGACCTGCCGTGGCCTTCCAGTGGAGTCGGGGGTAGGGAGGGAGTGTTTGGGGACTTTATGGAAAAGTGTCAGAGTCAGAGATGGGCGGCGTCCAGGAGGCGCACTCCCTCCTCCCGGTCCCGCTCCCGCTCCCGACAGAAGCACGTCAGTTGAACATGATGGACTCGGGATCTTGGTTTGCCATTTGAGCCATGTGACGGAGGATATCCTTCTTGGTGACGATGCCCAGCAGGCGCCTGCGTGGGGGACACACAAAGAGAAAAGAGGTCAGACGACGCTAAAACCGGGACCACCGTCCTCCGACCCGTAGGAAACGGAAGCCCGCCCGAGCCTGAGAAAAAGGCAGGAGAAGCAAAACCCTAGAGCCCCACCCAACGGATTCGAGTCGCAGATGTTAGCTCGGCGGGAGCCACTGGCTAATGCTACCAAAATGCTCTCCCAGCGACCACCGCCAAAACGCCCGTAAAAAGGTAGCACTCGCCAACTACGGCAAATGCCGTTTTGGCCGAGCCTAAGAGGGAGGATGAAGGCAAGAGCCCAAAATCCAAGCAAGCCTCCCCAGCCCCAGCGCCAGAGGGGAATGGCGGCTGGTCACCGAGCACTCGGGGTCGCGCACGAGCTCTTCCAGATGCGCTAATATATTCTTCTTTGTGATGACACCCAACACAACCCTGTAAGACACACTGGTTACTGGCGGGGGCCACGGAGGGAGCGGTGGCGTTCCGTCCCACCCCCTAGCCTAGCGCCCCGTGGTGCCGCCCGGACTGACCCGTTGTGAGTGACCAGGCACTGGCGCAGTCCCAGCTTCCTGAAGATGTCCACCACAATCTCCATGGGGGTGTGGTCGGTGACCGTGAAGGGGCTCATGTCCAAGATGGAGCGCAGCTTGAGGGGCCGCGGGCTGTCGGCCGGCAGGGTGGGGGCGTGCTGGGTGAAGTACACCCTGGAGTTCAACAGGATGCCCTCTTGCTTGCGCCGGGCGTTCTCTGTCGGGGAGGGCCCACGTGTTACGTCTCTTCTTTTTTTTTTTTTTTTTTTTTTGCCCCACGGTATGATTGATGCGGCGACGCCGGGGCCAAACGTACCTACGGCGATGGTGATATCCCTGCGCAGGGCGAAACCCACCAGCCTCTGAGACTCCTTGGACACGATGACGGGAAAGCCGTTGTAACTGGTCTCGTTGATGACGGCCTGCAGGTCCTCCACCGTCAGGTCGTCCTGGGTCAGCACCGCCAGCGGCGGGTCGCAGCGGCGCGGCCGCATCACCTCCCGGGCCAGCGTGGTGTGCGTGAATTCCTCTTTGGCGTCCAGGAAGGGGTATCCGTTGAGCCGGATGTGCGCCTGGCGGGAGGGATCCCAAAAGTCAAGCGGCGCGGGAGAACGGCGCCGCCGGAGCCGGCCCACCTCACCTCATAGATCCCCTCGCGGCCAAAGGCGTCGCCCACCCATTTGCTGGTCATGACGGCGGCCATCAGGGGCACGATGTACTCCAGGCCGCCCGTCAGCTCAAAGACGATGACCACCAAGGAGACGGTCATGCGGGTCACGCCACCTGCGGAGAAGGCGGCCGGCCGGCGTCAGAGGCCCGTGGGCCGGTCCCGGCCCCAGGGTCGAGGGCGGTCCCACTCACCCAGGCAAGCGGCGGCCCCCACCATGGCGTACAGTCCCGGCGTGATGCAGTCGGCGCCCACCTCGCACCACTCTTTGAACAGGAACCAGTCGTGGTGGTAATACGCCAGCTGCTCCACGGCGATGCCCACGATTCGCCCCGCGATGGCGCCGATGGCCATGCTGGGGATGAACAGACCCGCCGGAACCTGCAAAGGAGGGCCAGAGTTCCGGGAAGGGGGAGGCGGCTGGACACGGAGGCGGCTGGACACGGAGGCGGCGAGTTCCAGGAAAGGGGCGCGGCGGACGGGGAGGTGGCGGGGACCGCAATCCGCCCTCACCTTGAGGCCAAAGGTAAAGATGGTCATAATGATCTTGAAGACCAGCGCCAGGCACAGCTGCCACATGGCGGCGTAGACGCCGGGCCCGGCGGGCCGGTTGGGGTCGTCCGTGAAGGCCTTGCTGCCGTTCATCTGGCTGCGGTACTGACACAGCTGCGAGGACTCCAGCGGTCCGCAGTCCGTAAACAGCTCCTTGATCAGCTCGCTGGTGTTCTGACGGGTGTACGGGTTGGGAAAAGCCACCACCGCCGTCACCGCCGCCACCAGGATCACCTCCAGGACCGGGTACTTTCCTAAAAGGAGAAAGGGCGTCACCCCGGGCCGTCAAGTGGGGGGGGGGGGGGGGGCGGCGACCGGGCGAACTTGCCGAAACGCGTGGACTTGCGTCGCCGGCACCAGGCGATGTTGGCCCGGATGAAGAAGGCGCCCCACAGGCCTCCGAAAACTCCCAGGAGGATGAAGGGGATCAGCTCAAACAGGTACCACGGCGTGTGGTACTCCACGTAAAAC
The DNA here is from genome assembly GCF_051989575.1 of Stigmatopora nigra. Taxonomy (NCBI): domain Eukaryota; kingdom Metazoa; phylum Chordata; class Actinopteri; order Syngnathiformes; family Syngnathidae; genus Stigmatopora; species Stigmatopora nigra. The sequence goes on along the minus strand of NC_135527.1, from coordinate 9,949,405 downwards.
AGCACCAGACGGCTGTTCCCAAAGGGGTTAATGGAACGCAGGACAAAGGCGGCCACCAGGGCGGCGAAAAAGGAGCGCCACAGCGTCTTCAGAGGGAAGTAGTAGCTCACCTGGGGGAGGAAAAAAGGAAAAGGGGAGCTGAAAACAAAGGCCTTCCAAGTCTAGCGCTCCTCACCTCTTCCAGGCTGAAGAGAACGCCGCCTATGGGCGCTCCGAAGGCCACCGACACGCCGGCCGCCGAGGCGGCGGAGAGGACCTGAGCGGGGAGGGGCAGCCAACGTCTGGTCAACGGACAAAGTCGGCCGAGAAGGCGGGCTCGCTCACCCCGGCCATCCGGTCGGCCGGCCGGCCGGCCGGCCGGCACCCACCTCTCGCTTCTTGGCCTCGTTCTTGCTGTACTTGGGGAAGAGGTAGGAGAAGATGTTGCCGCAGCAGCACGCCACGTGGACCAGCGGGCCCTCCTTCCCCAGACTCAGACCCGACGCCACGGCCAGGACCAAGGTGACCGTCTTGATCAGCAGGGTCCACTTGCCCAGGTAGCCTCGGATGATGAAGCCGCTCAGGATGGTCTTGATCTGAGGGGTCAGAGAGAGTCAGAAGGGGGGAGTGGGGGGGGGGGGGGGGGGGGTCCGGCCACGTGCGGTCCTCGGTGACCTCCGGGATCCCCGATCCGCAGGCGTAGGGAGCGAAGACCTTGACCAGACACACGGCCAGGAAGGCAAAGGACAGCGCCCAGTAGATGTACATGAAGTAGTTCATGATGTACGAGCCGGGACCCTGGGGGAGTGTCAAAAAAGAGCGTCAAAAAAGAGCTTGTAAAAAAAAAAAGGGGGGGGGGGCTCCAGCGATACCCCCCGCGGCCAACTCACCTCGGCCTGGCCCAGGATCAGCTCGGCCCAGCTCTTCCACTGGGGACACTTGTCCCTCTCGGCGAAGGTGGTCTCGTTGGACGTCCAGCAGCACTGCTCGTGGTTGAACCACATGGCGCTCAGGCACACGCCCTCCTTCAGGTCGTTCATCCAGTCGGCGGCGATGTCGATCAGGCCGGCCAGCGCGCCTGTCGGTGGGCCAAAGAGCGGAGGTTAAGATGGGTGCCGTCAAAGGTCGGCCGGCTGCCGTCAAAGGCCGGCTGCCGTCGAAGGCCGGCTGCCGTCAAAGGCCGGCTGCCGCCCGGCTCTACCGGCTCTCCCTCACCGGAGGCCAAACCCGTCAGGGTCACCACCAGCCATCCGGACCAGGCGTCGTACAGACTCTTGGTGAACTCCCACGCCGACTCTTTCTTCTTACTGCTGATCTGCTCGCCGAGCAAAGGCAAGACACTCAAAAGAGGAAGCGGCCACGGTGCACCCGGCTAGCTTGGATATTTGTTTAGAGGGCGGCGGTGGAAATGCGCGGTGCTATTTACCTTGCGGTGCCTCTCGCGGTCCTTGCACTTCTCTCGGACCCAGTCGATGGTGTGGAAGTCGTCGTAGGTGCCCACGCCCGGAATGGGCTCCTCTAAGAAGTCCAGCAGGTGGGTGGTGCTGCTGGCCACACCGCCGCCGCCACCGCCGTTGGACATGGCGTAGTTGGAACCTGCCAGCATACGGGCCATCTTAGCCACCACACACACAGATTTTTTCTGCGCAATGTGAGAATGCTAGGAGGGGGGGGGGGGCAACCCTAGTTCACGTCGATGAGCGAGGCCTCCGCTTAATCTGATTATTTTTGGCACGGCGGCGCCATGTCGTTAACGGTGCGCGAGAGGCCCGCAGCGACCGGCGGCCCACGCCTACCTCCTCGCCTGGGGATCTCCCGCAGGGGGATGGCGTCCCCTCCCCCGTCATAAGGCAAATAGGGGTCGGCGCCCGCCTCCTCCATGTCGAAGACGAGCCGGCGCTCGGCTAGGCTAAGCTAAGCTAGGCTCCGCTGCGCACCACCACTTTAAGTGGCGGGGTGTGCGTTGGTCGCTGCCATGTTTGCAACATGAGCGGCTCGGGAGCAGCCAGTGAGTGACATTCAGAAAGATACAGAAAAAGAGAGAGAGAGAAAGAGAGAGAGAGACTGTGTGCAACTGTGCGTGCGTGTATGTTTGTGTGTGGATGTCCACCTTGCACGAAGCTAGCGAATTGCCTCCCTCCCTCCCTCCAACCCTCCCTGGCTATTCTCTCTCTCTCTCTCTCCCTGGCTCGCTCACTCGCTCGCTCCGCTGCAGCAGCTGACTTGAAAGCCGATGACATCACCAGACACAGCAGCGAGCCGAGTGGCCGCCGGCCGGGTCAGCTGATTTAAGCCTTACTTGACAAAATCCCTGTCATTTTTAATCCGTTTTCCGCCGGATGAATAAAGTTGAATCTAATCCAATGTTACTCTGTTTTTCTTTTTTTAAACGCGCACCCCGTAGCCGGCCACGGGAAAGTTTGCAACGTACCCGGAGACGAGGCGTCCCCGTCTAGCAGGTTGTCGTCCTCGGTGGTGTGGAAGTCCATGACGATGCCGGCTCCATCCAGCAGCTCCTCGTCGCTGCTGGCGCTGGCGATGCTGTTGTAGCTGTTCCTGGCGTTCCTGGCGTTCCCGTAGCCCCGGTGGTAGAGCTGCTCCGACTCCATCTAGCAAAGCGCCCGTGCCCTGCGCGGCGCCACAGACACATGGAGCCGATGGCCAGAGTTTACCCACGGGCGGCCACCCAAACTTCTCCCCAAAGTAGATGCTAGCCGCTGACGGCACTTCTATCTAGCGGAAACGTCGCTGGCGTTGCCCCGGTAACGAGTCACCCCGGCAGCCGGCAGCATCCTTCCTTTGCCTTCCCTAAATGTTTGGCTTTACGCGGCGGGTGTCATTGGACTGGACATTAGCATCCAAGCCGGACCTCTGACTGCCAATGGACTGGCCAGCCGACCGGAGGCGTTGACTTATCCGGGCTTTCTCATCAGCAACAGCATCAGTGTGTGACGTTTGAGCCAAAGATAAGCCCATGTGTACAAATAAACACACTGCTAACGACATGGTCCAAATGTCAGAATGCAAAAGTGCAAATAACGAGGAGCGTTGAAGGCATTTTGTTTTTGGCTAAAAGAACAGGGTGGCTACGATTGTCTCCCGTCCGGTGGGGACTACTGCACAATGGAAGCCAGCTCGGTACCAGACCCGTTCGGGGACTGCTCGTCCAAACACGCTGTGGACGTTACGCGTCGGAAGAAAAGACGATTGACGACGAGCGGATGCTAAAAGTGCCCTCCGGTGGCGTTAGCTTGCGGCGAGCTAGCTAAAAAAGGAGGAGGACGCGACGTAAAGCGACGTAAAGCGACGTAAAGCAAAGCAAACCTACCTTGGCGAAGCGTCAAATCCAGCCAGGACGCCGGATTGCATCTTGGCTGCGGCTTCCGATCGCCCACTTTGGACGGGCAGACCTTCGTGTGAATTCTCTCTTTCTTTTTCTTGCGGCGAGCGCGACATACACATACACGCTCACACGCCGACACACACACACACAGTCCCGTGTTGTCGTCTCGGTCTCGTTCCTGGGTCAGTGACGGATGCTTCCGGCTTGGCGTGGATGACGTCGACGGGACGCTCGGAACGCCCACACTTCTAACTAATTCTTCTTAATCTTCTTATGAATCATTATTATTATTATTATTATAACAGGACGAAGGTATGTCCAATCAGTACAATACGCAGTGGCTTTTAATGTTTGGAATTTATTTTTTAAAGGAGAAAAAAAACATGCCTAAATTGATCAAGAATCCCACATTATTCCTCGCCTGGTTCCTAAAATGACACACACACACTTTTGCATTTTGAAATGTCTTTTCTTCCAAAAAGTAGAACTTGACTAGTCTTGACCTACTGGCCTCTCCAGGCCGGAGTAAAAGTCGGCGTCTCGCCGATGCTGGGCCAGCGGCATGCCGCGGCGGACGTGGCGCATTTTCTCCAGGTCCACCTCCACCAGAGCCAGGCCCGCGCACTCGCCCCCGCAGTCGGCCGTCACCACGCCCCAGGGGTCCACGGCCAGGGCGTGGCCGTAGGAGGAGCGTCCCGGGTAATGCCGGCCCACCTGCGCCGCCGCCAGGACGTAACACTGGTTCTCGATGGCTCGCGCCCTGAGCAGCGGCTGGAGAGGACAACGGGGCTCAAGTCGTATCCCCCAGCGCGGCGTTGCCATTTCCCCCCATTTTCACCTCCCAGTGAGCGGCCCCCGTGGCCGGCGTGAAGGCCGACGGGAAGGTCAGGATCTCGGCGCCGCTCTTCTGCAGCGCCAGCGAAAACTCGGGGAACCTCACGTCGTAGCAGACCCCCAAGCCGAGCTGAGAGCGAGAGGGCCAGAGGGCCAGAGGGCCAGAGGGCCAGAGGGCCAGAGGGCCAGAGGGCCAGAGGGTCAGTTGGCGCCGGACAGGCGAGGCGAGCCCGGCTAAAACACCTTGCCCACTGGCGTTTGGACCGGCTCCACCATGGAGGGCCCCGGGAGGGCGAAGGCGCTTTCCTTCAGCGAGACGCCCTTTTGGGGAATCTCCACGTCAAACAGGTGGCATTTCCTGTAAGTGGACACAATCTGGCCTACGTACCAGCGCGCTAAAGTCAAGCCCGCGGGCAGCTCGGGAAGTGGCGCTTCGGGAGAACGGGACCTTGGTTGTTGACCACCACGTGGGTGTTGTAAACCCGCCGCTCCGTCTCCCAGTCCGGTCCGCGCTCGTGGAAGCCCCCCAGAGACAGCCAGAGGTCCAGCGTCCTACCAGGGGCGGGCGGGCGGGCGCCGCTGAGCAAACCATGCTGGCGCTCGGGTGGCGCGGGGGACAAACCTACCTGGCCAGCCCGGCGTAGTGCGTCAAGGTATCGCCCGCCAGGGTCTCGGACAGCGCCAGGGTCTCCTCCCGACTGGATCCCACGTAGTCGAAGGCCTCCGGCAGGAAGGCCATCAGGGCGCCTCGCCGCTTGGCCTCCTCCAGCAGGCCTCGGGCGGCGCTCAAGTTGGCCTGCTTGTCGGCGCCGACGGACAGCTGACACAGAGCGGCCAGCGGATGGCCGCGAGCGGACATCCCTCGCCGAGGCCTGGGGATGACTCACTGTCAATAAAGTCTCAAACGAGCCCTTTCCTGTGCGTGCGGGGAGACATTTGTCTCCTGAAGACCAATTCGCTTATCACACACACACATATTTTAAAGATATGAGAGCCAACGTGCTGACACATGTTGAGAAAATGGTAATAAGACATACCTGCTATGTAGTGAAGGAGTCCAAAGGGCGAGAGAGGTCCCAATCCTGGCTGTCAAGCGCAGCACGGACACCGACATTGACCAAATTAAAGCTGCCACTTTATGCCTTTCTTAAGTTCTCTTTGTGGTTTTAACAGACAGAAAACATTCATGATGAGGCCAATGGGAGCGCTTTCACGGTTCAGGCAGGTCGGCTGCTGATTTACACACAGGCAATCCGGGGGCAGCCCTTGGGTCCGGCTTGTTGACGTCAGAGGGACGTCGCCTGCTGATCGACGTCACAAAACAATACCTCCTGTCGACAGCAGAGAGCGGTATTGGACAGCGGACGATTTCAACGCCGCTGTGTCTGTTATGCTCGTTTTATCCAGCAGGGCTCGGAATGGAAAGTTTGACTGGGTTAAGTTAAGACTGTGGCGCTCTTGTTGGCTGCACGGAGGAGGGGGGGAGGAAGGGGAGGAGGGGGAAGAGAGGGGGAAGAGAGGCGGGAGGTCTGCCGGAGTGAGGACGACGCAACATTTCCAAGCGGGGGAAATCCACCGGGGCTCAGAGGTGATCGGAACGCCGACCGTGGAACCCGGGAAATGCCGAGAGCGCGCTTGTCCACCAAAGACGCCGTGGACTCATTTGGATTCCAATCTTGACCATGGTGAGTATGGATGGAGGAGCTTTCTTCTTCTCGAGGAAAGTCCACTTTCGGAGACAATCTCCCTCGGGAACGGCTGCCCGACCTTCTCCAAAGGGGAGGAGGACACCTGGGTAGGGGGGGGGGGGGGGGGGGGGGAGTGCGGGTACAAGGAAGAAGGTGAGGGGTGGGGTTCACTGGGGAGAGGCTCGGTCACTCCAGTCCAGGATCTCCCGGCCGAAGAAAGTTCCATCTGCACAAGCAGGCTGGCAGGGAGGCAGGCAGGGAAAAGAAGTGTTGGGCACTGTGCGGGGACGGGCCCACTGGCAAAAAAAACGTTCCGGCCAAGGACGCTTCCTGCCTTTGTTGACGGAGCGACTGGCCGATCCACGAGATCCACAAAAAGCACGGGTTGCACATCCAGTCTGGTCCATTCCTCCACTCTGACGCGCGCTCCAAGAAGACAATCCAGTGGCTTGTCCTCCGCACGGAGACAGACGCCTGCTGGTGCTTTGCCACATTGCACGTCTTGGGCTGCCAGCTGGGAGTTGTCCACATTCTACGGGCGGCCAGTAGGCGGAAATGTCCCGCCTTTCTGTATTCTTTGGCTTTGGTGGCTCGGGACCCAAAACCTCACGTCTTTGGAGGCTCCTCCGTCACATCTGCTTCCCATCAGCGATGCTCAACTTTCCCAGCCTTCCTTCCTTCTCACTCTTTTGGAACCCTCCAAAACCTTCCTCCCTCCCTCCATCTGTTGTTGTCTATCTTTTCACACCACCGTCCATCTGGCGACTCCATTCTGGTTCTCTTCTAGCGAGTATGTAACATGTGGAAAGGGCAGGCACTTGGGAACACGCCGGCCACGGGCCATGGGCCCGAAGGCCGCCCAAAATGCCTTCTCCGCCAAGCGGGGTCGCTCCTATTTAGAAACGTGTTAATTTGTTGCAGAAGAGATGGCGCTTGTATCCGTCTTTTTCACCACTTTTTTCCCCGGATGAAATAATTGCTCTCAGATGACACGTACGGGCGGAGGTCAAAAGCGAACGGGGGGAAGAGACAATTAGCGCTGGGGGCGGGGGGGAGCTGGCCCCGTCTGGGTGGCTGTCGGACAAACATGGTTGGAAAAGGGAGGGGAAAGTTAGCCTGTTGCCATGTCGACGGGCTACGTGAGGAAATAAACAAAGGGGGGAGCGCGGGTCCCACGTTGAGCGGCAGCCCTCCGTTTGACACTCCCCAGAATGTTCAACAGGAAGCCGGGAGGAGGAAAAAAATGATGTGGCGCAAGGAGAAGAAGGCGGGCCCCAAAGCTAATTCCGCCCGCTTCTTTTGTCCCCCCCCCCCCAGGCATCGGAGGCCATGGAGGAATGCGTGCAGGGGGCGCTCTCGTCCCTCTACCCACCTTTCGAGAGCACGGCGCCGCCTCTCCTCTCGCAGGTACGCAAGCGGAGCCGCCGGCCGGCGTGAAGCCGCCGGCGTCACCCGGGGATGTCCGTGTGGTGCGCGCAGGTCTTCACGGTGCTGGAGTCCACCTACCAGCAGGACGGCCTTCGCTACCTCCTGGACTACTTTGTTCCGGCCAAGCACCTCCTCCACAAGCTCCAGCGGCACGCCTGCGTGAGTTTCTCTTTGCTTCGGGAGGGGAGCGAAACGGCCGGCCGGGCGCCGGGGGAACTCGAGGCTTTGCGGGCGCACGTGATCGCCGGCACGTGGATGGGGGGCTCTTTTTCCATGCCCCGAGACGGTGAGTCGTCACGCTAATTCCTTCCAGATGTGAGAGGAGGGGGAAAAAAAGAAACAGAAATAACCGCAGGACCAGAGAGCTCTTTGCAGATATTCGCCCGGACTGGGGGGCGGGACCGACAAACTGTCCAACTGTGGAAAAGTTGACGGACAGCCTTGTTTTCTTGCCAGTCCCAGTACGTGGGATGCCTCTTCCTCCACTGCGGCTGGCCGCTGTGTCTGGGCGACAAGGTGGTGGTCCAGCTCTCCACCCTGGACTGGAGGCTGCTGCGGTGCAACGACTTCTACCTGCAGGTGGTCCCCTTCTCCACGCGCTGCCCGCGACTGGCCCTCAAGTGTCTGGCTCCGGGGGGACGCACGGTCCAGGAAATCCTGGTTCTCGAGTCCCAGCACCCCCTCGTCTTCACCAGCGAGTGGCTGCACAGCGTCAACAAGGAAAGGGGCCACCGGAGGGAAGGTGAGGCTCCCGTCCAGACGTTCCGTCCAGATGTCCCGTCGTGACCCAGCTCTTCTTTATCGCCACGTAGCGGGCGGCGGTCTCGACGCCTGCTTGGTGAGCACCTGCGACGGCGTGCTCCGCCTCCCGTGGAAGGAGATCGTCTACCCCCAATTCATCCACGACCCGTCCGGGGAGCCCTGCCCGAGCGCCCATCCCGGGGGCCGCCCGTCCCTAGACTCCTGGGGGTGGGCCGTGGAAGAGGACGAGGAGGAGGACGGGGAAGAAGACGCCGCCCCGCCGGCGGAGCATTCGCCCTCAAGGCCCGCGCTCCCCCTGCGGAGGCGCAGCGAAGACGGACTCGGGCGGACCGTCGGACATCCCGCGCTCCACAGTGACTACGTGGAGCTGCTGGAGCCCAGAGGGGGACCGGATGGGGGTGTGGACCCCAGGCACAGGTATTTGGAGATGCACGGGATATGCAAAACCAAGACTCTGCCTCTCTGTAAGAGGGGAAAGGCCATCCAATTGCACAGTGAAAAGTGGCCGGGACATGGCCAGGTGGACCACTTTGCTAGCTTTGCGTGGACCTCCGGACTCAAATCCGCTTCGACCGCCCCCGAGGCGCACGGACCGCCGCCCGCCGCCCTGGGAGTCACACAGTCCGGCGGAGGCCGCGACGAAAGAGCCGTCGGAGGGGACATCCCAAGTCCACCGTGTGACGTGAGGCGGCCCGGCGTCGGGGGCGAGGGTGACGCCCAACGGCTCGCCCGGCCGATAAGAGAAGGCTCCGAAGGCGCCGGGGTTCCCGACCGCTTCCCCGACTCGGGGGGACACCCGGTGGAGGGTCCTCCCGTCCCGGAGGAGGCGGACAAAGCGCGGAGCGGGGATGGCCATGTGCCGGCCGAGCCCGTGGAAAGCCCGCCCGCCGTGGAGGAGAGGGCGAGCACCGCAATGGACAGCAAATGCCGAGCGGTCGCCCACGACGGGGAGAAGAAGAATGGAGAGCGGGCCACGGGAAAGGAAGTCAAGGCCGCCGCGGGATTCAGAGCTCACAGGTAGCCTCCTCTTCTTGCCACTCGTGTTGGTGTCACGGTACATTGTTGATGTATGCTGGTGGTGGAAAAGCACGTGCTTGTCTTCAAGGAAGAAGAGGAGGGTCAGGGGGGTCAAAGGCAAGGCGCGGCCTGGCACCCGCGCTACCCGCGCAGCTCCCAAAGCGCAGGGGAAGGCACCTCCGCACCCGAGCTCCACGCGACCGTCCGTCGCCGTCCCGGAGGAGCGCCGTTCGGAAACGGGCTCCGACGGCCAATGTCTGTCCGAGAACGGCGTGAGCGGCACAGGTGGGAATGGCGTCCTTCCGGCTGAGCCGAACCCTCCATCCGACATCTCTCCGTTCATCCGGACAGACGCGGGATCTCCGGCCGTCCCCGGCGGCGGGCCGCCCGCTTCCGTCCCCCCCTCCGAGGAGGCCGAGTCGGTGGGGCCGTGTAAAGAGGCCCCCTTGCTGAGGGAATTGGACGCAGAGCTTCTCGCCTCGGGGCATCTGAGGATGACTGGTATTTTCCCAGACAGACAAAGCGGCGTGGCGGACCCGTGGAGTCAGACTTTCATTCCGACCACAGGTACGGTGGACAGATGGGGACGCGCTCTGGTCGTCATGGAGGAGGCAAATTGCCACAGTGGCCAGGAGATGGCTCGCGTCCTGGCCTGCTACCACCGAATGGCACGGTAAATACCTCGCCGTCGACCCCAGGGTTGGCCGTCCGCCACGCAGAGTGAGCCGGCTTTTGCCTCCGTCCGCCGTGCGCAGGGTCGTGGTCAAAGACAAAGGTCTGGCGGTGTTGACGGACTGCCGACGCTCGCCGTTGTGCGCCAAGCGCCTCTCGGCGCTCGGGCTGTTCCAGGTGAGAGCGAGCGGGCCTTTCGAACACCGAGCCCGGCGACGTTAAGGACCTTGGACTTGATATGCCAGCGCATGGTTCCCGGGGGTCTCGGAGCAGTGCTGCTTCTGGTGGAGGGAGAGCAGCCCCCCTGCCACCTGGAGGGAACAGAGGTGAGGCCAACCCGCTCACTTTGTCTTTCCCGCACTCAAAAGCTGGACTCGGTGGCTTCCCGAGTGGAGCGCCACAGTTGGATCGGTTGACAAAGCTGGCCATTTTCTCCTCCTCTGCCCAATCTGTCAGCTCCACCTGCTGCGGGGAACGGCCGTCCTCCAGCAGTTTGTGGACGGCCAACAGCTGCCCACGGAGATGGGGGGCCATTTCCACCACCGCCACTCCGATTGGCTCTCCTTCCGACAAGTAAGAGGACGGGAAGTGCGTCGTCCCTCGGGGCCCCTGCCAGCCGGCGCTCCAGCCGCTAAGTCGGATGGCTTCTTCTTCAGAGTTTAGAGAGTCTGAGCGAGGGCTGCGAAAGCGCCCTCCGCCTGCTGGCGGAAGCCCTGCGCTCCATGGACGGCGAGCCGCCGGTGGGCAGCGTCCAGGTGAGCGAGCGCCGGCCCTCCCGGCAGTCGGCGCCTGGTGACCGCGTCTTCCCTAGGAAGTGGCGGCCGGCGTGGACAAGCACCGACGCCTCATGGCCGGCGTCCTCGCCGACTGCCGCTTGACCGAGCTTCGGCGAGGGGGCGGCGCCCGGCTGGCGGGATTGGCCAACAGCGCGTGCGGCTTGGCGCGGTCTTCGCCCGATTGCAGGTGATTGGCGGAGGAGGAGCCGGGAGGCATCCGAAGAAACACCTCGTCCGTTCAAATCCAACTGTTGACAAGAGCCACGCCCACACCATTTTTGCCCTCACAGGGCCGCCCTGGCCGCCGCCTCCGAGCTTTACGACAGCGTGGACCAGGCCCTCCACGACCTGGTGCGAGTTTCCAACCGGCGGGCCGGCGAGCTGGACGCCCTGAGCCGACTGGCCGGCCTGGTGGGCCACTTGGAAAAGGTGAGCCGCCCCACGCGGCCCACGTGGCCGCCTAGAGACAAACGTGCGACAAGCGTGCCGTCCCCAGTGCAAGCAGGAGATGGAGCAGGTGCAGTCGGAGCTGGACTCGTACAAGGATCCGCCTCTGTCGTTGAGCAGACTGTCGCTCCAGCAGCAGAAATTCAAAGCCTTGCGAGAAACGGCAAATGTGAGGAGCTGGCCCCACGGGCCCCCGTCCCCAGTCTTTCCGTCTTTTTTTTCTGGCTTCCCGTGGCGTGGGCTCCATCTAGTGCCGGCGCAAAGAAACGCACGGACCGCTTTCCTTCCAGGAGCTGCACGGCCGAACTGTACGCGTGCTGGCCGACCTGGAGACCTGGAGCGAGTCGGACTGGGCGGGCCTGAACGACATCCAGGTCCGACTGCCCCCGGTCAGGGAACGTCTGCGGGACTTGTCGCACTGTCTGTCCGACCGCTGGACCGCCCTGGACAACACCCAGCGCTTGCTGTCCACTCTGACCGAGGTGAGGGTCCCGGCCGGCCCACCCTCGGCGCCTCACCCTCGGCGCCTCACCCGAGCCCGGCCCCCATCTCCCCCGCAGGCTTCCCAGTGGTGCGACGAAGTGTCCTCCTCCGACTCCCCGCCCGGCTCCTCCCCCGTCTGCGCCCTGGCCTCTCTGCCGCCCATCCCGCCGTCTCGTTTTCAGGACGCCCGCTCGTTGGCCGTGGACTTGGGAGGGGGGGCGCTGCTGGACCTGTGGAGCCGCACCTTGGAGCGTTACCAGCGGACCGTGGCCCGGGTCAAGCCGCGCTTTCTCCAGAACCAAGGCCAGGCCAAGGCCAAGAGCCCCGGCGCCGGCAGCGGCCGGGAGGCCGAAGGAGAGGGCGAGTGGGGCTCCGGCGCCCCGGGGAGCGAGGGCGGCCTGCAGTCCTGGGGTTCGCTGGCCTCGCTGTTCAGACCGCAGACCTGCTCCACGCTCAAGATCGCAGACGACAGGGGGCTCAAGAAAGAGTGTGCGGGGGGCGGAGGGAACTTTCTCCACAACCTCTTGAAGAAGAGTGTGAGGATTGTCCGTCGGCTCTCGGCTTTTTCCGCCGCCGCCGCCGGCGCCCGCAAATCCCTGACCCGCAGTGTCTTCTGTCAGCCCGCAGAGGGAGCCCCACCCGACAAGCCGCCCAGGAAGAGACACCCCAGTTTTGACCTGCAGGCCCTGCTGGCCCCCCGTCGAGGTGCCGCCACTCCCAAAACCGGCGAGTGCCGCACCTCCCCCAAGTCGTGGCTGGGCCGCAGGGCCCCGACCGACCCCGTCGTGGCCACCGGCCTTGCCGCGGCCGTTCGAGGAGGAGGAGCGGGAGCAGGAGGAGGGGTGTTGATCAGGGGGGTGGAGGTGAGCAGCAAGGAGGTGGCGGACCACACCGGCTCCCCGCGCCAACACGTGCTACTGGGCAGGACCGAGAGGGAAACGGGGACGGAGCGGGCCTCGTCCACGGCTCAGAGGTCGGCGCCCCCTTCCACGCTCTGTCCTCTTCGGGCCGCTCAATTCCCGCTCTGATCTTCCTCCCTCGTTTTGGGTGTCTTCCCGGCAGCAAAGTCCACTTGCTGTGGTGCAAGATGCTGAGCGGCGAGCGACAATACGTGGCCGTTCTCCAGGGGGTACGGGAGACTTACCTCCCGCTGCTGGAGCTCCCGGACACGCCAGCCCCCCTGTGGGGGAAGTCGGAGAGTCTGTTCCCCCGCTGGGCCGCCTTGAGCGCCTTCCACTCGCGGGAGCTCCTGCCCGCCATGGAGGAGGCGCTGGTGCAGAGCCTGCTACAGCAGGACTGCTTCAGTAAATACGTGAGTGGGAGGCAGGCGGGCACCTTTTCTTCTCCTTCTTCTTCTTCTTCCCAAACACGCCGCCTTGTCTGTCTGATTTGTAACACAGCGTGACCACTTCCTGGACTACGCCGACTACATCCGCAGGAAACCGGAACTGGACGCGCCTCTGGTCCAGCGAGCCGCTGACTTCTTTAAAGTGAGTTGCCGGCGACGAACACCCAGCGGCCACAGGGAAACTTTGAATGGGAAAGAGCGGCCGCCAGGAGGCGACATTGGCCCAAAATAGCATTTGTAGAGGATGGCAGGGAAGGGGAAAGGAAGGGAATGGGAATGGGAATGGGAGGGGCAAACCTCTGTTCTCCAAAGCCACATTTGAGTTTGGACACAGAGGGCAGGCAGCTTCTCACCGGTTGCTCCAATTATGGAACGTCAACTTTTAAGATGCTTGTAAAGTGCCATTAATGTGCCTGACCTATCCCCTGGTCTACCTTCTCTGGCTCCAATTCTTGCCCCCCCCAGTCCAAACTCCCCGCCATGGCCGCCTCCCCCTTGTCGCCTCTGTGTTTCCCCCAGTGCTTGCAGGCGCCCCCCGAGCGACTGGAACAGTACTGCCAGGCCCTGGAGGAACTGGGCGGCATCAATCCCTCCTCCGACTCCGCCCTCTCTGTGCTCAGGCACGCCCGGCGACACGGCGAGGACCTCAGGGCCGGCGACCTCATCGCGGGCTGTCCGGTAAAAAGGCCCGTCGCGTCCCCTGCCAAATCTTACTGACTTTGTCGACTAACGTGTGCACCTCACAACAAAGCAAAAAAGTTGAATACGCACAATACAAACAAAGAGTTTTTAGCCAGCTGAAGGTCGCTCGCCTCCGTCAGATCCCCGAGACGGAACGTGGCGAGCTGGTGCGGCAGGGCGACCTGACGGTGTGCGGCGGCGGCACCCGTCGTAAGCGCGTGGGCCCCCGGAGGGTCTTCCTCTACCAGCACCTCATGATCTTTACCAAAAGCAAGAGCGGGGGAGTGGGCGCCGGGCCGGGGCGCCTGGCCTATATCTACAAAAACAGCATGAAGGTAACACAAAGGACGAGTTTGTGGCGCCTTATAAGGGCCGCCATCGATAACGCCCAGGATGCGGTCCCCTCCCCGCCCAGACGGCCGACATGGGCCTGACGCAGAGCGTGGGCCAAGACGGCCTGAAGTTCGAGGTGTGGGTGCGGCAGACCCCCCGGCTCAGGGACTGCGTGACGCTGCAGGCGCCGGACGGAGAGCAACGGCAGGCCTGGACTCGGGACGTGGCCCGCCTGCTGTGGACGCACGCCATCAACAGCACGGGTGAGTGTGGTGAAGAGGCCTCCCTCCCCGCTGGCTTGGGCTGAGAAAAAAGGGTGCGTCTCTCCGCACGCAGAGCTGTGCCTGAAGGAGTCGCTGTGCGTGGGCGTGTCGGGCAGGCTGCTGCTAGACGCCAGCGCCAGTCAAAGCAACACCTTGGAGCGAGGTGAGACGGTCACGCCGGCGTCTGTGGCGCTCTACTCCGTCCGGCACCACATTCTCTCGTCCCTCTTCAGTCAACAGCAGCTGCTCGGACTCGTCGTCGGCCGGCAGCCACCGGGAGGAGGCGGGGGGTTCCCCGGCGCCGGGCGGGAGGAGCTCGGCCGCGGGGCCACAGGTGGGCCGCCGAGGCCGAGGCGCTGGGCCACGCTCGCAGAGGTCCATCCTAGCTCACGTGGGCCTTTCCTCCCCAGGCTTCGTCACCCTCCACTGCCGTGTGACCGTGGTGGCGCCGCAAGCCAGGGAGGGACTCTTACTTCTCGGCCACACGGACCGGTACGTGGACCCCCCAAAGGTGGCCAAAGCGGAAGACGGCTTGCGGAATGAGCGCCAGCCAGCGCCAGACTTTATTGGGTGGGCCCCATCCGGAGGCCACAACTGACGTTCCGGTGTTTTTTGTCCCATGGGGCGGGGTGCCACCGACTTGTAGCGTCTTCTTGGACATTAAAAGTGGATGCCCGTCAAGTTGTTTGCGTGTCAAATAGCAAAGCTCACCAGATGATCTCCAGTTGCCTTTTGGGCTTGAGGAATCCATTTTACTCTTGCATCTTCTGGGGTCCGGGATTGGACGACAGCCTCCCCGTAAGAGTCCTTCCTCGCTGTATGGAGACCCCCCCTCCACCCTAACAACCCCCGCCTGCCCCTCTTGCCATTTCATAGATGCAGCCGAGCACAATATCAAATACTTGCAGGGATCAAATTCTCTGAAAGCAGAAGGGCTGGATGTCCGTGTGTGTGTGCGTGGAGCGGGAGATAAAGGCCCGGCCGTGGGAGGGAGGGCAACAGGAAGGGGTCCGTGTCGGGGGCGAGGTGGGAATGATGGGAAATGAGCGGCAGACAGGGCAACTCAGTGTGGAGGGTTCGCTAGAAGAAAAGACGGCCACACAAAAAAAAAAGTGCAATTGGAACTTTTTTTTTTTCCCCCTTCTGTGGAATGGCGAAGGCCGAGAGAGAGAGAGAGAGAGACAGAATGGCAGGAGAGGAGAGGAGGGAGGGCGAGGACGGGTGCTCTATGTGTGTGTGGAGGTGGGGGGCGGGTGTTGATGGTGGCAAACAAAGAAAACGTGAAGAGAATGAGTCGGGGGAAGACATCAAAGGGATATTTCAGCTCTGGTTACCGGGACAACAGACATTTGCATGCCATTAGCTTTTTACATCATATTAGCAGGGTAGGTAGGGGGAGGGTGCCGGATGCCCAATGAAGAAAAAAAAAAAAAAAAAAGAGAAGAGAAGCACAGCCCCAGCCCAGCCCAATCCAGCGCCCAACGCACTATGACGGACACGCATCCATTTGATGGACGGCTTTCCGACGACGACGCAACGTCCCTATCGGGGAATTAGCGTGGCCGCCGCCGTCATTGATGGAGTCACGTGATGCCCCCCCCCCCCCCCCCCCACACACACACACCTCCTTCCTTCTTTCCCGCAAGCGTGCCGCTCCGGTGCCCTCCGTATTGTGGCGGCATTGTGCCAGTAGGCGTCGCCGTGACAGCCGTTGTCACGGTAGCATTGTTGGGTGGGTGGGGGGGGGGGGGGGGGGGTGATGGAGTGTGTGCGCTTGGAGTGTATTACAGTATCAATACCCTGACACTGCGACAAAAAGGACAGGCGCCGTAGCCACATATCATTCCTCCCCCTCTTCCTCACCCCTTAAATCAATCTCTCCTCCCCTCCATTGATTTCTCTCTCTCACACACACACACACACACACACACACACACAAACGTTGGGCCCCCCACACCAGATCTAGCTAAAGCTTCTTCCATCTTTCATTTCAATCCCGGCCCCCCACCCTCGCCTCCACTGTCTGCCATCTCGCCTGCCCCTCTTTCTCTCCATCACCCGCCCTCGCCCCCTCGCCCCCTCGCCCCTCGCCCCCCACCCACCCACCCACCCATCCACCCACCTCCTCCCTCATGGCTGTTTTTCTTGTTTGTGTGTGTGTGCGTGTCTCACGCTCTCTCTGCATATTAATTGGTGCATTTCTGCTGCGGCGGAGCAAACAATCAAACATCACAAGCGGTGGTGGTGGCGGCGGCGGCGGCGTCAGTGGCGACGACGACGGCAACGGCTCATGCCATTATTGTACACGCACGCACGCACGCCGTACACACGATGTGGTAGACACGTGGCCACGCCGTGGCCACGCCATGGTCTGGGAAATCTGGGCAAATGTGCCACATCCCCGAACCGAGGCCTCTGCCGGTACGACGTCACTCCAGGCAAGTGCGCCACGCGGCGCTATGCTCTACTATGCTCGTCTTCACGTATGCCCGTGTGTGTGTGTCGATGTATGTCTATGTGTGTGTGTGTGTGGCAGGGAAGCAGTCGGGACCCTCCGTTGGACTCTCGGACAGCGGGCGCTTTTGGAGCCGTGAGTGGCAGGTGTGGACTTTGCAAGGCGGTAAGCCAACTCCCGACCCGACAGGACTAGATTGCGGAAGCCACCGCCGGCTAAATAGCGCTACTATGTATGGGGATGGGTTTCCGCTTCCGGGGACTCCGGAAGGAAGGCCTCGGATACCGGCCGCTGTCGCGGAAGGCCCCGGCCAGGCCGTAGTTTCCCAGGAGGCCCCTGTCCAGCTCCACCGCGAACTGCCGGGAGCACAGAAAGTTACAGGAGACCCAGCATTGGCTCAATGGGAGCCATTGGGAGGGGGCACCCACGAGTGCCGGCTTCCCCGAGTACCCGAGTACCGGCCTCTGCGACCTGACCTCAGACGGGTGGACCGAGATGGACGGCCGAACTTTCTTTTCTCCAAAAAAGGTGAACCCCATCTTGAAAAGTGCCCAGTTCTGGACCAACCAGGGGTGAAAGGAGGACATCCATATGGGGCCACGTCATTGGACATGTGCAAAGTCAACGTACGCTCTGGCAATTCGGAATGGAGCCGCTAGAAAAGTGGGACGGCATCCTTTCATTTTTTTTTTTTTTTGGAAAGCCGGCAACCGACGGAAAAAAAGAGGCGGAATGGAGCTGTCGTGGCGTAGCGTAGCGTAGCTTCCTTGAGCTCCATCTGCGTGACAAGTGATTGGCTTTTCCTCCTTCTTGTTCTTTCGCCTCCTTTTGGTGTCAGCTGCCATATTTGGGCGGCGGGATGACGCGCTTGTAAAATGGAGCCCGTGCCGAGATCATAATTAACATTTCCAACCTACACGGAGCCCCCCACCCTGAAGAATGGAGGGGGGATCGGAAGGGAGGGGGAGGCTAGCGAGGGAGAGATGAAGAGAGAGAGAGAAAGAGAGAGCCACGGTGGGCGGGTGGGCGTTAGGGGGAGAGACCACGTATTCCGCTTGTACACAAGCCCCATTTCCATTTCCCCCCAAGTCGTAATGTATTTAATTCAAGCTCAACGTAATCATGACGTGTCGCGTCATTAATCTGCCAGCCGCCTCACGCGTAAGTACCGACACCGCCGACACCGCCGACACCACCGACTGACCGGGGGTTAAACGTGCCTTCACGTAGGTGCGCACTTGGCGCGGCTCCGTTAGCATTTTCTTTTGCTTGATGGCATTTTCATCACGCGTGGCTTTTGACCTTTAGCAATGCGCACGTCATGGGCCCAGTCCCCCGGGACCCGGGACACGGTCGCGCGCGCGCGTGTCGCCTCGGCTAACTTTCGGCAAGTTGCGCCAGCACGCGCCCGACGGACCAGAACCCGTCGATGGCGCCGTGTGTCTGAAGTGGCACGCGCGGCCAAAGTTGCGCGTGCACACATTTGCGTCAATCAGCCTTTTGTTGCGATGGCGGGCGGACCAAACGGAGCGATCGAGCGAGCGAGCGAGCGAGCGAGCGGGGAGCGCGCACTTACACGCACGCCATCATCCGATTGTTCCGGACGGAAAAAGAAGCGCGTGCGCGGAAGCTCCATTTATTTGCCGCTTGATTGGCAGATGAGAGCCGTGACGGATCTCTCTTGCCGCTCTCTCTCTCTCTCTGGCTCTGGAACATTTGGGGAACAAAATGGAGCCCGGCCCGGCCCAACCCGACCCAGCCCCGGCCGAACAGGCAGGCGCTCACATGACTGGCGCTGATTTTGTCCAAATGTTTTCAGGTCAGGTGGCTCCAAATAGGAACGCTCACGTGACCTCCGACCACCTTTTGCCGTCTCTTTTCTGTTTTTGGGTTAGGGTGGGAGGGGTTAGGGTGCAGGGGGCGTGTTTTGGAGGTGTGTTGAGGCAAGCTTTGTTCTTGACAAAGCCGTGAATGAAGTCTCTCCCCGGCTCGAGACGGCTTCCCGCTTGCCTTTGTCCCAGCCAACCGGCCGGCCGGCCGGCAGGCCGGCAGGCGCTCTGCTCAGGTGGCTCTTTTGCCCGGCGCGTGCCTCCCACCGCTAACAACAAAGTCCCGGCTAGCATTCCCTCTGGGGAAAGTGGAAGGGCCTAACCTGTGCCGACCTTGAGTGAAAAGGCCGCGGGGTCAAGGCCAGTTTCTGCCACCCGTACCAGAGACGCCAGCGGCTTCCACTTTGTCCAAGCAAGCACGTGCGTCGGACCGGCCGGTCTGTGGGTTACTTTTGGCGCTTTGACGTGTGGCAAGAAGCTAGCCTGAACTTTAGGATAGCCTCCAAATGCTTATGTAACGAGTACACGCATTGGACAAAGCAACGCGTGACTCAGCGCCAACATCTGCGCAACGGATGAAGCGGCCTTTTTGAGCGTGTCGTCATCACGCCGCAAGCGGGGAAGGTGGAGGCCGCCAAAACCGCCCGTCCCACTGACATTTTGGGTTGAGGTGCCTGGCCTGCCCTGGCCTGCCCGCCACCTCTCCTCGGCCCTTTTGAGTGGAAGCCCTGGGCGATAGTAGCAAGCATTCCCCTTCTGGACTCCAGTTAGCGCTCTCAAGGCACCCAAAGTGGGGATCCCAAAGTGGAGGAATCTCCCCAATGAGGACCTTTAGCTTGACAGCCAGGTGATCCCACCAGGTTTACCTCCCGGCCACCCTCCCTGGCCACGGCGACCCGTTGACGGGACCCGTCGTCCGCCGTGGCGGAACAAAGCGCGGCCGGGGCCATATTCTTATGAAAATGCAGGAGAGGCATTTAGCTGCCACTTAGCGACGCGGCGGCGGCGCCCGCACACGCTCGGGTTTGGCCCGATATTCTTTTGTGGAGGCGCCGTGTGTTTTCCCTCTCTTCCTTTGCTCTTGGCCATGTTGGCAGTCTCCAATCTACCAGCTGATACCAGCATTCCCTGGCACGGCGCCAAGCCACGGCACTGCGGGACCGGGGGAGCCCGGCTAGCCGGCGAGGGAGGGGGGGCAGGGGGTTCGGAGAATGAAAGAAAATGAGTGAATAATAGACAGACGGAGGGAAGGAGGGAGGGAGGGAGGGATTGAGGGAGGAGGAGGTGAGGAAGCGGGCGAGAAACCAGAAGTAGAGAAAAGAAGGAGGGGGGGTTTTGGAAGCCCATCTTTCAGATAGACAACAGCCAGCCAACAATCACCCAGGATGAACCGCTTGTGCATCGATATCCCTGTGACTCACAGCTCGGCTAAAATGTCAGCGGCTGGCGGCGGAACAATCTTGTGGCGTGCTCGCGCGCACACGCACATACATGTTGTCAGGGGGGGGGGGGGGGGGTGTTGACGCCACTCATGTACTCTAACAGCGCTTGGTCAATATCATGCGTTGGTGTACGATAGTGCGTCGCCGGAAAGGTGCACTGAACATGTCACCCGTCCACCTGTTGCCACGGACGCGCACTGTGGAAAAACCAAAGCGCCGGCTTGCTAAAGTGGCCTTGGCTCACTTCCTTCCCTTCCATTCGTTGACCTCTTCTTCCAATGTGTGCCATCCAGGGGATTGAGGGAGGAGTCGCACCCCTGCCCAGCCAAATCCTGGACAATGGCCTAACGCCGCAAACGCCCCCGGTAAGTCCTTCCTTCAACCTATTCAAGTTTGCGCTCACCTCTAAGGTCTTTTCTCTCTCTCTCTCTCTCTTTTTCCCGGCAGTCAAAGAAGAGGATGGATTCCCCGACAGAGTCGGCGTTGCCCCGTAGCCCCGAGCCGCCAGTGTGTCCCAAAAGCCCCCAATCCTCCCAGCGGCGTCCACAGGCGGAGCCTTGCCCCGCCCTCACGGCGTGGCCCTCCGCCGAGGAGGGCCGGGAAGAGGAGCGGCGGAACGGGCGGGCCCCGGCGTCCCCTTCCCCGGGCCGGGCCCTTCCGTCCCCCACCCCGGCCGTGGCCCTCTTCCCGGCCGGTCCCGGCTCGGACCCCTCGGCGACGCCCCCGGCGCCCCCGCCGGGCATAGGGGCGCTGGAGTTGGCCCTGTCTTCGGGAGCCGGCGGAAGTTGCGGCGACGAGCTGGACCTGCAGCTCTTCCAGAGGGACGCTTCGGGCAGGGCGGCGGCGGGAGCGGGAGGGCCGGCGTCGGGACCCCCCTCCCTCCGCTTCTCCTGCCACGTCTGCGGGAAGAGGTTCCGATTCCAAAGCATCCTGTCCCTGCACGCCCGAGCGCACAGTCTGGACCGACAGCGAGCGCTCTCGTCCCGTTGCCGGACGTCGGTGGCCTCGGCGCCTCTCCGGCAGAACCTCGGGACGGAGCAGAGCCTGGGAATCCGACAGAACGGGAAGGAGCAGACGGAGAGAAAGCACTCGGCCGGCGGAAGCCCGGAGGAGGAAGGTGCGGAACCGCAGAAGAGGCGCACCGGATCCGGCCCGGCGCCCGGCCCGGAGCCCGGCCCGGAGCCCGGCCCGGAGCCGGCCCCCCGGACGGCCCCCCGGACGGTCCCCTGGACGGCCTCGGCCGCTCCCGCGCCGGCCGCCTTCCGTTGCCACGCCTGCAAGGGCAAATTCCGCACGGCTTCCGAGTTGGAGCGCCACGTGCGGATCCTCCACAATCCCTACAAATGCACGCTCTGCCCTTATTCGGCCAGCCAGGAAGGTTGGCTGGCCTCTCACCTGCGGGAGTGCCACCCCTCGCCGCAGGGTCCCGCCTCGCCTCCGGCCTCGGCCGACCGGACCTCCCCCGCCCCCAAGGCGCCGGCGGGATCGCCCTCGCTGCCGGCGTTCCGCTGCGACACGTGCGGACAGCGCTTCACCCAGTCCTGGTTCCTTAAGGGCCACATGCGTAAGCACAAGAACTCCTTGGACCACAAGTGCCAGGTGTGCGGGCGTGGCTTCAAAGAGCCCTGGTTCCTGAAGAACCACATGAAAGTGCACCTCAACAAGCTGGGCCTCAAAGCCGGCCTGGGGGGCCCCGAGGCCGAGTCCCGGGCCAAGGGCCCGGCGGGGGGGCACCTGTCCCTGAACGCCCTCTACTCCGGCCTCCTCCTGGCTCAGCGGGACTCCGGCGGAGCGGGGCAGAAGAGAGCGGAGACAGACCACCCCGGCCGGACGCGCACCTCCTCCGGCCCCCCGGCCATCCTGGGCTACCTCAGCCTCCCCGGCGACGCCGGCGGGGCCAGCTGCACGGAGAGACTCCAAGCCGTGGCCCAAGTGGCCGAGAGGGGAAACGCCGGGGGCTCGGCGGGCGCCGAGGGGGAGGAGGCCGCCGGGGGGAGGTCGGAGCGGAGGTGCCCCGTCGAAGGAGGGGAGCGGGCCCCTTGGTGGCAGCTGGTGGCGCGGAGCCTGGCGGCGGCTCAGCGGGCTCAGCAGGAGCAGCAGGAGCGCCACCGGCGGCACCGGCAGCTACAGAGGGAGCGAGACGGGGCTCGGCACGCCGCTCCGGCCGGGGCGCCGGCCACGGAGGACCACCCGGTCGGGGCCTACGCCGGCGAGCCGGTGGATCCCGCCGGAGCCACGGGTCCCGGCCGGGGCTCGTGGGAGTGCCCCGACTGTGGGAAGCTCTTTCACAGCCTCCAGCAGGTGCTGCTTCACGCTCGGGTACACGCTCACGAGTCCCAAAAAGAAGGTCCGGCGGGGGAGGCGGGTGGCGACTGGGGCCAAGCGGGAGGCCGACCGGAGGCCGGGCGGGAATCCAAAGCGCCCGGCTTTCCCCTGCTCCTGTCGGACTTCCACCAAGGTCAGTTTGCTCCTCCGCCTTGCCCTTTGCTCTTCTTTGCGCAGCGTCCCCCTCCTCACGTTTGTTGACGGCCCTTTACAGGAGAGAACGGGAGCACGGGGGCTCCGTCGGCGCCGTCGGCGCCGTCGGCCACGGCCGGCCTCCCCGGCCCCCGAGAGCGCGTCCGGGGGCGGGGCATCAAGGACTGTCCTTACTGCGGTAAAGCCTTCCGCTCCTCCCATCACCTGAAAGTGCACTTGAGAGTCCACACAGGTAAGATCCGGCCCTAAACACGGGAGTGGCCTGTCGGCCGCCAGTCTGATGCGAGTGTTCCCGTCAAGGCGAGAGACCCTACAAGTGCCCTCACTGCGACTACGCCGGCACCCAGTCGGGCTCCCTCAAGTACCACCTTCAGCGGCACCACAGGGAACAACGTAACATGGCGGGCTCCCCCGCGTCCTCCGCGGGCGGACTGGCCCCCGCCTCGGACGGCCCCGCCCCCGTCAAGCAGCGCCGGCCGCAGAGCCATCCCAGAGCCGGCGGTCAAGACGATTGCGGCCCGGGCCGGCGACCCTGGCTCCTGGGGCTTCCGCAGCGGCAGGACGCCTCGGCCTCAATGGCTTCTTTCAACCACGAGCCGGAGACGCATTACCGCTACGTGTCGGGGGCCGTGGGGGCCCCGTACCCCGCCGGGGCGGAAGGAGTGTGGACTAGGGAGTCTCCTCCACCAAAAGTCCTCAAAGTTTCCCGCCGCAAGCCCCTGACCACCAACCGCATGGTGGTGTGCGGGGACGAGTCGTCAGCCGCCCCCGGTCCCACGGGCGCCTTCGAGCCGCTCGACCTGTCCCGCCGTCCGGCCACATTCCCGGGAGAGGCGGGAGGAGAGGGGGCGGACGCGAGCAAGTGTTGGGACTGTCCGTTTGGGACGTCCTCGCCGGAGCCCATGACCGTGCACCTCCGGGTCAACCACGCCGCTAAAACTCGCCGCAAAAGGAGCTCTTTGGGGGCCGGGGAGAAGCACCGGCAGCTCTCCCAAGGCCCCGCCTCCTTCCGCCGCCAGCATTTCCTGGGGATTTGGGGCCACGCCGACGACTCTCGGGCCGGGGTCCGGGAGGGCTCCCTGAACCACACCTGGACCCCCAATGGAGTCCTTTGCTCCGCCGACACGTCCTCTGAGCACGCTTCCAGCGATGGCCCGGCCCTCCAAAGCCAATCGGGCGATGAAGGACAAGAGGAAGAGGAGGAGGAGGAGGAGGACGAGGAGGAGGAGGGGGAGCAGGAGGGGGAAGACGAAGAGGAGGAGGAGGAGGAGCAGGAGGAAGAGGGGGAAAGCGGCAGCGACCCAGAGGGCCCGCACCAGACCGCCGTCCCCTTGGAATAAATCAAGGATGGCCAGTTGCACATTGAAGACTTTTCAAGCTCCTTTTTGTTTGTCCAAAACTCATTTGTGTTCTGACTTCAACAAGCATTCCAGCAAAAGTGCTCCGCGTGGACTACGGCCGGTGGTTTTCTGTGATTGTGGTGCTAGTTTTGTCTTTTGGGGCCGGAGCTGTAACCACTGGGGGCGCTGTGGACAAAATAGGAATGCGCCAAGTTAGCCACCAGGCTAGAAACGACGAGCTAAAACATCCCAGTAGAAAGTGTAGCGTTTACCAGAAGAATGGGGTGGGGGGTGGGGGGATTTTGGGTTGTTACGGGAAAAAAAATCCTTTTTCATGGTGTTTGTTTGGTGGGAAAATGATTTTGATGTTTGTTGAGCTGAATGCCCTTACGTAGGCAGGCAGGCAGCACTGTGGAAGCCCTTCTTTTTGGGGCCGACCAAATCTTCTTTTACTCGTCGACCGGGGATCGGCTCCCGGTCTGCGCTGACCGAGAGCGCTTCGATGGGAATGTACGGCCGTTGGGGGGGGAGGGGCCCATCTTGGACTGGACGCCGCCGATGGGCGTCGATTCCACCGTGCCTTCTGATTCAAGCACTTGTTGGTCCTTTGTTTTTGTGTTCAACCTCCTGTCTGCCCTTTCTGCCAAAGCAGAGCCCCGAGATGGGGGACCCGGGTTAATCGTGCCCCTTGGGCTAGATGACTGGACACCAGCTCAAAAACGGGACTTGAGTGGCGGTCCAGTGTTAGTTCCGCACTGCGCTAGACCTAAAAAAGGGTTGAAAACCCCCCAAAAACAGATTGAATCTGACCAAAATGCGTCCGACGAGACGTTAAAGATAGACGGAGCCCAATCACCTCCCGTTCCCCGTGGCCCTTGTCGCCCCTCCGTCCATTTTGTTGTTGTTTTTGCTGTCAAGGCCTCGACGGGACTTGCGTGTATGTGTTTGAAGCCTGTTCCAAACATGCTCTTTCTTGTGCTTGAAAAGACAATTCTTGTTGAATGTTGTACAGCTAGCTATCCTAGAGGTGTCCCTCTTTTCTTTTTCTTAGTCTTTTTTTTCAAACAAAGAGAGAAAGTGAGAGCGCAAAGCCCAGCCAGCCACCGCCCTCCTGGACTCAAAAGTCGGGCGTAGAAAGGAGTGGCTTTGGATGCGCCCGTCACCCCATTGGCCTGGGAAAAACGCCCAAAGCAATCATGGCGCGGCGTCGGAATTGCTCTCTCACGTGGTCCGCCGCCATTGCAGTGGGGACCGAGCGAGTCATCTAACATACTTTAGTGGGGACTAATATGATCAACAACAACAACAGCTGCAAAAAAAATACAATAAACAATTAGATGACGTGATGGATTGTGTGGTTGTTTTTTTATCCCAAGACAGGAAATGTTCCCCATTCTAGGGAAACATTTCAATGTCCAAATGTCAATGAGTGGCAACTAGTGAGATTGCCAATTGGCTTTGAAAAAAGTCAAAAGTTCGCTCGCCTTGACGTGATTCATTATTTTTGGATCAACAGTGCCCTCCTGTGGAACTATTCTGTACACGAGCTCCCGTCTGGTTCCCCCGGTGGCGCATGCGCACAGGAGCTCGCTGAGTCGACGTTGTTTTGAAACTGCATGCACAGTGAAAGAAACGTCCCACAGGAAATATTCCGTCCGCCTCTCGGCTTCCAATTGATTGGATAACAAAGGAAGAAGAATCGTGGGATTTAGACTTGGATCTGGTTGGAAGCGATCGACCCTCATCATTCTTTGCTGCGGGTACGACTGCATTTGACGCGAGCTTCAGAGGCTTAGCATCTGGTCGTCGCTACGTAGTCAACTTCTTTTGGCAGAAAGCTCCATTCTGGCGGCTGGCTTTCAGCCGAGTTGATGGCGGAGCGGGCGGAGAGAGCGGAGAGGGCGGAGAGGGCGGAGCGGGAGGAGCGGCGCTTCGCCGAAGTGTCCCGGGAATCGGTCAAGCTGATGGCCGAGAGCGCCGGGGCCGAACTGGCCGACGACGTGGCCGCTCTCCTGGCAGAAGACGTCTGCTACCGGCTCAGGGAGGCCGCCCAGGTGAGGAGGAAGGCCCCCGCCCGGGGAGTGGAGAGAAAGATGGTGATCTTCATGTTTTGCCACAATTCAACAACAGAGTAGCTCTCACTTCATGCGACACGCCAAAAGGAGGAAGCTGACCGTGGAAGACTTCAACCGAGCTCTGCGCTGGAGCAACGTGGAGGTAGAAAAGATGGGAGGAATGGCGTGTGTCTGAAACGCCATCCCACCCAGCCGTAAAGCCTCCGCCGCCCAACTTGTCCAGGCCGTCTGCGGCTACGGGGCCCAAGACGCGCTGCCCTACCGGGCGGCCAAAGAAGGCGAGCTTTTCTTCAACGAGGACCGCGACGTCAACCTGGTGGAGTTGGCCCTGGCCACCAACATCCCCAAAGGCTGCGCCGAGACCATGGTCCGAGGTGGGCCCCAGAGACGCCACGGGAAAAGCTCAGAGGC
The DNA here is from genome assembly GCF_051989575.1 of Stigmatopora nigra. NCBI lineage: Eukaryota > Metazoa > Chordata > Actinopteri > Syngnathiformes > Syngnathidae > Stigmatopora > Stigmatopora nigra. Next base: position 9,923,321 of record NC_135527.1, on the reverse strand, counting down.
TCCGTGGGGCCTCACAGTCACCTGCTCTGCCTCTCTCCTTTCAGTCTACGTGTCGTACCTGGACGGCAGAGGGAACGTGGAGCCCCAAGGAACGGGTAAGAGCGCGTCCAAAGCGGGCCGTGACCCGTCTCGTCTTCGGGCCGTGACCCGTCTCGTCCGCTTGCCGTCCGCAAGTCCCCTCGGCGGTCCAGAGCCTTTCGGAAGACCTCTTGAAGTATTACCAGCAAATGACCAGGGCCATCCTGGGAGAGGACGCCCAGCTCATGAGGGTGCGTCCGGCGCCGCCTCCGCCGGCCCAATGCCGGTCGGGATGTGGGTGTGGCTCCATCCGTCTGAGCTCTGGGTTTCTGGCAGGTGGCTCTGCTGGACCTGCAGTCCAACTCCAAGATAGCGGCCTTACTCCCCTACTTTGTTTACGTCATCAGCGGGGTAGGTGGCGCCTCCGGCCGGCAGACTTCTCTGGCGGGTGAAGTGGGTCACGTGGGTCACCACGGGTCTATGACGCCACCACCGCCGGCATCTGTCCAGGTCAAGTCGGTGAGTCACGACCTGGAGCAGCTCAACAGGCTCCTGCACATGGTGAAGAGTTTGGTCCAGAACCCCTACCTGTACCTGGGCTCGTACGTGCGCAGCTTGGTCTCCAGCGTCATGTACTGCGTCCTGGAGCCCCTGGCGGCCTCCATCAACCCGCTCAATGACCACTGGAGTCTGAGGGACTACGCCGCCCTGCTGCTCAGCCACATCTTCTGGTAAACCTGGGCCACTCCGAAGGGGGGGGGGGGGCTACTCCGGTCCCGGCCGGCCGGGTCTCAACTGCCGTCCCCGCTCGCAGGACTCACGGCGATCTGGTGAGCGGGCTCTATCACCAGATCCTCCTGTCCCTTCAGAAGGTTCTGTCGGATCCCGTCAGACCGCTGTGCTCCCACTACGGCGCCGTGGTGGGCCTCCACGCCCTGGGATGGAAGGTACCCGACGGCCGGGAGAGAGTTTTCGATAGAGCGCCTCTACAGAGCGCCTCTACAGAGCGCTGCACTTTGCCTTCAGGCCGTGGAGAGAGTTCTGTTCCCGCACCTCCCCGCCTACTGGGCCAACCTGCAGGCCGTGCTGGACGACTATTCCGTGTCCAACGCCCAGGTCAAGGCGGACGGACACAAGGTCTACGGCGCCATCTTGGTCAGTCCCCGAATATCATCCGGCCAAAAGCGCCCCGGCTGGAGGCCTCTTTCCGTGTCGCGGTGCGTGCAGGTGGCGGTGGAGCGCTTACTGAAGATGAAGGTCCTGGCGGCGGACGGTGACCCCGCCGCCATCGCCACCGCCTCCAGGTACGGGGCCAGCTCCCCCGGTCTCAGCCCGCCGCCGGAACCGCTGTCGGAGGCGGCCCTGGGCATCGCCAGCCACCTTCAGACGGGCGGCGCCGGATGCCCGTGGGAGGACTGGACCCCCGTCCCGCTCCCCGCCATGTATTGCGAGCTCTACTCCTTCTTCGGAGACAGCCTGGCGGTGCGCTTCAGCACGGGGCACGGGGCCGGCGGGCGTCCGCCGCGTGGCGGCCACGCCCGGAGAGAGCCCCCCGGGGGCGGGGGACCCGCCTCCCATCACGAGGCGGCCCGCAAGATGCCCCAGCTGACGGCCAACCTGAACATCAGTCCCAGACGGGACGGCAGTCCCCGGACCGAGCCGCCCCCGCCGGGCCTGGCTGCCAGCGCGAGGTAGGCAGGCCCGTCGTTTCTCCCGCCTGGCGTACCGGAGAAGACGAGACTGATCGGCGAGCTCCCCGGTAGGGGGGCGCCTCGCTCCTCGTCTTCCTCCGTCCAGCGTCCTCGGCCTTGGGCGTCGCGGTCGGGCCAGCGGCAGGCGGCTCCGCCCCGAGAGGTTTTCCCCAAGGCCCGCTTCAGCGCTCCTCAGGCGGGACCTCCGGTCTTCTCCTTCCTCATCGGCGGCAGGCAGATGGGTCGCAGTTGCCGGGGTCGGCGGCCTTTTCAGACGGCCTTCGCCCCGACGCCGGCCCTCCCGGCGGTCCCGCCGCGAGCGTACGCCCACAAGCTGCCCGTCATCGGCCGGGTGGGCAAAGCGGTTGGGCGTTGGGCTCGCTCCCACTATTCGCTTCACCTTCCGCTGTAGGGGGGGGGGGGGGGGGGGGTTAGGGCAGACTTTTCAAATTGTTCCACAAAACATCATTTGTCTTCTTTTTGAAGACAATCTTTAATGGCATTGCCGCCACATATTGCTTTCTTTTTCCAAATGGCATACTGTTCAACAGTGTTATAGTTTACACATTGTAATAAAAAAAACACATTGAAACGATGTTTGAGTGTTATTTTAACGCGCACACCTCTTCCCCAAAGGCCACAAGTATACTATATTAATATGTACGTACCAGCAGACAGCATACGTATACCTGGACTCCTCTCACAAATTGTCCCATGTGTGCCTGAATGGAAATGCGGTGTTTTACTGTCATCCGGTGGCAGTTTTAGGCATCAAACTCGGCAATTTATTTTCCAACAAACTCCCCGTTACCAGTGATTTATGATCATCTCGACTTGGAGTTTAATTTCTATATCAAACATGTACTTAACATTATCTAACTTCAAAATTTATTTACCTTTATTTTCATTTTAACCATCAGTCAATGTTTTCACTTAAACCCCTCATCTGATGGTTAAACTTGCACTTTACTTTAGCAAAACATGATTTATTTTCTTGATTCAATACATTTAAATGGCAGCATGCAACAAATGAGCAATAGACCTAGCATTAGTTTCGTTTACATTTATTTTTCACAAATGCAGAAAGAAAAAAAAAAATCCATTGGCCGAAGTCGAGGATCAAGTAGAAGACGGAGCCATTCACATCCAATCTTCTCCAGTATGAGTACTTGAAAACTGTTAACAATAATATATCAAGTATTAGAACAGACATTATAGATTAGTCACTATGATACATTTCCAAAATGATATAAAACATGGTTAGACATCCACATAATATTAAATGAAACACAAAATATGACATCAAGGAAAGTGGTGGTGATAGAAAAGCCCAGTGAAAGTTGTGCCCTTGATATCCAGAAGGAAATATAATAAAAAAAACATACAACCTGTCTTGGTCCACAAGCTGAAACAAAGTATGACAACAATCTGGCATTTTTGACTATATTCTATTAACTTGGCCATTTTTGGACCAAAATACACGACTGGGTGAGCTGGCCAGCCCTCAGCCCAGTTAATCCGATTTGAACAGTTAAATTTGTTCATTTTTTGAAATAGGTTTAAATGATTCACTTTAACCATCAGTTAATCAGCAATAAAAATAAAATAAAAAACATTCTACTTAGCTTGTTAAAGTTGAATCCGGGTCGATGATAACTTGTTTGCCAGTCGTGGTCCTGAGGGCAGCAGACCGCTTTTACCTAGGGAAACGAATAAAAACAAAAAGGTGCGAATGGATCATCTCAATTTCAAAACATTTCTTTTGACACCAATAATGCAAATTACTTCCTACTTTAAAGTCAATTTTGCCTACTATAAGCAACTGGTTGAGCTGGCTAGCCCTCACCCAGTTGCAGCGTGTTTTTGAAGTCATTTCCAATTTGGGAAATGACATTTCTTTTTTGACAGCAGATAATAAATTTAAATTATTCAATTAATATGGATTTAATCTATGTTCACCAAGTGTTTCAGCATAATGGCAGTATTCTACTTAACTTATTCCAAGAAAATCCAAATAAGCGTCCTCAGTGTCATCTGCAGCAATCAGGTCAGTCTCACATCTAAAAACATAAAAAATGAGGAGCTTTAGTTCCATGTTTGAACAAGTTCATTGGTCGCAAATGATTCCATTTTACTTTCTCCAAAAGGTTTCCACGTCGACGTCCTCAGTGTCAATGGCACTAATCCGGGCTGGCTGGTCCAGATCTGGAAATAAATGCTCTAAAAAGCAGTTATCAAAATAACATCTTGCTCTAAATTATTAAGAGCAACTTGACTTGAATAAATACAAATTCAATAAACATAGCTATACATCATTACTTTCTATCAAACAAACCTTTGGCAGCACCCAATATACAAGCAGTAGATCTGGCCAGAGATCGAAAATCATCTTTACTTGGAGATCAAGTGCCGTCAAAATCATTAAGTCAATTGATTTTTAAGATTAAGCCATTGACACTTACCAGTTGGGGGTGGAAAAACATGGTAAACTAAAGTGAAACATGGTTAAACATCCACATAATATTTTATGATTTAAAACATCATCACCACCACCACCATTGACAGCACTCAAAATCCAAGCTATAGATCTAGCCAGGGATTTATGATCATCTGGACTTGGAGATCAATTTCTGTCAAATCATATCAAACATGCACATGTAACATTATAATAACGAATAATTAAAAGGAAAAAAACTTATCCATTGGCAGAAGTCAAGGAGCAGACAGAAGACTGGGCCAGACACGTCCAATCATCTCCACTTGGAGGATCTAAAAAATACCCCAAAAATAAAGAAATTAGTCTCAAAACAAATATCATCAAACAAAATTCCATTTCATTAATATCAGTTGACGATCAGGATCCGTCTAAAGAAAGGAACTAAAACATGGTTAGACATCCACATATTAAAAGAAAAACAAAATATGACTTTAAGAAAAGTGGTGGTGATAGAAAAGCCCAGTGAAAGTAGTGCCCTTGAAATTCAGAAGGAAATATAATCAGAACCATACAACCTGTCTTGGTCCACAAGCTGAAACAAAGTATGACAACAATCTCGCATTTTTGGGCTATTTTCTATTAACTTGGCCATTTTTAGACCAAAATACACGACTGGGCGAGCTGGCCAGCCCTCAACCCAGTTAAGCCGATTTGAACAGAAATATTTGTTCATTTTTAGAAATATGCCTTGTGGCTTTAGAGTTTTGGAAGACAATTTGGAGTTGTCTTCAATACAAATTCACGAAAGATAATTGTTTGCCATGTTTAAATGACACTTAAACAATCAGCAATAAGAAACAATTCTACTTAGCTTGTTAAAGTTGAATCTGGATGGATGCAAGTGAAAGAGAACGACTGTGCAATTGCTTCCTGCTTAAGTAGTGTTTCGGGAAGTGATGTCATTGCGCGGGGGGAAAAAAAGTTTAAAAAGTAATTTGAACGTGTCCTTCAAACTGAAAAGTGAACCAAGAGTCACTTACTCAATTTATGTGACCAACGAGTAGTCGAATGAGAGAAATCACAGAGTGTATATCTCCCGGTTTCAGTCACTCACATTCGGCAGACTGTCAAAGAATAGGCTAAATATGACTTCCAAAGTAGCATTAGACAAAGCGTTGGTGGTCGAAGGGTTAAGGACACTGGTTGCGAGAGCTTGAGACCCGGGTTCGATCCTCACTCTTGTCCGCTCTTTGCTACTGGCGTTTAATACGACATTTCAGCAGAGAGTGGTAATCGAACCTGGCGGCCCGTTTCACATAAATGACTGCCGCATTCGAAACTTCTTCTTTCAATAAAAAGTGCTTAGCAAACAACCGTTGGGATCACGGTGCTCTCGGGCGGACTGGACTGTGTAACAACGGCCCCGTTTCACATTAACGACTTCCGCAACAGTTCTCTAGAAATGTAGTTGCAAAAGACAAATTATTTACTCCGGCTGCACTTACATTGACTTCCGCGTTTGCGTCTTCTTCTTTGCAAAATATCTTTGGGACGACAGCGTTCTCCTGTGGACACAATGTTAAACGATGTCTTATTTTTCTTTAAAAAAACAACATAGTATAGTAAGGCTTTCGTCTCCAAAAAAAATGACATAGTATAGTAAGGCTTTTCTTTCCTTAAAAAATAGTATAAAAAGCCTTAGACATAACGGGACCCTGGTGGGCTTGTGGGCTTTTTTTCTCTGCACGGACCGGGATTTTAACGCTCAAAAACTTAACATAACACTGTCGGGGAAGCTGACGAAGGTTAAATGGATGCAATGGACAAAAATGTGTGTTGAACCAGTTGCTTTATTGTGCACGGTTATAAGAAAAAGGTATAAAAAGACACACATCGAGAATCACACCAACACATTTCCATGACATAAATACTAACTCCCACAAAGACGGGGCCATCGGGGCTGGCCGTCTCTCTCCCCCTCACACGTAGGCGTTTCGGCCGTGGGTGCTGGCGCCCACGCTTCGGCTGCGGGCCGCTCCCGAATGCGCAGTGGTCCTGCTCTGCTGGGGGAAGGGGCTGCGCAAAGAAACACAACAAGACGGCGTGGAGATGGAGTCTGTCCGGAGAGGCCAGAGGAAGGAAGGAAAGACGGCCCGGAGGTCACTCACTACTTCTCCCGGGAGCCCGTCTTGCAGGCGCAGGCCAGGCAGGCGCCCCCGGCGATGGCCAGCACGGCCGAGCACCAGCCCATGTACAGCCCCTCGCCGATCTCGTACCTGTCGCCGGCAGTTAGTTTAATTTCCTGGCGGCCCGCCGCCGCCGGCAGAGGCGGTCCCATCCTACCTGGTGCCCGGATAGAAGGGGTCAAAGAAGTCCTGGGTGATGTTGAAAGCGTACCAGGACACGGCCACCATGGTGCACACACCTACGGGAAAGATCAGATTGGACGCAGGACATTGGCGCCGGCCACCCGTGCCTAACCAATCAAGACGGACGCCGGCTGTTACCTTGGAGGATGAAAAGCACCCCGGCGCCGCCGGCGATCCGCCCCTTCAAGGCGTAGTTGTCGCCCGCCGCCTTGGAGCAGCGCACGCCCACCAGCGCCGCCACCAGGCCGAAGGCGCCCATCACCACCGACGCGATCATGAGGGCGCGGGACGCTTGGACGTAACCTGGGCGGAGGACGTCAGTGAGCCAGATTGGAGGCAGAGTGGAGCCAAGGAGGCGCTTTGGCGGAGGCGCTTTGGCGGAGGCGCTTTGGCGGAGGCGCTTTGGCTCTTTTGGCGGGCGGGCGGGGCACGGCGGCTCACCGTTCAAAGCCAGCAGGGACGGAAACTCGCGGCAGTTGTGCACGCCGGTGGAGTCGGTGGCGCAGGACATCCACAGGTTCTCGTAGATGGTGGACGTGGTGATGACGTTGCCGTCCACCGTGGACGTCTTCCAGTAGCGGTTGGGCAGCGCCACCCCCACCAACACCCAGCCCAGGAAGGCCAGAAACAAAGCCACCACTTCCACGATGGGATCCATCGGCCAATTGCCACAGCACCCACCCCGACCCGCCCTAAAATCCAAAAGCGGGCGACAAGAAGCACCGTGCGAAAGACAGACAGAGAGAGAGAGAGCGATGGACGCGTCGGCCCCAGTTTGAACGGCCGCCGCTAAGCCAGACTTATATCACCTGCCCCCCCCCCCCCCCTTCATCTCTCCGCCCACTTCTTCTTCTGTCCAAATGGAACAGGTGTTTATCACCTGGCCTCACGCAGAGTCCAATGGTCACGCGAGTAGCACCTAGTGCATGCACACTTTGTGCTTTTATTTTGTTTTCCTGGCTTCATTTTGGGGCGGCGCTTCATTCATTCAAATGCTACCTTTAAACCATAAGAAACTTTGGGACTTTTTGGTGTCTTTTTCCACCTTTTTCTTACAACCATGCAACTGGTTCAACACACATTGATGTCAGATGCAGCCAATTTTACGTTCAACAGCTTCGCACAATGTTTCTTAAATGACCAATAGTCCATTTTAAATGATTTTAAATAAAAGGGTAACAAAATGCTTTACAATGTGACCATTGCATTTTTTCCAATGGAAGTTTTCAAGGTAAAACCTTTTAATTTTTTTATGGCTTCTCTCTCATCTGGGAAATCAACAACTTGGAATTCCTCCATTTTTCCGCACGGTCACTGAGCGCAGATCAAATAAAAACATAAAGCACGGGAAAGGCCACTAAGCAAACGGGCCGGCCCGTAAATATTTACGACGGGGGCCAAACACGCGTGTCAAAGTGGGCGATTTGGGATGACGGCGACACACGTCCACGGCCGGCGTGAACGTAGGCGCGCGCGGCGTCCCTTCCGTCCATCCACTAGGTTTACGTCGACGTGGTCAAAAAGACTTGGTGGCCAAGGGCTGTGCTTTTGGGAGTTTCGAGGCGGGTGTCAGGCCAGTTAATGAGTAACAAGGCACCACGAGGCTGATAACGCGCAAGTACCTTCACGTCGGATGGCGTTGACAAATGACATTTCATCTTTGGGTCAACGTGATGAAGAGGCCAGCCAACTCGGCCAAGTCGCCCCTTTTTGTTTGTACGGGCGAGATGGCCGCGTACTCGGCCGATGCTAAACTGACGCCAGAACAGGTGACTCAACAGTCTTTGTTTTCTTTCCTTCTTTTTTTTTTTATTATTAATGACCTGGGAAAAACAAGCAGCCGCAACGTTCCCTTTGAGCTTGAATCGGGGGCGGAGGGCGAAGGGCCGCCGGGGAGGGGCCGGGGAGCCGGCCTACATTTGACTTATTGGTTATTTATGTACACGGGTGGCCACCGACGGCCGACGTTAAAGGGAAAAGAGGATCCGGAAGCAAAAAGTTCAAAGTCCACCTTAGAATTTGGGCCCTCGCTTGGCCACGGCCAGCCCGATAAGCCCGGCCAGGCCGGCCACGCCCAGGCCGATCCCCCCCACGATGGCCATGCCCACCAAGCCATCTAGAAAACAGGACAAGGACAGAGCGAAGGTGAATGTCAGGGTCGTCGTGCGTAAGTGCGTGCGAACGAGAGAGCGCGTGTGCGTAAGTGCGTGCGTGCGTGCGTGCGTGCGTCGGGGAAGAAGACGTTACCTTTTTTCAAGGCCTTGTCGATGAGCGCCTGCAACTCCAAGGCCTGCTTGTTGCCGGGTTCGTTCCGCAGCAGGAGACGGATGTACTTGAGGGCTTCTTGGTATTCCTGCCGCAGCCATAAATAAATACAGAAATATGAATAAATAGAGAACATTTCAAACCCCAGCCGACTTCTCACCTTGAGTCTGTAGTTGGCCACGGCCAGGTAGAAGAAGTAGTCCCGCATATCATCCTTAGAGGCTTTCTGGACCAGTTCTGGACCGGACCACAACAAGGAGGTAATAGTGAGAAGACTGCAAGGACTGTGAAGACTTTGAGGACTGCACTCACCCTCCAACAAGGCGATTCCTTTCCTGATTTCATCCGTGAATTTGCTCCTAATCAGACACCAGGCGTATAAGAACTTGGTCTCCTTGGAAACGGCTCCCTTGGCCAGCTCGTCATTGTACTTGTTCTCAAATTTCTGCAACAGTTCAATAGATTGACTTTCACGCTGCGTACTTTCGTTTTTAGGTCAGACGTCTACTAGTGAGCAGCAAAACCAAATGGATTGCATTTATACATTTGACCAGCCACGTCACTGGACGTCTAGCATTGTCAACGGCACCCCAAGACTTAAATGGGAGCTCTTGTCAATGGGAAAGTAAGTTGCGAGTGACTGCCGGAAAGCGATCTCGATGCCCGTTAGCATTAGTAAGTTAAGGGACGCGACAAATAAGCGAGTCAAACGATGCTGATCGTCTTCTATCGGGCAGTTCGTGGTCTTAGACACAAAGTGTCAAACGACGGGAAATGAGGGGGGGGAAGTGTTATTTCAAACTTACCAGCAGAAACTCCGGCTCCACCACGTCGCTCAGTACGGCCTCCATGTTTACGGAAGTGGGTGGCTTTACCACGTCCATCTTCAATTTACGGCAGCCGTGACGCAACTCTGGGGAATGTCGAAAAAATAATGCGATTTCATACCCACACATATATCACCACGTATAATATGGCTTTGTTTTTAAAAATGACCATGTATAATAAGGCTCTTTTTTAAAGACCTTTCTATATATTTGTAGTCAAGAACATTGCCACACGGTGGTCATAGTGGGATCTGTTTTATTCTTAATGCATACATTGTTCAGATCAGCAGTGGGTCCCGTCGACGCCGTTTAAAGGAAAATGTCATTCCATCCAAAAGCAAATAAATGAGGGCAAGTAAAAGAACTCCAAGCATTATTAGTAAGGAGGAAAAAGGCAGTATTAACTATGTACAGCAATCAGACCATCTGGTGTTTAGTTCTATTCATAAAAATGGCTTTATGGCGGAGGGAGGCGCTTCCCTCGCTCTTCCCATTTTCCCAAACATGCATCAGTGCAAATTATACCAAAGGCGGCCTCCAACGAGTGGTTGTCGTGGTCAGGAATTTGAAGGGGGAAGGCCACGTTAAGCGATAGCACCGGGGAGTAAAACGAAAGAAAAAAAAACAAGAAAAAAAGCAAAGCCATCGGAGGGTTCTTCAAAAGACGTAGCACCGTGGTCGGGTAGGCTTCCCTCCCTTCGTTTCACCAACTGTCCCATCGGAAAGGAGGAGCGGCGGAGCAGAGGAGGCTCGCCTGGGCCACAGTCTTCTGGCTCGCTAGCATCGCCGGCCGGGTTGTTCTTCTTCTTCTTCCTCTCTCTTCCTACACCTCCTCCTCCTCCTCCTTCTTCCTCTCTCTTCCTACACCTCCTCCTCCTCCTCCTCTCTCCTCCTACACCTCCTCCTCCTTCTCCTCCTCTACAACAGCTTGCTGCACACTTGGCAACGGCTGACTCTGGAGCGCTCCTGACCTCCCTTCAAGGTCTCCTGCCCCGGCGAGTAGACAAACTGGCGGTTGGGATCCACCGTGGTCAGCCAGAAACTGTACTTGTTGGCAAAGTAATGGCACGTCCCCTTGGCGCCGTTACACTCGATGAACGGGGTGGCCCGAAAGTCCTCCAGGCAAGAGCCGGGCGAAACCAGGGACTGGCCCCCGCCCTCGGCCCCTGCCGCCGTGTGCTGTTGAGGGAGGGGGGGTTTAGGGGCGTGCTCAGGGGACGGCTATTTGCCCGGCGGACAAAAGCCGCCCGCCGGCCATCGTTTGAATCCTACTCACCATGAGGAAAGAGTACCCAATCCAGAGACTCCTCCAGCCGGGGGGACAGTTAGGGATGGTCAAGTCCTGACTGTGGACCGACACCGCCTGAGACGGCGCCTCGCACACCGAACACCTGCCGAAAAAAGGGGAGTGGGTTCCGGGAGATGTAGCGGGGTGGGCTCCCGGGAGCGGCTCTCCCGGAAGCGGCTATCCCGGAAGCGGCTCTCCCGGAAGCGGCTCTCCCGGGAGCGGCTCTCCCGGGAGCGGCTCTCCCGGAAGCGCCTCCCCCTGGAAGCGGCTCTCGGCACCCTTCCCTACCTGCTGATGTAAGGGCGAATCTGCGAGTGGGCCACGGGCATCATGGGAATGGGAGCAGAGGTGGACAGCCAGTAAGATTTGTCGTTGCGGCTGGCGTAGTAGCACACCTCGTTGGGTGAGCAGTAGAGGAAGGGGATGGTGCTGAACCTGGGCAGGCAAGACCCCGGCTGACCTGAGGAGAGGCCGGCGCCGCCGCCGCCGCCACGTCGTCAGTTCCCAGTCCCGCCCCCGCGGCCGGCCCCTAGGCCTCTTTGCTCACCGAGGTCCTGGTTGTGCGCCTTCTCCTGGCCCTCCACGTAAAGCAGGCTGTAGCCGTCCCACAGCTTGGCCATGCCCTGAGGACACATGGGAACCTGCGCGTCCTGGCTGTGCTTCACCAGCGTGTAGCCGATGCCGACGCTGCGGCCCACCGAGCCGGGACTGCCGGGCCTCCCGGTGCCGCCGGGAAGACCTGAAAAAAAAAAACAGTCTTCCTTCCAGTGGCGTGCCCACAGACCCCCATATTAGTCAACAGACCTTGCTCTCCAGTGGTTCCGGGGAATCCAGGAGGGCCGGGGTCACCGACGCCTCCGGGCAGACCCACGGCGCCGGTGCGGCCCAGCTTTCCCACCGAACCGGAACGTCCCTTGGGACCTGAGGTTCCACCGGCGAAGTGAGCCCGTTTGGTCGGCGGGCGGCGGCGCCCGACCGTCCCACTCACCTGGGCGTCCGGGTCCGCCGGGCTGACCGGGCCCCCCGGGGAAACCGCGGCCTCCGGTTTCGCCCAGTGGACCGGCGTCTCCCGGGGGCGCTTGGTAGTCTGGAAGGTTCCTGGGGATGGTGACGCCGGGGCGACCCTTGGGACCGGCGGGACCTTTGGACGGGACCATCGGTCAGAACGGCCGCCCTCCTTTTCGACGAAAGCCGGGATGAATCGCGCCCACCTCGGAAGCCCTTGGCTCCTTTGCGCCCGTAATAGCCGGGCTCGCCGGTAAAACCTTTCAGACCCGGGCCGCCGCCCAATCCGCTCTCGCCTTGTTGCCCTGGAGGGTTTAGGTCACGGGGGCGTTAGGTAAAGGCCGGCCGGCAAACGGCCGGCATACAGACGGCGGCTCTCCGGATCGACCTTTGAAGCCGGGACTGCCAGAGAGTCCGGGGCCTCCGGGAAATCCCGCTTCTCCTTTCCCGCCGGGAATTCCGGGGAAGCCCGGCACGCCGGGATCCCCCCTGTCGCCTTGGTCCGTGCCCGGCCCGGGCGGGCCGGGGAGTCCCGGAGGGCCGCTCAAACCTGAAGGGAGACGGACGGACGCTGGCCCAAAGAGCCAGTGGGGGAGGCGGGGGCGGGCGCAGCGCCGGCAAAGGGCAACGGCGGGCGCCACTCACCGTACTCTCCGTCCAGTCCGGGAAGGCCGGGATCTCCCGTCGGTCCCGGGATGTCCGAGCCCAGCGAGGGGCCGGGCAGACCGGGTCGCCCCGGAAATCCCGCCAGTCCGGGTCCGCCTGGCACACCATTACGTGACTACCTTGCATTTGCCCGGGCCTCGCTTGCCCGCCCGCTTTGCGTCCGTCTCACCTGGCTCTCCCCTCTCTCCCTTCCGTCCGGGGAAACCCGGCGCTCCCGGGTAGGAGACGCCTCTCTCGCCCTTCAAGCCCGGTAGGCCCGGGGCGCCCGATCGGGTTCCGGCACTGGACCCTGAGGCAAAGACAAAAGGCCAGTCGGTCGGTCTGTGGGTGGCTGGGGCTTTGTAGCAGCCGGTGGCCGGCGCTCCTTACCGGGAGTCCCGGCCGGGCCTTTGGCACCGCGGAGGCCGTTGAGTCCGTCCAAACCGGGAGCTCCGGGAAGACCTGTCCAAAGACCAGTCCGTCTAGCGTTATCTGGGAGGGCGGCCACGGGGCAAGCGGGCGGCCTTCATTTACCTTTGGCTCCCGGACCGCCGGGTCCTCCGGGCAGACCCGAGCTCCCGTCCGCGCCTCTCCTTCCGGGGAAGCCGGACTGACCTTTGGCTCCCGGGTAGCCGGGCGACCCTGCCGACGGGAAGACGTGGGTGACTCGGGGAACGAGAGGAGTGGGGAGTGCGGGCGGGCGCTCTCACCCGTTATTCCGGGCCCTCCGGCCGCTCCGGGCACGCCCTTGACTCCGGGGAAACCGGGGCTTCCGGGAAAGCCGTCGTCGCCGGGAAGGCCGTCGTTTCCGCGTCCGCCTGCGGCGGGGCAACACGAGGTCGGCGCCGGCCGGGCCACACGGGAGACACCGGGGCGTCCCGCTCGTTCGTACCTGGGAATCCCGAATCTCCGGGCTGGCCCTTGAATCCGGGGGCGCCGGGATAGCCGTAGGACTCTCCGGGCAGACCTGTGGGCGGCGACGGCTCGTGGCAAAAGTGGCAGGCACGTGTCGGCCCGCCGCGTGACGCGGGACCCACCTTTGTTGCCGGGACGACCCGACGGTCCGGGATTGCCGGGGAAACCGGGCAAGCCGTCGTCTCCCTGCGGCATGACATCATTTGAAGGGGCCTCAACTTAGCTTAGTCTTCTTTCTTATGTTCGAAAGGCGGTCTGTTTTTACCCCGAGTCCGGCCGTTCCGGGGAATCCCAGGATTCCGGCTTCACCTTTTGGACCGGGCCCACCCGGGTATCCGGGCTGCCCGGGGTAGCCGGGCGCTCCGGGCTGCCCTTTGCTCTGTTCCGCAAAACCCGGAAGTCCGGGCAGACCCTGACGGCCCGGCTGGCCCGGATAACCTTTGTCGCCTGAGGGGAGACGGAGGAGGCGCTATTATGCCTTTTTTTTTTTACAAATGCTACGACGACGTACCTCTGGGACCGGTGAAACCGGGCAGGCCCACGGCTCCGGGGGTTCCGGGGTCGCCTTTGGCGATGGAGCCCACTGGCAACGGGGCGCCGGGCGGGCCCGCTGGGCCGGTTAACCCTTGCTCGCCTATAAGGCCAAAAAAAAAAGAGTCCAGTTTTGGCGTGGTGCTATTGCTCCCGACGCATGGACGGCGGCCCACCTTTCTGTCCCGCGTAGCCGGGCCCGCCGGGTAGGCCGTCTCTCCCGGGTCCCCCGGGCAGTCCTTTCCCCCCGGGAAATCCCGGGCTGCCGGGTCGGCCCAGTGGACCGGGGAAGCCGGTCACGCCGGGGAAACCCGCTTCGCCTGCGCAAAGCAAAACAAAGAGCGGGCTCGTGGCTCGGAGTGGCATCCGGCGGCGGCCGGCACCCGCCGAGGCCACTTCAACGCACCCTTCCTTCCCGGGAAGCCGGGCAGTCCCTCCCTGGTCCCAGGTCCCGCCGGTCCCGGCGGACCCCTGCTCCCCGGCGTGCCCGGGGTGCCGGGTAACCCCGGGGTGCCCTTGATGCCGGCCGGCCCGGGGAAACCCGGATCTCCTCGTTCTCCCTTTCTCCCGGGGAAACCTGAAGGAGAGAGGATGACACGGCGGCTTTAGTCTGCCAAAGCAGGACAGAGGACCGAGGGCGGCACTTTCAAATGATGTCGGGCAGGCTCTGTCAATAAGCAAGCCAGGAGCACGCACGGCTGCCATTAGCACGGATTGCTTGGAAAATGGCCGCTTGGAATGTCACCTGTACGGAAGGGATCGTTTGCCATTCCAGACTCAATTGGCCAAGGCGGGTGCACACTACATTCTACATTGGACTTCTTAAAAGCCGGGTCAAGGAGGAGCCACAACGGTTAGTGCTGACTGGGTTTTTTGGGGGAGCTGGACGGGGAGAAAGCCGGGGGTCTGGCAGAGTTAGCCGAGGAGCGGCCGGCCGAGGAGGAGCTCTCACCTTGGCAGCCTAAAGGGGACGGAAGGACGCCCCCCCCCCCAACCAAGAGGAAACGGGCGGAGGGACGAAACGACGGACGGGGATGATGACGGACGGCGATGACGGTATGCGGGAAGAAAAAGTCGGAAACAAAAGGACACCAAAGACAAAGAAACAAGAAAGAAAACAAAGAGAGGGAGACAAAATGAGTGTCTTGGAAGTCTGCACCAGAAATGCAGACAACCAAGAAAGATAGAAATGACAAACACATTGGCCCTTGGGCGCCACCCCCTCCTACCAAACATGCCGTTTTGAAGGGGGCTCACCTGGCGAACCGCTTAAACCCTTGGCGCCGTCCAGTCCCGGGGGGCCGGGGACCCGGACCGTGGGATCCCCGGGGGGTCCGGGAGGACCGAGAAGTCCGGGAAAGCCGTCGGCGCCGCGCTGGCCCCGACGTCCGGGAAGGCCCGAGCGCCCCTCCAAACCTGAAACCCAGAAAACGTGTGGCCACCGCGTGGACGTACTCGGAGGGAGTCTATACGCAGGGCGCCGGGCCACCCACCGGGTGATCCGGGTCCTCCGGGCGTCCCAGGCTGGCCCTTGTCTCCGGGGGCTCCGGGGAAGGCGTCCCGACCCGGCGGTCCCGCCGTGGCTCCCAGGACTTCTCCGGGCTGTCCCTTGGCCCCGGGGCGTCCCGGGACGCCGTCCTTTCCCCCGGCCCCGTCCGAGCTCCGACCCGGGATGCCGGGAAGGCCGCCGTCGCCTCTGGGCCCGGGGAAACCTGGACCGGGAGAAATCGTTTGGGCCTTGCTTTTTAAAAAAAAAAAAAAAAAAATCTTGTACAAATGGCAATGTTGGCAGCTACCTTGCGGTCCGGGCCGTCCACCGAAGCCGCCGTCTCCCCTCTCTCCCTTGGCGCCGTCGAATCCGGGACGTCCGGGGCCCCCGGGCGAACCCGGCTGACCTTTCAGACCTGGCGCCGCACGCAGAAAGAGCCACGGGGTTTGTACTTTGGCTTTCTGTTTTGGCCACGGTTTAGGAAAAGGAGAAGAAAGAAAAGGTTTGGGGATTTTTGTTTGTTCTTTTTCCCCACTCACCTGGCCGTCCGGGAACGCCGGGAAATCCGGGAAGTCCCGCCTCACCGGGCACGGAGCAAGGAAGCACTCGACCTGGGAACGGTCACAGACAATTCAGAGCAATCGATGGTCCGCCAAAGGCAGCTAGATCCGTGAGTCGGCGGACAATTCTAGTCAAGTCTATGGCTTCACGACGGCAAAGTTAGTAGGAAAAGCGTTTCACATCTTCTAGTGGCTTTTCCCCTCAATTGGCTTTGGGGATCACCAGCGTTCGAGGACGCCGGAAAAGGTTGGTTACCCACCCGTTCCCTCTTGGCTCCCATTAAGTTCTCCGCAGCCGTTTTCACCTGGAGGTGCGCGGGTGGGTGGATGGACGGATGGATGGGGGTGCCGGGGAGACAGAGCGATGGATGGGTTGTTTGGAAAGGCAGATGCAGACACACACACACAGAAAGAGAGAGAGAGAGAGAAAAAAAAAGCAGCATACAAAGCCAGTCAGGGTCATTTGCATGCGCCAAATCGGCTTCATCAAACAAAACATCAGCAATCCGTTCCATCGGATGACTTGGAGGAGGCGTCATTGCTTCAAGCAAAAGCACATAAAAAGGCACCTTCAACTTAGGCTACAAACGCTTACAGGCAGCCCGTTATTGCAATACCCGTGGCTGCAATAACCCTTGGCATTAAAGGCAATCGTTTCTGCGGGCCAGCGTGTCACGAAGGAACGTGGTGCTCCACGTCCCCCGCAAGCTCATTAATGGAGACCATTAATCGTCTCGTTGCGAGAGCGGCCGAGGCGGACCAGTGGGAATGGCGAGGAAGCAGCTTGGGCGGGTGGGTGGATGGGGAGGGGAAGGCTGAGGGTAGTAACCCTCCTAAAGACTGGGGGGGGGGCGTGGCGAGAAGGATGGCGCCAAGCGCATCCCCTTCGCCCCGTCCAGACGGACGCCTCTTACCTTTAGGTCCTGGGAAACCCGGCTGTCCCGGCAGTCCCGGCAGACCGGGTTCCCCGGGCTCTCCCCGGAAACCGGGCGTGCCGGCAAATCCGCGGCCGGGCTCGCCGGCCGCTCCGGGGCGCCCCTTGGAGCCCGGGAAACCCGGGAAGCCTTTCTCCCCGAGGGTGCCGTATCCCGCGTCGCCCTGATGACGAGACGAGACGTGAGGCGATGTCGGCCGGGCCACACGGGCCAACGCTTGCACTCACCGGAGGTCCGGGCAGTCCGGGGAAGCCCGGCGAGCCGTCCCTGCCGGCTTTTCCCGTCTGGCCGGTGGGGCCCCGGGGCCCGGTGGCTCCCGGCTCACCCTTGCCTCCGAAACCCAAATTGGCGTAGTAGGAGGCGCCCTTCTCGCCCTTGCGTCCAAAGAAACCGCGTTCGCCGGCACGGCCCTGAGAGACCAGAGTCGGGCTTGCTTTCGGGGTTCCCCCCGACGCGGCGGAGGGGGGTCGGCACACTCACCGAAGGTCCCCGAGGGCCGGCGAAACCCGGCGAGCCGACGTCGCCCGACTCGCCCTTGGCTCCGGCGAAGCCGGGGCGACCGGTGGCGCCCGGCGATCCGGGAGGGCCGGGCTCACCCCCGGTGCCGCCTCCGATGCAGTCGCAGTCGCCGGGATCCCCTTGGGGGTGACACGGGGCTTGAGAAGAGCACTGACTCGAGACTCACTGGACGTCGGATCACCCACCGGCGTAGCCTCCGTATCCCGGCTCCCCCGTCGGGCCTCGGGATCCGGGCAGTCCGGGAAGCCCCGGGAGCGCTGGGACCACTGGCGGCGCTGCGAGCACAAGAACAAATGGGCAAAGGGCGGCGGAAGCTTTTCGTCAAGGCCACCACGACGGAAGCTTTTGGTCAAGGCCACAAATTGGAGGGCTTTGGGATTGGACTCCGTCCGCCGCGGGCTCACGGGACAAAAATGGAAGAGAGAAATGTTCCATCTGGCTCCGAGAGCCGCTGTGAAGTGGCGGTTAGTTTGTTGTGGTTGGCCATAAAAAGCGTTGACGGCCTCCAAGTGCCAGCTTGTCTATCTTATTTGTATATAACACAGCTTCTTATCAAGCGTGAACCAAATTCACCGATTTTACGTTGCCGTGCCCGCCGAGCAAATCTCCAATTGGATAAATAGTTAGCAGAGGAGTACTACTTTGACTTGCTCAATTCCCCCAGGGCAAGTAAAATCCAGGAATCGTGTTCACTGGCGACACCCTGTGGCCAAAGAGAAGGAAAGCAGCTCGCCGTCAAAAGACCAGTATGCAAGCCAAACTTAGCGAGCGCCGCACCTCGAGTCAAAAGAGTAAGCTAGGAGTAAGCTAAGAGTAGGCTAAGCGTAGGCTAAGCGTAGGCTAAGCGTAGGCTGCCCAGTAGGGTCGCCGAGTAGGGCCACCCAAAGTGAACTTTGCCGGCCTTTTTCTCATTCAAGACTTACTGGCCCAGCGAGAGGTCCCGTGGGAGCGCTCGCTGGGGGATACCACCTGCATTTGACTGACCGGTGGGTCTTTCGGGATAGATGACGCAGGGCTGTTCGGGTCGGCCTTCGGAGGACAGTAAATTCAGTCAGCCTCACGTTCAAAGATGGCCCCCACGGCTCTAAGCCCGTCGTCCCCGCCGAACGTCCCTCCCTTCTACCGTCGGCTCGACGCCACGGTCAAAAGCGGCCGAGGCCATTCGCCGCGCCGACAAACAAACAAATAAGAAAAAAGTGGCGTCCACGTACCGGGGGTGCCCCGTGTCCCGGGGAGTCCCGGAGCCCCGGGGACGCCGGGAAGTCCGGGGGAACCCGGGAGTCCTTCCGTTCCGTAGCCGGGGACGCCGGGGACGCCTTTCTCTCCCTTGGGGCCCGGAGCGCCCGGCAGACCGGGGCGGCCGGGACCGCCTGCGTCGATAAAGGGTCAGAGGCGTCAACAAAACGCCAGCCGCCAACCGCCAGCTCCTTTTCCGTCGCCTCACCCGATTGGAAGCCGCCCAATCCCGGTAGGCCGGGCGGGCCGGGAAATCCCGGAGGTCCTTGGTCGCCGGGAGAGCCCGGAAGCCCGTTAAAGCCCGGCTCGCCCGGTGGTCCTGAGGGCCGGACACACTTGCATTTCTGCCCCACCCCGGTGAGGCATTTCATTTGGGCCGCGGAAGCTCACCTTGAACGGCGGCGCCAAGGCCGCTGACGTAGGCGGGAGGTCCCGGTGGTCCGGTTTCTCCCCGCTCTCCCTAAGAGACGGCCAGGGTGAACAACGGCGGAGGACGAGCACCGGAGCGGAAAGGACAGGAGGCTACCTTGACTCCTTGAAATCCCGCTTGGCCGGGGAAACCGCCGCCGCCTGGAAATCCCTGTCGGGTGGAGTCGGGCGAGCGGGCCGGTTGAGCCCATGGAAATGAAGACGGACGGCAAAATGTGCCCAAAGCCTACCTGCTGTCCAGGTAGACCGGGAGGGCCGTTGAAACCTGGGAGACCCTAGAGAAAATGATCCGGCAGAATAAGTATCAGACGGAAAATTCTCCAAAAAAAAAAAATGATGACTTACTCTGGCTCCTGGGAATCCCGGCACCCCTTTCTCTCCAAATTCCCCGCGGAAACCAAAAGGGCTCTGGGGTGGGGGGAGTCACGGCGGGCACTTTTACCACGGGAACAGACTGATTTGACGGCAGCTCTTACCGGTGGGCCGCGGTTCCCGGGAAAGCCGAGGGGCCCCTTGGGTCCCGCTTCCCCCTGAGAAGAAAAGAATGGAGGACGTGCGCTCAGGCTCCTCCTCCTGCGCTCAAGGCTAGCCGTCGTATCATCCCTTTTCCCAGCACGGGCTACCTTATCTCCTTTGTAGATGGTGAGCGTTTGCTCGCTTCTCAGAGAGCCGTCGCCCGGAGTTCCGCTGGGTCCCGGCAGACCCAGGTCCCCCTAGGCGGAGGGAGCCACCGTTTGTGACCAGTCGACTTGAAGCCACGGACGGCGCCGTGGTCAAACGGCCAAGACGTACCTTGTCTCCTTTCTCGCCTTGATAGCCGTCGCTGCGACTCCCCTGAGAAGACGTGGATAGCGAGAGATGGCGGCATTTTTCCGGCGGCGGAGGTCTGGCTTTGTCTCTCTACTTACCATCGGCCCCGGTGGACCGGGAGGACCGGGCGGGCCCTGAAAATGGACAACACAACTTGACTCATCGTACCGCGCCACACGGTCGGAGGGCAAAGGTCAACGTACGGCATATCCTTCGGGCCCGGGCGGGCCGGCGAACCCGACTGGTCCGGTGGGACCCGGAGTGCCCTGTAGGGGGGGAGGGGGGAAAGGCACATTTTCAAAATGGCATGATTCAACACGGTTACGGGACTATGGGACTATCTTACGGGTCGTCCATCTTCTCCCGGGAGACCAGGTCCATTCTGAGAGAGAGAGAGGACATTGTTGGGCTTGGCTTTTGGCTTAAGTCGGTGGGCGACAACTCACGATCACGCCTCCTCCGTCCGCGACGTATCGCGGTTCCCCTTTCTGGCCCTTCGGCCCGATGGGCCCCTGGGAGACACGGCGCAGACGTTAGCGGGAGGCGGCACAGTGGACGAAAGGACGAGGGGACGGGTCTTTACCGCAAATCCGGGATTCCCGGGGGCCCCGCTGCCAAAGCCGGGATAGCCCGGTTCCCCTCTGGTCCCGTTACAGCCGTCCAAGCCCGCCGGTCCTCTGCCGCCGGGCTGACCGGTGTGACCCTGCCAGCGAAAGGAGAGTGCGGTGGAGGCGCCTCTTCCAGCCACGCTCCGGTGCGCGTACGTACTTACCGGGACGCCGTCATTTCCTTGAAATCCAGGTACTCCCATGGGTCCCTGTGGAATGAATGGAAAAGTGGCGTTACTACTAAACTAGACTTTAGTGGAGAAATGTGTAAAAAGGCCTGGCATCACCCACTTTGTCTCCTTTGGGGCCGGACGGCCCTTTCAAGCCAATGTGGCCTTTCTCTCCCTTGGGCCCCGAAGGTCCCGGGTTTCCGCGGTACCCTTCCGGCCCGCTCGGACCCACGTCGCCCAGAGGCCCCGGACGACCCTGAGCGGAAAAAGGACAAAAGGACAAAGGTCACCAATGCAAAAACACAAGATGGCTCCTGTATACAACGGGGGGAATCATCATCAGACACAATAGTACAAAGACTCAATATGTACCTACTAGTACTAGTGGGACTTTTTTGTTGTTGTTGCAATTGCACATATTCGCCAGCGGTGGGCAGCGAAACCCAGAGGAGCCGCCTCCGGGCCGCGGTCCGTCCGCTATTGGACATTCCGCCGGGCCCCGAGCGGACTTTCTACCCTCATCCTCATCATCTTCCAGCAGAGTGGTCAGCCGGTAGGTAGGTGGAAATCCCCTCCGGCACAAAGGACACAAAGCGGAGCATCGGGGGCCGCTAAGCCGCCCGGCCCGGCCAGGCCGCTCCCATCCAGGGCCCGCCTGGCTTCCTGACACTCTGGCTTGTGCGCGCCCTCGCCACCGACGTCGGGAGGGGAGGCGGGGATCTAAACGGCCGTATTGTTCTGCCGGCGGGCGCAAGATTTAACTGTCACGCCGCGTGCTCACTGTAGGATGGTGACGGGGACAGAATTTGGTGGGAGGGACTTCCTCGGCCGACGAAAAAGGGCCAGAAACGTCGCCACGGCGCCCAGGTGGCGGGATGTTTAGGCCTCCCCAGCCGGGACGGACCCTGGGCTCCTTTTGGACGCAACGCTAAGAGAGAAGGCGGCGGTCACGCGCTTGAAAATGCAAACACGCATGCATACACTCCAGTCCCATCCAGCTGTATTTATTTAGCTGCCGCCGCCGCCGCCGTTTGTTAATACAGAGTCTCTGCTGATTTGCACATTTTTGGGATCACCGTCTGGGAAGCGCCACTGATGCTTCGGAAACCACACTAGCTCACACTAGCCGCAAAGGAGACAAGTGCAAGTGGATTCGGGATTTGTCAAAAGGGACGAATCTGCTCTGCAAATGTTATGATTTTTGAATTCTTCTATGTACAGGGTACAAGTGACCCGGAGGTCATTGACCAATACACTAGGAACAAAGTTCTATCTCGCCATCGTCGTGATCGACGGAACTGGAAATGCGGATGAGTGCCGTTGTAGGAAGGAGCCACAGGAGGGCGCTGGAGGCAACAACAGCAACAACAAGCAGGGCTCGATTTGCTGCGTATCGTGTCACTCCCTCCCCTCCCTCGCACTTACACGCCGCTTAAGACTTTGGCAGCCGTTGACGGCGACAGACGTCCCATCCCAAATTCGTGGAAATTGATGAAGCGGGCAGAGTGGAGCGCTATAAACCACATTCCGCTAACATGCCATCGGGGGGCCCCGGCGATGCTGCGATAAGAAAGACGGCGGCATCCAAAAACATGGGCGAGCAACAAAGGAGTGGCGTTAGAGCGTGTGTGTGGGGGTGGGGTGGGGGGGTTCTATATTGCAAGGTGCTCAAAAAGCACATCAAAGCGGCGGCGCTCCGGCGGCGCCGGTCTCGCAACGTCGCCGACTTTCATGGTCCGGCTTGGCCGGCTTCAAGCGGAGCCGCCGTGCGCCCGGCCTGGGCCGCGCTTATTGCCGTGCGCTCAAGCGTGTCCCGTTCAAAGGTGGCGGCCACGGCTCGCAAGGAGTCTATACGGAGATTTGGATCTTAACGGCGGAATCCCGCCGACACGCGCTTATTTGGAAAGGGCGTGCGTTGGCGCTTTGCTTTCTTTCCCTCTCGGGCGAGATCGTCCGTTGGCGTTTGGCGGGCCGGCCAGCGAGCCAGAGGATGTTTTCAGATCAAACGAATGGAAGGTGGCGAGCGCTCTTGTCCAAACAAAAAGATCTGAGGCCGCTTCCATCTCCCCCGGGGAACACCGAGCCCCTCCGACTTTAATCGAAGTAAAAACAAGGGCGCATCTGGATTGCATCTCGCTGCTGTGTTTGGACGTCACCTGGGGGTGGGGGGGGGAGGCGGACACCCCCATTTTCCCTCGAGCATTAGCATTGGACAGTCGGGAGAAGGTTTGGACATGCAAAAGCAATTTCCCTCTCGGCTTTTGGAAAGCCCCAAAGAACTTATTGAGAAAGAAATTGCCTTTCGTCGGTCGGCGCTACGGAAGCTACGAAAGCTAGCCAACTAACCTGGTGAGCTTTGACTTTTGCGCCTGCCTGGGGGCAAAAAGGTGTAAAAAGGAAGGACTCACCCTGGATCCCTTTTCCGGGTTGCAGCGGCATCCTCTGCTGCAGTCCAAACCGTCACATGGCTCATCGCTACTGGGCCCCTGTGGAGACAAAAAGAAAACATCAGGAAAAAGTCAGCATTGTGCTGTCCATTTAAGTTTTGCATCTGCTAAAGTCCCAGTCAACGGCAGATTAAGGGGTGGCCTTCATCAAATAGTCCGTCTTTGGGACGCTCTTCTAATGGCCGTGACAGAAGGAGGCCAAGAAAGCCCAGTATGGGAACGCCACACTTTGGAGGCAGAAAGGAGCTCTTCTTCTTTTACTTCTTCCGAGTGGCGCGTGTCGCCCGTCTTTTCGCACGCCGCCGCGCTGTCCAAACAGTCGTGCGTGCGGGACCCGGCGCCCTTTGTTGCCATCCCACGCCCGGACTTGCCGGCAGATGTTATCCGAGTCTCGGGTTACCCAAAAGCCAGAGAGAGAGATGAAAAATGGCATTTGAAGGCGCGTGGCATGACGGGACAGGAGTGTTTGTCTTGGGAGGCTGCGAGAAACAAGATGAAAATGACACAATTCCGTTTCAAAGTCAGAAGAAACTTCTCGAGCCCGGCTCCAGATGAGAAAGCTTTGAAAAACACAGCGCTTTCATCTCTCCCTCTCCTACGCCATCTTCTTGCCGTGACCCCGTCGCCGCCCGCCGCGGGAGGCTAAGCAGCTGTGTTTGGCCGTACGGGCGGCGACGAAGGCGAGGACGAAAGCGAGGACGAAAGCGAGGACGAAAGCGAGGACGACCCCACTTTGCTGTTTATTCCATACACGGGCCGGCTGGCGTCGGAGTTGACGGAAGCGGGGGCCACCCAGCGCGAGGCCCCGAGGCAAACCGGCTGTCTTAAAGCAGATTTTGGACCATGGCACCTGTGGTAAAAGGGACTGTAAAAAGAGTTTGCATAAAATGGGCCCAGCGAGCGAGCCCATTTACAGCGGCGAGTAAACACACAGTCGCAAACATTCAGGCAAGGCATAATTATTAGGGCCGTAAATCTCCCCCACTTACAAGTGTTGATCAAACAAATTTGAAAGAACAGCATAAATGTTAGGACAGCGCCCCAGCGGCCTAAACCTATGCTACTATTTTTTTTTTTGGTTCTCCCCGGGAAGGCTGTCCGACTGGCCTCTCCGCCGTGCGCACACACTGGCGAATTCCACACCCGCCGGTGGAAAGTCAACAGGCGTTTCTTTGGCGGCGGCACGCGTTGGTCGGCGAGAGTGGGCCTTTTGCACGGCAGGGGGCGACCCACAAGGAGTGGAAAGCGGAGGGAAAGCCGGAGCGGGCCGCTTTCCCCGCCGGGCCGCTTTCCCCGCCGGGCCGCTTTCCTGGCTCGACTTGACGTAGGCAAGTCTGCACAGGAGGCCACATTTTTCTTCACCTATAGACAGACGCCAGGTGGGCTTTCATCTCCCGGCAGTTTGACAAGAGATCCCAAAGCCCGAGCCAAAGTCCTCGGGGGCCCCGAGCCCGGCGCCAATCAACCCCTCCGGGAAGCCGGTCCAATGATTACGGGCCGGGGCTTAATCATCCACGGGGGCGGTCGCACGGAACGCTCAATGATTGACCGCTTTTACTCTGCGGATGCAGAGTCGCTCGCCATTTTTGGAGGTTCCCGAGGAAACATCTCGAAATGGTGGAGCCCAAAGGTGGAGCCCCCCCCCTCCTCCTCCCCAGAAGATAAATGTGGAGAACGCTGTCGAGGTTCTCAAACAGTTTGCGTCTTTTGGCTGGGGCGTGTGGTGGCAAGACGGGACAATAGGCGGTGGCGGCGTTGATGGTATAGGTGGATGGCACGCCAAAAGAAAGGAGGAATGTGGGGGTTAGCTGAGGAATTTGCGCACAATGCCTTCCCCCGCTTGACTAATCTCCCTCAAAGGCTCCATCGGAGAGCGCCACTTCACGTCCACTCCACTTTGGTTGGCTCCACTCTGGGCCGCCCTTCCCACACTGTCATTTTCTCCGCGTCCCTAAATCCCGCCGCCCTTTACGGCGGCGGGATTTAGGGACGCCTTTTGGCCCGCCACTGGAAACTTTCTATACCGCCGAGGAGCCCTTAAACATGCCAAGGCGGAGGGGAGGGGGGCGCCGTTTCCATGTCGGGGACGCGGGCATGCGCCCCCGCCGGGGGGGGGGGGGGGGATTTTATGGGGTGGCGTACATCTTCTGGCCATTCAAAGGGGAGACAATCGGAGATAGAGAGCCTCCAAAGAGCCCGGACCGGGCGAGGGAGATTCCGGCGGGACCTCCGAGGAGGCCAGTCGGTCGGGAAAGAGCCGGGAAAGGCCCGCGGGCTTCCAGCGCCTCCATGGCAGTTGCGGCGTCTTCTGACTTGCGTGAGCCTCAGTCAGACAAGTTCAAACTCCCGCCGGCTAAAAACAGACAGCCGGAGAGAGGGAGAGAGAGAGAGAGAGAGAGAGAAAGAGAGAGCGAGAGCAGGTCATATCCTGTCTGTCTTGTCATTTCTCCACACAGGTGCACTTGTTTCTCCGCCGCCGCCGCCGCCAGATATTGCAACACTTTTATTAGAGAAGGAATTTGACTTCTTTCTGCCCGTCTGCATTCGGGTTCCGCGCCATCGACGTTCAATACCGCGCCGCACGCCACGGGGTTGTCAGGGAGCGGCTGGGTCGTCGGGTGGCGCCCAACCGACGGAGTGGGGGGAGGCGCCGATGACCTCGGGGAGGGGCCGCTCCGTCGGGATGACCTGGGTGGGTGCTTAATTTACGGCGCTTCATAGTCATGCAAAAAGGTCAATAAATTGAGAGGGCCGGCCTTTGAGTGGCCGACCCCCCCCCCCCACACAAGGATGAGAGAGACAGAGAGAGAGAGCAAAAGGGAAAGCACTATGATAGACCCCTGATAGACCTTTAACCAACAAGGCAACAGAAAAGGGCCGTTCGGCCAGCCAAAAGCTTGCGAGTGAGTCGCCATCCGCGGGATTTAACTGAAGTCCAGCCCACACGCAGGCAGGCACTGGGCCTGCCTTTGAGGTTTTAAACGGCGCGGTCCCCGAGCGGTGCTTGGCTGGGCGCGAGGGGCTTAAGGGGCCCCGGGAGAGCTCTTGAAACCTGCTGACTTTGGAGGTCAGGGGCCTAAGCCAGCGCCTCATTGCCCCACGCTCCTTGAAAGGGAACACACGGTAAACCACACTAGTAGGAAAGACACGTCGAGACGGGACAGGCTTTGGTTAGGGCCTGCTCTCAAATACAAGACCCCCCCCCCCCTCTTGGTAGATGGCCAAGTGATGAAAAGAGCATGGAAGGAATCCAGAAGCTTCTCACCTTTCCACTCTTTTCCAGCATTTGGGCGGGATCGCGTTGCCTGGCCTCTAAAAACCGGGGCTAGGCTTTTCAGGACGCACCCATGCCTTTAGCATTAGCCGCGCGCCTCGGGTTACCGGCCATATCACGTCAGGCAAAGACGGAAAACTTGAATGGA
Source organism: Stigmatopora nigra (assembly GCF_051989575.1). Classification (NCBI taxonomy): domain Eukaryota; kingdom Metazoa; phylum Chordata; class Actinopteri; order Syngnathiformes; family Syngnathidae; genus Stigmatopora; species Stigmatopora nigra. Next base: position 9,896,705 of record NC_135527.1, on the reverse strand, counting down.
TTTATTGTCGAGGGGACGCGAGGAAGGCTGGCCACAACTATTTCTCCAGAAATGTTGTTTCGTGGCCACCAACGGAAGAACGGGGGGACGGGTCCGGGCCGAGGACCCGCCGGCACCCCGGGGCTAATAGCTGATGAAGGGTCGCCGCGGGTCAGGCGGACATTCCATTTCATCGCCATGGCAAGCGCCCCGCCTCCTCGGAGGGGTCACACACCTGTCTGCACCTCCTCCGTGGCTCTTCATCCTCGTATATCTCCGTGCGCCGCCGCCGCCGCGTGGGAATGGAGCCGCGGGGGCCCAAAGACGGCGGCGCCCCAAAGACGGCGGCGCCACGGCAGGTACGCCGGGCGACGGCATTTAGAGCTTGGGAATTTTGTTTTCCCGGCGAGCGGCGTTTCGGGGCGCCAGTCCCTCGTAAAGTCGTAGGATCCCCCGTGCGGGCTCGCCGGACATGATTGAACGTTGGCAGCAGCGCGGCGGGAAGTGCGACGAGACCAAGCATTGGCCTTTACGGCCCAAGGCGAGGGGGACGTGACGGCAAAAGCGCCAGGGCCATGAATGCCTAAAGAATGTTTAGGGTGGATCCCGCCCGGGCGGCCGTTCGGCGCCAGTGGGCCACGGCTGACTTTTTCAAAGAAAAGGTTGGCAGCAAAGTGGGCCAGTTAATGTTCAGCTCTGAAAGTCAACAGCGGCGGGCAGTTGCACATTTACTGGGCCGCCCCGCCGGTCTCCCGGCACCCGTGGGCCGAGAATTCCATTCCCCGCGCCCGTCCGAACCTCCCCGCGCTAAAGGTGAAAGGTCAGGCCGCTTTGTGCTCGCTATTCAAAGAAGGAGGAGGAAGAGGAGGAGGCCCGAGTAAGTCAAGACCACGTAACGTAGCGTGTGCTGTTTAGGTTTCTTCCCTAATGGAAAAAAAAGCCAATGTCTAAAGCATGGCATTTCCCCCGGCCCACGGGTGCAATTTCACGCCCGCCCGTCGGCCCACTAGCTTTGGGAGAAGTTGTCGTCTCCTCGTGACGGCAAGAATGCCCAGACAAAAGATGGCCGTGGCGGAAGGGGAGCGGGTGGAGGGGGGGGGCGGCTTCAGGTAGTGGAGGCAAACACCCGTGCCTTTTCATTCTGTCAACAAAAGACACGGCATTCATTTCACTCTTTCCCTGGGCCCTTTTTTTCCAACTCCACTCTTCTCTTTTACAGTGAGTGGTAATCGCAGTCAAACACGGCCCGGGGCCACAATTCTTCCCGGGCACGCCGTTTGTTTGCACCAGATAGGCTCGCCGGGACCGGGACCGGGACCTGGACTTGGACTGGGCCCGGGCTTTCTGCGTCTGGGCGGGAGAAAGGCGCAGCCATCTTAATTTGGATCTGGCATCCCAAAACATTTGGGCCGGAAGCGCCTTAGAATGGGTCCCCGCGCCTGTTTTTACAAATTAGACGGGCAATTAATGCACAATATGGGGAGTGCCCCCGGGCGGGCCAAGATGAGTCACTAACAAGCCGACACTCCATCCGTCTGGGCTATTTTAAAAATGTGGGGGCGTTTGCGTGTCATCAGACCCCGCCTGGCCCACCGACGGCACCGAGTGGAAGGGTTGACTCCGGCCGGCCCCGCGGATGGAGCCAGACCCACAAGTTAGCTTTGGACCTTTTCTCGCCTCCACATCCAAAAGTGATCTTATCTGTGGTCCCCCTCCCGTGCTAGTCGGAGCTTCCCTTAAACGACGGCATGTGCAGTCAAGCCTTGGGGGGGGGGGGGGGGGGGCGCATTCCAGACCCACCTGCAGTAGGTGCAGAGCGGGAGGGAGAGCCTCTTTGTAGATACAGTACAGAATGTATCCACGGCGAGAGGCAAGCCAAAGATTGTGCTTTCCACACAATTGTGGATCTTCTTGGAAATGAGCGCGGGTGGCTCCATTGGGGGCGGGACCAGGTCCCCATTTTCCAGGAAGCATTCAGGTTCAAGTTTTGGTCGGGGTAAAGATGGTGCGCTCAGAGGTAAGGTCACCTCCAAAAGGATTTCCTGCCTGGGAATGTTGTACAAATGATGTGTACAAAACAGATGTTGTCTATGTTTGGCCCAGATTAGGGAAGGCCCCGGAAGGCCCCGGAAGACCCCGGAAGGCCCCGGAAGGTCCCGGAGGGTCCCGGAAGGTCCCGGAAGGTCTCGGAAGGTCCCGGAAGGCTACTTTACACAGCAGGAATGACTAAAAGTCCTGCCACTGCCGTCAGGAAAGACAAACTTGACTGATGTGAACACTAGCACCGACTATGAAGCCAAAAACAAATCCCCCCCCACCCCCCACCCCCGTCCGGCCCCCCCACGAGCCCTTTGCTTTTGAATGAGCGAGCCGGCTATTTTGGGAACGAGAAGCGAGCGAGAGGGGCAACACGAGAGGCAGAAACTTGAAATGTTCTCCTTATGGTGCCAGGTTAAGATTACCAGAAGCAGAACCGGGGGGGCCAAGTCAAGACTGGATTGTGCCCGTTGCCAACGAGCAAACTAAAGAGGAGCAGCTCTTTCGGCCAAGCTATCTCCCCAAAAGTCTCGGGGAGGGCCCAGAACAGGTCGGGGCGTGCGCCGCCGCGCCGCCATTAGCGCTTAATATTCCCTTGGCGCGGACTGATTCCGCAATATGTGGTGGTATTTGTGCAGCCCGGGGCGGGCCTTTTTTCTTCTCTCTTTTGGCAGCCGCCGTGCCCACTTATTAGAAAGGAAGAGAAAAACAAATAAGCCACAGATCCAATAAGGGCTTAGGCCGCTAAAGTTTCAGCGCTCACGCAAAGCTCCGACCTCGGGGCCAAGGTTTCCGAGCCGGCGAGCCACCTTGACCCGCCGGCTCGGAAAGACCTGGAAATTGCGGGACGGGCCCCGGAAATCAAAGAAGATCTGGTGGGCCGGGCCGATCCACCTTGTTGTTTGGATTGAAATGAGCGGGGATGGATGGGGGCCCGCCTGCCGGGGGCAAATACGTGGAAACATCTTGACCCCCCGAAAGGTTGGTGCGGTTGTAAAATCAGAGCGGCGCTCGCCACATGCCCCCACAAGTTACGCCGGGGGCTGAACACAATAGAAGATGTGTTCCCTCTGCACAGGCATGCAAATGATAATTGGATGGAAAAAAAAATACAACGGCAACAACCCCCCCCTGCCAAAGACACCATGGAAAAAGAAGCATGTACTTACGCACACACACCTGCTCTATCCACAAGTTAAGAAAGATGATGACAAGCAAGAGAGATTGGAGGGGGGGGGTGCAATAAACAAATGGGCGGAATGTTAAGCAACGGCCACGGCCGCCTCTGTGCCCCCGTGACCTCTGGCGTGACCCCCCCCCCCCCCTCCCAACCCCGGCCTGGAGCTCAGTGCGAGCAATTGAGGGGCAAAGCGACACCGTGTGTTCGCTCCCCCCTGAAAAAAAAATCAAAAACAAACCATCCAAAAGTCAAGCCAAGCTAGTTCTGGCGGGGATTTCCCCAAAAACTGATGCGGGTGCCACACACGTGGTTTTTGTCACTTCTGGAGGCCCCCCTTTCCGCTCGGCAATAAAACACCTTTCGCTCTGATAAATAAATGATGGCTTTGGTTCTGAGGGGGGGGGGGGGGCGTCTTTGGAAGGGAGGCGCTTTGGACCGAGCGACGTGCGCAAAAGAGACAAGATTGTGCATGGGCTTTCATGTACATTAGGTCTTACCTCGCGGCACAAATTGGAATGTTGACACGGCAACACAAATTAGCTTGAAACATCCCACTTGTGACAGGTTTCAACATGTAAACAGCATTTTTAAGCATTTGTGCACCATGCATAATAACATCATTCAACAAAGCATGAAAATAGACCATGTATGAATATCATCGTTGGGGGAGAACCAATTCAAGCTAAAATGGATCTTGTCTTTTCTGGGGATTTTTTGAAGGAGCCAAAAAAGAGAGGCAATACTCAGGCTGCCTCTCAAATGGGACATTTTGACAAAAACTAGATGGAGATGTTCACAAAGTCTTTTGGAACACCACGTGACCACTCCAAGCAGGGTGAGGATCACCCACCCGCTGGGCGTGGCTCCATCTCTCCGCTCATAACTATAAATGAAGGGGGCGGAGTCGGCAGTCCCGCTCCGATGGGAGGCGGAGGGGGGGGGGGGGACTAGATTTTTCTCCGCCGCTGGAAGTCGACGGGATGATTTGGAAGTGGCGCCAGGTGCACATGTGGAGAAACATTTGTATAAAATAATGAAAAGCCGCTCCAAGTGGAGCCGTGTCAAGTGCGTCATGGACGGATAAACATTGGCGCTACGCTAGTAAACAAACGGCACTCACTGCGTGGTAGGAAGGGCTCAGCGCTAACAGCAACGCCAACACGTAAAGCCTGTCAGAGAGAGAGAGAGAGAGAGGCAAGCAGCTCGGTGAGTGTCCGAGTGAGGGTCAACCACAGCCCAAAGCATCCCACGCCCCAAAAAAAGAAGATTTGAAGAGTACTCACGGGAAGTTCATGGCTTGAGCAGCGACTCCCAAAAGTTTAGCGGCGCGCGCGGCACTGGCCAGGAAGCGCTCACGGACGGCTCTCCTCCCGAGATCCCGCCGTCGTCATCTGAGCGCCGGCCGGCGAGCACACGCACGCGGGGAGGGGTTTTGGTTTAACAAGACGGCCGGCTGGAATTTGGCTTTCCCGGCTTTTGAGCACGCCGCATACTCACCAAAGTTGCAGAGCTTCCAAGTCGCTGGTGCGCTCTCCCGGCTGTGGCGCTTCAACTCGGCAGCAGAGAGCACCCCCCCCCCCCTAATCCACCGCCGGCTGGGTGTGGGCGGGGCCAAGTCTGTCCACACATGTCACGCGGGAGAGCCGGAGCCCCATCTGGGATCGGCTTCCATTGACGGCCAGAGACGCACAGAGCGGACCTCCTTGAAAAAGAAAGAAAGAGAGAAAGAAAATTGAAGTAAAGCAAGGAGCTTCCTACTGGAAGTCTCCAATGTCATTTGTACCCAAGAAAGGCCATTTGGACCATTTGGAAAAATCAATGGCTTCAAGTACATTCCACAAAATACAACAATAGGGTGCAATTCTGTTGTTTAGCCATATTCCTTGAAAGCACATTTTTCACATTGACATTTCCCAAAATCCAAATTAGGATTATTGCTTCGACCCCAGTATGAGGCGGGTAATAGTATTATTTGCATCCCTTTTATAACTTTATGATGATAATGATGTTGGCATAGTTAGACAATCTGAGGGCGAGTGCGGGTCCTGCGCCAATTTTTGAGGTGGAATAATGTGGGAGGAATGCAACAAGTCGGGGCGTATCAAACAAATCAAGCCTTTTATTCCGGACGGCCGTTTAAGCGCCGTGGAACAAGGTGCGAGGGTCCGTATCCCTCCGCCTCGCCTCCCAAACAAGCAAGCCACACTTGGGGCGTTGACACTGGCTCCAAATTGCAACTTTGACAAGGGGGGGGCAGGCGGGGCGGGGCCTCATCACACACTCCCGACCAAAAGGTGCGCGCTTGCGAGAGGCTGGGATCGTTGCGCGCCGCCACTGGGAAGTAGATCCGGCCAGGAAGGGGCAGGGGCAGGTTCTGGAGCCCAGGCAGAGAGGGGGGGCCACAGCCGCACTTTAGCACAGCCAGGAACGGGAGCACATTGCAAGCTCCCACCAGCCAGAAAGAGAGAGAGAGAGGCAGAGAGAGAGAGAGAAAGAAAGCCAGACAGCACCGGCCCCATTTCTCAGATCGCCGTCAGCTCCCCCTCCTCGTCGGGCGATGTGCGTCCACTAGAGAGGCGCGCTTTTGCTTTGCCGGCCGGTGGAGTCCCGAGCGACCAGAACCAACATGTCCCGCCGCCTGACCCTGCTGCTCTTCGCCCTGTGCGTGGCCGCGCAGCGGGCAAACTCTGCGGTAAGTCCCACTCATTTTTGCCCCGTGGTTTACACGCTCTGGAGTATACCAGAGTTCTCTGCCGGCCCCCCCTGTGGAGGGGGAAGGGGGTCCTCGCTCTGCGACTTTTTACCCACTTGCTTTTGCCGTTGCCATTCGGGACAAAATAGCAGGGGGTTAGCGCAAGGGGGACTTTCCCAAGATAAAGAAGGTGCTTGCGTGCGTCTTTGGGGGACATTGGACTTGTTGCTCGCGCTTGCCAACCTGACTTTAGATGCGGGGTTGCGCGTGGAAAGTCAAGCCGTGCGTGCGTGCTTGCGTGAGCGCGCTCGCCTCTGGTCATCTTCCCTTTCCATGAAGCCTCATGAATAATTCCAAATACATGCAGAGCGATGCAAGCGGGCAGGCGGGGCCACACCCCCAACGGATCGCTGGGAGCAGGCGTGGCTCAGGCGCTTTTTGCTTGCCGGTCACCTAGGCAACTCTGTTTGCCCAATGACCTGTCAACATCCACACGTAAGCTGTCGGCCGGTGGAAAGCCACGGGCGTCCCGTCCCGAGCGTGTGGACGGACGGACGGACGGGCGCTTGTTTAGAGACACCTAGAAAAAAAAAAAAAAAAAAGAAAAGACATTCCTTTAGGAACAGGTCTATTCCAAACACCTCAGCTCACCGACTCCCCCTGGTGGAGCGTTGCTGGAACTTCTTTAGGTATAGAAGGAGTTCCTGCATTAAATGTGAGCGAGACAGGTGAACGAGTTCAGCAACAACACGTACACCTGGACGCTCTTCCCTTTGAAAGCGGCCACAAGCCATTGATTGGAGGCCCGCCTCCCCGCCCGGGCACACGCCCATCGGGAGACGGCGCCGCCGAGTTTGGCTAGCCATAACAGCCTGGGGTCGTGACATCACGTTTCCAGCAAATCCTTCTTTCGGCTCTTTTGCGCGCGGCGGCCTCGGCGTCCAATGTCAGATTCCTGCATGGGTTTGGCCCGTTACGGCTCCGATTGTCCTCATTAGGCTCGATGAGACACCACGCCCCACGTTTGTATACGCTTAAGAAACGACGACGCCGCGAGAAGTCACAATTGGCCAAAAGTCAACGAGAAGCAGTGGCAAATGTTTGGACAAGTCACTTGCTGAAAAAAAGCAAGCAAAGAGCTTAACTGGCGGACGGCTATGGACGTCCACTCCGTGGACTGCCAGGAACGCTGGCAGCCAAAGAAGGAACCTTTTAAATGGCGTGCAGATCGACTAGCGAAAAAGGCCCGGCGGCCACCACTTGGGGGGTTTTGGCCCGTGTGCCATGTTCGCTAAAGAAGGGAAGCGTAAAAGACGCAGCGGATGTTTTTGCCGTCAGCGCGTTCCCGGCTTTGGCCGGAACGCGGGCGGCGGATCCGCCTTTAGCTTTCGGTGGGGATTCGGCTGGAGCCTTTCGCAAAGTGCTTCTGTGCCAGGCTGATGAGAAAATCAGACAGGGGGGGATTTTGGAGCCGTTTAGTCATATGCTTCTGGACTCTTGTCTACTTTAGGAAGCCAAGCCATCAGTTATAGGTCGGAATGGGGTCGTGACACAAGGTGGCGGCGGCGGGCCATCGGGCTCGCCGTCCCGCTCCCTCACTCCCACGCTTGGGTCCGGGGGGGCCCTCCAAACCAGTTCCCAAATGGCGTTCGAATGGCACAGACTCGGTTAATCCGGGGCAGCGCGGTGGCTGGAATGCGACTAAGCTGGGGCGGGGGGGGGGGGGGGGGGGGGGGGGGATAAAGCGTCAGGGTGCCCGGCCACTCTCGCCCTTTGCCTTCCTTCCTACGTCCTCCGTCGTGGTTTTACACCACGGCGGGAGGACATTGGGAAAAGGTGGAAGTCGGTCGGGCTGGCCGTTGGGCGAGGCATTCCCCGCCCCCTATACGGGGGGGGGGCGCGGAGCGACGGCGGCTTCCGCATTGGGGGCCACCCGAGCTCCATTGGCGGGGCATTTTGGAAACCTGCCCCGACGTGCCCGCCTCCGCGCAAGACGCCTAGTGCAAAAGTGACGGGCAGGCGAGAGGGAACGTGTCTGGGCCGACATTTGCCGGCGCTTGCCAGAGGAGACGTCTAATAGATTGTCTAAATCCTCCATAAATCATTCCAATGAGACCATAAAGGAAGTGGGAGGCTTTGATTTGTCAACAAGTGTGAGGAATGGCTGCCGACGGCTGCAGCACGCCGCCTCGACGCCAATGGGGCTCGGGGAAAATGTTCCCAGGTGAAAGGAGTTTCCCACGAGAAGGTCCGGGTGGCTGAAGTGGAAAAGAGCGCCTGTCCACCCTCCCCACATTCTCCCAGAAAGGAGCGCTTATCTTGTTGTGTCTATAACGGCGGTAAATGTTGAGATTAGGCCCGGGCTCATCCAAACACATTTGGGTCACTCCAAGCAGCCGAGTAGCCCAGATGTCTAAACATCCTCCACTGAGACTCTGGAATGTAGCAGCTGATTTACACGATAGTCAAGTGGAACCCGAGGGGGACGTAGCCGTCCCGCTAAGATCCCAAGAGACGCCAGCGACAAGATCGTACACGTGCGTGCGTGCGGGCGGGGGGTGCTGGAGATTTGCAGCTAGGGGTCTTCCTCTTCTAGTCAAAACACACTCAGACATTGGGGCCGACGGGGAGGGAAAACATTTGCTTCGGTGGTGGCGGCGTCGTCACCTTCCAGTGGTCCCTTTCGTGCTGGACAAGTTTGTTAGCCGGATTTTTTTTTCATTTCCCGGCCGTGTCATCCCGTAAAACAGCGCCGCCTTCTGGGCGAGTCTGGGTATTGTCCGTACTCGGAGGCCAAAGGCTGTTTGTCGAGGTTGAAGGTCGACAGTGGCGCCCCCCCCCGCCTGTTTCCCCCATTGTCACGGGGCAAAACAAAGTGCGAGCTCTCATCCCAGACCACATTGAGCTGAAGCAGACCAGAGGCTAATCCGGAGAGCCGGCCGGCCGACCCTTGTAACAACACGCCGGCCCCGTGCGGCCTTGACGAGGCCGGCGCCAGCGCCAACGCAATGGGGCGTGCGGGGCATACGGGGCATTCGCCCCCCTCCCGCTTTGGGCTTTCTGCTGCTCCTGTTTTTTTTCCCTGACTATTGATTGTTTTGAGATGGCCAGCTGGAAGTGATGCATTCAACATGCACGGGGGGGAGAACTCTTTCCTCAGCTTCCTCCCACGACAAAGTCCGTTTGCGTGGTGGGAGCTGTGGATGCGAGTGGCCCGCTTGGAACCTGTACAAAGTTTCCCAGGGAAGCAAAGGGAAAGGGTAGGGGAGGGGAGGCGAAGGGAAGCCAAGGGGCCGGCTGCTGCACTCTCAGTGTTGCCGTCCCATGAAAACAGTATTCGTGGGCGCCCTCTTGTGGTGCAAACTGGTAGCTTTTCATCAATTCTACACACAAGTTCAAAGTTGCAACAGTTTAAGACTAACTTACCTTTTCAACGGCCAGAAAAAGATGAATCATTTCATTTCAGTCAATGTATTTGAACAAGTACATGCATGAGTGAAAGTACTAGCCACCTATAAGATGAACATAATTGCAATGACAATGCTGTCTAAAACTGCTACTCGTGTGTGTGTGTGTATGTTTACATATGTTCATCAACAAGTGCTGTCCCTTTTTTTAAAGAAATCAAACTCAAACTTGCTACCATTAAGTGTAGCTTGAAAATATACACTAGTAGCTAAAATGGAGGCGTGTTTGTCTACTAGGCTTGCCACGGATGTGCGGGATCCAAATGCGACTGCAGTGGAGTCAAAGGAACCAAGGTAACCTTCGCCTTTTTGACCAAACGCGCTGGCGGGCAACGTGGCCGCCTGTGCTCAAAGTGCCATCGGGTGCGCAGGGGGAACGGGGTTTCCCAGGTCTCAGCGGACAGCCGGGAGTACCGGGCTTTCCGGGACCAGAAGGGCCGATTGGACCTCGCGGGGAGAAGGTGGGTCGGCGCGCCTGTACTTTGCCTGCTTTTCAGTTCGAACCAAGGTGCCGTTCCAATCCCTTCTTTTGTTTTTTTTTCTTCTGTTTTTTCTTCCAGGGCAGTGACGGTCCAATGGGATTTTCTGGCCCAAAAGGAATAAGAGTGAGTGTTGTCCCAATCAACAGCAACAGCACATACACGCAACCCGTTGAATTTGGTCAGATTTGGCACATTGGGAAGGGTGTTGTTGTTCCCCTTGGTCTCCAGCAGAGGTCACCACCTGGGGATAGTGAGGCGATAAATAGATTGTCACTGATTGTTATTATCCCCTCCATTCAGGGACCTCCTGGATTGCCTGGATTCCCAGGAACACCGGGGCTTCCGGTGAGCTTTCACCCTACAAAAACTGTCACCATAGTTCAGTGCACTTGTCCTTTTCTCAATTCAGACCCCTTTCCCGTTTCACAGGGTCTGCCCGGGCAGGATGGAGCGCCAGGACCAAGAGGAACGCCAGGTTGCAACGGGACAAAAGTACGTGGAGGATAGTACATGAAAAGACCAACCGTTGTCCCGCTTTCAAACATTTGGATTTTGGTCTTGCTCTGACCTCTAGGGTGACATTGGCTTCCCGGGAACCTCGGGGATCCCAGGACAGCCCGGCCTGTCGGTGAGTCTAGAGTCGAAAGAAATGCACTTGGCACTTGCGCAGTCAGCCTGGACTTCATCATTTTCTTCCACAGGGTCCACCTGGTCTTCCTGGACAGAAGGTGGGGGATTTTGAAATACTCTGCCATGGATGAAATGGGAAAACCGGTTTCCAACGTTGAAACGCTTCCATTTTGCTTGGCAGGGCGATCCCGGTGACGTGATCTCGACCAATCGTTTTGGGGAGAAAGGATCCGTGGGATTCCCCGGACTGCCGGGCGTCCCGGTGAGTCTTCCTCGTGCTGGCGTGTCACGGATTAGCAGAGGAGGAGAGTAAGAACCATTGACTTACCCTTACGTAATCCTTGAAAATATCCCAGGGTCCTCCGGGACCCGCCGGCTACCAAGGTCCCGTCGGCCCTCCGGGAACAAGAGGCTTTGAGGTAAGCGGACAGTTTTCACGCCTGACCGTGCACTTGCTGATTCCATGCTTGTGTGGCAGGGTCGACCGGGTCCTCCGGGTCCTCCGGGACCAAAGGTGAGCTCTGTCATCCGGGAGTTGATCGTTTGTTGAAAGGAGAATGGTCACGGTGATCCATCTCTGTTTTCTATTTTTGCTGAAATAGGGGAACATGGGACTGAACTTCCAAGGACCCAAAGGTGAAAAGGTACTGTCCCCTGACAAGGCTCTGCTTTTCAAATTCTCTTGGCTTCAACTGACTTGGAGCCAATTTGACTGTGCGCAAAGGGTGAGCCCGGTTTGCCAGGACCCGCCGGGCCGCCGGGCCAAGTCGGGGAGCAGAAGAGGCCAACTGAGACCGAGATTCAGAGAGGAGACAAGGTACAGCTACCGACTTCCCGAGAGAGGGAAGAAATAAGTGGCGATGAATGCGCACACCTTGCTTGTATACCTTGAGTACTCAGTCTTTTGCACTTGTCCATTGAAAGGGTGACCCCGGACTCCCTGGACTACCCGGTGATCCGGGCTACCCAGGTCCTCCTGTAAGTGGGTTGCCGTCGTTTGAAAAGGCTGGGCATCAAGTTGAACCGTGGGATTGGACTTGTTGGTAAATGGACGTTGTCTGTGTTGGATTGGTGATTTCAGGGTACCCCCGGTGGGCAGAAGGGAGAAAAGGGAGAACCGGGAGAGGCGGGCAAACGCGTGAGTTTTCAACGCCAACTCCGTTTGGCCCCATTTGACGCGTAGATGTCTCACCTCTGGCCTTTTGGATTTCCTTGAACAGGGCAAACCGGGCAAAGACGGCGACCCGGGTGCTCCGGGTTTCCTGGTGAGTCCCGGGAACTCTGGCTCAATGCTTGAAATGACAGACTGCTCAGAACTGCTTTGATTTCCCTCTTCTCCCAGGGTCTGAAAGGAGAGTCGGGCTCGCCAGGTCCCCCAGGCAGAGATGGGGAGAGGGTGCGTTCTTTTCGTTGGAAATCTTGGCCGTGATTTACGTGTGATGGCTGATCCCATTCAACTTTTTTTTTAATCTTTTCTTCGGAAGGGTACCAAAGGTGACCGTGGATTCCCAGGTGCTCCGGGACTGGTGCGTATTCTACCATGCTCGGGTGCCAAGAAATAAGCCCGTTGGACCGTAGTCTTCGGAGTCTCCCGTGGCGGATTCGTCTTGATGCACTTTGCCTCACCAGGTGATTGGCGGATCCACGAACGCGCAGGTGGGACCAAAAGGGGAGCCCGGTTTCCCTGGATCACCCGGCAACAAAGGAGACCGCGGATTGCCAGGTCAGTGGAGAACCCACTTGTCTGTACTCAAGTCAAAGTAAGGGCAGTCTTTACAAATTGTCGGACCTCCTCTAGGCGTGACAGGACCCGCGGGACCCCCGGGAATTCCGGGTGGCGGCGGCGGAGGCTCATCAGGCTCCCCGGGCTTCCCTGGGGAGAGAGGTCAAAAGGGAGACAGCGGAAGTCCGGGGCTCTCTCTTCCGGGACCTCCGGGGCGCCCCGGGACCAATGGGTTGCCGGGGCCTCCGGGGCCCCCCGGGCCCGAAGGCACCTCCACCGGCGGCGGCGAAGCCTGTCTCCCCGGCAGTCCCGGACGACCCGGCCAACCGGGAGAGAGGGGTTTCCCCGGAGATGCGGGACGAAAAGGTCAGATGTCAGTTTGGTAGACTCTTTGGAGTTGATATTTAAGGAATCAATCCATGGGTCTCTGTTGACATTTCAGGTGAAAAGGGCGAGACCTGTGTCAACTGCTATAGTGGCACCAGTGGCATCCGTGGACCTCCAGGGCCTGCAGGTCAACCTGGATACCAAGGTAACACCATAACTCGCACTTTGATCGACGAATCCCTTTTGTGAGAACAGATGTTAACGCACAGTCTGGATAAGGCCCAGACTAAAATGGAAATCTCTCGGGTGTATTCAGGAAATCCAGGTGCTCCGGGTATTAAAGGAGAAATAGGCTTCCCTGGATCGCCCGGCGCAAATGGAGGACCCGTGAGTGAAACATTCACAATATTCACCCTGGTACTTTTTTGCCCTTGACATCTCCTGGTCTCTGCATTCCACAGGGTATTCCTGGGCCTACTGGTCCTCCCGGATTCCCAGGAGAGAAGGGAGATCCGGGTGAAGCCATCTCTGGCGGTGGTGAGAGAGGTCAGAAGGGTGACACGGGATTCCCCGGAGCACCTGGTCTTCCAGGTCTAGACGGACGGCCGGGTCGCGATGGACAGCCTGGTCTTCCGGGCCCCAAAGGAGCTCCTGTGGGTTGCCATCTAGTTCTCCGGTGACTCTGGGTTTTAAGACCCACCATTGTTCACCGACATCTTATTTTGTTGCATCCGACAGGGATCGCTTCAAATCAGGGGAGAGCGAGGGAGCCCTGGTGATCCAGGTCCTCCTGGGATTGGAGGAGATCGTGGCCCGCCCGGACCACCTGGCTTTGGGCCCCCAGGAGCCATTGGAGAAAAGGGTGTCCAGGGTGTCTCGGGCGGCCCCGGAGTTTCCGGTCGACCTGGTACCGGAGACTTTTGATTGCGTCGCTTGTCGGCTAGATTTATCACGTGACAGGAAAACTAAATGTTCCCATCTGTCGCTTGCAGGTGCCAAGGGCGAGCCAGGCGTGGCAGTGGCAGAAAAGGGCCAGCCCGGGGCCAGAGGTCTGGATGGTGAGCCAGGAGTCCCTGGGGCACCAGGTACGGGTTCTTCAACCCAGCACCACAGCACCGTGTCGAGGACAAGGAATTTGATCATTTCTCTCGGATTTCAGGAAACCCAGGTCAGCCAGGTCAGCCTGGATACCCCGGAGGGCCGGGAGCGAAGGGCGACCCTGGACTACCGGGAATCGGACTACCGGGACCTCCTGGATCTAAAGGTAATCTTGCAAGTGATGACTTTTCGTTTGTCCTTTGTCGATAACTAAGTGCAACCACCTCTTCATGCCTTCTAGGTTTCCCTGGTATCCCTGGGCAACCGGGCGCTCCGGGAGGATCAGGTAGACCAGGAATAGACGGCCTTCCAGGCCAGCCCGGATTCCCTGGGGCAAAGGTCAGCTAAGATTTTTCCAAACGTACTACCCCTTCTGGGAAAACCATAAACGGGCAAAGTGAAATTGGCAACGTTTCCGTTTTTCTGTGCCTTCACCTTTTGACAGGGCGAACCTGGCTTTGGAATCCCGGGTCCTCCCGGCCCTCCAGGTGTACCAGGAGCTAAAGGACTGTTGGGGCCCAAAGGAGACTCCGGCTTCCCCGGAAGCCCTGGGTCACCGGGAAGATCCGGATTTGATGGCGCACCAGGGGCTAAGGGTATTTGAATCATGCCATTTTATTCCTTCTACAAGACAAGGAACGACCCCAGACCAACATGGTTCTTCCATTGTCCTAGGTGACCCGGGAACATCTGGTATCCCTGGACCTCGTGGCCCACCGGGACCACCAACGCCAGGCACGCGCGGGTTTCCGGGACCCCCTGGACTTCCCGGCGCAATGGGCGTGCCTGGTAAGGAGTACTTGAAAGCCGTTTGACATGTTTGGAATGTTTTTCACATTCGTAACAAACAGAATAAGCCAGTGTTCTCACCCAAACAGGATTCCCTGGAGGGAATGGCGCAAAGGGAGACCCTGGCGCTCCCGGTTTGGATATTCCGGGGCTGCCAGGAGACAGGGGAAATCCTGGTTTCCCTGGCACTCCAGGGCCAATTGGAACTCCAGGACCCCCAGGAGGGCCTGGACGAGATGGCCTTCCTGGACTGCCGGGTAAAGAATACCTACAAGAACATTTGAAATTGACTGTCACGGGCAAAATTTGTTGATGCGCCACTTCTAGTAGTTGTGCTGTTATTCCCATTTTCCACTTGCCTTTAGGCCCTAAAGGTGACATGGGTGCGATCGGATCTCCCGGAACACCGGGACAACGTGGTGGTCCTGGGGAACCTGGTGGTCCTGGACAGAAAGGTTTTGATTGACCTACACCCACTTGAAATGTTGCTGGTGATGAACCAGAGAATGAAACCTATAGATTGTTTTCTTATATTATCAGGTGAATCTGGATTCCCTGGTAGGGATGGCATTCCTGGCGGTCCTGGCTCCAAAGGAGAAAGAGGCAGCGTTGGGGAACAAGGTCCCCCTGGATACACCCCGCCGAATATTTCCACAAAGGGTGAAAAAGGAGACCCGGGACTGCCAGGCACGACTTTTAACACACCTGTCGCCCTTCCAACATAGGACTCGAGCTTTGAAAGTGTTTGTCGCACTCTACGCTTTACAGGGGCACCAGGATTTCCTGGTCAGAAGGGCATCCCCGGTGTCACTGGTGACCCTGGACTTCCAGGATCAGATGGACGTCCCGGACTTCCTGGACCATCGGGTATGGCTTCACTACTCCAAGTAGAAACTGAGCCACCATCTGGACCAACAGATGCCTAACACTTGGGCACTGTTCTACACAGGACCAAAAGGAGATGCTGGAATTCCAGGAGGACCTGGTGGTCCTGGGGCTCCAGGACTAAAAGGCAGCATGGGAGAAATGGGATTCCCAGGTGGAGTTTGAACACCATTCCGACTCTAAGGCCCGAACTCCTAACAAGCAGTTGTTATCACATGCGGTCCTACTTTCCACAGGTCCTTCAGGGCAGAAGGGTTTGTCAGGCCAGCCAGGTCTACCCGGGACTCCGGGACAGCCTGGATCCCCTGGTTTTTCGGGTTCCAAGGGTGAGCCAGGTTCGGCTGGGGTAGGGCCACCCGGACAACCCGGAATCAAGGTAGGCCTTAACAAGAGGACTTTGAAAAAGGGAAAACTTGCAGAAAGATTGCAGTTAGGAAACCTAGCTGACTCTTGTAGGGAGATCCTGGCCAGCCAGGTTTCCCTGGAAGCCCAGGATCCAAAGGGACTCCAGGATTACCAGGTCTGCCTGGATTACCTGGAGGACCAGGGGCCAAGGGTGATCTAGGTCCACCAGGATTCCAAGGTAAGCTATAGACCTTTACACATGGTGACCGTTGGGTCAGGGTTAACCTAACCCAATCCTGTAGATTTGACCCAAATGAAATGTTATTTTCATCAGGGTCTCCCGGTATTCCCGGTCCAAAGGGGTTGGACGGTGGGCCCGGCGGCCCCGGCCTCACCGGGGCCTCGGGTAGGCCGGGAGAGCCCGGTCGACCGGGATCACCGGGATTTGTGGGAGAAAAGGGTCAAGCGGGTAGGGATGGCATCCCAGGACCTGCCGGTGTCAAGGGAGAACCAGGTAAAGAAATGGCAAGAACATTAAGACAGAAATGTTTTCAGGAGAATGGGCTGAGAATGTGTTGGTTCTTTTTAGGGCTTCCGGGCTACGGTGAACCGGGAAGCCCCGGGCCTCCGGGATTGTCAGGTATGCCACGACAAGCACGCGGGCAAAACCAGACGTTAATTGACACTGGCCCTCACCGTGGTGGTGGTGGTGGTGTATTTCAAAAGGTGCCAAGGGAGACCCTGGCCTTATTGGCCCTTCTGGCGCTTCTGGTTACCCTGGTACAAAAGGCGAGGCCGGCTTCCCCGGACCTCCAGGCTCTCCGGGCGCCATTGGCCCTCCAGGAACTCCAGGTCCTGGTCTACAGGGTTCCAAAGGACTACAAGGACCTCCTGGGCCACCAGGAAGAGCAGGTAAAGAAGCCTAGGAGATGTATGGCTTTTACAGCCAGTGGCACTTGCTGTCTGGTTTCTGGAGAGGCTTTCTGATGAAATTGTTAGCAAAGCAGCTATTGCGATCCAAAGATGCCAGGTAGCAACCCGATGCCATTCACACAACGTCACTTGAAATCCAAATGGCGTTTTGGAATGACTTGCACCCAATCACAATTCACTGTTGTTGAGCGTGTTGTGGATGGTGAGGCACCACCCTAAATGAGCACTGGTTCCCAAGCTTTGTCCATGTTCTAAGCACCACCCGCAATGAGCACGGGTTTGCCGTCCCTCGTGTCCACCACTTGCCGACGTTAAAGCACCGCCCCGAATGAGCCCGGGTTGCCCGTCACTTGCGCACCTTTGTGTTATCTTCCGGCCTCTTCGTTTTTGTTAAATCCTGCCAGAAAAGCCAGAAACTTACCTCGCCCACCCCACCTCAATTCACAAAGCAGGCTGATCAATTGGAATCTTTAGGTGTTTGAGTCTGATTTCTTGAATATAAAGGGACAGGACATATGCACACACATTCATGTTCACAAAGTCACTCACCTTTTTATTACAAGCCAGGGTGGAACCCAGTGTTTATCTGGCTTGGCTGTGCACAATTGTTTTCTTTCACCAAACAAGTGCATGGTGATGATGTGAATGGTGCGTTGTGTATGTGAAGAAGTTGAAATTGCCATTTTGGGTGGTGTTGTATTTTGCTCTAACATT
This sequence comes from Stigmatopora nigra, assembly GCF_051989575.1. Taxonomy (NCBI): domain Eukaryota; kingdom Metazoa; phylum Chordata; class Actinopteri; order Syngnathiformes; family Syngnathidae; genus Stigmatopora; species Stigmatopora nigra. The sequence continues at coordinate 9,879,424 of NC_135527.1, read as the reverse complement.
TACATTTGACCTTGGTTTCCCGACCCGGGTTCTCCTACCTTGCGACGACGATTCCCGCCCTCAGGTCCAACAGGTCAGACCGACGGCGTCGGATCTCTTCTTTGTGCACGCTCCTCCTCACGGTCACAGTAGCACTTAACTCCACGTTGAGATCTGCCCGAGAAGAAGTTAGCAAGTCAGCATTTTGTCCCGCTTGCCATGCTAACGGTCATGCGTCCCGAACAAGTAGGCACCTTGGGAGACAGTTGGTACCAAGAACACTTTTCAAAGTCCACCAATAGCCAGTAGTCACTTGGATGAAATACATATTTCACTGAGAATGCCATAGTATGCATTTGGTCAGATTTGCACAGAATCACTTCTAGTGTGACTAACTCACGCAGTTGATTTTTAATTTCTTTAGCTGTAATGGGTCAGATCATTGTGGGATTCATACAGCATTTAACTGGTGGACTGCTATTGACGACACTAGACGGTCAGTTGCAATGTCAACAAATTCCTCCACTCACTAACAGTCCTGCATGAAAGTGAAATGCTGGTAAACACACGTACGTACGTACCTTCAGGAGGCTGCACGAGATGGATCTCTAGAATTGGAGTTAATAACACCACCACTTACCTTGATGACCTTGGATTGTATATTTGTTTTCTTGATGCTTCTGTCTAAACCTCTTTTTTTTTTTTTTGCCTTCAACCTTCCACTTTTCCTGGGAATTCTGGCCAGCCTAGGTCCGGCAGGTTAGACGATTTTCACCCTTTGAGACACGTGAATTTGTAAATGTACAGAAGTTGAGGTTTGGAGAGTTGATGTTTTTGAGACGTCCAGGTGAAGGCATTTATTTGAAGCGACGCCACCCCAAGGAACGGGGAACCTCACTGTGGCGGTGACTCCAACGATCGCAACGTGACACCCGGTCTCTGATCTTGTGTGTACCAAGGAGTTCCCGGCCCTCAGGGTCCTCGTGGTAGCCCGGGAATCGGTGGCGGCAGGGGAGAGAAAGGCATACCCGGTGCTGGCGGCCAGCCAGGTTTCCCCGGACAGAAAGGAGACCCAGGGATTCCTGGATTCCCGGTAAGATTTGAGAGGCAGGCAGCCCGTTGATCTTGTAGTGACCCATTTGGAACCGTGTCTTCAGGGCTCGCCGGGTACTCCTGGCGGTCCAGGTGGCAAGGGTGATATCGGTCTCCCTGGCGTTCCTGGATTCCCAGGTACGTTTCTTTAGATGAAGAGCCCATCTCCGGTGGAATCCCAATTGAACATTGACCATTTTGACCAGGGCCGAAAGGAGACCCCGGACTTCCCGGTGGCCCCGGCCTTACCGGTGACCCGGGAGACGTTGGACCTTCAGGTAAACTCATTTCAGAGTGAACCCCTCCACTTACTGTTGCTACGCTAATCGGGACAGTTTTTACCGGCACCTTTTTCAGCTGATCTTTTTCTTATGCTTCAGGCCCACCCGGTGAGCCCGGTTTTTCTGGGCCCACAACTGTGATCAAGGGAAACCGCGGACCCCCCGGGCCCCTGGGCCAGCCCGGTCCCGTAGGACAGCCGGGCTCGCCCGGACGCGAGGGCCTCCCAGGTCAGTTGCGCCGTGGAAGCCACGATGGGTCAACCTCAGTGAAAGAAGTGGATTTCTCGGTTACTTTTGAGGTCCGGGAGGCGATGCGGGAGATCCCGGTTCAGACGGTCCCCCTGGCTTCAGCGGCCCGCCCGGCAGGAAGGGAGACAACGGGCCCGCTGGTCAGCCCGGTGAGTCAAAAGCCAACTGCTTCCATCTTTTTCTGGGTTTGAAAGCTTTGCGGTGGCAGGTGGCAGTGACTTTGCTAAACACATCACCGGATCTCCCCAGGTCAGCGCGGCTACCCGGGTCCTCCGGGGTCCGACGGTCCCCAGGGGGCGCCAGGTGTTCCGGGCTCGGGCTCGGCAGCGCACGGCTTCCTCATCACCAGACACAGCCAGATCCAGGAAGTACCGCTCTGTCCGGTAGGAACCAGCCTGATATACGACGGCTACTCCCTGCTCTACGTTCAGGGCAACGAGAGGGCGCACGGGCAGGACCTCGGTGGGTGGAGCAAATTCAAAAAGTCAGACACCCGAGAGATCCGATGTGATCCGGGTCCTCCTTTCAGGAACGGCCGGAAGCTGCCTGCGGCGCTTCAGCACCATGCCCTTCATGTTCTGCAACATCAACAACGTGTGCAACTTTGCCTCCCGTAACGATTACTCCTACTGGCTGTCCACGCCCCAGCCCATGCCCATGTCCATGGCCCCCATCACCGGCGAGAGCATCAAGCCATTCATCAGCCGGTAGGTGGCGGGAGAGGGAAAGGACGCCGTGCGGCTGAACCAGGCCGGCTCCGTGTGCTCCTTAGGTGCTCGGTGTGCGAAGCTCCCGCTATGGTGATCGCGGTCCACAGTCAGACCATCCAGATTCCCAACTGCCCCGCCAACTGGGAAGCTCTGTGGATAGGTTACTCCTTCATGATGGTGAGACAGACGGGCCAATGGGCCAAATCTCGCTCCCGTCTTCTCGGGCTTTTTGGAAGTGGCCTCAATGGCTTCCTTCTTGGGTCCCCGCAGCACACCAGCGCCGGTGCCGAGGGATCCGGTCAGGCTTTGGCCTCCCCGGGCTCTTGTTTGGAGGAGTTCCGCAGCGCTCCCTTCATCGAGTGCCACGGCAGGGGGACGTGCAACTACTACGGCAACTCCTACAGCTTCTGGCTGGCCACCGTGGACGAAAGCGAGATGTTCAGGTACGCCGACAGATCTTTGCCAGAGCCTAACCTTATCCTAACTCCGCCTCCAACCTGATGTCCCCGGCAGCAAGCCCCAGTCGGAGACGCTGAAGGCGGGCAACCTGCGGACGCGCGTCAGCCGCTGCGTGGTCTGCATGAAGAACACGTAACGTGCCGGCGTTCGGGCCCACGGAGAGGAGTCGCCCGGGGTGACGGCGGGCGTGATCGGTGGAATTCCATCGGCCTTTTGTCTTCGACCCGTAAAAACAACGGTGCTACTGTGCGACACAGCTTAAACAAACAAACAAAAACAAAACAAAAAAAAAATACAAAAAAAAATCTTGGGGGGGGCGGGGTTGCTTTGTTTTTTTTTTCTTAAGAAGTACCTCAAAACAAATGCAGAAAGAAAAGATCTCCCCAAAATGGTGCCATGATGCAGAGATGCATTTTCCCTTTTAACACAGTGACCTCGTTGTCCTTGCTTTTCCACTTTAGTTTTTCTTTTCCGGTGGGTGAGGAGGACGGGAGGACGGGAGCACGGGAGGGTGGGGTCCGAGGGACGGACAAAGCTCTCGGCGTTAACCAACGGGCACTTTGACTCGGGCACATCCCGGTTGCCAGATGCACTGACTCGTAGCTTTCCTTGGTAAGAGTGACAGCGAGCGAGGGGCTTTTGATTTTGACCACTTTTCCTCCTCTTCTTTTTTTTTTCTACGTCCGTGGTGACACGTGGTGATACTAACCCTGCTGCCGAGCCGACTGCTAACTCTACCGCCTTCTTTTCTTCTTTTGTAAGTAATGACTCATGTGTATATTGTGTAAAACACCTTGGATTTGAAGCGCATCGGCTCTTCATTCGGCAAGCCGCCTATTGGGCGGGCGGCCTCCACTTATGCTCACGCAAACCACATATTATTGTACAAAGTAAGGCTTTATAAATGATAACAAAATTTTATATATGATAAATATATATTTCTAAAAAGGAGAGTACATGGTGGGTGTTTTACGGTCTAGCATTTCACCAAAAAAAAAATACTATACTGTGCACAGACAAAGCCATTTTCCGTGTGTCACATTAAAACCACTTTAAAGTTTTTGTATTCCATTTGTAGAACCAATAATAAAGCTGAATTATGATAAAGGAGAATTGTTTTTAGATTGTCTTACAGGATTTGAATGAAATCTTGTTGAGGGAGGGAGTGTTTTCTTTCGGCAACATTTCCGGGTGCTGTCAAAGAAAAGAGAAGAAGAGGCTTTATTTCCCTGTGAATATTTTGGGGGGAAAAGGTCATATTTGTTATGAAATGTCCAAGACTGAAATAAACACACTGACGACAAATGAAACCTTAACATTTATCCTCATCTGGTCACAACAAATGCTGGCAAACCTCAACTGCCGGCAGGTGGCAGAATGAGGCCACCGCGCCGCCGTAGCGTAGACGAAGAACCCATAAACAAATGACGTCACATTTAAAAGCCAACCGCGGGAAAGTCGGCGAGATCAAAGGTTGCCGGCGAGATCTTAGGATGGCGGCTAGATGAAACGGTAGCAACCTGAGCATTTGGCTAGCTTGAACGATAGCAACAAGAGCATTGGGCTAGCTAAAACCATAGTAACAGAGGCATTTGGCTAGCGAAAACCATAGCAACAAAAGCACATGGCTAAATCAAAAAGGTGGCTAACTACTGCGGTTTGGCAGCGAAAAAAACAATTTGTCAACACACACAAAATAACGACACTATTCATATTCCAAATACACCGACAAAGCGACATTAGGACGACATTATTACGAGAAGCCATGTGTAATGAAGGAAGGGGTGACTTACGTAGTTAGCCACGTACGAGCAGAAGGCGAATTGGAGTTTGTCCGAGGTCCTTTGCTTTTTAAGTTTTAACTCAAAATAAAGAATACAAAATAAAAAAAACGGTGAGAAAATAACGAGCCGTTTGTTTGTTTTAAAAGCAACCCTAGCGCTAAAAGGCAATGCTAACTTAACTAATTACTTGCTCCGCTCCTCTTCCGTCTAATTAGCGTACACACACACACACACACACACACACACACACACACACGTGAGGCGGAAGGAAGTGGAAGTGGAGAAGGAAGTCAAAGAATTCAAAATAGACGAAGGAATTTTGCAAAAATAAAAATTGTTTTATTATTAACTGTTTGGCTGTCTTGTCATTCTTTTTGTGGTTTTAATTTTGAATTTATTTTCATAAAATATTTAATTGAATGAATGGCTCGGGCAGCGCTAAATCACGACCATTCCATGCTAATCAGCCCAGTAAATATGAGAAGAAACTTGTCCTTTAACAAGCACAATGTCATTTTATCTCCAATAAATGGTCATCAAGAAATTACAATTCACACAGTTGTTTGAAATCCCCGTTTAAGCCCCAAATTAATTTATTTCACCCGAAAAGTAGAGCACTGAGTGCTAAAATGATGGAAATGAGTGATTATAGTGTTTTACCAAAAATAATACTGCTTTATTTCTGAAAAATACAAGTTATGAAAGAGTTTTGGAAGCATTTCAGTTATTACTGTCGTAGTATATTTTCTGGAGCCCTCGTGTGGTTTACAGCGGAATTGTTACTCATCGCATCAGATGGATTTGATGATGAAAAAAAGCAAAGGAGGAAAGCAAGGGGGTGGAGCAAGGAGCAAAAGACCAGGCGCTGGTCGTCAGATCTCAAGTCGAAGTCGGGATCCCCCCCGGTCAGGCCTCATGCGCGCGCAGGACCCCCAACCCGCCTCCCCCCCCAGCACCAGTTGCCAGCGAGAGTAGCCCAAAGGGGGAAGCGAGACGCCGAGCGTCGGATGCAACAGTTGCTGGGATGCCAGGCGCCCATTAGCCGGCCACGCGTGTTGATCCAGAGGAGGAGGAGGAGGAGGATAAGAAAGCCGGGGTGGGGGGCTGCCTCCGGTCTGGAGCGGATGGCGCGGCACCACCGCGGGATGAGCAGCAACGGCGGAGGCGGCCACGCCGGCCACTGAGTCGCCGGCGGCGGCGGTGGCGGCTGGACTCAGCATGCACGGGATTGGGGTGGCCCCGCGGCGGCGCAAGCTCCGTCTCCGGGCGCTGTGGGCCGCGCTGGCCCTGCTGGCCATGTCGGTGGCCGCCAGCAGCGCGCTCTTCACGGCCTGGACCTGGCGCCAGACGCGGGACCTGTCCCACTCCTTCCACATCCTCCAGGAGCGCCTGGAGCAGGTCGGGGTCGCCGCCGCCGCCGGCACGACAGCCACTAAACTATCTCCACTGCGTTGACTTTGTTTGTCTTTCCTCTTTCTCTTCTTTTTTTTTTTTCTCTTTCCTTCCTTCCCTCCTTGGCTTAAAGCGGTTATGCAATTGAAGTGGCGCGTGCGGTTACGGGAAGCATCGTGGGGGATGTGTGGTGCTTTTCCAATGCACACTTGGCACCCTCCGAGCCAAGCTTTTATTGTCTTTTGTTTCCCCGCAAAAAATGGAGCCTTTCTGGTAAACTGTATTCTTTTGTGTGATTGTTTTGTTTTGAAATGATTCCCGGCCCAAACCGCTAAGTGACTCTCGGCGGCGCGCCTGCCGCTCTGACGTTAGTCTGGGCTATAAAAAGAGACCTTTCCCATTGAAGCATCTTTAAACAAACCATGCCCCCCTCTCTCCCTTGCAAAAACGCCCGACGGCAGTGGCCCTTGCCCCTTTGGCTCCGGGCCCAAGCCGGCATCCGACTGAGTATACCTTGTCGGATGGTAATTGGCGTCCCGATGCCCCCGCGTCTTTGTCCGATGCCTTTTCCAGATGTGCCACTCATTTTCATTGGAGCGGCAGATTTGAGAGCGACAACAAAGGCCCAGCAGCATTCTTCAGTCTGCTTCTCTTTCTCGGGACGTCCTCGCCAAGTCGGCTGGAAACATTTGGCTCGGGCTTCTGGCTTAAGATACCTTTTCCGAGTTTTCAAAGTAGCCATCCTCTGACGTTTAAGTATCCGTGACAAATGCGCAGCCACTTTGCCCTAACACGTCCGTCCGAAGGCGGGATGCCGCCGGACTCACCCCTCTCTTTCTGCGCAGGTCAACACGCAAAGGAAGGCCATTGTGCAGCTGGTTCTGGAGAAGAGAGAGCTCCTGGTGGGCCAGAGAATCAAGCGAGACGGTACGCTAGCGCGCTAACGCGCACGCAGGAACGCAGGCATGCAGGCACGCTAACAGGCTAACACGCACGCACGCAAGCACGCAGGCAGGCTGGCCGCAGCTAAAAGTTGACACAGGAAGCAGTAGGCAGCTGGGACGGATGGCTGTGGCAGAAATTACAGGTCTGACCAGAGCGGCCCGCAAAAGCAGCTGGCTCGAGAGCCGAGCCTGGCTTTTAAATGGATTTCCGGGCGGGGCCCGTTGTTTTGGAAAACGCCCATCTCGTTGCTATTCATAGAGCACGGGGTGCTTGGCCACTCGGGTCTTTCAAAGGGGCCGCCGGGGTCTTGCCTTGCAACCTGTACTTGGGACCGGGCTTGCGCCGTCGCTGTTTTTGTCTATTTGGGATCCCCCGCGAGTATTTTAAGGCAGGCGCGTGACGGGAAATCCTGGGGCCATCTGCTAAAGGCGTTAAGGGGAGACGGGCGGGAGACGGGCGGGAGACGGATTGGCCCGCGCCACCGCAGCCGTGTTTTTCTTTGTCACGCTCACGTTCTGTCTGCCCCCCCCCCCCCCAAAAGGGGGGTCGCTGCGCGGCAAGCACGGAAACGGCAAGAGAGCGGCGTCCCATTTCGAGAGTAAGTGGCCCGGCCTCGCCCCACCTTAGCTTCTGTGGAAGGCATCAGCCCACCTTCTCTCCTTTGTCCCCACCCCCTTCTGCCCCCACAGTCACCAAAGTCTCCTCGCAGCAAGGTAAGGCCCCCGTCCCCGGAGATACGCCGCTAGCCGCCCTTCCCACGCGCCTCTCGCTGTGGCGTCAGTGGGGGAAGGCGGCGTGATCAAAGGCTGGGAGGAGCGCGTGCTCAACATGAGCAAGGCGGTCAGCTACGACAAGGAGGAGGGCACCTTCGTGGTGGAGAGGCCGGGCGTCTACTTCCTCTTTTGTCAGGTGGGTCGGTATGGACGAGTCTGGATCCCAGGGGGGGGGGGGGGGACACCGGATCCCTCACACCGCCCCGTAACCCACGCTCCACTGTGCCCGCCCGACAGGTCCTGTTCAACGAGCAGGAGTCGCAGTACGTCAAGCTGGACGTGGTGACGGGCGGCCAGAGGCCTCAGAAGCTGCAGTGCATGGAGGGCTACGGGACCACGCCGTCGGCGGGCCCGCACCCGTCGCACTTCCTCAAGCCCTGCCAGGTGTCGGGGCTCCTGCGCCTGGACAAGGGCGCCAGACTGCACGCCGTCACCGGCCCCGCCTTCCGCCTGCACACGGTGGGCAACCCCTCGGCCTCGCCCCACGTCTTCAGCATCTTCAAGGTCAACTGAGGGGCCCCCCCGGGCGGGGGGCCACTCCACCTCGGCTCGGAGGGCCGGAGCGGACGGGAAGCAGTCTCCGTGGACAAACTGGAAGCCTTTTTTTCCACGTGGCGGAGACCACCGGTTGTTTTCAAATTGAACTCTGTTTTTCTTTTTCATAGTGGTCCCCCCCGGCTTTGTTTTACTGGCCGTTTTTTTGGAGAGGGCGGAGACCACGTGGTGAGGCATTTTTTTTTTCTCTTCTTTTTTTGGCCCTTGCTAAAAGCTCAATCGAACACAAATGGACATTTGAGCTTGATTGTATATACATGCGCACATAAGTCATAAATAGTGTCAGTCTTTGGAGAACAACATCCCAATTTTCCATCCTTCTGGCTCTCCAAAAGGCATCATAACTCGGAAGCCCCCAAGAAGGAACATTCCGATCGTGTTTCTCCCCAGGCAGGGAGCGACGACGCTAACGGAGAAACAGCGACTGATTGACCCCCCGGCGACCAATCGGACGGCCGCCCGCCCGCCCGCCGTTCTTGCGCAAGCCAAACAAGTGTGTTTATTTCCAGCCACGGTTTGAAAGTGGTTTTTGTGGCCTGGCCGCACGGCAAACTCGGGCACGCCACATGTTGCAAAAAAAAGAGGCAGCATTTCGATCCTCTTTTCATTTCCTGAGGACATTTTGAAATAAGCCCGTAGCCCGGGGCCCCTCCCGTCAGCCACGCGCTCTCAGACTTAAGCCGCCTTCTCCATTTTCACTTCCTCAAAGTGTAGAAGCTGGAAGACCGAAATGTACGCGCACACGCCGCTTATGGCTAATCAGAGAAAAGGTCAGAGACGTTTCGGGGAAAAAGTACGCCAGAGCAGAAGAAATAAAAGCCGTCCAATGCCGTCCGTGGGCCATTTCATTGTCCCCCAAAAGTATTGTGACCGCTTTCTTTTGTATTGGATTGACTTTTATTACAAAGAAAGGAAAGAAACCAAAGGGAGACACTTTTTTTTGGTGTGTAAATACTTTCATTGCTGGCCAACATTTGATGGGTGCGCTGACTAAAGATGACAAAAAGGACAAAGCAAAGTGCTTGTGGCGTTGTGGGGCCTTTTTTCGTCCAATGGAAATCACTTTTTGTCCACTTTCCATAAGGCATTTTTTTGGATTTCATCATCTCCAACCATGCCATTTGTTACAGGAGCCCTGGCATTTTTTTCTTTCCATATATACTGCAAAATGCGGCTACTGGCTAGGATACATGCAGACTCCAAGGGGGCGGGGGGGGTTGCTAACATGGATTTCTTGGCCAACATTCGTAAGGAGCTTGCTAATAAAAAAAAAAAGTCTGATCCAACTGTACTCTGTGTTGAGGCCGGCAGAAAATAGCATACCACACGCGGGGGTGCCGAACAGGAGGCTGGCGGAGGAGTGCTCTGGCTTCGTCTGGCCTAATCGTCGATGCAGATGACCTCGCCGGCGCGGCGCTCCCGTGGACGCTCTCCTTCCCGCTCCTTCTTCACCGACCGAGTCGCTCCGTCGAGCACTGCGGGGGAGGGAAACAGAGGGAATTCAGTAGGGAATACGCGGGGACACAGAAGACAAAACAAAACACATCGCTTGGACATGGCTTCCCACGTTTGTCGCAGGGCCGCCGCGGCCGCCGCGGCCGCCGTAGCTCCTTCCTTTTGCAAACAAACGGCGAGAATAGGCCGCGCCGAGCGGCTCCGGTGTCATAACAGGGCTTCCAGATCTGCCGTGCGATACGGAGGCCAGACTAACTCCGTCGGTGGCGGCCGGCCAGCGCGGGGGGCCGGCCCGGGGAATGGAAAGAAAGGGAGGGAGGGGAGTCCGGGAGGGGGGGGGGGGGGGGGGGGGGGAGACGAGGGGAGGCCGGCCTATCGTATGAGAAGCAAAACAAAAGGAGGTGAAGACAGGGTGAAGCGGGAAGGGGATCCAGTGCGCCCGCTACAGGGTCCGTCTTCTCCTTTGATGACCTTTTAAGGCAACGTTTGGTCCAAGACACATTGGCTCAACGTGACAAACAGCCTGAGCCGGGGGCCGGGGGCCTGGGGGGGCCTGGGGGGGCACCCTTCACAAGGGGCGGTAAGGGAGTTCGTTGGCAGTCCACGGCGACTGGTCAAAGGATCTCCCCGCCGCGGCCATCTTCAGTTTGATGGACCGGGCTACAGACAAAGCAAGCCCCAACCAAGCCTAAGTCTCTGTGTCTGCCGCAGCGTCTGCTGGTTCCAAAACCTTTTGGCCCGGGTTTCTATTTTCTGCGTGGGGTCCGGACGCAGAGACGGAGGAGTGCGAGGCGGCTGAGGAATGAGGGAGTAGAGGGTCAACTCCAGGAGAAAGACTCAAATTGATTGAGAACGGGCAGGGGGGCGGGGGGCTGCCGGGACACGTCTCCCGTTTCTCAGAAACCCGGGACGACGGCCACATTTGCTCCGCCCCCGGGGTCCCTATCCTTTCTCCTTTCAGGGTTTTTTAGGGCGCCCGTTGCGCGGCAGGTTCTCCACCGTGTTACTCAGGCGGTACTTGACGATGATGCTGTGCACGGTGGATTTGGGCATGCGCAGCTCCAGGCCGATGGCCCCCTCCGACTTGCCGTCCTTCCACAGGTCCACCACCCGCTGCCGCTGCACCACGTCGTGCTCCTTGGTCTTCTGGCACGCGTTTGCGGCGGCGCCGGCGGCGGCGGCCGGCCCCCCGCCGGCTCCCCAAGCGGCTCCGCCGGCGGCTTCTGTGGGGGCAGACAAGCGGCAGACTGTAGTGGAGGCTGGCCCGGGCGGACCACCGTAACCTGACGCTTTACGGGTGGCTACTGGACTTGGCGGGGGGGGGGGGGGGGGGGCTGCCGTGCGGAAAATTGTTCAGCCGGTGGGCCGCTCCAGGTCAGAGGAGGCGCGTGCGTTTGGGGTTGCGGACCACAAAGCAGAGTAAGCGCGGGCATCCGCCCGGCGGGGGCGCCGGCGGCTACTCGGGTCGGGCATTGACGCGGGCAGGGTGCCTCGGCGGTGGAGGCGCCTCTCAAAATACCTCCTGCGCCTTTTGTCGGGGATAATGACATTGTGGCGGACGGAAGGGCGCAATGTCTTTGACAGATGTCGGGCTCTCCCATTTCCCTTTGGAGCGCTTGGGGAAAGGAGCAGCTTTTTGCACTTATCTCTGCCACATGTCCGCCGGCTACACATCTCCAAAGACGCGCCGGCGGCCGGAGCGCACGCGCAGGCATTTGTTGGCCGGCCGCCGCAGAGCGCGTCTGGCCGGCACATGGCGTGCCCGCCAATAGGGAGTCGCGAGCGTGCGGCCGCAGGAGGCGACGGATCCGTCGTTGCGGCCAAAAGGCAATCTGCGCATTCCTCGGGCCGCTACAAGCTTAATATAGCTGCGGCGTCCCGGCTAATGTCTATTTCAGGTGGTGGGCGGGCCAGACGGGCTCGGCCGTCGTTGTGGACTTTGGAGGTCCCGCCTCTATCGACATGGCTTGACATTGCGATATCTAGCGTCTGTCCCTAAACAACAACAGAGGTGGAATTGCTGGAAGTACAGCGCCGCTTCTACTAGAAGGTGCTCAGCTCGCAACACTTGAAAGCCCCCCCCCCCCCCCCCCGACCCATCGCGATTGCTCCCGGAGCCCCACTGACCTGATACGAAGGATCCGGCTGGCATCTGACTGTAGTTGGCCCCTCCCACAAAGAGGGCGCCCGACGGCGGGGCCGAGGCGAAGGCTCCGTAGTCCTGGGGGGTGGCGTAAGGTCCGGGAGGGATGGGCTGCCAAGGGACAAATTGGGGTTAGGTCAGGTGCCATTCGGGGGGGGGGGGGTTAATATTAGGTGGTGGGCTTGAAAAGAAAAACTGCAGCGAGTGAGAGGGGAATAAATAACATTGCAAAGTGCTTAAAGATGGCGAAGAGAATGTGCTGACTAAGCAGTGGAGGAGTGAAATAGCGCAGGTTGACGGGCTCCGTGTTTTTACTGGCCGCCCGCCACCGCTTTTCCACTGGCTCCCCACGCCGGTCGAGGAGACAGAGATGAGGAGCCACTGAACGGGGGGGGGGGGGGGGGGGCAGAAGACAGAAAGCAGTAGGTACTACTGACCGGGGGGGCCTGAGCCTGGCCGCCTCTGCCGGCCAGCCGGCTCAGGATGGCGCGCTCGGACATCTGCAGCCGCACGGCGATGGGCGCCACTCGGGCCAGCGCGGCCGGCAGCCGGCTCACGTCGGCCTTCATGTCGCTCAGCAGGTCCTCCAGCTGGTTCAGCACTGCAAGGACAAGCGGGCCCCGCCCGGCACCATTGAATTGGAGGGCTCGCCCCCCCTCCCCCATCGGCTCGCCACCCACCGACCTTTGTGCAGGACCACATTGGCCGGCCTGTTGCCCGCCAACGACTCCTTGCTGAGGTGTTGGTGCGACTCGGCCAGGCACTCCACCTCGGCCAAGCGCACGTTGAGCGCCATGGCCGGGTGGCCGGGGTCCTGCGTCATGTTCAGGTAGGCGGCGCGCCGCAGCTGCTCCTCGATGACCAGCGCCTGCTCCAGGAGCTAGCCACGACCAGCTGGGGTTAGGGTCTTTCTCACCCGGCAATCCGTTCGGCCCCCGGGCTTACCTTGAAGCGGCGGGCCAGAAACTTGTTCTTCATTTCCAAGAAGTTGCCTTTGTTGGCCTGCGACTCGAAAGGCTGGTTGACGATGGCGAAGGGCCAGTCGTTCTGGACGTCCTGCCAGCGAGCGTAGCCGTGACTGACGGCCGGGTGGGTCGAGGAAAAACCTTTGTCCGGGATGGCCCCCGCTGCACACGACCCGCCTGCGGGGTTAACTCGCACCCCCTGACCTAGCCTTACCCGGAAAGCCGACCGGTGCCCGGCCAGATAATGCCGAGCGTGAGCTGGCAACGTACGGCCTTCATCCAATGAGATTTATGTGGCGGATACGCGCCCCCCGACCGGCCAAGCAGCCGGCACCGGGCGTACTGGGTGTCGGAGCATGAAATACTGCCGGGCCAAGGATACGTGAGGATTCCTGCCAGGAGCCAGAAATCGTGGCGCCGGTGCCAGATCTCGTTCATCTTTCCCGAGGAGATGGCGGCCCGCTCTTCGTTCTGCCAAAGAGTGTGAAGCTCTTTGCGGGGGGGACACACACAAAGTTTATAGAAGTTACTCATCTTGGAAAAGGGCCGGGCTAGTTTCCATTTTTTTTTTGACTGACCGGTGAAGCCGCCGTCGGCAATGTTAAACATGAAGCGCGGCCGCTGGGCGGGCGGCTTCCCGTCGCCCCTGGTCTGGCCCTCGTCGACCTCAGTCTTGGCGTCCTTTTCACCTTCCGCCTCCCGGGGCGACGAATCCCCCTTTTGGGCTTTGGGGTTCTCGCCGTCCCGTTTCTCCTCTTCCATTTTCGCTGCATTCGAAGGAAGGGAGGGGGACGGGAATTGAGCCTTTGGGAGAAAAAAATCAGCCGGGCTCCACAGCGGTACCTGCGTGTTGGCCCGTGACTTGGCTCAGGCCAGACGGGTCACCGCCGGGATGGTCTTCCCGCCCCTCCGGCGTCCCATCACCGCCGACGTCCTCTCGGGGCTCCCTTGTGGGACTAGGAGACGCGCTTCCAGGGGTGCAGGGCTGAAGCAAAACAGATCGGGCAAACCCGCGTCAAGACCCCCGAAGAGGTGCTGTGCACTTTCCCATCACTCACCTTTCTCTCCTTCTCCGGCGGGGCCCCGCCCTCCCGCTCCTCGTCTTCCTCGACGCTATTTTCGGGCCCTTCCGCAGGCGCGGGTGTCGCCGCGCTGGAGGTGCACGGCGTGTCGTTGCCACCGGCATCTGTGGCGGCGGCGGGGGAAGAGGCTCGGGAGGAGGGCTTTTCCGGGCCCGCCCGGGGCTTCGGCTCCGGGATACTCCAGCGCCCGTTGATGTGCTGGAACTCCTGAATCTGGACGGGAAATATCATTTCCCCGGGGCTGGCCGCTGGGCCGAGAGACGGACCAACGGGGAGAGCGCCACCTTCTTTTTGAGCAGCGACATGACGCCGATGCGCGTGAGGACGGGTTGGCGGCACAAGCCCTCCCGCGGGACGCCGTCGGCAAAAGTCTCCGCCCCGTCGGCCACCGGCTCGCACAAGTGACGCATGAAGAGCGACACGTACGCCCTGGCGGAGGCGCAACGGGTGGTGAGTTTGGCGGGGGCCCCCCCCAGGTACGTACCCGGTGGTCACCCACTTGAATTCCTTCTCGCTTTTGCCCCGCAGGTCTCGGACCAGCCACTGGGACGAGAAGGCCTCCCGAGAGGGCATCCCCCAGCGCATCACGGCATTGAGGAAAGCCTTCCGCTGGCGCGTATTGAAGCCGAGAACCTAGCGGTGGGTGGAAAAAAAAGAAGAGACCTTAGCTCGGGAGGTTTTTTTTTGTGTGGCGTAGACGGACCTCCAGGTTGCCGCCCACTCTGGCCAGAAGTGGAGGGAGCGGTTTGTCCTTCTCGTTCCTCAGCTGGCGACGGGATTGTCTCCGGCCTAGGGTACACGGGCGCAAAGACAAAACTGTTGGCCCAGGCCGGCTTCCCGGGGGATTTGTTCCCGCTAAAGCGAGAACTGAAAGGAACGCGGCTCACCTTCCGGACGGTCGTCAAAGTCCTCGTCCTCCTCCTCGGATCCTACCGAGTACTCGGACTGGTTGTCGGAAATGACGGCGTGCCACTCTGAAAGGACGGAGGGCAGGTGGGTTGGGTGGGCCGGGTGGGCCAAGTGGAGCGGGGTCTGAGGCGGACGCACCTTGGTCTTCCTGGGCGGCGTCGTTGTAGTTGACGGGCTTGCGGTTGCGCTTGCCTTTGCCCAACTTGCTGGCCAGGTCCTCCTGCTGCTGCTCGTAGTGGTGGCGCAAGAGCTTCTCCCAGTAGTCGGGGTCCACGTTCTCCTCCTGCTTGATGATCTCTCGCTCCATCTCGTCCACCTGCAGCGGGGTCAGCGTGACCTCTTTGCTAGCTCATGGGAAGGTGGTATATAGCGCTGCTCCCTCCCTTGGAAGCCCAGGGTGGCGCTGGTGTGCCGCCATCCCAACGGGGCCCTCTGCCTAAACGTCTTCAAAGGCCCTAGTCAAACGCAGATGTTTCCCGGCAAGGAGCGGATCGGGGCGGCCGCCGTGGTGGTCAATCTATTTCTAGGGCCCAGACCACGCAGTGAGTTATCGGGCCGGTTATCTGCGCCGTTATTTTCCTTCCCGGGACTCGTTATTCCGGCGCTTTTTGGCGGAAACCGAGATGAATGTAGCCGAGCTGCCAATTTTCTCCCCCCTCAGTCTTAGTCCAAAAAAGGTAAAGCCCAGTTAAAATAGAAAGGGGAAAAAAAAAGACACAACAAGTCCCCCCCCCCCCCCCCCTGCGCACCCCCCACGGTCTTAAAAAAAAGCAAATCCTTCTTTTCTCCCCCTTCGCCTCTTACCTTGTCCTCCTCTCGGACCACGTAGCGGGCCACTTTGAAGGAGCTCAGGTACTCGTTCATGTTCTGCACGTCCGAGTCGTCGGTGGCGTCCTGGCCGCGGTCCAACAGCCTCTCCACGGCCGCGCCGTCGTAGTGGATGACGTTGCCCTCGTCCTCGGCCCTGTCCCCCGTCGAATTCTTGGCGCCTGTCGGGGAAGCGTCACAGCCGTACGTCGTTCGGGCCCGCTCGGCCTCTCCCCCGGGTTTCTCACCTTCCGCCCCGTCCTTGAAGAGCTCCTCGGTGCCGAACTTGAGGATGTCGTCCAGCTCCTGCTTGCTCATGGAGCCGGCTTTGGAGCCCAGGCCGGGCCGGACCACCAGATGAGTCAGCATCATCTTTCTCTTGGCCACCTGCGTGATGCGCTCCTCCACGCTGGCCCGCGTCACAAAGCGGTAGATCATCACCTTGTTGGCCTGCCCGATGCGGTGGGCCCGACTGAAGGCCTGACAAGAGGGGGGGGGGGGGGGGGGGATGTGTTCTAGGCGGAACGGGAGCCGGGAGCCATCCCCACGGCCGGCTTCCCACCTGGATGTCGTTGTGGGGGTTCCAGTCCGAGTCGAAGATGACCACCGTGTCCGCCGTGGCCAGGTTGATGCCCAAACCGCCGGCCCGGGTGGAGAGCAAGAAACAAAACTGACAAGCGCCGGGAGCTGCCAATACAAAATGGACCCTAAGCCCGTAACCCCGCCCGGGCCATTTGCCAGAAGAAAGGGACGCACCGTTGAAGCGGTCGATGGCCTCCTGCCTGAGCGCGCCGGTGACAGCGCCGTCAATCCTTTCGTACTTGTAACCTTGGAAATCCAGGAAGTCTTCCAGCAAGTCCAGCATTTTGGTCATCTGCAAAGAAGCCGGCGTGGCTACGGTTGGGGGGAAAAAAAAGCCCTGGGCCAGCATATCTGGTACCTGCGAGAAGACCAGAACTCGGTGTCCCTGCTCCTTCAGCTTCCTCAGCATCTTCTGCAGCAAGGTCAGTTTCCCCGAGGCCTTGGTGAGGGCGGAACCCTCGTACGCGCCGCTGGCCGTTTTCTGGGCCTCCTGGAACAGAAAGGGGGCGCGGCCAGTTGGCGGGGACGGCGCCGCCGGACCGGCGCTTTTACCCACCGTGGAGGCGACGGGGAAGAGGTAGGGATGGTTGCAGCACTTCTTCAGGTCCATGACGACGTTGAGCAGGGACACCTGGTTCCCGGCGCCTTTGGAGTTGAGCGCCTCAAAGTTCTTGGTGAGAATCAGCTTGTAGTATTTCCTGCACGCCGAGAGACGCGTCGGGCCAAAGAATGTCTCCCCAAAAGGAGCCGGTCCGTCGGAACCGCCGGCAGTACTTCTGCATGGGACTGAGCTCCACCCGCACGATCAGCTCGGTCTTGGCCGGCATGTTCTGGAAGACGTCGGCCTTCAGTCGGCGCAGCATGTGAGGCCCCATCAGCTGGTGGAGTTTCTTGATCTGCTCCTCCTGGGAGACGTCGGCAAACTCTTCCAGGAAGCCGTCCAGGTTGCTGCGCCGCCGGCCGGCCGGGACACGGGGAGAAAAAAAAATACAAATAAATAATGACTCTTCTTGGCTCCGGCCCGGTCGTCTTTGCCTTACTTGAAACGGTTGGGAGTCAGGAAGTTCAGCAGGTGGAAAAGCTCCTCCAGGTTGTTCTGTAAAGGCGTTCCCGTCAGCAGCAGCTTGTGCTGGATCTTGTAGTCGTTCAGTCGGCGGAAGAACTGAAAACAAATAAGGGGGGGGGGTGGTTACCAAGGCCTTTTTCCTGGCGGCGGCGCCATCCCTTCCGCACCTTGGACTGGTTGTTTTTAAGGCGGTGAGCCTCGTCCACCACCAGGCAGGCCCAGTCCGTGGACTTGAGCGCCGTCTGGTCCACGGTCACCAGCTCGTACGAGGTCAGGAGGACGTGGAATTTGATGGTCGTCTCTCCCTGAAGCGGAAGGAGGTTCGGGGCCGGGTCCGGGGGGTCAGGGGGCGGCGGCCAACCCATCTCACCCGCATCTTGAAGGCTTTCTTGCCGCCCTTGGCCGGCCAGTCGTGGAAGGAGAATTCGTTCTCGCGGATGATGGCTCGGCTGTCCTTGTCGCCGGCGTAGGTCACCACGTACAAGTCGGGCGCCCACATCTCAAACTCCCGCTCCCAGTTGATGATGGTGGAAAGCGGGGCGCTGACCAGGAAGGGACCTCTGCTGTGACCCTGAAGAGGACAATTGGTCTTTTTTCACAAAAGAAGACGCCCAAGAAGACCAGGTGCCGCACCTCTTTGAAGAGCGAGTAGAGGAAGACGATGGTCTGGATGGTCTTGCCCAGACCCATCTCGTCGGCCAGGATGGTGTCGGTGCCTTGAGCCCAAGAGAAGCGCAGCCAGTTCAGACCCTCCATCTGGTACGGGTGCAGCGTGCCGCCCGTGGACGTCACGTAAGTGGGCTGCTCCTCGTATTTGACGGTGGGCTGCCAAAGACGCAAAGGTATCCCCTTTGCCTCATCTTTTTCAACCGCCGTCTCCCATCGGCACTCACGTCGGCGACGGGCGGGGCCGGAGAAGTCGCCTCTTCTTGACCCTCCCGACCTTCGCTCCTCATCTGGCGGGGCCCGTCGGGGTCCTCCGTGGTGATGGAGTCCCTGCACGTGCGGGTTGACCTTAGGTCTGAAGGCAAGAAGTGTCGCGCGCAGGGACCCACCTGTGTCTCCAGTAGTTGGCCTTGTGGAGGCCAAAGTGGGGGAGGTCCACACGGTCCTCTTCCCACGTGCACTGGTCGTAGGTCAGGTCTCGCCACTTGACCAGGTAATGGTACGCGGCCTTCTTGTCCACGCTGGCACACGGCACACGTCACGCTGGGGCCGCATCAGACGGCTCGGAGGCAAAAGTCACCTGTGGTTGATGATGCGATGGATGCTCATCCACTCGGGTTTGATGCCGTATTTGTAGTACTTGTCCTCCATGGCACGCCACTTCTGGCTTTTCCCCGCCTCGCTGCGATCTTCGCCGCCCGAGGCGTAGTCCAAAGGGGGCGGTTCGTCCATGTCCGTCTTCCTCTGGTAGTTTCTGTACATCACCGAGTGGAAGATCTCCAACTGGGGGGGCAGGGGTATGACAAGCATATGTGCTACGGTAGCGCGACAGGAAAAAAAAAAAAAAAAGAGTCTTCTGCATTTTCACCTGCAGCTCGGTGATCCAGGTACAGCGCCAGTAGGACTGACCGGCCAGCTTGACCAAGAACTCCCGTTCGGCTCGGCCCTTGGCGACGAAGGGCGGGGCCGCCGGCCGGTCCGGCTCCGAGACGGGCTCCGAGACGGGCTCCGAGACGCCCGCCGTCGGGGGCTGCCCCCAGCGCCAGTGGAGGATCTTTTGCACCCGTCCCTCGATGGGCGGGCACTGCGGGCAAAGCGTCAGTCAACGAAAAAGGCCAGATTGGTGGAAGGCGCCACGTCCAACCTATGGGCGGGAGGGACTCACCGTGCACCGTGGACACAACCACTCTCCGTTGGGGACTTCTGGCAGCGGAGGGTTTAGACAGTGGATGTGGTAGGAGGAGGTGCAGGTCTCACAGCACAGGAGTTCACCTCCGTCTTTACACACCCGGCAGAACTCCATGTGGTCGTCCTTCTCCTCCTCCGGGGCGTCCTCCTCCTCCTCCAAGTCCTCAATGTCTTTGTCTTTGGCTTCCCACTGGATTCCTTCTCGCTCCTGGAAGCGGACAGAAGGAGAGGGTCCAGGTCAGGAAGCGGGGTGGGACGGGTTAGGGGAGGTGTGCGACTCACACAGTGGGGGCAGCTCCACTTGCCCTCGGGGGCCTTTTCCAGCTCGGGCTCCAGGCACACCAGGTGGTACGCTCGCGGGCAGGTGTCGCACAGGATGATCTCGCCGCCCTGCTGGCACACCTCGCAGAAGTCCTGGTGGTCCGTCTCGTAGCCGTCTCCCTCCTCCTCGTCTGGGGGGGAGGGAAAAGGTCAAAGCCAGAGGGGGGGAGGTCAAAGCAATCAACTGGTTGGTCAAGACGGTTCATCAAACTGATCATTTGCTGCCACCTGCTGGTACTGTCTCGCAGGCGGTGGATTTTGCCCGTGAGTGGCAGGCTGCAGGATTTCAATGCCAATTTGCACATGCAGGCTTACTTTTCTTCTTCTTTTTCTTCTTGGTGGGCCGCTGACGATTGCTCTTCATGCCGCATACGCCCGAATCCTCTGGCTGCGACTCGTCTCCTTCGTCGCTCTGCCGGGACCGGGGAGGGGGGGGGTTCCGATTAGTCTCGGTCGGCGGGGGTCTTTTCGGCCAAAAGATACTCACCGAGCAGCTCTTTTTCCTCTTGGAGCACACGGGGGAAATTTTCACACGGGTGGGTGCCATTTTTTTGGCCTTGACCTTCTTCTTGTCGGGGCCACGCAGACTTTTACTGCGTTTCTTGTAACCCGGACCTACGGGAGGAGAGTTGTTGCCTCCGTTGTGGGGCTGCATTTACATGAACACCGACCTTTGCCCTCTTTGGTCTTGGCTTTCCGGACGGGCGGCGGCGGCGGGGGCCGCTCGGGCGGGGCGCTCACCACCGCCGACACCTGCCGGGCCACGGCGATGGCGGCGGCAGCGGCGGCGGCGGCGGCCACGGCGGCCCCGTCGCCTTTGAAAGGGTTGTTGAAAGTGAACTCCCGCCATTTGGCCCCCAGGATGGTCATCATCTTGGACATGGGAATCTTGGGGTTCTTTTTGGCGATCATGGGTCTGCCCCCCACCAAGGACAAATGCAAGTGAGCAGAGGACGGCGCCCACAGTCCCGAAGACGGTGTCTGACCTCAAGAACTGACTGAAGGCTTTGTAGTTGGTCAGCTCCCCGTAGTCTTCCTCGGTGAAGACGTGACGGACGTCCTCCAGCGCCCACTCCTTGGCCAGCTGGGCCGAGGTCTTCTGCTCCACGGGCTGTTGGCAAGGAAGGAAGGAAGGAAGGAAGGAAGGAAGGGAAAAAGAGAAAAAGATTAACTTTAAAAAGAGTAAAAGGCCCACTTTTAAAAGGGGACTTTTTAACGGTTGCTTGACCTCTGCGCTGACCTTTGCCGTGTCTCTCTGAGACACCGTGTCTTGGTCCTCGTCATCTTTTTGCTTCCTCTTGCATTTCTTGTCTTTCCTGTCTTTGTGCTTTTTCCTCTTCTTCGAGGACTGGGCCAAAACGCCGTCCAGCGCCGCCGTCGGGTCCCGCTCTCCCTCGCCATTTGTCGCTGCCGCCGAGTCTCCCTGGTCGTCCTGGAAAGAGTGCAGAAGAGTGAAGGGCGGGCGGACGGACGTTTAGGTGGCGCTTTCCGACCCACGTACAATTTTCTTGCGCTTTCTGGTCTTGGGGGACTTGGCGGGCTTGGCCTCGTTGTCCTTCTTCTTTGGCCGTCCTTTCTTTTTACGCGGGAGTTCCCCATCGGACGCGCTTTGCGGCCCCCCTAGGGAGACAGATGGGGGGGGGGGGATCAGCCATCCGGATGGAAACATCTCGGAGCGAACCTTTCGGGAGTCCTGGCTGGCTGAACTTAATATGTATACACCTTTTAGGAATAAGGCATGGATCGGAGGGCCCAAATCAATTGCAAGTAAGTTAAGACTCTGCAATCAGGCTGCCATTCATCTTTTTTAGGAAAATAGTATTAAAAAACCGAAACTTTGTCTTGGATAAAGACTTTGGTGATCAACGAGCGGACAATTATTTTAAAATAGAAGAATAAAAACGGAATAGCAGCCATCACGGTGGGGTGAGCGTTTACTCCGATTGTCTTTGAACGCATCACGAAAAAATGTCCTGGAATGCTGTCATTCTCGTGTCACGCGTGTCATTGTGTGTGTGGAGGGGGGGGGGGGGGGGGGGGCGTTTAGGAAGATGACACTTTGGCCGTGGACACAAAGTTTGCAAACAAGCTGCTTTCACGTCCATCATCGGGAAAGTGTGTCCCTTCTGACGTACCTGCGACGGCGTTTGCGACCGCATTTGCACTTGGACGAGACGTCGCCGGCGAGTGGACGTCGCTCGTAGCGTCTAACGAGACGTCTCCTTCGCCGCCGCCACCGCCGCCGCCGCCGTCTTCTTCTTCTTCTTCCTCCAAAGATCCTCCTCCCTCTGAATGAAGAGCCTCGTCTTCCTCGGTGTCCCGCGGAGGAGAGGACATGATAGTCCTCTCATCGGGATCCCGTCCGAGTGTGGAGCAAAAGAAAAAAAAACAACAACAAAAAGCAGACAAAATTGGATCCGCTGTTTATTTCATATTCAAATCGGGGGGGAAATCAGGGGGTGGGGGGCATTTTACACTAGGCAGAGAGCAACAAAGATGGCCGCCCTCTTATATTTATTTTTTAACACCCCCCCCCCCCCCCCAGTCCTCACCACACTCCCCCCCCAAAAGAAAAAAATCCCCTTCCATAAAAAATGGCTGACTATATTATTTGTGCACCCATCCCCCTCCCACTTTCACCCCGTGCGCCCCCTCCCTCCCCAAAAAAGCTTCATATTTTTGCTACAGGGGAAAGGAGGTATGGCCCATGCATACTTATTGTTGTGCTTGTTGGTGGACCCCCCCTGCCAGCTGAAATGGGCTGTCACTTTCTGCATTGCAGAGTAAATCTCATAAACGTGGCCCCCACCGTGCTATCCACAAAAAAAATCATCTTTTTTTGTGTGTGTGTGAGTGCTGGAAAGGGGGAAAAGAAAAAAAGGAGGTGCAGCAGCATGTCTGCTGCAGCAGCCATATATACTTACTTTCATCCGATGGGATGGCTTAGAAACACTCACCCAGCGCTTGTGGTGAAAATCAAAAGTGTGCCGTCAACAATTGGCCACATTTATCTCATCCAAAGGCAGCAAAAAGAAAGATCTTTGAACAGAAAGAAGCCTGTGCCGGCCAGGCGGCGAGGCCAACAAATCAAAACATATCCAGACTAATTAGTGCCAGCTGGGCAACTGCAGTCAAGTCAGTGGACGTTCCTGTTTGGACGCTCAAAAAAAAAAAGAGTGCCCGCTTAGTCCAAGCATTACGGTAATTGAGCCGTAGCGATCTTTAAAGACTCCAACCCAACAACAACATTGATTCTTTGTGTGATTTTAATGTCACAAACACAGGAAACATGACAGACAATGTACAGTGCCTTCACTTGTGCAACACCTTTGGGGGGGGACAAAAAAAAAAAAAAACACTAGTATGGCCGAGCGCTCGCTGTTTGGACTTTGGTAGCATCCCTCCTACGCCAGAAAGTCAAGTGTGGCTGGCATGGCGGCGGCGACTTTTCTTTCTGCGTCATTTCACAACAACAATAAAAGCAAATCAATGTTTTCATTTGACGTGAAGCCCACAAGCGGCGGCGGGAAAGATGGGCCTCCTCCCGACAGCATTTTCCCGTCCGTCTCCCAGCTGGGCCAAAGTCTTTTGGGTGGGTGCGGCCTCCAAACACCTGGCCCATCTCTCACTCTTGGCTTACAGTAGCTATGCGCTTTCCTAAATGACATCAAATAATTTAGATGGAGTCCGTTGTCCCTCCCAGGGGTCCCCAAGGGCGGCCTCTGGGGGTCTGTGTGGTGGTGGTGGTGGCTAAAGTGCTGGGTGGGTGATGGGAGGTCACGCACGCCATCTCACAGTCCGGTGGACTGAAGCGTGCTCCGCGCCGTCTGCCGAGACCGGCTCGGGCACGCTTCCTCTTCCCTGCCGAGTGACGTCAACAGTTTTTCATGCTGCCCCTCCATGTCCTGCATAGTGGGGGGGAAGACGGATTAGCCATCTTGACTGAAACGATAGCGATACAAGGTGGCTGAGCCGCCTCAAAATGACCTTGAGCCGACGCAGCTTGCCCATCAGGTTCTCCATGGTGTGGAAGATTTCCTCCACATTTTGGATCACGTGACTCTTGCTCGTTGCCGCCGCCAACTCCTCCTCCTCGTCCTCCTCCAACAACGGGTCTTCCTTCAGGTCAACGTCGGTGGGTTGGATGAAGAGCAGTTGCCGCAACGTTTCCACTGGTGGAAAAGAAGAAAAAAACCATCATCCACAAATTGCTCTTTGGGAACCAAGCATCGTGTGGGGCTTACCGTCCCGCAAGGCCGCCTCCGCCACACCCGCACCGTGTCCTTCAAAGTACAGCACGCTGGATTGGTTAACGGCGCTCTGCGTCCCAAGAGCCTTTTCTGGAGGAACAGACGTAAGCTGGGGGGGGGGGGCCTTTCCAAAGGGTTGAAACGACAACCAGAGCGGCGACAACCTGAACGGACGGGGTCCGAGTCCTCCGCCGCCGTTGCCGGTACCGTCGGGGACGAAGCGCCGAGACAGGAGGTTCTGGGGGGCACAGGGGGTGTGGGAACTCCACCCGGACGTGACGGGATTGGTCTAATCGAATACTTACGGCGAGACTTGGGTGCCGGTGGCCCACGCGATGCTCTTTTCCAGAAAGTCCTTCCAACTGAAAGAAAAAGACTTTTCTTTTTTAGGTCCCAGCTTGACGGAGGTGGAGGTCCACATCTTCCTTACGCGTTTATCTCGGACGCCGTCCCCGCCACCAGCTCGTACATCTGCCTCTCGGTGGCGCTCAGGACGTAAAGCGCTTTGTTGTCTAAGTGCGTTGAGGCGGAGGTTTGAGTGGGGGGGGGGGGTTGTTTCCACGCGGTGGCTCACCTGTGGCCACGGAGCGCACCACCAACGAGTCCAGCTTGAGCAGCGGGCTGTCTCCGCCCCCGCCCAGCCAGCGCGAGGGGTGACGCAGCAGCAGCCGCTCGTCGGGGCCGCGTTGCAGCAGCAGCAGGCAGTCGGACAGCAACAGGGCGTGAATGTCTGAAACAAATAAAGGAATCCATTTTTATTTTGGGCCCGTTCCGTGCCGTCTTTGTGGTCCACCCACCTAGCTGCTTCTCCTTGCTGACTTTCCAGAGCAGCGGACCCTCGTGAATCATCTTCTTGGTGCTCAGGTCCAGACCCTAGCCAAAAGCGGGACGACATCAAGTCTGCCCAACAGACAAAGGTTAACGGCCGGCTTCACCTTGAACTGCGGAGCCACGTCCAGCCTCCGTTGATATTGGCCCAGATGGTGGCGGTCTTCCGTCTCCCGGACCACCTCGTTGACCGCCTGCAGGATCCGGCGGCAACGGGCCTGAGCCCTGCGGAGGGCGGGGAGGTCGTCCGAGGAGCCTGCCGAGGGACGCCGTCAGTGCGTGCGTGCGTGCGTGAAATGTTGGCGGCGGCGAGGCCCTCCCTCACCCTCCGTGTGCTTGATGATGTTGTCCAAGAGGAGCGGGTACTTGGTCAGCCTCTGCATTTCGGACACCAGCAGGTCTTTCAGCTGCAGGCGGCGACAGTGGCGACTGGCCTCGCATTCCTGCGTGGCCCAACAGCGCGTCAGGCAGGCCGAGCGCGGCCGCCGGGGGGCGCCAGTGGGGCCGGGCGCACCTGGACCAAGTGGGCGAAGCGGGGCTCTTTGCGCCGTTTGTTCTTGATGAGCTCCAGCGCCTCCGACTGCCGGCTGCAAAAGTGCGACGCCTGCTCCTGAAACTCCTCCCCGGCGGCGCCCTCGAACTGGGCGGACAAACATACACATTAGTCACGATAGAGAGCGTCCTTCAAAAGGGGGTTTGCTCACCCTGGCTAGCAAAACATCTCCAATGTCTTGAACGATGATGGACTCTCTCCGCTTTCTCATGGCCTCGCACAGACTGGCTGCGGGAAGAAGAAAAAGAAAGGAAGTAAGCGCTCAGAACGGACAAGAACACAAGACTCCACGCCACCCACCGTGTAGTTCGAGGACCTGCTGCAGGTTGGGAAAGATGCAAGCCAACTCCTCGGGTGGAACCGCGGCTCTCATCCTCTGATAGAAGACCTGGTCCAGGACTCGCAGCGTGCGCAGGTGCGACGCTTCGGTGGTGAACAGCTCTGACAAAGGCCACAACAACAACAACAAGGCAGCGGAGAGAGAGGAAAGGCTTATTCCGGGCTTTTCATTTTGGACCAAAGGGGACGTCCGCATATCAACGTGGGCGGGGCCATACCGTAGATGACCGCCTGGCGCTCCACCTCCCTGGGCTGGAGGGCGGCCAGGAGCTCGGGCGCCACCGTCTCCTGCCAGTTCTGTCGCCCGTACGCCTCCTCCTCGGGGGCGCCGCCGTCCGACATCAGGGTCAACGGCGACTCCGCGCTCCTGTGTGCGAGCGAGCGAGCGAGCGAGGCTTTCAAAATTGGGAAAAATTCCAGATCATTTGTCACTCCTCGCAGAGGCCGGGCCACTCGCCTGCGGACGGAGCGCGGCGTGTACGGCGGCGTGCGGTTCTCCAGGGACCTGAGAGCGCAATGACATACGCGAGTGTCAACGGTGCGGTTCGTTGGCGGCGCCACGCCACGCCGCGCCCAACCTGGCCGAGCCTCCGGAGGCCGAAGACGAGGCGGCGAGCTGCGTTCGCTCTTGGCCGTGGTCGTCCATGTCCACGTCGCTCCGGGAGCGGGGAACCGAGTCGCCGCAGGACGCCATCCCGCGCCGTCGTCCTTCTCCCTGGGCCTTCAGGGACTCGCTGCGCGCCAGACGGACGCAGGCGGCCGGACTGCGACGGCACGTGGCACGTTGGCGTCCGAGTGGGCGGGGCCCCGCCCCGGCCCGGCCCGGCTCGCCGCGACTCACCTTTCCGACCCGTCTTCCCCCGGCAAATCGCCCCCGTCCTCGCCGGCGACATCGGCCCCGGTCTCAAACTGCTGAATGATGTTCCTGACGCTTCCTGCACGCACTGATTTACATTTGTTTTCATGAGTCATTAGCCTTTTCTTCCTCAAGTCTCTTTTTAAAGCCGTGTCAACTAAGACAAGGTGGTCAGATGAATGGAAGGGAAAACAAAGGGGAGGGGGCAAGTACCTTCGGCGGGGGACAACGGGACATGGAATGCTATGAGAGCAAACAAAAGACAAAAGCACACCATGAGGAAAAAGAATGGGGAAAAAACAAACAAATGACGGTAAAAAGGAGGCCTACTGGACTGGGAAGTGCTTCGAGATTTCCCCATGTACTTGAGGATGGGGTTCCGTTTCTTGTCCTCTCCGTCTTTCTCCTTCTTGCCGCCGCTCAGCTGAGAAGCGCAAGTCCAAGGCCTGAAGCCGCCGCCCACTTTTCACCGCGCGGGCCACGCCATTTTGTTACCTTTCTGGCCTTGAGGAAAGTCAGCCACTTGTCCTTGTCCACGCTCAGACCGGGGAAGCCTTTAGAGTCGCGCAGCTTGACGCCGGCGTGACGCAAGTACAGGTCCAGGGCCGAGGCCAGCGGGGAACTGCGCGGGGTCACGGGAGGGGGGAGGTCGTGAAGACGGGCGCCGTGTGGGCTCCCACCCGGCCGCCGTCTCGTTTACCTTTTGTCCTCTTCGTGCTTGCACCTGCAACGGGAACACAAAGCTTGCTGCGGCGGGCTACATGCTAATACGTCCTAATACGGCCTAATAGGGCCGCTCCGGCACCACTTACAGGATCTCCCAGAGGGCGGCCACTTGCTTGTCCAGCACCTGCCGTTCCTTGTGAGGGTCGCCATCCAGCGGCAGCAGGTCACTTTCGCCAAAGAGCGCGCCCAGGCCCATGGTCTGTTTGTTCCTAATACAAATAGCAAGACCGATTGGGAGAAGAGCATCACAGTTGTGGTGGCGCTCAGCATACTACCTGTAGTCCAAGAGCTGGTCCTGGATTTGGGGCAGCACGCGCTGCTGCAGGTCGGAGAGGGGCCCGCGGATGTCCTCCTGAGCGTGTAAGCGACTCTCTACCGGGATAAAACGCCAAAAAAGGATAAGAACGTGATTGGCCGCTCCACCCGCCCGCCTCTTACCGATGTCGGCGAGGTAGTCTTCTGGTACTTTGAGCTTCAAGGGCTGTAACGACATTGAACGCGGTGTTCACGGCGCGGCTCGTCCATGTCTCCAATTGAAGGGGGACATACCGCCTCCGGATCCAGGAAATGGCAACAGACTTGCGGCGCCAGGGAGCGGGCGTCTTTGGCCGTGGCGCTCAGGTAGGCCTCCACCGACAGGTAAAAGAGCTGCGCAAACGTCAGTGGGATGTCACCACGCCGTGGGGTCCGCTAGCAAGTTTCGGGGGGCTCACCAGCGGGTTGGGGTCCAGCAGCTGCGTGAAGACGTATCGGAGGAAGACGCACATGTGGGCGGGACGCGACTTGAGCAGCTCCATGTCCTGGAAGGGGCCGTCCATCTGTGGGAGTGGCCAAACACCGTACTTAGTTTCGGACTTGGACTTTTTTTTAGAAGGCGAGCAATGGCACCCACCTCGTTGAAGGCGTATCCGTCTTCCTCCTCGTCTTCTTCCTCGGGCCCGATGATCTGGGCCCTGCCGCTCTGGCGAAAAGACGCATGGATTTGACGTGATGCTGGATCTGGTCCCGGGGGGCGGTCGGTCGGTCCCATGACCCTCACCGAATCGGACGCGTACGCGTCGGAACTCTGCCGTCGGTGCAGAAAGCTCCGGAGGGAAGAGGAGGGTGACGAGTGGGGACTCTCGCAGGCCTGAGGAAGAAGAAGCCAGTGTGTAAAACAAATCAATGAAATAATAAGAAATAAAGGGGCAACTACCTCCACGTCACCCTCGCTCGAGTCCAGCGACAAACGTCCTGGCGGAGGAGGACAAAGAGGACCGTTAGCAAACGTTGGCTAGCGTCACCGGGAGCGCCGCCTTCTTCACCTGGCGTGACGGGGCGAGTGTTGCCGACGCTTTCCGATGGCGTTCCCTCCTGGAGAGCAGGAAAAGAGTGCTCTAGACATGTGACCCCCATAAACTCCAGGGTGTCCTCACCGCATCCCGCTGAAGCTTGACGCGCACTTGCTGAGCTCGCCTCTTGGCACTTTCAATGCGTTCTTCCAGGGACGGCGAGGGATTGCGCCAACGCTCCTCCATCAGGGCCTGCAGCTCCATTTCTTCCTGCTCTAGCATCTTCCTGAGGATCTGAGAGGCGTGCTTCTGCACCTCCGGGTCCTGAAACACGCCACCGGTGGTGACAAATCCTGCACAGAGGCGGGGAGGGGGACGCCACGTCTGACCTGGAGCGGTCTGGGCCCGGTGATTCTTTGGGAGGGGGTGCCGCCCGCTCCCGATCCCGGAGAGGGGGCCTCTCGGCCGGCGTTGGAGGCGGGGGGATCCGCCTGGAAGGCGGACGGCGAAGGGGGCGGGCCTTGCAAGGTGAGCGCCACGTATGTTCCGGCTGCGGTCAACACATTTCCAGCTCCATTTGCCGCTCCCGTTTGTATGATGGCGACCCAAGCCGGGACTCACATTTGATGAGCTTGACCACCTCCTGATGGGACATGGAGGACACCAGCGAACCGTTCACCTGGGGGGGGGCACCGGAAAAGAGGACCATGAGCTCCAGGAGCAAGTGGCTGATAGGCCACACCCACCTTTATGATGCGGTCTCCTTCCTGGACTCCGGCCTTGACGGCGGCGCCGCCTGCGGAGGGACAAGCTGAGGTGTCTTTTCTGTCCGGGTACTCTGGGAACTCAAAGAGCCGGCTAGCTAGCTAGCTAGCTAGCTAGCTAACTGGCTGCGTGACTCACCCGCTCGCACATTCTGCACCAGCTTGACCCGCTCTCCGCACACGGTGAAGCCGAATCCCAGCTGGTCCTTCTGCACCACCACGCATCTCTGGACCAGTCCGCCGCCTGCCAAACGGCCACACGGGAATGGAGCGGCGTCTCGCATGAACGCGATAGCGCACTCACCCGCCGCGCTCTCGTTGACGCCGTCGCCCCGCGGGTCGCTCTGCTGACCGGGCTTGCGTTCCGAGTCCCCGACGCTCAGACTGCTCAGCCTGATGGGGAAAAAGAGGCGGCGTCAAATGAGAAGAGAGGGCGGGGCGGGCGACAAGCCGACGACTCACCAAGCGGCGAAGGGGCTGAAAGCGTGAAGGGGTGAGAAGCCATTCAGAGGGGGAGAAAGAGAGAGAAAAGAGTTCAGATGCCACCATGGGTGATGGATACAAAGGCAAAGGTTCATGCACCTGTCTGGACCCCCCACTCCGGAAAAAAAATCAAAAGACTGTATAAACAGGACATACGTTACCTGTCAAGGGTGGAAGTAGGCTGGCGGAGACTCATGTCTTCCTGCAGTCAGTGATCTGCTGCTATACGCCCTCTTGTGGCCATGTTCTTTCTTGCAAAGAGCGGCTTAC
The DNA here is from genome assembly GCF_051989575.1 of Stigmatopora nigra. Lineage (NCBI taxonomy): Eukaryota > Metazoa > Chordata > Actinopteri > Syngnathiformes > Syngnathidae > Stigmatopora > Stigmatopora nigra. The sequence goes on along the minus strand of NC_135527.1, from coordinate 9,849,681 downwards.
TAGCTCGGCTTTTTTCGGCTCCTTCACAACATGAACCCATACAAGTGGCTCATTTTCGCTCGTGCTCTCTTGTGAGGCTTGTCCGCGTCTGTCACGACGCTGTGCAAGTCGGCAAAGGGAGGACAGAACGCTGCTTAAACTTGAACATGACCAAGAAAATGCTCGTTGAAAATACTAAGTTTAGAAGCGGGCAGCAGACGTGCGTCTTTCGACAAGTCATGTGGGAGCAGTCGTTTAATTGTTGCTCCTCATTTTTACAACACCGACGTAATGATTAACCGGCCACTGGGAACTGTCTAAAGGAGGCTTTGTCATGCTAGCTAGCACGTAAAACAACATTGCTGCAATGAACCACGCAGTGGGCCCTTTAGTGCAAATCTACACGAGAAGCTAACGGTGCATTGAGGCTAGCCGGCTACCCGGCTAGCCGTCATTCCGGCCCGAGTCTACCTGGCTACGCCGTCCAAAACCCACGAAGGGTTTCTTGCGTGCTACCTGGACACAGACGCCTCGCGGCCACCGCCCGGGTCGAACCATGAAGCTCAAAATGGCACGTTAATTCCAAACGGCGACTGAACGAACGTGTTGTTTTGTTTCGGTCTTCTCATCAGCATCAGCGGTGGCGGTGTGACATTCACGAACGAAGCGAATCTTTAGAGCAGCTCGAGGTTGGACAATTCGTCGCTGGTGGGGGATTCAAAGGCGCATTGGCTAGCACGACCCTCTAAAGCAGTTTGTGGCCAAATAATATGTATGTGCATTGATAAACAGTCCACCCAGTTGAAATGAATTGGATGTCCAGTGTTGTCAATGGAACCAAAATGTTCATGTAGGGCATACCAAAGGTCCCTGAGGACCACTGAAACAGTTCCAGTTTTAAATGTCATTCAAACTGGCCCCCTTTTTTATTTTGAAACAGAAAAGTGACATAAGGACACATTTAAATGACTTCAAGTAATGGATCCCAATGATTCGGCTCAGTACACAAAACCATACATCCCATTAATAATCCTCTCCCGTCTCCTATTTCCTTTTACACGCGTTTGTGCGAGCGCCCTCTGCGGGCACGGCGCTTATCTCGCGCACTGTGGAGCGCGCACGGACGTCTAAATTCAGGAACAATAGGTCAAAAATAAATCAACGATGACTCAATTTGTGTTTTATCGGTAAGTGTTGAAAAAGGCACTGTACGCGTTTTGACCAAATATGGTTTTAAAGGGCGTGAGAACAGGAAAGGGAAAGGTGGAGGGGGATGGTGGGGGCCCGTGGGCGTACATGCCTTAACACTTTGAGGAACTTTCAGCCGTCGACATTGGCAAGCATTTCTGAGGTAAGTAAGCTTTTTGGCTTTTCACTTTGTGATGTTTAAATAAGCGCAAGTATATTTGTTGGCCACTCTGCTCCATCAGCTGTTCTGAGCTTAGGAGGGGGGGGGTCCAGGAAGGGTGTGGTTGGTGGTGGGGTGTCCGGACTTTGAACAATCTCGGACCGTTATTCGGCGAGCCGCTAGGAACTAATACAGCGACTTAGTTGAAATCCACCCCGACCCACGCCAGATTTTTCTCGACCCCTCAGACGCAGGCTTCGCCTCGGCACCATCCCGTCATGCCAGTGGTCGCGTTGGGCTGGTCCCGTCTGCTGTGGGTGCGCCTGGCCGCCCTGCTGTTCACCTGCGTGGCGTTCAGCGCGGCGGCGCACGGCGCCCGCTTGCCAACGGGAGGCGTGGCCGCCTGGTGCGTCTTCTGCTGGGCCTTCAGCTTCGCCGCCACCGCCGTCATTCTCCTGGTGGAGCTCCTGAACCTGCAGGCCCGGGCCCCCGTGTCCTGGTCCAACTTCCCCATCACGGCGGCGTGCTACGCCGCCCTCCTGTGCCTCTCGGCCTCCGTGGTCTTCCCGCTCAACTTCCTGCGGGACTCCTCCTACTACGACGAGGCGCGCGAGCACCGCGTGGTCTCGGTGGTCTTCTCCTGTCTGGCGGCGGTGGCCTACGCGGCGGAGGTCAGCCTGACCAAGGCGCGGCCCGGCGAGGTGTCGGGCTACATGGCCACGGCGCCGGGCTTGCTCAAGGTGTGCCAGACCTTCGTGGCGTGCGTCATCTTCGTCCTGGTCAGCGAGCCGGTGGCCTACGAGCGCCACCCGGCGCTGCAGTGGTGCATGGCCGTCTACTGCATCTGCTTCATCCTCTCCGTGGCCGTGGTGGTCATGTGCGTGGGGGAGTGCACGGGCTGGTTGCCCGTGTCCTTTCCTGGCTTCCTGTCGGCGTTGGGGCTCCTGGCGGTGCTCATGTACCTGACGGCTACCATCCTCTGGCCCGTGTTCCAGTTCACCCGGCGCTACGGGGGCCAGGGGGCCGAGCCCAAGCTGATCGGGGCGTCCGTCCTGACGGGCCTCAACTTTCTGCTCTACCTGGCCGACCTGGCGCACAGCGCCAGGCTGGTGTTTGTCAGCGTGTGACGCGTGGGACAGAAACATGGAATCATGTGAGCACGGTGATGGAATGAATAAAGATTTGCTTTTGCTGCTGCGGAAGGTGACAACATCTTTTACTTGCTGCTTACTATTGACAACATGACATATAAAAATAATAATAATGATACATATAACAATAACCACCTGAAAGTAACGAGTAAAAAGCTTCCCGGGAGTTGGGTTTGAATCTTATTACTTAAAGTGACATTGGAAGTGGGAGCCGCTCTGTGGCACCCCCACAAAATGTGACTAACACATGGCACTATGTACACGCTGTCTTTGGCCCATTTTCTACTTTTCAAGGTCATCTGTGGCACTCAGTCGTCCCGACCACCCTCCACCATCCGGTAGCGCTGCCGGCACGACGAGGGCAGCGGCGGAGGCCACCAGAAGACCAGGGGGACGCTGCTCTGGACGTTCCTTTCCAGGAAGTTGAACACGGGGTTCCACCAGGTTCGCGACAAGAAGTCGTCGGGCGCCCGATGACGGAGAGCCTGCCGGGACGGGGAGAGTCGGGGTCAGGCTCACGGTGCGGGGCTCACCCGCCTGGGTCGGGCCTTACGTGCGCCTGGGCCATGGAGTGGTACCACCAGAAGAGCCTGGTGGTGACAAAGTAGGCCACCAGGACGTCGATGCTGTAGTGCTCGTGCCCCACCAAGATGCACAGCACCCCCGAGGCGCTGAGCGTCCAACAGATCCACTGGTACCAGCACATCCAGCGAGGAGAATCTGTCCAGAGAGGGAGCGCCATTAGCCACTAGGCTAAATACTTTGATGACTCTCAATGTGTCCCACTCACACTCTTTGATGAAGAGATAGGACAGCGTCAGCATGACCGTGTGGCCGCTGTACAGAAAGTCGCCGCACATCATGTGGGAGCTGGTCAGAGACAAACCTGCCAGGAGGAAAAAAAAAAAACAACAACAATGGGACATTCTCATGTATTCCAGACCAGCGGTCAACGGGCCCCTCCGCTTTTCGGGCGCTTCCCACCTCCTCCGGAGATGAGCCGCACGATCCTCCAGATCTTTCCGGCCGAGTCGTCGTAAAGCTGAAAAAGTGGAGTCGGGCGCGTCAAACCCGGCTGGAAAAGGGGGTGTGGCGGCATCGCTGGTACCTTGGGCGCGCAGACCATGTGTCGGCCAGGAACCGGTAAGGTGGTGATGTACATGGTGACGCAGCGGTACATGTACAGCGTTCCGATGAGGAAGAAGCAGCGGCGCCCCACGATGGCTCTGGGGAAGAAAGACGCGGTTGGGCGATAGGACCATGGCGGCGGCGGCGCCGCCCCCCTTCCTACTTGTGCTTGAGCAGAAGCCACTGGATCAGCCACAGCCCCATCAAGATCAACCCGTTGACCTCGGTGACGGTGAAGGCCCAAGGGACGCGCCCCACGTAGTCAAAGAACTTGTCGGGCAGCGGCGGGCTGACCGACTTGTCGGGCACCCTCTCGTGCACCACCGTGATCACCACGGTGGTGAAGACCAGGTTGAAGACGGCGTAGAGGAAGGCCACGCCCGTCTTCCACCACTCCTTGGGGAGACGCTCGCCGCGCTCCTCGCCCACCGAGATCTTCACGTAGTCGCGGTGGCGCTTCAGGCCGCTGCTCAGCGTCTGGACCAGTTGCTTCTGCTGGAGGAGGCTGCTCATTCTGCCGCGTTTGGGGGCGTCGGACGGAGGCCCGGACGCCGTCGTCGCCGCCGCCGCGCCGGTCGGCGGGCTCGCCTCGGCCGCGGGAGGCGCGCCGCCCGTCGCGCCCACCTCCACGTGGGGGCGGACCTCGTCGCCGTCTTCGTCGTCTTGGATCAGGCCGGAGGCCGCCATGGCGCCCTGCGGGATCATCGGGGTTAAGCGGGAAGTCGCGGGAAGGAGCGGGCGGGGCTCGTTCTTACTCGGAAATAGCGGCGTGCCCTAGCCCACGCTATCCCAGAGCAAAAGTTTCCCGTTTGAGGAGATGTCAGTCAACGTCAAGCGCTCCAACGGCCCACCTCCCTTTGGACGTGAAACGCAAGATCCAGCCGCATGTCATTTCCTGTTTACGCCTCTCAAATCAACATCAGGAGACTCTCATTAAAGCCTGTTGGGCAACAAGGGGCGTGGCACGGCGTCGCGTCGCTCTTGTGCCCATTAATGCCATTTTTTAAAGGGTTGAAACCGAGTAGCAAACATCCGAAAGCCACCATCAACATTGACGTCATGGGACACTTTTTTTTCAATATAAACGACGCAAATCGACTTGTGGTTCATATTTCAACAACTAACACTTAAAAGGAAGAGCAATTGGTGTCAAATGAATAGATCTTGACGTCCTTGATGGAGTCTCAGGGCGGAAATGAGAAAGAATACACCTGTTGAAAGCTGGTCGTCGTCCTAAAAAACGTCAAAAAAGAGCAAAGCAGCACTCACCGCTTCCGCCTAAAAGATGCAGTCCAAAAAGAAAAAGTCAAAGACGGCAAAGTCATGGAGTTCTTTGATAAACTCCTTCTCGTCGACTTTCTTTTTCTCGGTCGCGCTGATGGCTCACAGCCGAGGGTGCGACGTGCATTTCCGGTTACGCCCCCTGGCCAGCCCTTCGGTGAAACACCTGAGTTCGGCAAAAGTCGGCTTTTTCCGACCAGCTTCTTCTACGGAAGCCCACAAACAGATCTCGAATCGGGTGCAATAGTTTTCAATGGTTAGGATATGTATTCATTCATGGAAATTGATATAAAGTGAAAACAGCTCATTTAAAAAGCAACTCTGACAGACACATTAATTTCAAACTCAATGAAGGTGTTGTACATATATAATATGTCCCCAATGATCCAGAAGGCAGGGGCTTTACTTTTTGCAGATGCTGGTTTTGGTCAAGAGGCGTGGCCTCTGCAGGCGAAGACGGACCGGGACAGCTGATTGTCAGTCGCGGCTCGACAGAGGACCACCGCAAGCTCGAGGACATGGACACGGCGGACGCGATGTTCCATCCCAGGTTGGCTTGAAGCCCCCGGACAAAAAACAATCATTAACTGCATGTTGAAGGCTTAAACTGGGCCTTCACGCCAATGACTTTAACCCTGAAAACAACAAGTTCTTTGTATCATCATTTTAATTTTTCAAAAATATCAGCAACAATAACAAAAGCAGTTCCTATTGTCATTATTGTCATTTTTAAAGTTTGCCTTTTGACATTCAAGCAACCCCGTTTCTATGGCGCCCACACTGCGGACAGCCCAGGTTATTTTGAGAGGGCAGCTGTCGCATGGCCGCCTGGGAAAGAAAAAAACAAAACAAAAAATAAAACATTGCTACTGCCTTTCCCCTCCCAGCCTGGCGGCAGCGCTGTCCAAGCTGGATCCAGAAGATGGAGGCAAGATAATGGAGTATATCCAGAGCCACGCGCTGCTGGCCAAAGAGAAATCCCGTAAGTAAGGTCGAGATTGGCGAGTGGCGAGTGGCGAGCGGCGAGCGGTGCAGCCACAACGCAACGCCTGCAGCCAAAGCGCCCGGAGCCACAGCGCCCGCCCGGGTGTCTTTTGTGGCAGTCCTGCAGGCGTCGGTGCGCGAGCAGAAGAAGCTGCTGGTGGAGAATGGCAAATTGAAGAAGGACATCGAACAGCTGAGGAAGGAGCTTCACGACAAGCAGAGGCGACGCGTCGGTACGCCGCTCCGGCGCCCCCTCGGGAAAAAAGCCACGTCCCATCCGTTTGTCACTTTCAGCCAAAGCCCTCCTCTCGCCGAGCAAAGACACCCAAGTGGACGGCGGGAGACCCCCCGCCGACGTGTGGCGTCTGGACCTGCGGGTGGGGCGGATCCTGGCCGTTCGCCGTCACCCGTTGGCGGCCGACCTGGCCATTCAGGACGTCCAATTGGGCGAGGGCGCCCCGCGCTCGGTGGTCAGCAAGTGGCGCGCAGATCAGGTGAGGCCGCGGCCGCCCGCTCGCCGTCTCCTTTGTCCCGGTCCCTCGGCGTCTCACGTCCCCGCCGTCAGCCGGTGGGCTCGCTGGCCGTGTTCCTCTGCAACGTTAAGGTCGGGAAGGTCAAAGGCGTGGCCTCGCAGGCCCGCCTCCTGCGCTGTTTCCGAGCCGACGGGCCTTGGGAGCCGCTGGCCCCGCCTTTGGGCTCCGCCCCCGGGGACAGGGTGACTTTCCCCGACTTTCCAGGTACGGAGCGTCGGCGGAGGCCGGACCGCCGACGGCTAAAATGTGGCTGTGGTCCAGGTGAACCGGAACGTGAGCCGCGGGCCAAGCGGCGCGTTTGGGAGCGCGCGCAACCCGAAATGCGGGTGGACGCCATGGGCGTGGCCAACTACCGGGGCTGCCAAATGCAGGTGAAGGGCAAGGGTCCGTGCAAGGCGCCCTCGCTCACCCACGGCGCCATCGGCTTCACGTGAAAGGCCCTTGGATGACCATGCACCTCGCCGTTTCCAATGAGAAAAAGAAAAGTTCATATTAAATAGCAGTTTGATAGCAAGAGGATGTCAGCTGGTATTTATTGTCCCATTTCATTATTTGTGCCTTTGCAAAAGACAAACAGGGAAGATTAGCATACTGAAACCCCCCCCCAAGTGTGACCCTTCTCGTCAAACGGGTTCTCGACAGATACTTTAACAACAGTGGGCGACATTTGGAGAAAAAAAGAGTCACCTGATCCATACATCACTTGCTTTGACACTCGCTCAGTCTGGTCTTTGACGCGGGGCGGGGGTGGGAGCGGACCGCCGACCGGGACGGCGACCCAGACGCTGACCTGGACTTGGCCGCCGCCAGCAGGGGCGACGAGGGCGGGGAGGCGCGCGTCCGGCGGCAGGCCAGCCCTCGGCCGCAAGGGCAACGCTGAAAAAGCTCCAGGGCCCGGCGGCGGCGATGGCGCCGCGAACAAATCTCTCCCTCCCGCAAAAGGGGCTTGCAGATGCGCGTCCAGAAGTGGCGAGCGCAGCAGAGCCCGTCCGAGCAGTCCACGGCCGACGCGCAGGGATCACCCACCTGACCTGGCGACCCCAAACAGAGAGACGTGAGAACGATGGCTCGCCGGCGGATGGGGGGGGGGGGGCTTACCTTTGCCGGTGGCCGTTTTGGCCCTCTTCCGCCAGCCCGCCTTGGGGGAGGCCACGGGGCCCCGCTGCATGGTCTCCTGCCATTTGGCGGCGTGGCCGCGGGGAACGCACACGCCTGTCGGGGACAACGCTCGCTTGAAAAATCAGCCCATTTCGCTTAGACAGAAATTCCACGTCGTGGAAAACACTTACCGTGGCTGCAAAGGTCGCCGGGGCAACACATCCCGTCTCGACCGCAAGGCTTCTTCCTCTTCCTGCACGTCCGGCAGCCGGAGCGCACGGGCCCGGCGTAGGAGGCGTGGCAGTAGCTTCCCTCACCGCACTCCAGGTCGCTGATGCACCGCAGGAGCTGCACGGAAGGAGACAAAACGCCAGTCCAAGTGGGGCGGCGGCGGCGGGAAGGAGCGCGCTTACCGATAGCTGCCAGGCGCTGCCGTTGACGGAGGCCGCGGGCGGAGGAGCCACCGCCAGCGTCCGGATGGAGTTGAGTCGGACGTGCGCCCCCCCGCCGCGGGCGCGCGCCATTGTCGCCAAGGAGAGCGCACACAAGAGCGCGGCGGCCACGTTGCCGGTCATGTCCGAAAGGAGGAGGTGCCGTGGACTTGCGTGGGGGGCTCACGTGGGCTTTATAGGCACGTGCTTTTGACCCGCCCCCGAAACCCCAGTGGGTTGGGGGGGTTTGGTTAAGACTAGCCGATCAATACGAGAAAGAGAATGGCCCCCGAAAACAAGATAATCCAGATTTGAGAAAGCGGTATGGTATGCATTTTCCCATTTAATTGAAAAATACACAGAGGAGCAAGAAGAAGAAGGCCAAAGAAGGTCAGGAGTTGAACCTGGTGACGGCGGGCCAGCCCGTGTGCAGACGGATCCACTCAAAGTAGTGCGCCACCTGCAGAGCAAAACACGCAGGGTGGTCAGCAAAAAACCAGAGGCCGAGGTCAGAAGCGCCCACCTGGGTGTAAACGCCGGGCAGACCCGGCCGGCCGCATTGGTCGCCCCAGCTGACCACGCCCCACAGGTAGGACACGCCCAGGTGGTCCTCGCACACCAGCGGGCCGCCGCTGTCCCCCTGGCAGGTGTCCACGTTCCCGGCCACGTCGCCTGCGGGGACAGAAGTTTCAAGGAGGCGCTGGAGGGCGGGCGTATTAGAGGGCGGGCGGGCGGGCGAGCGAGTGACTGACCGGCGCACATCATCCCCGGCTTGAAGCGCTCTTTGTAGAAACGCTGACAATCTCGGATGAGGGACACTCTGGCCCACAGAAGAACCTGCGAGGCTTTGGCGTCTGCAAACACGCCGTGGGTCAACGGCGTGACCCCGAGGCGCTCGCCCCGCCGGCTTTACCTCCGGTGCGCCCCCAGCCGGAGATGCTGCAGGTGTGGTTAGCTTGGAAGAGTCGAGGGGACCAGGGCAGGCAGGCGGCTCGCACCGCCGGGTTGTCCACCAGGCACTTGCCCGGCTCTTGCGGCAAGTCCTTCAGGCGCACCAGGGCGATGTCGTTCTCGTACGAGCTGGCGTTGTACCTGGCCGACGGACGGACGGAGAGATGAAGCCGAGGGCGGGGACGGACGGAGAGCCGGCGCCACCGACCTGGGGTGGATGATGATGTCGCCCACCGGAACGATGTCGGTGGTGTCCTGAGGGGTGGACTTCTTCCAGGCGGAAAATTTCACCAGGAAGGCCGATGGGTTGGGTCTGCAAAGGCAAAGCCAACTCTGTTCCCGACCGTCCGTCCGTCCGTCCGTCCGTCCGTCCGTCCGAGGCCAACGCACCTGACGCAGTGAGCCGCCGTGACCACCCAGCAACCGCCGATGTAGGTTCCCCCGCAGTTCATCTTGCCGTTTTCTTCCAGGCCCACCTGCCACTGGATCTGGGTCTGCCGGGCCAGAGGCGAGTCAGCCGGCCGCTCGCCGCTTCTCGTCCGGGCACTCACCCGGTTGGCCGCCACGCCGCCGATGACTCGCTTGACGCGGCTCCTGCGGTCCTTCACGTCGGCCGCCGTCACGTTGGGAACGCCGCACTGTAACTGGGACTCCAGATGGGCCCGGTTGGCCCGCGTTTCTAGGGAAAAATACAAATCATTTAGGCGTGGATGGCGCCGCGGACGCCGCCAGGCGGGCGCTACAAACCTTCCCGAGGAGAGACGTACTCTGGGAGCGATGGGGCGATCAGCGCTGGACGTGGCATGAGTTGGCGGCGAGTACCTACCTCTGGTGTTGGTCTGGACTCCCCCTGCCGTCTCTAAGTGACAACAACCATCACTTGAGGCTTTGGCACCGGTCACCTTGCGGCTTTCTCACCGTGCTCCACCGCCTCGTCTTCCCCCGCCAAACAGTCCATCTGTCCGTCCGCCAAGGCGTCGGCGTTGACGCACACGCCCGTCCCGCAGCGGAAGGCGCCGTCCCTGCAACCTGAGGAGAGAGGGTGGGGCTCAGTGTTGGGCCCGGGCCAAAAATCGGCGGGCATTTACGTTGGCAGCACATCTCGTCGCTGAGGTCGCCGCAGTCGTCCGTGCCGTCGCACGTCCGGTTGGGGGAGACGCACTTGCCGTTGGCGCAGGAAAAGCCACACTCTGCTCGAGTCAGGTCGCGTTCGGGTCACCCGTGCGGACGCATGCGTACCTCGTCGACGACGGGAATACCTGGCGGGGCCCGGTCGTAGCACGCGGCCGTGGCGATGCCCCCTTCGCCCACCCGGACGGGGTCGTGGAGCTCGCACTCGGCCAGAGACTTCTCAAAACCGCGGCAGCGGACGACGACGCAGCCGTCGGGAAAGCGCCGCAGCAGGGGAGCCAGGCCGGGAGACCCCGGGGCCAGTCGGCCGGCCCACGCGGCGCCGCTGCGGGACAGCGCCGCGGGTCGGCCGGTGGCTCTCGGTAGAGGAGGGCCGATCTCTTTCGTTACTCACAGCGGGTGGTCTTCATCCACGCAGGCCGCGTTGGCGCCGGCCACGTCCCACTTCTCTCCGCACACCAGCAAGCGCTTGCCTCCTCCCGGAGCGGCGGCGTCGGGAACGAAGAGGGTGACGGCGCCCGTGTCCGGATCCAGGGCGCCGGTGAACTTGGCGCGCTCGCCTGGGGACGGAAAGCCAGTCGGAGGCGGCATGGGAAAGACCGCCGTCGGGGAACCGACCTGAGCACTCTGGGCCAAAGTGGGACATGGCCGACTTGCCCGAACGACACGACAGCGCCATGACCTGGTGGTGGTGGTGGAGGTCAAGCGGTGCCAATAGGAGGCGGCGAACCAAACCCCCGCGCTCACCTGGCAGAAGGAGCGGTAGAGACGGCCGTTGCGCCCGCAGACGGGGGCCACGTCCTGGCTGGGACACAGGTACGGGGGCTTGCAGGAGCAATGGCCTTCCACGCATCGCTCCCAGGGCCGACAAAAGACCAGGTCGCAGGACGTGCGCGTGGGCCTGGAAGCACAAGTGGGCTCACCTTTGGCGGCTGCCGTGGGCCTCCCCAGATGGAACCTACTTTCTGCGCAGACACTCTTCTGGACCCTCAAAGCGGTCCCGCTGGGACAAGTCCTGCAGAGTCAAAAGGTGGGTCAGTCGGTGGAAATTGCGGCGAGACAAAGAGCACTCACCGCCTGGGTCGTGGAGATGAGCAGGAACGGCAGGAGCAGCAGGAGCGCCATGTCGAACCTTGTGCGGTCTTGCCGTAGCGTCCACGCGAGCGGCCAACGACACCGCCCGTCAATTATTAGCTCAAGCGCCCCCGCCCACGGTTCCAAAGCAAACAGCCACAGAAACCGTTCAAAAATGCATTTATTTGTATATATATATATATATATTACCGTAACGAGAAGAGGAGCCGACTTCCATCAAAATAAAGCATTTCATATAAATAAGAGAATAAAGCTAACCGAGAGGAAAAATAAATAGCTTTGAAACACTTTTCTTATCTTTCAGTCCCAAAACTTTGGTGAGCATATTTTCTGGTTTACATGTGTTCTTCACTTATATATATGATGTTCCTTTGACCTTGTGCAATACGGTACCGAACGTCGGAGTCCGGTATTTGCGCGGAAAATCTCGCCAAGGCAGGTTTGCGGAGAGAATTCTCCACAGAGAGGCACGACACACGTTGGGAGGACTTTTTAGCGTTCTATCTGGAGTGGTCGCGCATCTGGTCTGGGGTTTTGGAGCCAGACAAAGTCCCCCGTCACAAAAACGATCCTCTCGCTCGCCTCCCGGTATTGCGTAAGCGGACAGATCGGGGAGCAAAACGTGACGCAAATTAAGGCGGAAAATCTAAATTCACATACAGACAAAAGGAGATTGTGCTGCCGACTTTGAGGTAAAATTCATAAATAAACAAGTAGGGGGTTAAAAAAAGAAGCTGCAAGGTGCCCATCGCCACCATTTTGGGCGGACGGAGAGAAGCCCAAGGCAAATCAAAGCTATTAGATGAGGAGTGACCAGTCCCCGTTTTTCGGCTTCTTCAAAAGCCAGGATTCAAACCTTTCAAGCCGTGGCCGCGGCCGAACTTTTCAGGTGGTTGAGGGCCGAGTGAATGCGAAAGTGCAGTCTGGACTCCATGGAGTAGTCCCTGTAGTTGCTCCTGAGGAAAACAAAAACAAAACATTAAGGCCACAGGGAATCCTCCAAAAATACACTCGACGGCAGGCATTTTGTTGGAGATCTTACTTGGCATTTTCCATGAAGGCGGCGGCCTTGACGTGGTCGCCCTGCTGTCGGTAGAGTAGGGCCAGCTCGTACAGGGTGAAGGGAACCAGGTAGTGGTCGTAACGGATGGCGTTTTCACTGCAAGCAGGAGGGACAGCCGTCAGAAAATGGCGGCCCGGCAGGAGGGCCAGACGCGCATACTTGGAAAGCACGTAGGTGAAGCACAGCTCGGCCTGGATCAGACGCCCGGCGTGCTTGAGGCAGAGGCCCTTCAACATCTGCGCCAGGCAGCAGTCGTCCACGTGGAACTCAGAGGGCTCTGTGGGGGCGGGACAGAGGTTTTTACTTAGCGCTCGGCCCAGGAAAGGAGCGGCCGCACGCGTCACTCGCCAGTCTCGGCGGCCAGTCGCCCCTCGGCGGCCTCCACGGTGACCAGCAGCGCCTCGGTGCAGTCGGCTCGCTTGGCGGCGATGGTGAAACCGCTCCAAATGTACATCATTTCCTAAGGTCGGGGGAGGGCAAACGTCAGCAAATGGCGTGTTTGTTAACGGGAAGAATAGCCGAATCTCACCAGAGCGGGAAGCACCAACGGCACGGGGCGGCCGGCCTTGTAGCGGCGCGCCTTCCGGACGGCAAACTTCTCCAGGGGGATGGACTTGCCGGCCAGTCGCTGCTTGAGGCCCTCCACCTGCCTGAAGAGCTCCACCACGTCGTCCCCCGTCTGGCGGGCGTCTTCGGGCGACATCATGGCCAGGATGGCGGCCTTCTGGTACACGTAAATGGCCTTGGACCAGCGGCTTTCCCGACACAGCAGGTCGGCGTAGCGGTACGCCTGCGGCCAGTCTTGCCGGTACGTGTGGGTCCACATCAGCTCCCAGTAGCACAAGTGGTGGATCTGCTTCCACTCCATCTGGCTGCTCACGCACTCCTGGTAGCCCGAGCACGCCTGCCGCACAGCCGAGAACGCGGGTCAGAGCCCGGCGGCGACAGCGGCCGCGGCCGGGGGCCCGGTCCGGAACCTTCTCAAAGTGTCCCCGGAGCGCGGCTATCCGAGCCGAGTAGAACTGAACGATGGCGCCCTGGGGGAGAAGGAAGGCGCCGACGTCAAAGGAGAGCCAGCGAAGGACAGGAGGACCGGGAGTTCTTACCTTGGGATACTTGCGGAGGTAGGGCTCCAGGAGAGCTTCGGCTTCCGCCACGCCGCCCTCGCCGCTTCCTGCGGACACGCCCACTGGTGGACAGACGGCCACGGACGGTATTGGGCGCTCCCGCGCTCACGTACCCAGCACCAGGGAGACGTAGGTGTGGTAGAAGAGCAACGTCAGCGCGCACAAGATGGAGCGCAAAGTGGAACCGGACGTTCCTTCCAGCAACTGGGACAAGCCAAACTCCTGTCGGACAAGCGGTGGTCAAAAGGCGGTCAAGTGGCGGTCAAGCGGCGGGCAGGACACGTGACTCACCCTGTTTCCGGAGAAGCCAATGAACTCCAGGAGTCGGAGGATCCTCTGCGGCAGGAGGGACAGCATCTGGGCCGTCGGGTAGGGCAGCACACGGGTCAAAAGGGAAAATGGAGGCAGGAAGACGCACGGGAGCGCTACCACCCACCAAGTTGAAGGAACCCATGCCCAGCTTGACTCCGCCCTCAAACTGCCGGTGGCAGTCCGAATCGCCGGAGGGCCCCACGGCCACGTTCAGCACGTTGTGACAGTCCCTGAGAAGAGCGGAGATGAGACAAAGGCGGGGCTTCGGGCGGGAGGCCGACTGGACCCACTTGTAGATCTGATAGCTGTTGCGGATTTTGATGCCTCCTTTGATGAAGCTGATCATGTTTTCGTCCTGGACAAAAGTCAGCGTGGCCTTCTGGAGCAGACACTCGGCGTAGCAGAGCTCGGCGTGGAGCTCCTCTGAGGACGACCCAGGCGGCCCGTCAAGTCTCCGCCCGCCGGCGGGCTTACCGCGCACGCCCACGTGCCGGCCTACCTTCCTGGAGATTGGACTGCCTGCTGAGCAGACTGGACAGCGACCTCACCACCGAGTTCTTCTTGCGAAACCTGGCCGAGAAGGTCCCGTCGCCGACATGCGCTCCGGGAGGGTGCCGGCGCTTACCTCTGACAAGTGTTTAGAGCCTCTTTGACGGTGGCCATGGCCACCTGGATGTCCCCCTGCTCGAAGGTCATGGCGGCCTGCATGACCAAGATGCTGCTGTAACCCAAGGCGTGGTACATGCTGTCCCGCCACCATGGCTTGAGGAGGTCCAGGGCTTGGGAGAACTTGTTGTTGAGGACTAGGTTGAGAGCGCATTGGGTTTCCTGGATGGCAGACTGCAGGTCCATGTGACAGGCACTACAAGTGCACACAAAAAGACAGACACACAGACACATACACACACACAATAGCAACAACATTCTACCTGCTGTATTACTCACGTGGGTATGTGTTCATAGGCATCCTCAAATTGTTCCTAAGAAAGCCAACAAAGACAGGAGGTTACACGAAAGGATCGTGAGGAGGCACAAAATGGCAGCCTTGCCCCGACACACCTGTTTCTTAATGAGCAGCCCGACAACATCAAAGCCAAAGCCGCCGAGGTCGAAAGGACGACGACAAAGACTTTAAAAACGGAATTTAAACGCAGAAAAAGGGACGACGACGACCTGGCCTGACAGTGACCAGTCTCAGGAGAACAGGGGCCGCTTTCATAAAGAGAAAAGAAGCCTGGCATTCTCCAAATTCCAGACTGGGCTGCTTGAGCTGCCACCTCAGCACCTACCTCCCTCTCTCCTAGCTTAGCTTAACAATGGACGTTCTCACCGGCACGAAGATGCCGGACAGTCCCGTGACAACCGCGGTGTCGTATTACGGTGGAAAAACAACAATGAACAAGTAAATACCTTCCCCACATTGGAAATATACGAGCACTAACCACGAGTTAACTCGGCAAGCTTTTAAGGAGCATTTAAGAGCACGGGGCTCCCGGTTCACGCAAACACGGCAAGTCTCGTGGGACGTCCCGCAAGCCAAAATAGCCCTGACAAAACGGCCACAAAGTATTCGAAGCGTTCCGGTTGCATTCACTCACCTCCTCCTCGACCGGGACCGTGTCCTCCATCACGTCCATCTCTCGTTAGGTGGACACGTCCGTCGGGCTGGTCTGTCAGCTCGATGTCCCGCTAAATCGACGTCACTTCCGTGTTTCTCCAAAGAGTGGACACGCCCACCCAGCCAGAAGACTTCTTATTGTATTTAAAATCGTCCTTTATCATTTCATTAGTGAAATAAAAGTTGTCACTTGTGACTTTTTTTGCTTCCCTCGTTTGAAGTGCTCATGTGGGAAAGTCATAAAGTTAAAACAGCTTCAATCAATGGCAAGAAGAGTAGGAAAAAAACGGTATTTATTTCATATTTCAACATTAGAAACAGACACTGAAAGCAGCTTTTTTTGTTTGTTTTAAATGGAGAGCTTGACTGAAGGTTTCTGTACAACAAAATAGAAGAAAAACATCTATGGAACAAATCCTATGTGCTAACGGGGGGAGTCCATAACGCGGGCTCCCAAACATGAATAAATACAACATGTCAAGATCTTGCTTCAGGTTGAAGATTCCGTGGAAGTGCGTGGACACGAATCTGTTCCATTGACTTCTAGCGCCGTCCCCCCGCCCCCCAAGGCAAAAAAACAAAAAACAAACAAAGAGCACACAGATGAGATGACGTCGAGACGATGGAACGGCGGCTCGTGGCTAACCTGATGGCGCTCGGCTCTTTTTGCGGCGTTCCGTCTCCTCGCGTTCTTTCTCCTGGAGTAGCGAGCGCAGGAAGGTGGCGCTCACCACCTCCTCGCCCTCGTCCAGGAGGAAAGTGTTCTTGAAGCGGTTGTACAACATGGCCGCCTTGTCCATGATGTCCTGGTTGGCGCGGTAGAAGCGCATCTGCGGATTAAAAAAAAAGGGAGCTTGGACACGCGGACTTGGAGTGGGACTCGATCCGGTTTGCTTACCTTCCTCAGCGTGGAGACCAGCTCGCTGTGCCTCTCCACGTGCTGCGAGGTGACGTAGATGCCGCTGAGCTGATCCAACGCCGCCAGGCACTTGGCGAAATCCTGACGAGGAGAGTCCAAAAAAAAAAAAAATCCAAAAGGTGCCGGCAGTCAATCCAGTCTCAATCCGTTCCACTTGCACCACCGGCATTTATGCACATCTACTAGTACTTGCCTTAAAACGACAACATATTGTGGCAGCGCAAGCGCACATACTACTCGCATTTTTTCCACTACTTTTGACGAGTCTTTCCTACCGGGTTGTCGCTCTTGAGCGAGATGCGGATGTCCCCGTGGATGCGGTGCAGGGTGGAGTCGGTGGACGTCTGGTCCAGGCGCTGCTTCTTCTGCTGGTGATTCTTGTCCTCGTCGGTGGCCCCGCGACCTTTCTCCGCGCCTTGCCGTGGCACGGCGCCCTCGTCCTTTTTCTCCGCCTTCTTGTCCTTGCGCGTCTCGTCGCGGCGCTTGGTGGCGGCCTTCTCGTCGTCCGTCAACACCCGCTCGGTCTTTTTCTCCTCCGGGGGGGCGCCGGCGTCGGCGAGCGCCCTCTTCTTGTCGTCCCCCTCTTGGGTGGGCGGGAGCGAGGTCCCGCCCATCATGGTCTTGACGTGGACCTTGGCGGTGGCCTTGACGATTTTGCCGATCAACTTTTTGCCGTCTTTTTCCGCGCTGTCCTGGACTTTGGCCTCGCCGGCCGGATCCTTTTCTTTTTCCTTTTCCGGCTCTTTTTGGGGCGTCAGAATGTCCGCCGCCTTCTTTCTGGCCGTGGTTTCTTTGGGCGGAGGCTGGGCCTTGGCGCCCTTGGGCTTGGCTCGCACGGCGGACTTCCTACAGGACGTCAAGCACACGGACGTTAGTAAATGACATTTTTTTGAATTTAAATTTGCATTTTTTTTTTTCCTCACGTGGCACCCCTGGCTCCCGCGTCCCTCCGCTTTCCGCCTTTGGAGGACTTGATGAGACCTCGCAGGGACTTGAGCACGCGGTCCCTTTTGACCGCCAGGCGGAGCTGCTGCTGCTGCAACGGGAAGCAGCCGACGGCATTGTGAGACTGGAGGAGCGGAGAGAAGAAAAAGCGACGAGTGTCACTCACCTCTTGGGCGTCGCCTCCCTCCTTGGGCCGGAGGACGTCTTTGGGTAGCCTTCTGGAGTCCGTCTCATTCCCAGAGGTGCCCTTGTGGCGTCTCTGGTCTCCAGTGTCCTTCCTCTCTACGGCGGTGGCCACCTCTCCCTTGGTGCTTTTCATCGTCTGGCTGTTGGCCGTGGCTCTTTTGCCGGCTTCCTTAGCTTTGTTTTCCGGCGCGCACTCTTGTGGCTTGGGCTGGTCCTTTTTCTGCTTCTTCTGTCCCTGAGGCGGCGTAGCCTCCTCCGCCGTCTTTCTTACTTTGAGGCCTCTTTGCGACTTGCTCACCTCCTTTTCTTCCGTAGTCTTGTTTTTGGCCTCCGTCTCCGGCGTGTCTTTTCCGTGGCCTCCGGGCTGCTTTTTGTCTTCCGTTCTCTGCCTTTTCTCTCCCTTTTCTTGAGGGGGCGCCGACTCTGCCGTCGTGGTCTTGGCGGTGTCCCCCTCCGCGTGCCGGGGCTCTTGTTTTTCTGCCGGCCTCTTCTTGGCCTTGCCCCCTCGGGCGGCCGTGGGCTTCTCCTTCGCCTCCTTCTCTGCGCTCACCTCCTTCTTTGGCATCCCCCCTTCTGCCCGCTGGGTCTTCTCCTCTTCCCCCTCAGTCAGCCTGATCTCTGGAGCAGTTGAATCCTCCGTCCTAGCCTTTGTCTTAGCTTCCCACTGGCTCTCCTCCACCTGTCCTTGTTTTCTCCTCCTCTTCTCCGGAGGCGCGGACTTGTCGGCGTTCCCCTCGGTCCGTCCCGCCGCCGTGGCGCCTTCCCGTGGGGTCTCCTTTCTCTCTTCCTTCCTTTCTCGGACGGGTGGCGGCGACTCCTCCGCCTTTTCCTCCGGCCCGGCCTCCTTTTCCGCAAGGCCCATCTTTCCTTGGTCGTGAGGCGTCTCTTCAAGCCCTGGGCTCTTTTCTGTTTTCCCTTGGCTAGAAGTGGCGTCTCCCTCCGGCTCGGGGGCGCTCTCCGTCTTTCTTTTCTCGGGAGCCGCCTCTCCTTCAGGGGCGGGGGTCTCTTCCGTCTTTACGTCTATCCTGTCTCCCCCCACTGCTACGTCTTGAGTCTCTCCCTTCTCATCTGTGGTCTTTTTCCGCCCTCCCGTGGAGTTCTCTGCCGTGTCTGCCGTTGAGCCCTCCTCTTTTTCTCCTTCTTTCACCTCCATCTTGTCTCCTCGGAGCGGGGCGGTGGGCTCTCGGGGCAGGTTTTTTTTGCCTCCCCGGCGGGCTCCTCCTCTCTTTTGGGCCTCCGCCTTTCCGCTCTGTTTCCTCGGCCGCTTTCTTGCCGGAGCAAGCGCGGGCTCCTTTTCCTCGATGATCAGCTGGGCTTTTTCCTCCTGCACGCTTTCCTCTCCCTTTCTCTTTCTCTTCCCTCCTTGGCTAGGCGGCACCTCCGTCTTTCCTCCCCGCCCAGTCTTTTTGGCTCCCCCGGGCTTCCCGGGGGGCCCCCTGCTAGGCCTCGACGCCTCCCGGTTCGGTTGGCTAACGCTTGGCATTGGTGTGGGAGCGGGCGGGGCCTCCCGGTCAACTGTTTTGGGGTCGGTGGGTTCGGCGCACGGTTCAGGTGCTGTGTTTTTAACCTGACAAGACAAAACAAAAACAATGACCCCATATTCCAGACTTGCATTTCAGTGAGTCCCAGATCTCTCCCGCACCTCGCCGCTCATCTGAATGGGCTTTTTGCTGGGGCGGCCCGGTTTCCTCTTCACCGGGGGGCCCACTTGAGGGGCGAGCTCATCCGCCGGGGCACCCTGGGGGGCATTGGCCGAGACGCATTCGACCACGCACGACTTGAGTCGCATGGATCTGAGAGCCACATTTTCGCCGCTCTCCGCCGCCTGGTGGAGAAGGATGGGAAAAATTTAGTTTGTTTCAGGTGGCTTACTACCACGGCCATATTCAAAAGTACGGGCCAACCTGTGGCGTGACGGGTTTCTTTTCCGCCATCTCGGCTCTGCTGGGCCGCCCCCGTCGCTTCGGCCCCGGCGACGCCGACGTCGGATTCCGGATCTCCATTTGAAGGTTTTCCGCTAGCATTTGCGCCGCCGCCGACTCCTCCGAAGGCGCCCTGTGGATCTCCGTGTCCTGCACACTTTTGGTATCGTGGTCCAAAGCAGTCGGGGCACTCTCTGGCAGGCGAGCGCTCACAAAGTCCCCGACGGGAGTCTTGGCGGGGACACATTTGACCACGCAGCGCTTCAAGCGCAACGTGCTGCCGGCGCAGCTGGACGCTATAGACGCGGCGGCGTCCGGAGACAACTTGACGGGAAGGTCTTCGGCGACGTTCTTTAGTTTGCCGCCTCTGCCCTTTGTCGCCGACGGAAGGACTTTAGCTGCGGCGGCGGCAATTTCGGGAATGGCGGCGGCGGGCGCTCGCTCGGACGAACCCTCGGCCGACGAGGGGGCTTTTGACGGGGGGGCTCCTTTCGACGGAGTACTTTTGGCTGCAAACTAAGGAAAAGAATTGTAGTCATTTAGCAGATAAAAAATGGAGGAGTAGGAGGAAATAGGCACCCACTTTGGATCTTTTGCCGACCCCGGGCGTGTTCTGGATCTCCCACATGCCCTCGGAGAAACCTTTCAGGCGCATGCTGTTGCCGTACTTCAGCTTGTTGCCGGCGAAGGGGACCATCTGTTCCGGAGCAATCTGACCGCTGAAAGCAGGTCGAATGGCGTTACCACAAATTGCATGGCGGCTCGGACGGCGGCCACGCAGACGTACATTTGATGGGTCCCAAAAAAGAAGACGGGAAGTCGCTTCTTGTGGCTCCCGTCTACTTTACAGACCTGGAAAAGGAAGACAAGTGTCAAAATGGAAGCCAGGGACGGTGTTTTGTTTTTCTTTCCTCGGGCAATGTGTGCGTGTTTTACCCTGGCGGGCCAGTGGGGGTATCCTCTCATTTTGGCAAACACGAGGTCCCCCGTTTTGAATTGCTGACACGGTTTCCCCGGCATCTTGCTGCTGCCTCAATAATCTTCTGCGCATTTCCAAATAACACACACATGCGAGAGGAGGGGGGGAAAACGTCACGTTGGCGCATAGTACATTCGGACGTCAAAGAAAAGCGCAAATACCGGCGCTTAGCAAGTGTGCTAAAAGTTATTCAAGTTGAAAGCGTTTAGCATTAGCGTCAAGCTAGGACATACTTTACAAGCTAACCGGGTGCTACTCGCTTCTATGGGAGTATTTACGAGCGGACTCGGCGTTCCACTTGGTCACCAAACGCGGGGCAAGGGCAAGAATTTTTCACTCACCAGCTATTTAAACTGTTGTTGGGCTTTTTCGACTTTACTGCCGCGGACCGAGAACAACGCCTCCGCGCCACCGGAAGCTTGGTGGTTACTATGCTACGTGTCACGTGACTCGTCCCGGAACTACTGGTGTCACATGACAGGCTCATTTCCGCCCTGAGAGGTCAAAGTTGAAGGCGCAATGTTTACAAGGAAAAACTAGTTTGAATAGAAAGCTTTATTGTCATTGTGCACAGACACACGTACATATTACTGCTTTGTATATTGTAACAAGCCCAAAAGTGAATTATCACGTCATAAATCAGTACTGAAACATTTATTATAGTACAAAAGCTGGCAGTTATATGTCTGGACAATTTCCATTTTTATTTAGAAATAAAAAACTCCCCTGAGCATGAAATATTGTCCACATTTATACAAAATAAGCAGTTTGTGTTTAGAGCAATTCTCTGAAATAGAACAATGGAGGAACGGACGTGTTAGCTTGGCTTTGTATATGTATTTGAACTTGAATTTCAATCACTGCCACTGTCACTGTCATCGCTGTCTTCGGATTTTTGCCCTTCTTCTCCATCCTCCGTTTTCTGCGGCTCCTCGGCGAGTCCCGAAAAGAAGTTGTCGTCTCCGAAAGCTTTTTTGGAAAGCGATTTCAGGCGCCCGTCCTTCTTCTTCCTCTTTCGATACTCTTTGACGATGGTGGAGGGCAGCGAGGAAATGTCCCAGAACTTGATGCATTGGTCGTGGGCCGAGCTGAGCAGGAAACGCGAGTCCCAGCTCTTGGCCAGCTCCTCCACCGGTTCGCCCACGTGCTGCCCGATGCAGCCGATGACGCGGTTTGGGAGGATGTTGATGGCGCTGAAGGGAGCAGAGAGGACAAAGGACGCTCGAGAGACGGTTGGGCGGTTCGGAGACTCGACCCCGACCGCTTCCCACCCACCGGATGTAGCCGTCCGTGGAGCCGACGCACAGGATGTTGTCGTTAACCGGGACCGCGCAGTCCACCGACTCGGTGCGCAGGGCGAAGCGGTCGCTGGTGGCGCCGAAGCCGTCCCAGTTGAAAATGTAGACGGTGCCCTGGGTGGAGCCGCAGACCACCTTCTTGCCTTTCTTCATCAGCGTCACCGAGGTCAGGTCGCCGCTCTGGTACTCGGACAGCAAGTCGAAGCGCCGCCTCTTGATGTTGAAGACGCCCATGGTGCCGTCGCCGCTGGGTGGGGGGTTAAAGGTCAGGGTATTTGCAGCAGAGCTGAGGGACAAGAGTGGGGCCTCGGAGCTCACCTGGATGTGAGAAGGATCTTCTTGGCTTCGTCCACGGCTATGTCGCTGATGTAGTCGTCGTGGTGCTTGAGGTCCATGAAGGCCGTACCTTTTCTCATGTCCCAGAGCTACGGATGGGACCACAGTACAGGTACAGGTATGAGTGGGACTTTCCAACGAGTCTGTAGTCTTTAGATTGTTTTGATTCCACCACCGACCTTAAGCGTGCCCCCGTCGTCTCCCGTGGCCACGATGTTGGGGTCCACCAGAAGCAGGCTGTTGATGGGGGCCCCGTGGGCCCCGCGGATCCTGGTGACCAGCTGACCCCGCTCCACGTCCAGCATGTGAACGGCCTTGTCCCGGGAGACGCTGAAGAGTTTCTCGCCGTCCTGGGAGAAGCGCACCTGACGGCAGGACTTGAGGTGGTGGCCGGAGGACCACAGCTCGCGGTTCTCGCCCTCCGTGCAGGAATAGGAGAAGGCGTACACGTCCCCGTCCACGTCCCCGCACACCAGCACGTCTCGGCTGGGGTGGGCGGCCACCGTGTTGGCGATCGCCTCCAGCTGGAGGTCCTGGGGAGTGTCCAGGATCCTGGGCTCGGCCTCTGCCTCGTCATCCGAGAGCGAGTCGCCGCTCTCGGCCTCTCCACTCGCGTCTGTTTGGGACATTGAAGGACCGGCGGCGTGCTCGGCCATGCTGGCTTTTCCCCGGATTCTTCTTTACTTTTTTGGGCAAACCAAGGGCCGTTGCTGCTCTCTACTGACGTCAAGTGGGATTGCATCGGAGAGCGGTGAATAACTAGTAACTGTCTACCATTCACGTAGTCGTTCAATGAATTTGTCGCTCATAGACAAGCCTATGTCAAAGGTATAGGACGTCTCTCGCCGTCAATGGCAATCGACGACTTCCATCCCCGGCATCCCGCCTGTGATTTATTGTTGAAAGACACCGGAAGAGGCTTGTGCGTGACGGGAGTCCCATTGACGCGGCTGCCTGTCAGGTCGCTGCAGCTTCATCACCCACATCGCGGCTTTCTTCGCTCCCGATTCTTCCATGCAGGTTCGTCCATTTTGTCTCTGTGTTGGGGGGTATTGATGGGATTGGGGGAGCCCAAAGATCTGGGCCAGGTACTGCAATCAAAGAAGAGCGCTTTCGTGCTGGGGATCAGATCAGACGTCCTCTTGATAGGATGGAGTCGGCGCCAGCCAGAGCGAAATGGCGGCCGACTCCGGCTCAGTGACGTCCGTCATGTCATCAGCTGCTTGTGTTGTGCGTGTCGTGTCGGTAAGGCGACTGGTGCATTGCGTCGGTCGGTGCGGCGGTGCGGCGGTGCGCTGCTGTGAGCTGCGCTGGGAATGAATGACGCATCTCCAGCACGGAGCATTTGCAACGAGTCATCAATATGCATGTGGTCGCAGTCCTATTTGTGAGACTGGTCCTCATTGGCGACCAGTTCAGGACCAGGACCCGACTCCCTCCCTCCAGCCCGGTCTGAACGCAAGTCGTCCCTTCTCTTTTGGGAAAAGTGTTGATGCCGACCGGCCATGTCCACCATGGTGTACCCTCGGGACGAAGCCCTGGAGCGCCTCAGCCAAGATGAGATCGTGGTCAACACCAAGGCCGTCATGCAGGGCCTGGAGACGCTGCGCGGCGAGCACGCCCAGCTCCTCAACTCGCTCCTGGACTGCGCCCAGCCGCAGGCCGCGCAGGAGAAGTCGGGCGTGCTGCGCAAAAGCATGGAGGCCATCGAGCTGGGCTTGGGAGAAGCGCAAGTGAGTCGCCGCCGTCGTCGTCGGGCCGAGCCGGCAACACCTGACACTTCTTCTCCTCCCCACAGGTCATCGTGGCCCTGTCGGGCCACCTGAGCGCCGTGGAGTCGGAGAAGCAGAAGCTGCGCGCTCAGGTGCGCCGCCTCTGTCAGGAGAACCAGTGGCTCCGCGACGAGCTGGCCGCCACGCAGCATAAGCTGCAGTGCAGCGAGCAGAGCGTGGCGCAATTGGAGGAGGAGAAGAAGCACCTGGAGTTCATGAACCAGATCAAGAAGCTGGACGACAACGACTCGCCGGCCGCCTCGCCCTGCGACGACAAGAACCAGGGCGCCGGCGGGGAGGCGTCCAAGGACAGCCTGGACGACCTGTTCCCCAACGACGACGAACACGGGGCAGGTAGGACCAAATGCGGCCGTCAGGTTGAGGCTCCCCCCGCTCAGGCCTTTGACTACTTGCCAGCAGCTCAGCCCAGCGGCGAGGCGGCGGCGCAGCAGGGCGGCTACGAGATCCCGGCCCGCCTCCGGACGCTGCACAACCTGGTGATCCAGTACGCCTCGCAGGGACGCTACGAAGTGGCCGTGCCGCTCTGCAAGCAGGCCCTGGAGGACCTGGAGAAGACGTCGGGCCACGATCACCCCGACGTGGCCACCATGCTCAACATCCTGGCCCTGGTCTACAGGTGCCGTCGCCACGTTCAGCTAGCTTAGATGCGAAGGTGCACGCATTAACGACTTGTGTGTTTGCGGGGGCTTCAGGGACCAGAACAAGTACAAAGAAGCGGCGCACCTCCTCAACGACGCCCTGGCCATCAGGGAGAAGACGCTGGGGAAGGACCACCCGGCCGTGGCCGCCACCCTCAACAACTTGGCCGTTCTCTACGGCAAGAGGGGCAAGTACAAGGAGGCCGAGCCTCTGTGCAAACGGGCGCTGGAGATCCGCGAGAAGGTAGGAGCGTCCCGTGGGGGTTCTCTCGGGACCGGCCTGGCCCACCGACGTGGTCTACCGCCTCCAGGTGTTGGGCAAGTACCACCCCGACGTGGCCAAGCAGCTGAACAACCTGGCGCTGCTGTGCCAGAACCAGGCCAAGTACGCCGAGGTGGAGTACTACTACCGTCGCGCCTTGGAGATCTACCAATCCAAGCTGGGTGCCGACGACCCCAACGTGGCCAAGACCAAAAACAACCTGGTGAGGGAGCGCCGTCCCGCCCGCTCTTTTTCCGCCTCGGCCTCAGTCTTTGTCGTCTATGTCGCCCGCAGGCCACGTGCTACCTGAAGCAGGGCAAGTTCAAAGACGCAGAGACGCTCTACAAGGACATTTTGACCCGAGCCCACGAGCGGGACTTTGGCTCCGTCAACAGTGAGTGGCCGGCCGGCCGGCCGCTCGGCGAGTATTTGCCGGGCGGGCGCTTGACATTTGCTCGCCCTCCCGCAGATGACAACAAGCCCATCTGGATGCACGCGGAGGAGCGAGAAGAGAGCAAGGTGAGCCCACCGGGCGCCAGTTGGAAATGGCCACCGCGTCACCTTTCCTTTCCGCCAGGGCAAGCGCAAGGAGCAGGGGCCCTACGTGGAGTACGGCAGCTGGTACAAGGCGTGCAAAGTGGACAGGTGAGCCAGCGGCTCAATCCCCGGGATGTCTGGGAAACAAACGCACGTTATAACAACAACAACAATAATTGTCCTTGTCGCAGCCCCACGGTCAACACCACCCTCAAGAGCTTAGGTGCCCTCTACCGGCGGCAGGGCAAACTAGAGGCGGCAGAGACGCTGGAAGAGTGCGCCAGCAAGTCCCGCAAACAGGTGGCACCACAAGACGGAGTTGTACCCCGGGGAGAGGGCTAACCCATGGCGCCTGCTCTCTCAGGGCTTTGACGCCATCAACCAAAGCAAAGTGGTGGAGCTGCTGAAGGACGGAGGAGGAGACCGAGGCCGACACGGCCGGGAAGCGGGGAGCAACGCCGGGGCGGCCAGGGGGGACGGCGAGCCCGACGACCCCGCCGAGTGGAACGGGGTCAGTCTCGGGAGCGTCCGGGTCGTTAAAGCCAAAGGACTCACCCGTCTGTGTGTTGAGGGCAGGACGGAAGCGGTTCCCTCCGACGCAGCGGCTCCTTCGGCAAGATCCGCGACGCCCTCAGGAGGAGCAGCGAGATGCTGGTGAAGAAGCTGCAGGGCAGCGGAGCGCAGGAGGCGCGCAACCCGGGGTGGGCACGCGCGCCGACGCCGTCGTACTCGGCGTCCACCCGGAGCGAAATCCCTGACCTTTTTGTTGTTCTCAGGATGAAGAGAGCCAGCTCCCTCAATTTCCTCAACAAGAGCAGCGAGGAGACGACGCAGGTGAGAACCGCCGGACCACCGAGATATTTTGGTCCGGGGTGATAATAGATGGCCACGTTTTACAGGACGGCAACTCGGGCCTTTCGGACTGCCGGGGCCTCAGCGCTAGCAACGTGGACCTGACCAGACGCAACTCCCTGATTGGCTAAGAGGAGCGCGGATGCTGTTTATTTGAAAGACATTCCCACTCAGCATGTCAACACGTGGCCACCCACCACCACCACGCCACCGCATTTAGCGCTAGCTTGTTTAGAAGGCAAGCACCTCCCGTGTACAGATGTAGCTAGCACCTTAACGGATGTCGCAGTCCGATGAAATCGGTATACTCGTCTCCGCTTTCCGCAAAAGGTGGGCGCTCCCAGATGCTTCAGTGAATAAACGTGACAACGTGACAAGGGGTTTTTATTTCAAGTTTTGTCGTTTCCAAAAGCTTTAATGTTTGGTCGGAGGAGGGAGCACAGAACCAAGGTCAAAGACACGTCAGGCCGCCCGCCATCCACATCCTTCTTGCCGCACGCATCTTAAGACTCCCGAAAAAAAAGAAGAGGATCCACTTCTCGTTATTCCTCCTGCCGCTTTATTTACACCTCCTCACAATGCTTTACTAATTCTGATCATGTGGCGGCTGTGATCCCTCCTCCAGACCCATTGTGCAGCACAATGTGTGTGTGTGTAAGTGTGTGTGTGTGTGTAAACAGGTGGCTGCACGAGTACAACAAACACAAGTTGCAAAGGGTGGCCACGCCTCCCGGACTCCCTCTTACAAATCACTCTCGCCGTAGAGGGCGCTGGAGAAGGAGATGTAGTCGAGGGCGCCGGTGGGGCACTCGGCGCCCACGTAGCGGGTCATGCGGGTGATGCAGTACTCAGCCTGCTCGGGCGGGAGTTCTCGGCGGAGCTCTTCCACCGTGATGTAGTTCTGAGGGAGGAAAATGGCGTCACTTTACTCACAGCCATTGATGGCTCAAAAAGACTTACTTTGTCCGAAGCCAGAATCTTGAAGGAGGCCATGACTTGCTCGGCCGTGTCGGTCTCGGCCGTCTCTCGGGTCATGAAGTCGATGAAGGCCTGGAAGGTGACCACGCCCGTGTTGTTGGGGTCCACCAGGGTCATGATGCGGGCAAACTCCACCTCTCCCTGCGGATGGACGACAAACACACATGTGGATGACGCGTAGAGCGCACGTGGCCGCGCTAACCCGGCCTTACCAAGTCGTAGCCCATGGAGATCAGGCAGGCACGGAAGTCGTCTGGGTCCATCATGCCGTTTCTCTTCTGCAAAGACAAAACACCAAGTTTGAGGGGCCGTCGGCTCGGGTCCGCCTTTTCAACCCAAAAAAACTGACCCTGTCAAAGTGGTTGAAGGAGGCCCGGAACTCGTTAAGCTGCTCCTGGCTGATGCCCTTGGCGTCGCGGGTCAGGATCTGGTTCTCCACCTCGTTGATGGTTCTGGCGATGGTGGTGAGAAGCTGCTCCCAGCCCACGCGGATGTGCTGTCGAGCCACGTGAGCATCGTGAGCCTCGTCGTGGCGAGCAGCACAAAAGCCGCCGACCGGGACTGGGCCTTTACCTCCATGGTGTAGTTGGTGTGCTTGTTGTCAAAGATGAGCGACTCCTGACTGAGCTGGTGATCGCCCTCCAGCTTGTCGATGTTGGACTTGTAGTTGATGATGTTCTGCTCGTAATTCTTCAGACTGTTCATCTGTTCCTCCAGAGATCCGGCGATGTCCACCGACACGTGACTAATCTCCTGCAAGGGCGGCAATAACGTCACTCAGGCCCGACTTAAACCCGGGCGGCCGTCTCACTCACCTCCATCTTGGTTTGGATCCAAGGTCCGATGATGTTGGCCTGAGCGGCAAATTGGCGGCGCAGCCGCTCGTTGGCCTGCTGCCGCGCCACTTCCTCCTGGAGCATTTGGTCTCTGAGGGGCACCAGGTGTTTCACCTGCGCAGCCGGGTTACTCCGTCAAGCAAAAAGAGCGGTCGCCGGCGACCGGACGCCGCCCGTCCCACTTACCGTGTCCCACTTGGTACCGATGTCCTGGGTGGACAGGTTGGTGTAGGGGTTGATGCCGGACAGCTTGATTCCGTAGGTCTGGGCGATTTTCAAGATCTCGGCGTGGATGCCCAGCGTGGCCATTCGCTCTTTGTCGGCCTCGGGCAGGGTGGCTTTGAACTGGTCGTGGGCCGTGATCAGACTCTGTGGTGGGGAAATGGGTAAGACAAGCTTTTCATTTCTCATTCACAAGTGTATTGCACCTGGATTTCCTCGGTGCTGTGGACGATGAACATGTCCTGCAGGTCCTCCATGGCTCCGTCCATCCAGTTGTTGAAGGGCGCCGCCCTCTTAGCAAACTCCAGGTACAGCTGGTCGATGGTCTCCCACAGCTTCTCCACACGCTGCAGACAGACAAGTCGCTTAGCAAAAGCCATTTCCATTACCTGGAGTGCCTCTCGGTATTTACCTCCAGGGCATCCCGCCTCTTCTGCGTCAGCGTGCCCAGGTTGTCCCACTGGTCGCAGATGCCCTGACAGCGGGCGTTGACGCTGGCGGCGTCGTGGTAGTCCAGCTCGCTGGGTGGGGAGGGTTAGATTGAAGTCAAAAGCCGTTAAAAGGCCACCCGACGGGAGCCTTGGCTTTTTACTTGAGTTCCTGAGCGATGGCGGCAATCTGCTCCACGCGGTCCTGGTGAGCGGCCAGGTCGCTCTCGAAGGCCTCGTGTTTCCTCATCAGCGCACGGATCTCCATCAGGGAGGCCGACTCGTAATCCTTCTTGGAGAGCAGGTCCTCCTTCCCTGAAGAGCGTCCGGAGAAGCGTTGGTTTCAAGTCAACCGGACGGGCGAGGGGAAAACCGACCTGCCGTCCACGACTCGTGCATGGCGCACTTTTGCTTGAACTTCTCGGCCAGGTGGTCCAGCCTCTCTAGCCGGCGGATCTCCGTCAGGAGCCACTCTTCGTAGCCCTTCTCCACCTGCTCCAGGCCCTTCCAGGCATTGGCAATGTCCTGCGAGGGGGAGGGCGGCGCCCACGTCAGCCGGCGTCAGCCGGCGACTCTGGCGCCCGTCGGGAGACGGCGGACACTCACCGACACCATCTTGCCCTCGGAGGGCATGAAGGCGGGCCTGTTGCTGAGCCTGAGTTTGGTCTGCAGGGTGTTGAAGTTGATCTCCAGCTGACACTTCTCCTGCACGCGCGGCGGCTTGTGCACGCGCCGGTAGTCGCGGAAGTCCTCCAGCTTCTGCTGCATGGCGCGCATGGTCTGCTCGGCCACGCGGTTCTCCAGCCAGGGCACGGTGCGGCGGATCCACTCCAGGAGCTGCCAATGAGACTTCCCGGTGAGGATCGCTCCGGTCTGAAGGCACGCCAGGAGCTTTTCGGACGTGGCTCACCTCGCTGGCCAGTTTCTCGTACTCCTCCATCAGCTTCTCGTTTTCCTGGTTGACCGCCAGGACCTTGCAGATGCGATTGGCCGCCGTCTCGGCCTGTCGACGGAACGAGGGATTTGTCAAATCGTGGAAAAACTGGCCGCCACCGCCATCAAAACGCACCTGCTCGGCACCGGCAAAGGCGTGGTAGAAGCAAGAAACGTAGGTCATGATGGCCTTCTCGTCCGGTTTGGGGGTGTTGACGATGTCTGAGGAGCACAAGTACAACCAGCCTCGTGACTTATTTTCAGGTAAAGATGTTGACTAGTAGCCCAGTACACGTGACAGAAGCGGGCAGCTCTCACCCTCGGCATCCAACATCTTTGGGATGTCCAGGAATTTCTCGGCCACCTCGAAGGCCGTGTTCAGGTTGCCGATGGGATCGTCCTGCGGGACAAAACGGACAAATGAAAGGAGACTGCTTTGGGAGGCGGGAGAAAAAAGGAAAGTGGGGCACCTTTCTCAGTTTGGAGTAGTCAATGAGGTCGGGTCTGTGTCTGTGAATGAGGGCGCACAGGGCCAAGCCGTCCTTCCAACTGAGGTCACAAAAGAGCACCGCGGAGGTCGTCAGCAAAGCCAGGGCGACGTTCCTCTCTCGGATGGGAGAGGACTCACCTGATGTGGAAGTTCTGCACGTTGACGTTCCTGTAGGGGGCGGTCTTCCTCTGGCACCACAGGAGCAGACCCTCCTTGGCGGACGTTTCTGCGCCACAGCAAAGTCTCCTCACTGAGTGGCGCCCCTCGGAGGCCGAGGAAATTGGCCGGCGGCGACGGACACACCTTCAACAGAGATGTCCTGGATGGCGAAGCGCAAGATGATGGTCCAGATCATTCCCAGGGTCATCTTCACGTTGCCGTCCACGATCTCTGTGGAACAATGGCCCGGCGGTCAAAGAGGTGGCCAAGTCTCTCGACGGGGAAGGTGGGGTCGCTCACCCTCGGCGCCGATGGACACCAGCTTGACGCCCTTGCTACAGATGAAGTCCAGAGCTTTGTTGACGTTGGCGATCTTGTGGAAGCGCATCTTTCCTTTGTCCGGCTTGGGGAGCCTCTCGCCTGCATTTTGGGGAGGGAGGGAGGGAGCAGACAACATTAGGGTATTTGGAGCTATTTTCAATTGAATTTTGGTGAGCCATACCTGAGATGACCTCCAGAAGCAACATCAACTTCAGGCCATTGCGGAAATCCTCCTCAATGTTCTCAATCTGCGTGCCGGCTTTCCTCAGGTGGGAGTTGCACCAGGCTGTGAAGGTCTGAAGCACCGCAATCAAATACAACACATTGAACCATTTGCTGCAAAAAGGTCATGTGACCTACAATGGAGTGCCTACATAAAGCCAACAACTAGTCAAGTCCTACAGGTGATGTCATGTCAGATGAAGCAAGGGGGGTGGGGGGGGCTAGTTCATATGCACTCATCGCAATTCCAGTACGTCACACGACACCAAATGGGTGTCACTTGTAGACTCCCCATCCACTTTTCATGTGCTCTCCCTGGAGGGGGGCCAGCTAGGGGTCCTGGCAGGTGCCGAGCTCCTTTTGCCACGCATGACCAAATTTAGAAAGACTCCTAATGCGGGCGGGCGCGCTTTGGCCCTCTTAGGCCACTAGGCCAAGTAGTGTTGCGCGCGCGTGCTCAGAGGCTGGACAAGGTGGACGCGGGCTAAATCGGGTTGCCATGGGACACCGGCGGACAGCTGAGACGGACAGATTCCTGGGGCCAGCTCACGGAGGGAGGAAAGAAGAAAGGAAGGAAGGAATGGATCGGGGAGGATGACCATCTTGCGCAAACGCTGCCGCTCGCCGCCTAATTGCTGAAAATCCCTGTCAAGTCACACCCGAGCCCATTCGCACCTGTCGCTTTCTCGGCTCTTGTGGTGAGGTCAGCCACTACCATCACCTCCTAATGATGTCATTCCAGGAGGTTTAAGGAGGGGGTGGGCTTTTGCGCATTACTCCCCCCGATGGAAACCCCGTGATTAAGCCATGCCCGCATCTCCTTGCAAAGCAAACAAACATTGCTGTAAAACGTCACTCTTCCCGTCCCTTTGATGAAGACTTTTTTTTACAAAAGGTAATGACAAAGTGGACCTTTTTGAGCGCAGTACAGTTTAGAGGAAAACTGCTGTCTTAGTGGGAAGACCACGACAGCGTGGGCGCTTTTGACTAGGACACTCAATAGCTCTCACATTTTAAGACTACAAATCAAAAGGGGAGACAAGTTTTAGGGTTTAGGGACCCAAGGAGTGATTATATTTAGACGCTCCCGGCAAGGAAGGGGGGTGGTGGATTGGGGCGAAGGAATGGGAGGGGGGTGGGACGGGGTCGAGCAAGTGAAAGACAACACTGAGAAAGTCTCAAGGCCCAAAATATCTTCACAGTCCGGGCTTGGCGCCAGGAGCACCAAACACATTTTCTAGGGGTGAATGTCTTCCCAAAAAATTCAAATCAAATATAAAAGGGCTTTTTTTTGAAAAACTTTTGAACTCTTAACACGTCAAGGCAATCAATATGGCAACATATAGGAGGAGGTGGCGGCGTGCACGTCGTCGTACCTTCCTCTGCTGCTTCTCCCAGGCCGGGTCGAGCAGCAGGTCTCGGTCCCAGTCGTCCTCCTGGGTCATGTAGGTCTGCTGCTCGCTGTGGATGGTGTACGTCATGTGGCTCTCGAGCGTCGTCATGGCGGCGGCTGAAAAGAGATCAACAAGAGTGGGGGGGACACACACGAGCTCTGGTCCAGGGGAGGTCACACGCCGTTCTCCACTCTGCCGGACTGAGTGCCGCTCGGCCGTGAAGCCAGGGGTGAGTGTCAGGGTTGCGTCCCAAAAAAGGTACCCGGCGGGGTGGTGGCCTGGGTCAGCCGCAGCCTGGGGACACGCCCCTCGCTCTCCCTCGCCCTCCCCGCTCCCATGTGCACCTGTTGCTGCTAATGAAGTCCCGGACAACGGGCTCGCCCACACACCATGTCTCGTAGCGTCTTCCGGGAAACCAGCCAATTCCTGCTCACAAAGCGGATACATTTAAATATATGTACATTTTTTTGGGCTACCAGCTGAACGCCTGAATAACGAGGACGCAGGCAGATTAGTTTTGAAATATTTGTTTTGAAACTTTTATTTACGTTCATATAAGACACGGTACAAGTATCCCATCAAAATGGTTACAGACGCTGTGACCAAGAGAAGCACAAGAAAAAACAAAAGACAGTCTAGCACACACTACTTCAAGCCATCAGTGATGTGCTTGGTATCTCTAAAGAAAATACATGTCATCTAAAAGGAAATGCCAATAGATAAGATACTCTTGCAGGCAGATATATATACATAAGGCCGAAAAGAAGACGTGATCCCCCCACCCAGAGTCACTCACCTGGTCCAGGTGGCTGCCTCCCATCTGGCCAGAGTTCGCAAGCACCCTAGAAGAACTCAGATGACCTTTGGCGGGTGACCACGCCTTAAAAGCACACTCACACCAAGGCAGCAGAGCAAGTGTCCCAGTACAGTGAACCCCCGGTTCGATTTCTTTATCCAGCCAAGACCATCAATGGCCAGCCACGGGGTGTCAATTGGATTGGGGAGGCCAAGAAAGACAAAGGGGCCACTCCATCATCCGCGAGAGGCCAAATATGGCCAGGTCAAACGGGGGTTCACTATACTCCAAGCGCTCATCCGCATTCCCTGGCTTCCCAGGTAAGAAACGCCCCCCCGTGGTCCGAACCAGAGCGCCCATCCAATGACGGCGGCGGTGGCGGCGGGTAAAGCACGGCTGCGTCAACGGCGGCTAGGAGGGGAGGGGCACGGGGAGGCGTGAGGGCGGCGAAGGCGGCGGAACGGGATGGACTTTTCGGACGAGGGGGAGAGCGGCTCTTTGTCCTTACGATGACATCACAACGGCTCGCTCACTCAAACACACCAGAGCGTTTTGCACATGTGCGCTCAGACTCGGGGGGTGCTTTTCGGATAAACCGGTGTCGGCCGGAGAGGGCGGGGTTGGCGGCGACGGTGGGGGAGGGAGGGGGGAAGACGGGAGGTGGGGCGGGGGTGGATCTTGACGGCAAGGCAGAGTTAAAAAGGGAAGTGGGGAGGAGGGGAAAGCTCTGTTCATTTACCTCGCTGGCCACTGACGTCAACGCTAAAAAGTCATCCGAGCCCACGCCGCCGTCCAGGTGACCTAATTCAGTTGAGATAGTTAGTGGGGACGCCGGGATCGGACGCTGGCGTCATGCACAGTCAACACGCAATACACCCGGGGCCAATGTGGCGGCCGGCGGAACCACCACGCTAACCAAACCCCCTAATCTATACCCACCCAGCACGATTACGGGCATGGCCAAAGTTCTGCGGTCCTTTAGTCGGCGCTAAACATCCAGACAGCATTTAGTCAAGTTCAGATACACGAGTCAATCAGAGCATGCCCTCGAAAAAAACAACAACAACAAGTTGGGCCACAACATCACAGTCTGACCACCACAGAATGGGAAGGGGAGGCAAGGCAAACCAAAGCTTAAAGTACGGCTGGCGTGCTTTACAGAGGCACCTTCCTTCTCCCACTTTGCGGACATTCGGTTCTGTCCATCTTAACGTGGCCAGTGGTCATCAGAGCCCATGGCTAAAGGGCAGGTGGCTAAGGGTTTTTGGCCGCTAGTTGACTGACTCCGACAATGACAAAGACGTAGGCTACTCACAAAATGAGACCACTAAAATGCACTCTAAACTTTTCCAAAATGGAAAGGAGCGTAGGCCCTGGCGACTGGCTTCATCCCAGAAGACTCTGGACCTGACCAACACCACCGCTGCGCTGCTCAAGCAGGTTAGCGGGGGGTCCCCTCCTCCGACCAAATGTACACAAAATAGCCCCTTTGAGGAGCAAATGGAACGAGCGAAGGAGGGCCGGCCCGGGCCAGGGTGGGAGGGGTCTGGCGGACTATCGAAAGGGGGGCTCAGGCGTGTGAAGGGAGAGTTGGGGGCGGCGGAGGATGGACTCCTTGAGCGTGGTCGGCGGCAACGGCGGATCATACACCCTGGGCGCAGCCATGGCTGCCGCCACGGCGGGGACCACCGGCCCCGGCGGGGGCTCCGGCACCGCCAAGGACAAGGCCGACGCTGCCGCCGCCGCCACCTGCATGCCGTGGATAACGGACATGGCCCCGGGGGAGGGGTAGGCGTACTGGAAGTGAGGGTACTGCTGCAGCTGCTGGTAGTAGTCAGCATAGTATCTGCAGAGGGTTAGGAACAGGACAGCGTTAGGGGAAAAATACGTCAAAAACAAGTCACCCATTTTGTCATTTAACACAAGTGGTTAAGGAGGCCTCGGCTGGTCCGGACCGACTCGACTGGAAGGGGTTGGTTTGCGAGGCTCGGCTCTAAAGGAGACACAATCCCGGGGAATCCGGATATGGCCCAAGAAGCCCCTCGGTATCAAACATTGAAAGTTGGGTGGGGGGGGGGGGGGGGGTAACGTGAGGAAGGAAATGGTGCAACGGCAGCCCAAAGAAACGGACTGATAGTTGCACCAATGTGAGAGCCACCCGCTCACAAGTGTCTTGGACTGGCCCAATCTGATCCAGGCCCAAATGTAAAGATGACCAAATCCAAGTTTTGATCACACTGAAGAATACTAGAAATGGTAAGTCAAAAAGGAAGAAAAAAAAAAAAACAATCAAACATGGAAAAAAAACTGGTAGAATCGCCATCATGGGGTCACTTAAAGAGGATTTATTTGAACAAAAAGCACAGAAAATACAAATCCACCTGCCCTTTTCAATATGCTTTTGACCACGTCTGGCCCACCCACAGAAAAAAAGGGAAAAGCATATATATGTACAATATGACATGTTCTTCCAATTCCAACTTACATTTCACCCCTTGAAACATGGTGTGCTATTGCGTGTTTACAAGGACTTGGCAACAAGCTAACGGGGGAGCTTCCACACGTTTACAAGTGGGACCCAAAAGGGGGCGCGCAAAATCTCATTTGCTTGCTTTCCGTCCCACCAGGCAAGATGTTAGTTATTTGAAAAGCTGGGACGACGTCAACCGAGGATGACATGTTTCTCTGTCCGTCAGGTTGCGTCTGGTGTACATTTCTCCCTTTTCGTGAGTTTCGTTAACATTTCCTGAGATGTGCCGCCAAAGCCAAAGTGTGTGGCTAGCCAGCTAGCTAGCATTGGGACAGAACAACCACTCTTAAATGGGTTCCCAATCTGAGCTTCAAGGGAAAAATTGCCAAGAACAAAAACTGATTGGCGGAAACTTTTGGCCAAGACCAGGTCAGGACTACAAAAAAAGGCTGATGATTAGCATTCATCCTTTGGGCCAAGACTAAAGAAAGTTATCTTTAAATTTGTAGGAGGATACATACAGAGTTAACAGGAGTGGCTGCGCAACATGCAGCATATACTTGTCAATTTTTGTTTTCCATTTCAATTGTTAATACTAACTTTCAGAGTGTCTTGCTTTGGAACAACTGCCGGAGTCCTTTGTACTGATAATATCTCCAAAAAAACACCACAATCAAACTCAGTCCTGTGGCGGCCTGTTTGTATTTTTTTTTTTTTTTGGTGTGAGACTAGAAACGATGCCTCATTTTCTTTATCCACTTTACAAAAAAACAAACAAAAAAAAGGAAATAAAAACAAATGACGAAAATAATCAGTCATCTTTGCGTTTGGGGTATTTTCAACAGCCAATCGGAGAGAGCAAATGATACAGACTGCTTACTTGACAAAAGGCCAAGCTAGCAAGACCCCGTGGACGCTAGGCGGAGGAGGTCATCCTACCTTGCCACGTGGTCGTCGGCCGCCTCCGACGCCGCCTCCTCCGCGGCGCGCCCGGCGGGCGTGGGGAGCAGGGAGCGCCGCGGTTTGGCCCGCTGGTAAATAAAGGGCTTCATGATGGGGTCCGGCAGGAGGGGGGCGGTCCGTCGGAGCGGGCTGCGGTCCCGCTCGCCGGACTTGGCGGCCGCCGTCTGCTGCTCGGCCACCACCTGCTGACCTTGAGCAAAATAGTGAGCCTGTCTGGCCGCTTCAAAGAGGGCCGTGGCGGGGTCGGCGGCGCCCATGGCGGTCAGGTGGGCGTAGGCGGGGGAGAGCGTCGGGGATACCGCGTAGGACGAGTTGACGGCCGCCGCCGCCGCCGCCGACTGCATTTCCAGGCCGTGGGCGGCGGTCAGGTAGATGGGGTTGGCCATGGCTTGCGTGTACACCGGCGTGGTGTACGCAGACGCCGCGGCGGGATTGGCCGCCATCTGCCCGTACAGGTTGGGGCCCACCGAGCCGTAGACCTGAGCGGCCCCCGACGCCAGCGCCGTCTGATTGGCCACCGAGCCGTAGATCTGGTTGGCCACGTTGGCGCCGTACACCTGGGTGGCCAGGGCGCCGTAGACGGCCGGGTTGACGGGGTTGCCGTCGGTGCGCGTGCCCGTGGTGATGCCGGTCAGGGCGGCGTAGGTGGGGTCAAAGGAGGACGTGTTGTACACAGAGTTGTGCACGCTCTGCTGGACCTGCAGGGGCAGGCCGGCGGCGGCGGCCGCCGCGGCCGCCAGGACGGCGGCCTGGCTCTGATACTGCTCCAGGGTGGGTTTCCCCACGGGGCACTCGCCGGCGTAGTGGCCCTGCTTGCCGCAGTTGACGCACGGGATCTTGCCGGTGGGCACCTGCTTACTGGGCTGGACTTTGGAGAGCTCCACGGAGAGCGGCCGCCCCTTGAAGGAGGTGCCGTGCAGCGCCTCGATGGCCTGGATCGCGTCTTCCTTGTTCTCCATGTGGACAAAGGCGTAACCTGGGAATAACAAGAAGAAGAAGGTCTGCTTGGTGACGGAGCCTGGATTTGGGACCGGGGAACGCACCCTATATTTTGCAAATACGTAGCTCCGCCCCACGTTTGAATAGCTCCAGCTCACCTTTGACTTTGTCGCATTCCAGAACTTTGCCAAAGGTCTGAAAGAGCTGCTGCAGGTCCTCGGTGGTGCACATGCCGCTCAGGTTCCCCACAAAGACTTTGGTGGAGTGCAGCGGGCGGCCCCGGGACTCCTCCACCACCAGGTTGCGTCCGTGGAACTCGCGGCCGTTGAGCTCGCGGATGGCGCGCTCGGCGGCGCCCTCGCCCTGTATGTGCACGAAGGCAAACTGTCGCAGGACGCTGCAGCTGACCACGTGACCGAAGGGCTCAAAGATGGACTGCAGCTCCTCCTGGGTGGCCTCCAACGACAGGTTGCCCACAAACAGCTTCACCGTGTGACCCTTGTCCATGGTGCTATGTCGAGAAGACCAACAAGAAGAAGCCGTTAGCGTCGCCTCGTTTACACGTCATTGAAAGCCGAGCGAAACGGGACACCTCGTTTCTATCCTGCGGTCGACACAACTGGCCCTGCTTCGGCTTCTCTTGCTAGGAATTCCAGCACATGGACCAGATTAGTGGATGGATATAACACAGAGGTTTTGGCTAGCTCGCAGAATTACTAAATACCGAGGAGCGTCTCCCCATCAGCTTCTTCGGAGGCCGACTAGCGCTGCTTGTTGATGACGCCACCGGACGCTGAGTCATCACATTCGACGGACTTTTAACTGTTAACAAAACGGCGGAACAAAGAGCTATTTGGCGCACGGTTCACAAGCATAGCGCACACATGAAACATTAACACGCAATAAAACGAGAACAAATGGGCGAAGAGAAGGGGAAAAAACGCACGAACACACACCACGGCGTCGAATAATCCAACCGAGAGTGCCAACAAAGTCACACAATGAGGTGGCTAACGGGGGGAGCTAAACGGCCACGCGAAACGCGCGTTGGGAAGCGCCGGAACACGTCGTTAGCCTACATTCGAGTCACTGTTTCGGTTAAAGACCCCCGGAGAAGATTGCTTATTACTAAAAGTCGAGAAATAAAGAATGGCATCGACCATTTTACCTCGTCGGTGTGCTGATCCCGTTTTTCAAAATGGTCGCGGCTGCTTCCGCTTGACTGCCCGGCGCCGAAAGAGGTGGAGCGAGGGTGACGTGGATGGATGGGGGCGGGCGCACGTCAATCCAAACACATCTTTGACCCAGCCGCTTGTTTAGTATTTATTTCACTATTATTATCAAAAATATAGTGTTTCACTTCCATCACTGTCAATGTACGTAGACGTTCTGTCTTACTCATTACACATCACCTGTCACTACTATTACTATCTTCCTATTACCACATACTAAATCACAAATAAAGAGCATACTATGTGAAGGTTGTCTATTTGTTAGCAATGCAATGTGGCGTGGTGGAACAAAGAATGGGATGATTTACATTGAGTTTAAAAAACAAACTTTAATAAGACATTGACAACATTTTTATGGCTTTCATCAGAGGTTGCTTCGCCCCTTCCCGGCGATGGGCCGGTCTCGCTCTTCCCAAAGTGTGAGACCGTCGCAGGCGCACACTTGCTTGGGATTCTGGAAAAGCCCCGCAGACCTGGCGATGATCCCACATGCTAGCCTGCGGTGGAAACAAAACAAAACAGAGGGCGGAGCCTGAGTGTGAGGTAGGACCCCGTCCTGGCGCCTCACTTACCGGGCACCCGAGTTTCCCGTCAATCTGGAGAGCGGTTGGCCACCCCGACCCAGATCGTCCGGCTCGGCGTCCACCACGAGAGATCGTCCGATCACGTCCCAGACCTACGTCATCCACACATTGGCGGGGCCACTCCGACAGTGCACGTGCACACGTGTGCTAGCTTGCGCGAGTGGTACTTTGAGCTGTGTGTCCTCCAGGCGGAAGGATGCTCTCCCATCAGGACCGGCTAGAATATTTCCCAGATCGCCAACGTGCTGCGGAGAGAAGACAGACCCACTCATTGCAGCACATGACCGACGGCAGCAAATGGCGGTACCCGGCCGGAACCTACCCGCTCGGTATCTTGTGGACCCCCGTGATGTTTTTGGAATGGGTTGAAGTGCTCACCACAGCTGCGCACAGATCATGGCGGAATGAATCCAGTGTGAGTAGAGATATAAATCCTAGTGAGCGAGATTACCTGAGGCAGTCGTCCGTCAGGTCACCAAGCGCGTGCACGTGGAGGCCGTGGGCTCCGGGTTCCAAGCCGTCCACGGTGCCATCGATCAGGCAACGTTCGGGGGACAGCTGCATGAAGCGCACCACGCCTTGGACCCGCCGCTCTTTTCCGGACAGCATGGCCACGGCCGCGCCAAGATCTGCGGCGCCCGAGGCGGCGTAAATGAGCACGGTCTAGCGCCACGGATGGCTTGCGATGATAGGTCACCTTGTTCCCCCGAGCTCCCCATCCCTTTCAGCACGGCCAGGCGGTGGGTGCTCTCGATCAGGTCCTGCACCTCGCCGCTGCTCAGACTGGTCTCGACCAGGACGCGTCCTTCGCCGACATCCACGTTAACGGAGTGCACGCCTGAGGAAATATCGGAATAAGTCATCTGCTCTAGTGTTGTCACTTCAGACCAGGTTGGCCACCATTTTGATATAAAAACAAAAACCAAGAAGAAGAAAACTGTTCCCAACCTGTTTTTCCCTCAAGAGCACCTTTGACTTGATCTCCACAAGCCTCACATGTCATTTGTACCGCAAACTCCAGCTGAAGACACAAACTTGGGTCAAGCACACCAAACTAGCTAAGTGGCTAGTAGACAAAACGAGACATTTCAACCCTTGTTGACAATAAAAAGCTATCTTGACGAACCTTGGCAAGCTTTTCCGTCTCCATGGCGTCTTCGCGTTGGCCGCTCAAGACGTGACATTTGACAGGAACATGGCGAAAAAGAAACTTATCTCGATTCGTTTCGTTTCATAAACGGAAGTCGTTGCGCCGCCATATTGGCAGGGGCATTTGCTGCTTCGTCAAGCGGTCGGTGTTGCCGCCTGTTGTTCACAATACGTTACTGCGTGTCGAATACAGTGGCGAAAATGAACAGTTTTAGTTGGGTTTGTTTCGTTCAGACGTCAATTGATCTAGTTGTTCCTGTTTTATCTGGGGTTTTTTTTTGTCCAAGAAATGCAATGGGTTTTTTGTGACCTGTCGTGTATAGAAAACTTGACTTTGTAAAGAGTAGTGTTGAATTGACAATATGAAATGAGATGCAACTCTTAAGGGTACCGTTTTATACAAGTATTCAAATGAACGTGACTGGTGTGAATGGCCAGACTGTTACTTCATCACATTGGACGTCTCTCGCCGTCAAAGTGCTCCAAATAGAGCCCGCTGACGCGCAGCAGGCAGAATGACGTGCCGAAGCGTTCCCATGGCCACGCCTGAGATATCTTTTTTTCGGGGGCTTTTCCTGCGTGCCGGCCACTTGCTGGAAGTTGCGCTTGCGCACGCAAGCTGCAGAGAACCTGCCACAGAGATGCGCTCATTGGTCTCCTCCTGCTACTTCTCGCCGAAGCTCCATCACTGACCACAGGCGGCCACAGGCGGCGTCGCCGCACCTGGACGTTCAGGTCAGGTTTGGCCAAGGGGGAGGAGCCTGTCGCAGCTTAAAGGTAAGTCGCCCGAATTCCTCCGTATGGTCAACTCTTGGAGGAAGTGACAGAAAGAGCTTTTACAATTGAATCGAAAACAAAAAATGAAAAAGAATAATAATAATAAAGAGGTGGCATGGGTGAAAACACCCCCAAGTGGGCGTTACGTTACATAATGGGCCAGCGTGAAAACTAAGCAGCATTCCGTGGGCGTGGGAGTGGATGTTTGGCGCCTTCCTCGCCTCTTGCTGCCTGTCAACTAACAATGTTGGAGTCGTAGAATCAATTAGACTTTGCTTTCACTTTGCTCTGCCGTGGTTGGCGCCCAACTTTGAGGCCGGTCCCAAGTTGAAGGCCAATTCGTCCCAATTCGCCGTTAAGCGTCACTGGCCCACCCTCCCAGTCGAACGTTCATTGGCGTCCAACATCGTCAGTTACTGCCAACCCCTCCCGGACACTTCTCGCCGTCCCATTAGTCATCGGGCTAAACTTAGCCGCCATCTTGGCCACACAGATGCGTCGCGGGCGGTCGGCAAACTGTTTTTGGGGTTTTTTTTTGCCAACAGGCTTTTGGAAGGGCAGGTGTGATTTGTGAGCACAAATTTGAGATTTAATCTATTTTTAATTCATCCATTTTTTGCCTCTCGGTTATTCTTTTTTAAGTCATACCAGGAGGAACCACCGGAGGGCGTCGGTGCCTCTCAACTCACTTTGTTCGAAAAGAAAAATGACAATGGAAAGGATTCTCATAAGACGTTTTAATGTAACACTTGTTTTTTACGCTTACAGGACAAATGTACATTTTTGAGTCTCGGCGGGTCGTCGGGAGTAGAAATGGCGTCCTTTTCCCGTCGGCAAAGTGGGAATCAAAACTGAGAAGAAACGTAGAGATGGCTGCAAAAGTACGATCACCAGAATCCTACCCACTACTCGTCTTTGTGTGGGTGCACTTGCGTTGGTTTTCCATCAGGAAATGCTGCGGGGTCGTGCTCCCTGAACGCCTCGCGCTCACGCGCGTCCTAGCGACTGTGCTGTGGAGGAGCGGGAGGGAGGGAGCGCACCATGAAAACAACCGTCCAGGACGGCAAAAAATCAACCCTTATTTTGTGCCGGAGGGGGAGGAGT
Source organism: Stigmatopora nigra (assembly GCF_051989575.1). Classification (NCBI taxonomy): domain Eukaryota; kingdom Metazoa; phylum Chordata; class Actinopteri; order Syngnathiformes; family Syngnathidae; genus Stigmatopora; species Stigmatopora nigra. Next base: position 9,807,787 of record NC_135527.1, on the reverse strand, counting down.
TACGTAACAGGTGTTTGGGGGTGAGCGTTGATGTGCACATGAACGGAAAGCAACCCTGGAAGCTTGGCCCAGTGCAACACGTGGTGCCAACCAGGAGTCCCCCAGATGCATTTTTGCGAGAATGAAGCGTGGCTTTGCGTCGGTTGGCGTCGGTTGGCGTCGGTTGGCGTCGGTTGGCGTCGGTCGGCGTCGGTTGGCGTCGGTGCGCCCAGCCTGGGCCATCGGGGAAAAGGTGTTTCGCTGAGTGGGAATGCCTGCTAGAATGTGTGGGCCAGGGTTCCCATGGCAACCATCTGCTGCTCCTCTGGCAAGCGCTCGCCGGCGACCCACACACAGTGACATCCAGCAGCACGCCGAGTCCACTTTTCACACTCTCCTTCTCCAGATCGCCCCGGTTCTTCTTTCCCACTCTGCACCGTTCTTCTCGGGGACTCCCGCTGGTGAGGGTGGCGTGGTCCTGATGGGGGACTTCTCTCAGAGCCTCTAGGCGATGTGTCGGCTCGGGTTCCCCCGTTCGACTGTAAAACATCATTTTCCGAGACAAGTGAGCCCGAGACGTGGGCAAGACCATCAAAAATTCCCTTGTGTACACAAATAGAGAGAGAGAGCAAGCTTGTCTGTGTATACCGTGTTTCAGATGCAGGGGGCGGGCGCCACTCCGCCGGGACCCCAGAAGGCCTTCAGCGTCTTGGACCGTCTGCTTTTGACGCACTCCGTGTGGCTTCAGCTGGCGCTGGAACAGGACTCCGCCCTCTACATACTGCTCCGCGAGCCCGTCGGGGTGAGCCGTCCGGTCGGCGGGGCCGGGGGGATCCGCCTAGCCTCCACCGTGGTCTCGCTGTGGTGCTTTCAGACATTCCTGGTGCGCAAGTGCAGCTCCAGCCAGAGGAAGGTGCTGAGCGTCAGGGTGAGCGCCGAGCGGGACGCCTCCTCCGTCCAGGACCGCTTCATCCGCGAGGAAGACTACAGTGAGGAACAGCTCGCCGCTCGAGGGGTCGCGGCCCCCCAGTGGCCGTGGGCCGCGCCCTCAACCTCCCTCCGCTCCCTCCAGCATTCGCCTTGGAGAGCTCGGCGCTGGGCTTCCCGGACTTGTGCCGCCTGGTGGCCTTCTACTGCGTCAGCAGGTGGGCCTCTCCCGGCGGACTCTGCCACCCGAGAGTTTGCCGGAGCTCTTTGCGCTCGGGGTCCGCAGGGACGTCCTGCCTTTCCCCCTGCAGCTGCCCGACGCCATCGCCGAGGCCGGGACGCACAAGCGGCTGGAAGCCATCTCCCACATGGGCCGAGGTGCGGACGCCGGACACGTTGGCTCGGGGTCGCAACGCCCACTTTGCGTCCGGCGTCTGCTCCGCGCAGACTTCTGGAACTGGCCCGGCGCCTCGGAACTGCAGAACGGACCTCCGGCCTGCTCCGGCGGCCGGGACGGGCGTGGAGCGCCGGGGAAGCTGTGCTTCATCAACCCGCTCTTCCTGCAGCTGGAAGTCCGCGAGGTGGGTGCCCTTCGGGCCCGTGTGAAAGGGGGCGGGGCCGTGGTCAGCGCTCTTGTGCCGGCAGCCGGGGGAAGCCCAGAACCGCAGTGCCTCCAACAAGCGACATCGCTTCAAGCGCAGCGTGCGGCTCCGCCTCTCCGAATCCTCCATGAACCTGTCCATGGAGGGGGTGGCCTCCTACTCGCCGCCGCCCTCCGTGGACGAGAGCTCGCGCGACTCCCATTCCCAGAGGAGGGTTCACGCCGGGGCGGGGGTCCTGAGGAGGACGGCCGCCGTGTCGCCGCCGTCCGCCGGGTCCGAGGAGGAGGACGCCTGGGCCCGGTCGCCGACCCGGGAGGAGGGCGCCGCGGCCTCCCCGCAGCCGCCTCAGGTGCTTAGGCCTTTCCCTCCTGACTCCGTACGCAGAAATGAAAGCGCGTGTCCCATTTTGAAGGCGGAGAGGCCCCCCGACGGACGGGGGTCGCCGCCGGTCGCCATCCAAGTGGCGCTCCTGGCCCCGGAGCGCCAGCCGGCCCCGTGTCTGGCCGAGCTGGACAGCGGCAGCTCCTTCAGCAGCCTGGACGAGGACGGCGATTCGGATGGCGGCAGCGACGGTGGAGGCGAGGGTCGGCGACGGCCGCCTCTGCTCCGCTCGCGAGGCCGTGGCGGCCTCCGGCGCGTGAGCGAGGCCTTTGTGTGTTTCTTCGCTCCGGACAAGCGGCTGGTCAGACTGGTGGAGGAGCTGTCTCGGGACAGGCGCTCCGTCTTCGGGGCCCTGGTGCAGGATTTCCTCCTGGCCCAGAGGGAGCAGCTCCGATCGCCGGCCGCCGCCGCCGCCGCCGCCACCGCCACCACCTCGGTGCAGCTGCTGCGGGGCCTGCGCCACTTTCTATCCCGGGCCAAGCGCTGCCTCCTGGAAAGCGGCGAGCTGGAGCCTCCCGTGGAGACGCTGGTGCCGGAAAACGAGAAAGGTGAAGAGCGAGGGGGGGGGGCAGCTTTCCGTTGGCTCGTAGCGCCAGCCGCCGTGCGTTTCCTGGCAGCGGTGGTGGGGTGGGGGGGCATGGTGGGGCCACTCTCCCATTTATTTGCCTTTGCGTCGGTGGGAGCCATTTGCATTTTTTTTCTCTGGCTCTCGTTTATCATAAAAAGATCTCACGGGCCCACGCACGCATGAAGAGCGCACGATTCAAGGGGGTGGGAGGTGGGTATGCGGGGGGCTCCTCGCCGGGGGCCGCTTGACTTGCTTGCACGTCAGCTATTGGAGAATGACAAGGCTACTCTGGCAGATCTGGCCCTGGAGCGGGCCATGTTTTCCTGCGTGCTGCGCCCCCTCAAAGCCCCCCTGGACCAAGCCCTGGCGGCGCTGCACCAGCGGGACCCCTTCAGCAGTCGCTTCCGGGAGAACCTCCTGCGCGCCAAAGACGAGGGCGCGGCCCGGCTCCTGGGCCTGCGCCCCGCCGACCTCCCCGACGGCGGGCAGGTGGAGCGGGTCAAGAAGAAGTTGGCGCTGATGCGGCGCGCACACTCGCCCGTGGACAAGGTCTTGTTGCTGCTGCAGGTCTGCAAGTGCGTGCAAAAGGCCTGGGGAGGCGTCCAAGGTGGGAGCGCCGCCGTCTCCCCGCCCTGCTAGGCGCCGCGCCCGGCCGACCTTTTGCTCCTCGCCAGGGAAGCCGGTGAGCTGGGACCGATTCCTGCCGGCGCTCTCCTACGTCCTGGTGGAGGCCAAGCGGCCTCACGTCCTGGCGGAGGTGGAATACATGATGGAGCTACTGGAGCCATCTTGGCTCAGCGGCGAAGGTGAGCCCTCCCTCCGACGCCCCGGGGGTCCCCATGCGTATGGACTCTGGCTTTCCAGGCGGATCCTACTTGACCGGCGCCTTCGCCAGCCTGCACCTGATCCAGAGCCTGGAGCCGGGCCGACCCGCGCCGGGCGGCCTGACCCCCGAGGCCCTGGAAGCCCTGAAGCAGTGGCGCCGTGGGCGCAGTCGCGAGGCTCACCGGCAGATGGAGGACCTACGCAGTCAGGTAGGGCGGGCCCTTGGGGCCGGGGTCAAAAGTCCTAAGAAAGCCCCAGTGGTGCCCCTGCACAACGTCATTGGCGGGGAGGGGGGGTTTGGGATTACCCTTATGAAAGGTAGATAATCCTCAAATGTGGGCCACCAGCACACGCTTTCACCTGGGATTGGTCCGAGCGATTGCAGAGAAAGAGAGAAAGAGAGAAAGAGAGAGAGAGAGATAGAGAGAGAGAGAAAAGCATTGCCAAGCTGGCGGTCACGTGATTCCTCGGAAGCCTTCAAATAGGCCGTCCAAGCGAGCCGGCGGCCAGATTCTACTCCGACGCAGGCGGGCCGTCCGCGAGGGCGAGTGCCATGAGGAAGTGGGCGCTCAGATGACATGAAATTCATCCAGCCGCATCTCCACTCTTCCGACCGAGCAGGCAAACAAAATGCACGCCGCCGCCGCCGACGGCGGCCAGGAGCCGGCTGACTCCGTAAGTCGGACCCGTTCATATTTGCGTGGCCACTTTTGCCGTGGGTGTGGGGCCCTTCTTTTGGACCGTTGGCCAATGGGGAGTTGGCCCCAAAAATGATGCGCTGGCTTTGACCCCGGTCCGTACGCCCTCCTCCCCCCGGCGCTTCTTGAACGCCGTCCTTTGCCTGCGCTCTTTCCAGAGGTGCGTCCGGATCCTGTTCCAGGACGGGGAGCGCAGCGCCGTGCGCACCCTGCAGTGGCGGGCGGGAGAGAGCGGCCAGGCGCTGGCCCAGCTGTGCGCCGCCACCTTTGGCGTTTCCGAGCCGCAGCGCTACGCGCTGTACTGGCGCAGCGGCGGGGAGATGCGCGCCCTGCCGCCGCAGGCCCAGCCCCGGGACCTGGCGGGCCACAGCGAGGGAGGGCCCTCCCTCTCCTACCTGAGGACCGACCACGACTTCAGCAAGATGCGCCGGCTCACCAGAGGTGGCGCCGTGGACCTCAGCGAGTCGGTGTGTGAAGAGTGAGTGAAGTGGGGGTGGGCGGTCTAGGGGGGTCTCAGAACTATAGGCATCCGACGGACCGCCAGGAGGAGGAGGAGGGTTCCGGTTCCGACCCAAAAAATATCTGTGCCAAAGTTTGACGGAGGCCGTGGACAGAGGAGCACCTATTGGATGTCCTTTTGGTTGTTTCTCTCCTTCTGTGATTTGTGCAAGCTTTACCAGCCAGTGACGACAATGATGTGTTTGAACATAAATGCATGTTTTGGTTTTGGTTTTTTTGAAAGTTTTTTGACTCAAATGCTCTGCGAATGTGGTGTGCATGTGGTTCTTGCTATTCCTTTTCTCTGTAATCGTACCAGCTACCTTGCAATGACACTGACAATAAAAAAAAATGGTGTCGTTAGGCTAGGTTATTTCTTCTAATTGCGTATATTTAATAAGTTGACTCAAACTAATAATGGTTGACCTATATTTTAAGCCTGATCATGCACTCTTTTCCGTCATTTGACATTGAAACAAATTGTTATTCAACAAAAACGGTATATTATGTATCTGGCAGTCTAGCTGAGACCAATGGAGGTTTATTTTGGTCGATGATATAAACAGCCAGAGGACGGCGCTGTCTCGCAAGCTACGACGTCAGGTGAGGGTTAATGATGTTACGAGTTCAATACTTTTTCCATACAAAAAAATAAAAGAAATATACATATTTGTAAATATGAATGTATATTAGGCTTTCGTGCATGAAATATTTTGATAGAATATGATTGAGATCGCCTGCTGCGCGCAATTATGACCTCACTTTCTTTGAAGGCGGATATGGATGTTATACCTGTCAGCGTCGCTTGGTAGGATGACGTAGTCTTTGCTCATGCGCAGTAGCACGAGTTCCAATCCGGTAGCCGGTCGCAATCGGGTAATGAAAGGACGGAGGACGGCGTTCTTTTCCGTATTTACACTGTGGTATGTTAGATTTCTCCCATTTTGCTTTTCCAATTTGAGTGCGCAGTTGTTGGGGACTCTGCTGTGTCTTCTATTACGCACTAGACTGTCACCAGGTCGTTGTTTGCCTCGTGTTAGCTTCCTTGTTTATGTAAAAATGGCAGGTGAAATTGGCTGCTATTGATGACGATAGGCATCCGGATGGGATGGAGGGATGGGCTGGAGGAATGGCCTTTTCATGGTGAATGATGGCGCTTCATCTGCGATGTCTGGCTTGCACGAAAAGCCACAAATGTATTCTTTTTATGACCAAAAATTGTGGAATCGGGCCACCAACAGCATCCTCAAACTAGCAACAAGCAACCAGAGAAGTTTTCCGGAAGGCAGTGCATGGAAAGTGGGTCATATGAAATGGCGATCCAATGAGAGCGGTGATGATGATGATGATGACGATGATGGCACTGATGTGACCCTGTAATCCTCTTACAGACTTGTTTTGGCCCACTTGCATCCAGAGATTGACTCTGCAACCACTGCTTTTCCATTTTCTCACGTTTTTTTTGCTCTCGTTTTGCTTTTTGTGTCCCTAGACTTCCACCATGGAGGCGAGCGGCCTGCGATAAAGCGCCACCGGGATCATGGCCGACACCCATAAGAAGAAAGGTGAGCGCCCACCCGTGGGTGGCCATCCTCCGTCAACGACGCCGACGACGCGGTCGCCTTCCGCAGCCTCGTCGCGAGGGGTGGCTTTCTCCGGAGAGCCGTCGCGGGAGCGGGCCTCGTCGAGGGTGCACTTTGACGACAAGCTCCACGATTCCGTCATCACGGTGGCGGCGGAGGACGACGGCAGCTTCCTGGTCAAGGTGGGGATCTGGCTTCCCCGCGTCGGTCGGGGCCTTTTAAAAAGCCAGCGTGTGCGTGCAGGTGGGCTTCCTGAAGCTCCAGCACCGCTACGAAATGGCCTTCACCCTCCCCGAGCTGCCGTCCCTGGGCGAGAACGTGTGCCTGGCGCCGGTCTCCAGCCCCCACCTGCGCGTGGTGGACATCTCCCCCGCCCCCGAAGGTGACGCTCGTCGGCGCTCTCTTCTCGGAGCCCCTTTCCGAGGCCCGCCTTGTCGCCGACAGGAGGTCTGAGGCTGACCTGCGAGTACCTGGCGCAAGAGGCCGGCGTGCTGTGCGAGCGCCTGCGATTGCTGAGCCGGCCGGAGCGCGACGCGGGCGTCACGGTCAAAGTTCACGCTCGAGTCATGGGTGGGACGGGGCGTTCGGTCGGCCTCGGGACTGGCGGCCGGCGCCAGGCTCACGCCGTTTGTTCCGGCAGAGCGCGGTCACGGCACCCCCATGCTGCTGGAGGGCGTCCGCTGCATCGGGGTGGAGCTGGAGTACGACTCGGAGCAGAGCGACTGGCAAGGCTTCGACTGAGCCCGACTCGACCACAAATTATCTGGTGCCTTATGGACAACTACTCTGTTTTGTATTCGTCTCCAATAAAGATAAAATGCTGAAATTGTTTGTTGCAGTAATGTCAGTCTCCCTATGTCTCATATGACTGTAGATAGCATTTAAATCTAATCAAATTAAAATAAAGTTGATTTTGTTTCATCAATTTAAATGAGTCATGAATATATTTTTGTATACTTTTTAAAGTAGATCAACTTGCTGAAACTTGATTCAAATGAGCTCTTTAATTTCGTTAATGTTTGTGTGTGTGATTAAAAAAAAAAAGAAAAACACTAACTGGTTATTGCAACACCAAATGTGCCCCTCCCTTTTGCGGCACGCCGGCAGGGAGCGCGACAGGGAGGTACGGGGGGCGGCGCTGATGGACGTAGGAGAGCTCTACCTCAACGCGGGGGGAATATCCTTTTCCCACAAAGTATATGGTGTAAACAGGGCACTACTTGCTGATTGAAATTAGCATTTGCATAGTAGCGAAATGAAAAAAATGTGAGCACCTTAACTAGTCTACGCTCAGGAGGGCTTATCTCCCTGCCACTTGAAGAAAGCCAAACTCATGTTCTTCTACGCTCGCTATCCCAGCTCCAACACGCTCAAGACCTTCTTCCCCGACGTTAAGGTACGCATACATTCATAGTATCTGGAATTTGTTTTTGTTGTGGTACTCACCGGTCGCTGTTTTGTGTCCAGTTCAACCGCTGCGTGACCTCCCAGATGATCAAATGGTTCAGCAACTTCCGAGAGTTCTTCTACATCCAGATGGAGCGCTTTGCCAGGCAGGCCGTCCGGGAGGCTCTCGGCCGGTGGGTCGGCTCCCCGAAACATGGCTTTTCGTAAGAATTATTGGGTACCGCAAGGCCACAATACCAATCTTTTGCCCAACAGGGACGGGGCACCCCGCTTGGGCAGAGAGACTCAGCTGCGACTGGGTCGGGATACGGAGCTCTACCGAATACTCAACATGCACTACAATAAGAGTAACATCTACCAGGTGAGCTCAGGGCGACGCCTTTGTGGCCTCTGTCCTCAAACTTGGCCTTTTCAGGTCCCGGAGAGGTTTATCGAGGTGTCCGAGGTGGCCCTGAGGGAGTTCCACTTGGCCATTTGGACAGGCAGAGACAGCGACCCTTGCTGGAAGAAAGGAATATACAAAATCATCTGTAAACTGGACAGCGCCGTGCCAGATTCCTTCCGACTACCCGGCTGTCCAGTCGGCTGAATGACATGGAGAGCTTGTTTACTGTCAAAAGCCGTCCCTTTTTCTATCTTTGTATGTACTGGGAAACATGAACGATAGTTTTAGTTTAATGTGAACGGTGGTCCAAATGACATCAAGTCAAAATATGTGAAAGCAGACTTTATTCGTATCGTATTTTCAGGTGCATGTTTGCTATATCTGTGGTTGGAATTGTAACTCCTCGCTTGGCTCTCCAAATACGCACTGAGCGTATTTGTGTGCCTCAATCAAAGGGAATTTGGATGTGTAAAACGAGAAGTGCATTAAAAAAAAAACAGCATAACTTTCAACTCAGACCAAGAAGAAAATTGCCATTTGGACGCATGGTTTGAAATCCTCCTATTCATGGGCATTCCTCAATCGGCTTCTCACTGCTGTTTGTCCACTTTATCGCAAATACGTGAACCGCAGATAATCTCCATGTTTGGCGACCACTGTCTAAGCGTGTCGACTAGTCGGTGTGAAACATTTTTGGCATTTTCACACATTTGTTCTGGGGGAGGGAAGAAAAGAGAGAAGTTTGTCTCACAAGATGCCCAGCATTCGAGTCTCTTCTCCCATTCATCCTGGGCGCCTGGATTGAACAGAAAAGGTACGTTAGTCATCATTTCTTTCTCATCTTTACGAGCATCTACTCTGATTTGCATTTAATTCTCATCTAAAGTCATTCGATAGACAGTAACTCACCTGATAATATTTGTTGCTGGTGGTGAGAAGCTGCCAAATGATGAGAAAAATAAAATCAATGGCTCAAATAGACGCACTCGCTACTTAAGGTATGTTGTAGTATTAAACGCCACGAGAAAGGGGGGGATACTAAAGATCCAAAACGCTAGAGAAGATATCGGCACGTCCGGCAACTACGTTGGAGTGTCATTTAACATTTAACAAAGTTGGGATAATAAACTCATGGTTAACAGGATGGATGAGCACGCCGTGAAGAAAAGTTTGCAGTCTGTCATATGACGTCACCTAGGTCGCATGGCATGGTTCGTTGCATAAACACGCATCATCAGTGGAATCGGGCGCATTGCAGATGACGTCACAGAGGTCGCATGGCATGGTTCGTCGCATAAACACGCGTCAGTAGAGCGGAGCTAGTTTTGTTTCCCTGCAATAATATACGTGTCAAATTTCTGTAGTCCAGACGACAGAAATATTACAAATAGGATTACCTTTGAATGAATTGAACCAAAATAAATCAATGAATATTATATTACAAACAACTTAACACAGTTAGTTATAAAATTGTGCAAATATAATAAGAAAAATAAAGTAAAATAAACAGAACTACAATGGCAGAGAGGATTGTTCTATTTTGGATTTGCGCTCGAGGAAGAGAACACTTCCCCTTGACTTTTACTTTGAAACGCCTGTCCGGATTATTTGTACCTTCCCCACGCCGCCCTCACGGCCGCAGCGGAGGAGAATCTCGACGTCGGATGTGGATGTGGATGATGGAGCTCACCGGCTTGTTGATGCTGGAGTTGTTGCTGTACGCCAGTTGCTTCATCTGCGGGATTATCACCGCCGCCTCCCTCACCATCTTCCAGGTGACTTGACAACAATGCAGTTTAACCACTCAAAATCCGCGTTATAACCTTTTAAAAAGTTTGGAGAAATGTGCAGAAAGGCATTCCTGCCATGTTCTGCGTATGTCTATTTTGGGAGGAAAAAAGAAAAAAGTGTTATTTTCTCAGGCTTGGCCCTCATAACAGCAGTCATGAGTTCAGGGTAATCATGTGACCACCACACCGCATGGTCCTCGTGCCCCATGATGCTGGACCATACCACCCCCCAGCAGAGAAAAATCAGATAGGGTTTACATCCTGTTACATGTACATGAGTTCTTTTCCATTTTCTTAAACTGTATTTTAACAGCCTTGACATTTTTCCTAAATGTACTCATCGCTTAACTAGATGGCAGCGGTCCAGAATGAAAGGTCAAAGGTCAACCCCTTTCCTTCCAGGGACATTTTGGAGGTTCCTGCATGCTCTACGGACTGGTGACCTTCAACGCCTCGACGGGCGCCCTGGCCATTCAGGCGCCTAGCTCCGCCTCCTTGTGCTACTTTGTGTCGGCCGTTTCCGTCACGGTGGCCGTGGTGTGCTTCTCCCTCTCCATTTACTGGTTGTACTCTGCCTGCGTGGAAGGGGACCTTCGCAGGTAAGGTCGGGCCAGCGGGCGGGCCGTTACGCCGCCGTCGATTCACCTGCGCGTCCATAGGGAACATGCGTGGGCCAACGTGGCGCTGGTCAATTGCGGCGTCTTCCTCTTCTTCCTGCTCATCTCGGGCTGCGTCCTGAAAATGGGGCGGGACTCGCTTTGCGACTCGGTCCTGCGCAGCACGTCCAACATCAGCAGGTAGGTGGCCGGTCTCGGATGTGGACGTAGCAGCGTCCGAACCTGTACGTTGTCGCTCCCACGTCAAGCTGCGAGGAGGCCCAGACTAAGAAATGGCTGAGCCCCATCAGAGGAGACACCTTCTACAGCAGCCTGCGGAATGCCGAGGTGAGCGTCGGTACGTGTCGACGGGCGCCGGCGGGCTTTTGTCCACGTACCTTCTCCCTTTTCAGACGGCTGCATGGGTCAACTTCTTCTTCTGGCTGCTCATCGGCGCGCTGCTCTTCATGCAGAAGCGGCGACCCTCGGCGTCCAAAGTCCTAGCGGGCGCCACGGGAGGACCGGTCGGCGGGCTCTTTGGGGACCCGGGGGTGACGGCCGCCGAGACGGAACCCTTTTTCAACCGTCCCGGAAACTCTCAGTGATGCACGTCCATGTTTTTCAACACCACGAGGCCTTGTCTTTCCATTTTAGCACATTTTGTATTTCAGGAGTTTCCAAAGCTAGTCCTGTTCGTCTGTTGCTGTCAATGGCGGCCAATGAATGTATTGTATATGTTTTAATGTCATCTTGAAATGGTCCTGAATAAATATTCCACCTCTACCTTCAGCTAAATGAATCTATCTCCATATATCTATCATCTTCAAGAACCCTGGTTGAATTCTTCCTGACGGAGCACTCCCAAGTGGCGTTAGTCCCCCCCAGGCAGCAGATCAATGCAAATAGATTTAATACGCTTACAGGCTTCCCTTTCGCTCTCTTGAACGTCTAATCCCCGCCGATTAAGAGACGGCGCTCCAGTCGGGAAAGAACGCCGTCCCGTCGAGAACTTCTACGCGCCAGCCGCAAAAACCAGAAGCGCTCTGGAGACGGCGGAGGAGCTTCTCGACGCCCAGTCGGAAAAGACCGGCAGCCGGCTCGTCATCAATCTGACTTTGGAATCCATGGTGAGTACGACCGGATAGTTTCTCGGGACGGTCGGGCTCACCTGGCGACGTGCCTTCCTCCGGCAGGACATGTCTCAAGAGCAGTTTGAGTCGGTGACGCTGAGCGTGGAATCGCTGCTGAGGGACGCCAACAGGATGCAGGCGCAGTGCCGCGAACGCAGCGAGCAGCTCTCCCTGGCCGCCACGCAGCTACGCGTGGAGTCGGCGGCGCTGCGAGAGCAGTGCGAGGCCTCGCAATTGCACATGGCGCGCATACGCCACCAGCTGGACGAGCTGATGGAGACCAAGCATGCCTTCGAGGCCCGCGAGAGGCAGGCGCGCAAACTCAGCAAACAGCTCTGATTTGGGCGCCATCACGGAATTTAGATAGATATTAGAGACTCTTTGCGTCGTACCTTTTGCCACGGGAAGGTGATTCTTCGATGTCCGACGTCAAATTGTTGGCAAAGAGGCGGGCTTTGTTTCTCTGAATAAACCACTGTCTGAATTGGGGGATAAAAAGTTGTTATTGACTAAAACAAACACATTTAGAAATGACTTTTGAGCAACAAAAACAAGTTTGAACATTACCTTCACTTACCACTAGGGAGAGCAGCACACTGCTAGTAATGTACTACTACATGTTAACTCATTTTCAAAACAATGCACAAAATAGTAATGACACACAAAAGGCCAATGTAAAATTGGACATTTTTATTAAAGTTGCATAAAAGTGTAACAAAACTGGACAAAAAAAACAAAACCTGTTGTTGATATTGCTACATTAGTTGGTCGGATTGATTGAATTGTCCCTAAAGCTACCAGTACTCTTTAGCTCTTTTCCTATTTCCACAATATTCACCAAATGGATTTTTGCGTGGTGGTGGTGGTGGTGGCAATTTTTCCCAACAGTTTAAAAAAACATCTCCAAAATTCTAAAATTTCTCACCCAAAACCTGGATTATGGAAGAAGAAACCAGTCCAACGTTCTCCACTGTGATTGAACTGGATTTTTGCTGGCGTGAATCCAAGCTCTGTCAAGATCGTATTAAAAAACACAGCGAAGTAAATATCCATAAACGTCTTCTAAAACGGGATCACCGCATGGAGGCCTAAGTATCAAACACTCACTTCTAAAAAAAAAATCAACACAATCTAAAAAAAGAGAAGCTAAACACTGCTTCAAAAATCAGTTTCCACTTAAAAAACAAAAAAAAAGACTTCCATTTATTTGGTTTGCGTAACATAAATAATACCTAAGGCAACATCTGTTTCTTAAAAGAAAAGAAGCAAAAGACGGGACAGGACGGGACGTGGATTGTGACCTCTGATTGGCCCAACCCATTGGCTCAAAATGGGTAGTTAATAGAGACTGGGACCTTTGCCCCCGCTTAAAAAAACAATTCTGGTCATTCCAGAAATTGAGACTGCATGAAATTTTCAGTCATCAATACAATCGCCCTAAAATAAGCCTGAAAATATTCTTTAAAATACCAAATGAGTGGCGTATCCCTTCAAATCAAGATCAAAATTCCATTCCCTATTTGTCATTAGTCATCACAATTTTTCTAGACCCTTCCAGCACCCAAAAAAGTCCCCAAAATCTGGATTGACCACCCTCCAAACGCCCCAAAAAGTAGAAAGAGCAGCAGCAAGAAAAAGAAGTATAATAATTATAATAAAAAACAACAACAACAAGGCAGCTCAGTTGAGGGACGGGAAAAGAAATCCGCTAAAACAGGAACCAGTCCTTTACCAAAATAAAATGTTAGGACAAACAAAAGCACGGTAGCCTTTAGCAACCGGAGGGAATTCAGCAAAAAAACTAGCGTACGCGAGTATTCGTTATCTTTGCGCTATGTTCGATGTTCGGAGCGCGCATTTGGCCGCAGTCCTTAAACGCATCTCGGGGCGCTAAAAAGGAGGCATTGGTGGTGTACGGTGAGCTTGAGGTTCTAGCACCCCCCCCCCCCCCCCCCAATTCCACTCATCATTTCTTCTGAGGTGTGGACAGCTTCTGCATCCCCCGAATCTTGTCCAGGAGCTCCGAGACAAAGTCCTACGACACCAAAGAGGACATGTTTGAGCCTTCAAAATAAAGGTCTGAAAATACGGCGTTTAGTCGTCTTCTTACCTCGGTGGGTTTGAAGCAGTCCACCAACAGGTCCTGCAGGACGACATTACGTTTAATATCCAGAGCGTTTTTTTTTAAAGACTCCAAAGCTCTCCTACCTTAACTCTAGCACCCCGCTCCACGTCGCTAGGCATGTCCAGCAGTTCGTCCACGTCTATCTCCAGCTCTGGGATGGCTTCCTCCTGAAAAGCAAAATAAAATGTTGAATGGGAGCTTTGTACTAACTAGTACAAACAAGTGTAGGTATTACAAGAACACATACACAAACAAAAGTACACATTGTATACTTGTAATACAAGTACAAATAGAACTATTTCACCTGACTACTACAGGTGGCGGCTGTCTTTGTTTGTTTTGGCCTAACTCTAGCAGTTGTAGTACCAAAAAAGACCACCAGACGGCGAAATTCACCCATGTGCAGCAAAGATGCCAAAACAAAGGAGTTTTTTTTCTTCTTAAACAGTAACTAACATTCACACAGACTCCTATAGTAAATGGACGTGCTTCTCCAGGAATGTCTTTGGGCCACCCCGCCTCCTTGGCCACAGCAGCTGTCGTCTGCACCTGCCCGCGACGCATCAAGCAACACCACCGTGCTTTGTCCTACCCCCCCTGGTATCAACATGTGGATGACTAGGCGCACTATTTCCCATGTTGGAAAGACATTTGACATCAAAACAAAGCCACCGTAGACTTTGCCCCCAAAGTGATAAGAGCATAATCTTGATTAAAGTCATGACAAGCGAGAACGCCGTCACGGAGATGAGCTCCTATCCCGTTTGACAACTTTTTGCAAAATGTGCCAAACACGTCTGGCAGCTTAGTCCAAATAATACCATCTTATGTCTGCCAAAAATGACATGAAAAATAGTACGCTCCCGCATTTAAACTCTCTAAAAATGGAGCTGGCCGCTAACCATACATTAGCGCGGGGACCGCTCACGTACGACGTTAGCGCGCTAAACGGGTCCAAGGGTGACGTAGCGGGGCGACACTTAGGTTTCACTGGAAAATCCAGATCACCCGTGTGACTTTAGCTCCTCCAGTGTTACTGTGCGTGAGTGACGAGGGTTGGCCATCAAGGACAAATGTCCCGCTCCCCCGCTCCAGGGGGGTGACGTGTATGTACTTTTCATTGACCGGGGGAGTAAAAATAGAGCCGGGGAGGCCGGCCTGCAATGTTTTGGTTGGCCCAGATGGAAATGGGATGGGGGGGGGGGCGCTTGAGGACAGGCCGGAAGGGGGCGGTGCTAAACTCATTGTCTACTTTTTACGTGACGCTCACCTCAGAAACTTTCACTGGGAATTGAAACAAGTCCGTTTTTCGGCAGTATTTCAGATGGGGGGAAGGCTATTTAGCTGCCAAGATTATAAATTGACATAATCCATGCACACATTCTCACTACAAGTGAGGCAGAGATTAAGAGCAGATTAAAATAGAAATGCACACAAACAAGAGTTAATCCAGAGTCAACGTCGGCAGTTCAAACGTCGTCGTCGTCGTCCTTGGGAAAGCACACATCGCCCCCCCCCCCCCCCGCCCCCAGAAAAAAATGGACTTCCCGTGACCAAACATTCCAAGGACTGACTCACACGGCTTTCTCAACATCATTGGGATGTGCCAACGGCTCACGAGCCGGTCGCTTGGGCCGTGTGAGTCACCTCCACTGACTCTTTTTGATCGGCAATCAACGAGCACAACACTCAAGCGGAAGATGGCGTCCACAGCCACGTGTGAACTATTAACACAAACGTGTGTGTGTGTATGTTGGGCGGGGGTTGCTAGCGGAAACACACTGGGGTCTTTCACTTCCTAAAGCGCAACAAGCACTTTTTGTGGCGGCCTTCTTTTGGCTCAATCAGACGTTTGCTGTTTGCTAGCTCGTTTTTTTAGGCCTTGGATGTCCAAGCATGTCTTTCACTTTCTTCTCCACAAATCTAATGTTCTCCATTTTTGCCTATTGTTACCATAACGCAATTTTAGCCACATTACAGCCAGGGTGTTATATTCTGGCTAACGCACGTGGCTAACAAAAGGACGGGAAGACACTTTCCTCTCTGCTTCCATTCTGTCCAATCAGGCCTCAACGGGCCAAGGTCTGCGGGTCTAGGTACGCTCACGTATCTCTTATTCACGGGTCTGAATCACTTTTTTTGGCAGAAAGTCAAAGGCCATCGATCGGAAATCCCCCGAGGAGCACTTCGCGGCCGTTTAAGTGTTTCTCCGTCGGCGGGCGGGCGGGCGTGGGGGTCGCGGGAGCGCGTCCCGCCGACCCGCTAAGTCGACGTCGCCCCCGCGCCCGGAATAGCATGTGGGTCACGGGCGGCTCAGGAGAGTTGACGTGAGCCTCCGAGCTTACCGGGCGCCCGGCGTTTAGCGAGGATGGCCTCCGTGGACGGAGCCCCACGGACATATGGGATGGCGGCCAAGTGCCCCGACGGGGAGGGTGGAATAGGACACAGGTGTGCGTGCACAAAAGAGCTTTGGACCAATGAGACGGGTGGCAGGCAGGCCCATAAAGGCGACGTCGGCCGGCTACGAATAGCCGACCTGAGCTGGCACGCGCAATTGCCATTCATTCATTCTCCGACAATGCCGTCCGTCTGGCTATGGAGAGTGGCCCCCTCCCCAAAAATGACTAGACAAGAGCGTGTACCTCGCAGTCGTAGAGGTCCGTTAGCTGCTCGATGATCCATTCCTCCAAATTGAGTCTTTTCCTCAGTTCCTTGCGGTCGTATTTGACGGTGACGCGTCCCTGTTTCCGAACCGGAGTCTCGGGCTCCTCCGTGGCCGTGCCGGCCGGCGTCTGGAAATACACCCGGCCTTGAGGGCTGGTCTCCGGGCTGGTCACAGCCGCCATTCTCGCTGGGTTCGAGATCCGATCCAATCCTAGTCACCCCCTCCCCAGTGGGCCGGAGGTGCTAAAAAAAAGGGGGAGGGAGGGTGTGCGTGTGAGATCGACGCTCTCGATTATACGCCTTCAGATCAAAGTCGTCGAAATAAAAGGAGTAGCTTTAAGTCACCGGCTTGTTGGCCTATTTACAACATGCAAAAGATACTTACATAAAAAGGAAGGCTGGCAAGAAGACGGGCAGGCAGGCAGACCACTCACTCACTCAGTCCTCTTTATCCAGTACAAAGAGAAAGCACGTCCCTCTAGCCGTTTTTTTTCTCTCCCCCTGTCTGTCCCTCTCTCTCTCGCTCTCTCGCTCTCTCTCTCTCTTTTCCTTCCACGCGTCCCCAGTGAGTCGCGCGTGCGCGTGTGTCTTTTCCTTCTCGAGCTACAGAGACAAAAAGAAGAAAGAGGCAAGACTACGATGTGGACTTTTGGTCTCCTCCCCGGAAAGAAGAAGGAAGGCACTTTAGGAGCCACCACTCTGGGTTGCACGTCTAAGCTCGTCAATGGCAGCCGCTCTTCATTTGGAGAGAACAAAACAAGACTTTCTGTTAAAAAACAGTTCAACTGTGATATATCATGGGAAGGTGTACTGCTAGAATGGATGGATATTGATTGGAAACTATGAAAAAATGATTTGTCAAGCGCCCTTAAGAGACCAAAATCACATTTCCATAGAGAGACTGCCATCTATCGGATTTGCTTGGTATTGCCACAACTGAATAGCGTCTTTTTACTTTGTTTGAATTAGATACACAAACATCCCAAACATAAAGGACTCATTTGTACCAATTTCTTTGAAATGTTTCTATGTCTTTAAGAGAAAAGGTTTTTCCATTACCAATGTTGTCCGCCACGGGGCAGTCTCCCTAATGGCATTTGCATGGGGAAACCGCCGTCTTGTGGACACTTTTGGTATTGCAACAACCGAGGAGCGTTTCAATGAAAGAGCTGCAACTAAATATATGTAGTATACATACCTCTTTATTCTCTGTCTTTAAATAATTAAAAAACACAGCACAAATGCATAACAAAACATCCAAATAGCGAGGTGATAAACAAATCTAAAAAAAATGGAGAGCAACCCCCATAAAAAGGAGAGATGATGGATGTCAAGGCACTCTCACTCAATGGAATATGAAAGCAAAACCAACATAAAAAAGACCAAATGGACCAGCAACCCGTAGACCGTGAAAAAAAACACCAATGAAATGCTATCCGTTGAATAAACTTGACCTAATGTAACACTTCAAATAAAAGGCATGTGCGGCATACTGTGACATGTCATTTAAAGAAACAAATGTCCTTTTTTTTTAAATCCGATAGGGTCCGAAAATGACAGTATCGGAGAGTCGTCCGTGCGTCTTTTGTATACATACCACCGGGGGGTGCAAGACTAATACACAAGTGAGTGAAAGGGAAATGCGGGTGCTGACGTGGTGGCGCTTAGTGACTTGTGGGCGCTTCTCGCAAACCAAATGATAGCTAGGAGAAAGAAACGCTTGCGTCGCTGGTCCCACCTCTCACGGAATCGCTCGTAGGCGTCCGCCATTTTGTCGGGAGGCTTAAAAATGTCTTTGGAATAGCTGCCGAGAGGAGGAGGAGGAGGAGGATAAAAGGTCAGTCGAAGGAAAATGGAGAAGATGCCATACGTTAAGTTACTCACCTCTGTTTCTTTCAGTTGTCTTTGTCCTCCTGGATAAAAACATAAACAAATAAAAGATATGTATTGCAAGTCAATTCAAGTCAAGCCAAACTCACCTCCTGGGACTCGGATATCGTCCGGGAATTGGACACGGCGTCCTCGGATGCGACGTTCCGATTAGGATCCCCTGACAGAAGGGTCCGTCTTTCTTTGGTGGGTTTGTCACATTTGGTCACTCGGAACCTGAAAAAGTCAGCGCTCATTTTAATATCCACGCCAAATGACGACCACGGAAGATCGGAATATGGCGGGCGCCCACCTGCCCACGGACAGGACGGTGACCTCCGCCCTGCGAGGCGCCGGCTTGCTCATCAGGGGCCACTTCTTCTGGTTGCAGCGCGTGCACATGTTTTTGTGGCCGGCCGCCCCGCCGATGGTGTGCAGGTGGTTGCAGGTGTGCTTGGGGGCCGTGGGCGGAGCCCCCGGGGACGTGGGCGTGAGCGGTGGGGAGGGCGCTCTGCGCGAGAGACGGTTATCGTTCAAAAACACAATCACTCGTAGCTAAATGAGACTTACCCATCGGAATCGATGCTGTTATCATGGACCATGGCTTTTAGGGCATCGGAGTTGGCTACAAAATAAAATGGAAAAGAGAGAGACACATCACCAAATTACAGAAATGAGGCCCCTTTTTGGGCAATGTAAAGAATAATAGCCATTTGGATGACAGTGTGCAATGTTATGTTTGCTACTTATTTAATGGAAGTCATCATCCCCAACCCTGGGACGTCTGACTCGCCCAACTCGGTGCTTATCGGCCCCCCACATGCTCTTATCAAGGCACGCCACAGCAGCACGGCATGCTCGCTAGCTAGCTAGCTAGCTAGCGTCTTTGGAGCGCTGGCTATCCAGCCCCACCAGTGTGTGTATGTGTGTTTGCTGACCTTCATTTTTCATGATGTAATGGACAATCTGACCCACGGTGTCATTGTTGTCGCTCACAGTGTCGTTTAAGTCTGCCACAGAGAAGAAGAAGAAAAAAACAACAGTGTGTCAACACCATTCAATTATAGGAGCTCATTTTTGGACACAGTTGACATGGAGGACATTTTGGAAAGCTAACACAGGCGCTCTTGTGCGCCTCCACAAGGAATGTAGGGTCCGGTGCCTCACGCCGACTCGCCAAGCGCCAGGCCGGTCGTCGGACACCACTTTGGCGCCAAGCCCGTCGATGGCGGTCGACGAGCTGGCTTTGAAATCGGGAGGGGACCTCTTGACCTGGTCGCCGTGGCGACGGCAGTACACGACGGGCTGCAGCTGTCACTTTGACAGCCCTGGGAAGTCGAAGGAATCTACGCGGCGCGTAGGAGGCGCCGACAATACGCTATTAACTATAGCCACATTGACTTTAACATTTTGAAGATAGGATACATATAAAAAAGTGCATCCGTTAATAGTACATTTGAAAAATTTTGTTTTTTTCCTATCAAAACCACGTCAATAAGACTTTGGAGACTCACCTGCGCCCATTTCCAGATCCTTGCCTTCCTCTTGGGCCTCGGGCGTCGGGTCGTCTTCGGCGGTGGTGCAGCGGTAGCCCTTGCGCTTGAGCACGTGGCAGATGACCACCCCCAGCAGCCCCAGGAGGAAGAAGACGGGCACCAGCACAAAGGCCATGTACTCCGGGTTGCTCTCCACCTCGGCGCCGTCATCCTTCCCGCTTAGAGTTGTCTGACTCGCTAGAGGACGGAGGGGAAAAACGGCGTGGGACGGGGGCGCTAGTACGGGTCAGCATCACGGCTTTGGGGCTCAAACTGGATCACAAACCACGTCGAGCCAGAGGTACACATTTTTTTTTAGATGTCCAGACTTCCAATTGGCAGTGAAAGTTTCAGAGGTGAGGGTTTATTCCTAAGCATGAACCACTAGAAAACATTAACCATTGACTGACCGATTGCGGACTGAATGATTGGCCGCCCTTGTGCGCACTCCCATTGAACTTTACTCAGAATATTAGTTTTAGGGACAATCTCACTCTCTCTTTCTGCGTCGTACGTGATGACGGTGTGCGGCGTAACCAGTCCGACCATGGTTGCAAATTTCAAAAGGCCAATGTACTGCCAAGAAATGATCATATTCCTAAACAAACAAAACGACTACAGGCACTTTGATCCACTCTTTGGGCTTCGTTCAAAGATCGCGTTGATCTGACAGAAAAGAAAGCTCGAGGACATTTTCAGGACATGACGTCCGAATGGGAAAAAAAAAACCCTTTTAGTGGGTAGCCCCGCGCTCTAGTTCTACGTTGGAAGTTGGACAAACACATCTGGACGTGCCGAGAGCAAAAAGCTCGGAGGGCATGCGAAGAAAGACGTACAAATCATCGGATACTTACTCGTGATGACCACTTGGTCATCCATGGAAGGGCGGCAGCTGGCCGGGATGCCTGCCTGTGATGTTTGGGGCAACCTTCAGATCATACGCACGCACGCACGCACGCACTCACAGACACTTTTTTTTTTTTGGTAGCACAACGTCAACGTATACTTCCTTATTCCAGCGCATCGAATACGCCCTGTTCTTAAAGGGACAGGCATGTTTATGTCGCACATGGATGGGGCAACCATCAGGTGGAGCTAGACACCCGGCTACAGTCATCTGACGTGGGGCAATGCAACGTTGTAAACATATTGGATTTGTTTTTGTTTTTAACATCACTTGCTTTGTTTTTAACATCTCATATTGCTACCGACTCGTTGGCTGCCATTGACGGCGATAGAATTCCAATTAGGGGCTTTTGTGTCAATAAACAACTGATTTGGGGGATGTAGCGGGGTACCGTTGGTTAGAAACGCCCTACATTTAATGTGTTTACAGTCAAGGGGGCACCACACCGTCATCCACGTGATTGTGAACAACAGGGAAGGGCTAATGACGTCAGCTGTGGCCCAGCACCTTGAAATAACGTAAAACGCTACTTAATGCGCAGCTTAAAATAAGCACAGGGCAATAACATGCCATTAAAACATCGCTTTTCATCACTTGAAGTCGTGCAGGACAAGAAAACCTAGGTTTGAAATCCAATTTATCAAGAGAAAAGGTCCGGGAATGAAAGAAAAGGAGTTTTATATATTGGCTAGGCCTGTTCATTTGGGACATTACGGTAAAGGTTGAAGTACGACCCCGCCTTGTCACGTTAACGCGCGGTTGGGAAAACGAACTCCGGAGCACTCACATCGCAACGTGACTAGAGAGCCGCGTGCGGAAGAGCGCGCCCCTCTCGTCCAATGGAAGACGGATGGACTCCACGGTAGGCGTGACTCGGGCTCTGGCCTCCTCCAATCGTAGCGCTGGCTTTCTCGCTCACCCACGCCCCCTCACGTGTGCCCCTGCGCGTCCACTCCTGTGTGAGGGGGTTGGGATGGATGACAGCAGGCGAAATATGTCAAGTGAGAAGACGAATCCAACAAGGCTCCGTCAATCTTTCATCCACGTTGGCCTTTTTCGACCTTTATAAGCTTTCTTCATCTTTGTGCAAGCTTCGAAAAAGGTACGTTGTGGCTTTACATTTGGTCGGCACTTTTTGCCTTCCTTTAGAACGCTAACGCCTAAGTAGAGTAACGATCGGGTAATAACTGATTTACGTCTGGAACGTAGGCTTGATTTGATGTCAAATGGACATATTTTCAGTCATCAATGCTGCTTTATGAACTAAATTGTGTCGGGGTGATTGCTTGGAAGGGGGTCGGGACTCCAGATCGGAAAACGGAACGTGCGTGAGTGTAATAATAACCGATTGATAATACACTAATACACAATGCCGTTCTTTAAACATCATTGACTTTTTCTTCATGACGCTTGCCAGGAATTGAAGACAATCTAGGGGGGACTTGGGTTTTGCACTCCGGCACATTTCTTGCCATGAAAAAACTTTTCATTCTTGCACTATTTTTCCTCCACAAGTGTGTCATCAACCCCGGTTTCATTGTTTTCTTTTGTGTGTGGATGCTTGACTGAATGTTGACTAATTGGAGATTCAATTTCACAACAATAGGCAGATTTTTACGCAGGCGTGTTGCGCTGATCTGGGATCTGCAGCGGTATAGGACAAGCTGCACATGGGTGCGCATGGTGTGGGGGCGGAGCTGAGAGCAGTAGCTTGACACAGCTTCCCATTGGCCCAGAAAGCCAGCCAATGCTGGCCCACTTTGGAAAACACGGCCGCCTACACGTGCCTTTGTGGTCGCCTCGCATCTGTGGTTCCGCCCACTGGGCTGTGAACAGTGAAAACAAGCTTCTTAACTCTTTCATTGCCAATGAAAAGACAGCCCATTGGACATCTCTGAGCGCCAAGGAAGGAGTCAGTGAAATATGTCACAAGTCATGCGACACGCTGTGTCGGTCGCAAGCCCCGTGTGGCGGCAGTGACGGGACATTCTTATCACACGGATGTGTGTTCCAAACTAAGGGGAGGTCGAGTTATTTTTGACACGCACATACGTATATCAGGCCGGTATAGAATTAGAGAAAATATGACCTGGAAAAAAATGGCACCGGCTTATGGCCTAGATTTCAACAAAGTCTTGGTATACATATGATTTTCCATCTTCATGGACAGGTCACATGTGCTAGTCTTAAATAGTCTACTCTTGATGCTCCAGCACCCTTTACGACTTTGGTTGGCCACCCAAAATAAAAGCAAAGTTGCAAGTGGTGACGTCAAGTTTGTCTTTGTCCTCGTTTAGTTGCGTCTGTAGGATTGAAGGGGATTACGGGGCGTCTCCCGTACTGGAAGAATAAATAGCAAGAGATTTTAACTTGCGTAGGTCCTGTCCACATTTATACCTTGGGATGCACACCTCTGTTTATCGGGCCACATCAACTATTAGGGGCACAATCCCATATTGATTATCCTGTGGACCAAAGGGGACTAAGCCACGGATGACGTTGGAATCTTCTCTTTCATTTGGACAGTAATGCAAGTCCACGTGTTCTATAATGAGATACACAAGTATAGGCATCTTCTCAAGAAGCCAGGTCCTCACTCTCGTTGTGTTTCTCCCGTTTTAGGTGCTCTTCCCATCGCAGGCCAGCACATCCAAAGGAGGACAGCAGACAAAAGTAGCGTCGGCATCCGCCGGGAAGCTAAATTGAGCTCAACTTTGGTCACTTTCTCGAACTTTCTCCACTTAGTGGCTAACACCATGCATCAAACGTCAATTACCATTTCCATGTCTGCACGTAGCAGTCCCACTTAAGCACAAGCTGCGTCCAATCGGTACCTCGGCACACGCCTCATCCCACTCACATAGTATGAGCTATGACATCTCTCAAGCGGCGGCCAGGGGCGACAATGGCGGCGGTGGCGGCGGCGAAGACGACGACCAGGAATCAGACTCCAAGGGGCCGATGAAGTCGGCCACCGAATCCGTTTCCGAAGATGCCGGCAGGGGCTCCTCCCCCAGTGGAGATTCCGGAGGCGGCCGTCGGAGGGCTCCCAACTCCGACGACACGGACGGACTCTCCAGCGAGAGGGAGAGCGAGGGCGGCACGGAGAGGGAGACCAGCTCCTCCCACGGCCGGCAGTCCACGCGCAGCTCGCACGGATGGTCCAACGGGAAGGACTCGGGGATGATGCTGGAAAGCACGGCCAGTCAGAAGAGCACCAACTCGCAGAGCCTGTCGCCGCCCAGCGGCTCGCTGGCCTACAGCCTGCTGTCCACCAGCTCGGAACACGACCCGCCCTCCACCTCCGGCTGTAGCAGCAACCAGTCGGCGGCCAGGGTGCAGACTCAGAAGGAGTTGATGAAGGCCATCAAGGAGCTGAAGTTCCGTTTGCCGTCCGAGCGCAAGTCCAAGGGCCACTCCGGCACCCTCAGCGCGCTCAAGTACGCCTTGCAGTGCGTCAGACAAGTCCGAGGTGAGATCCCGGCTCGTCCGCGGCCACAAAAAAACATTGGGCTGATGTTTGTTTGTTTGTTTTTCTTTAATGGCTCCAGCTAACAAGGAGTACTATCACCAGTGGAGCGTGGAAGAGTGCCACGGTTGCAGCCTGGATTTGTCCGCCTTCACCATCGAGGAGCTGGACAACATCACTTCCGAATACACCCTAAAAAACACGGTAAGAGAAGGAAGGCAAAGGCATTAGTCAGGAGGAACTCACCATCCGGAACGAAACGTCTCACACGCCGCGTCTCTCCTTTTGCAGGACACCTTCTCGATGGCGGTGTCCTTCCTATCTGGGAAGGTGGTGTACGTGTCGCCCCAGGGCTCGTCGGTGTTGCGCTGCAAGCCGGAGTGCCTCCAGGGTACCATGTTCTCCGAACTTTTGGCCCCGCAAGACGTCAGCACCTTCTACGGCGGCACGGCGCCGTGCCGACTGCCTCTGTGGGCCTCCTGCATCGGATCAGGTGAGTCCTGGCCCCGGCGACCTCTCCCTGGGTGGGACCGAGGACTCACCACGGACCGTCTTCTTTCCGCAGCCTCACCCGCGCTGGACTGCACTCAGGAGAAGTCCATGTTCTGCAGAATCAGCGGCAAGCGGACGCAGGGCGGCGAACCGCGTTATTATCCTTTCCGCCTGACGCCGTACCAGCTCACCGTCCGAGATTCGGACACGGCCGAGCCGCAGCCCTGTTGCCTGCTCATCGCCGAGAGGGTCCACTCTGGATACGAAGGTACTGTTTACCTCGTGAGCACTTATGTCTGTCTGTCCGTGGGCGAGCCTCCCCAACCTTGCGTGGCCTCTTTTCCCATCAGCACCTCGTATCCCTCCAGACAAGAGGATCTTCACCACCAGTCACACTCCCAGCTGCCTCTTCCAAGAAGTGGACGAGAGGTGAGTTGGTCCAGCTTCTTGGCCTTCTTGGCATTTCTGCACCCTACCGGACCGGATTGTCGGTGTGACGCCACGTCTCCTGGCTGCCCAGGGCCGTACCTCTGTTGGGGTATCTGCCGCAGGACTTGGTGGGGACCCCCATTCTGCTGTACATCCACCCCGAAGACAGACCGACGCTGGTGGCCATCCACGAGAAGAGTGAGCGGACGGCCGACTCGGGCGATGGAAGCCATCCGGTCGGCTCTTCTCTGATTGTCTTCTCTCCCCGCAGTCTTTCAATTTGCCGGCCAGCCCTTCGAGTACGCGCCGCTGAGGATGTGCGCCCGCAGCGGGGAGTACCTGACCATCGACACCAGCTGGTCTTCTTTCGTCAACCCTTGGAGTCGCAAGGTGGCCTTTGTGGTGGGACGCCACAAAGTCAGAACGTAAGTGAGCACCCGTGGCGACGTGGGAGGCCGAAGCCGACTCTCTTTACCGACCCGCTCTCCAGGAGCCCGTTGAACGAGGACGTGTTCACGGCCCGTAGCGGCGAAGGTCTCGCCACCACGCCCGACGTGGTGCAGCTCAGCGAGCAGATCCACCGACTTCTGGGCCAGCCGGTGCACGGAGGCGGCGGCTCTCAAGGCTACAGCTCCCTGGGTTCCAGCGGGTCGCGGGGTTCGCACCGCTCGCACCCGCAGCGTCCCAGCGCCTCGGCCACCTCCTCCAGCGAGAGCAACGGACCGGCCGCGGAGGAAGTCGTGGTGGCGGTGGCGATGCACAAGCCCGTGAGTGGCCCATCGACGGCGGCGACTCGATCTGGAAACTTGACCCGGGCCTTCTCTTTCAGATGACCTTCCAGCAGATCTGCAAAGACGTTCACATGGTCAAGACCAACGGGCAACAGGTTTTCATCGAGTCTCGGAACAGGCCGCCGCTCAGAAAGAACGCCGGCACGGGTAATGTTTCCGAAAAGACACGAGTCATCCGGAGCCCATAGAAGCCTATAACGTCTGGTGTCTCGATGACAGTGGTCGCAAAGGGGCCCAGAGCCGTCAACCAAGACCCCGCCAGGGGCCTGGTCTGCGACGCCAGGAAAGCCCCGAAGGATCTGCTGCCCACGCCGCTGGTGCCAAAAGAGGCCCCGCTGGGATATTCCTACCAGCAGATCAACTGTCTAGACAGCATCATCAGGTACCGGTCCCCAATCCAAGCAGCTTGACTGGTTGTCCGGCATTTAGTGACCGCCGTTGACCCCCTTGGCCGCAGATACCTGGAGAGCTGCAACGTTCCCAACACCATCAAACGGAAGTGCGGCTCCTCCTCCGGCACGTCGGCTTCTGAAGAAGACAAACTGCAGGGGAGCAGAAACGCTAAACGTGAGTTAGCATTGGACGCACGTGGACGGCGCTTTGGCCGGGCTCTCACGCTTGCTCTCACAGGTGCGGCGGTCACCCTGGTAGGCGAAGCCCATCCTCTACCCCCACTGACGTTGGCCGCCAAGGCAGAAAGCGTGGCGTCCGTCACGTCGCAGTGTAGCTTCAGTAGCACCATCGTACACGTGGGAGACAAGAAACCCCCGGAATCAGGTTGGATTCCGTCTGTGTGATGTTTGGGAAAGGTTGACGCTCAAATTGCATCGCTAACAGGCCTTTCTGCCTACTGACAGATATCGTGATGGAGGAGGCCCCACCCACTCCAACACTATCTCCCCCAAACTCGATGCCATTGGCGTCCTGCAGTGGCCCAGCGGCCAACTCCGCCCTCCCTCTCGCTCCTCCCCCTCCACCGCCACCTCAAGCGTCTCAAACCCCGCAGCCGACGGCGCCGGAGAGAGACGGTCGGCGCGGCGTGGGTGGCGTGGGCGGCGTGGGCGGCGCCGGCCGGTTGGGCCTTACCAAAGAGGTTCTGTCGGCGCACACGCAGCAGGAGGAGCAAGCCTTCCTGGACCGCTTCAAGGACCTCAGCAAATTGCGGGTCTTCGACCAGACGGCGTCTTCCACCGTGCGCTGCCACACGCCCACCGCCAATCAAAGAGGTGCGTCAGCTCGCCGGATTCGTCCGTTTGGAAGCAAAAGTTAAATCTTCTGGCGTGGCGTGTCTTTCAGGGGTGCGTTGTTCTGGCGACTACCCGTCCGCAGGGGGCGGCTCGGGTCACAGACGCGGCGGGAAGCGGCTAAGGCACCAGGAGCCGGCGGATCATCACGCCACTTTCGGGCTCGCCGGGATGCCCCGAGACCCCGAGAGCCGATCGAGCGCCGCGCCCCCCATGGTGGTGGCGGCGGCGGCGGCGGCGGCGGTGCCGGGAGCCTCCACAAACTCCTCCTCTTGGCCGTCGGTGTGCTCCCAGCCCAGCATTCCCTCGGCGCCGTTCGCGCCGGGCATGCTTCCCATGTACCCGGTGTACCCGCCGCTCAGTCAGCCATTAGCGGTCCAGGATCCGTCGCGTTTTGCGGCCGGTCAAATGGTCCCCCCTATGATGGCCTTGGTCCTCCCCAACTACATGTTCCCACCAATGGGGGCGCCCGTACCTCAGCCGGCCCCCGCCCCCTTACAGTTCTTCGGGCCAAACTTCAACTATCCCAGCGCCGTCCCGGCCCCAGTGCCGGTTCCGTTGCCATTGCCGGTGCCGGTGCCCATGCCAGTTTGCAACATGCCGGTGCCGGTGCCCATGCCAGTTTGCAACATGCCGACGGTTCCCGGCACGGGGGCGGCTTCCCGCAGCAGCACCCCCCAGTCCTACACTCAGACCCACCCCGACCGCGAGGGCGCAGACTCGCCCCTCTTCCAGTCTCGGTGTTCCTCCCCCCTCAACTTATTGCAGCTGGAGGAGCCACCCAGCGGTCGCTTAGAGGGCGCCGCCGGCACGCTGGCGAGCTCACAGCGAGCCACGCCCCCCGCGCCGGGCGGCAACGGCGGGGTGCAGAGTTCCACCGGTCAGAGGAACTCGGCAGACGACGCCAAGGACAATGAAAACGTAAGTACTTTGGCTCCGATGGACAACTCTATTGTCTACTTTTGAAGGAAGCAACATACCTTAATTGGTCCGGTGGGTCCGCAGGGGGAAGCCAACGAGTCCAACAACGACGCCATGTCCACTTCTAGCGACATTCTGGACCTCCTGCTACAGGAAGACTCGCGTTCTGGAACCGGCTCGGCCGCTTCCGGCTCGGGCTCGTCGGGCACCAGGTCCTCCGGGTCCGGTTCGGGCTCGGGCTCCAACGGATGCTGCTCTTCTGGGACAAGCGGCACAAGTCAGTAGACTCTCATTTACCAAGGGGGACTTTTCCCAGCCCAGAGACTCGGGGTCACCAACCTTTACTTGTGTCCCTCTAGGTAGCAGCCAGGGCAGCCACACCAGCAAATACTTTGGCAGCATCGACTCGCTGGAGAACGAACACGCCCGCAAGCAGACGGCGGGCGGCGGCGGCGGCGACGACGGCGGCGAGGGCCAGTTCATCAAGTGCGTCCTGCAGGATCCCATTTGGCTTCTGATGGCCAACACGGACGACAAGGTCATGATGACCTACCAGCTTCCCATCAGGTACGTCGGACAGAGCAAAATAAAAATGAAAAAATGACAAAACTCACCAAGAAGTCCAAGAACTCAGTCCTCCGTCCACCTCCGCAGGGACGTGGAGACGGTGCTGCGGCAAGACCGCGACACGCTCAGGGCCATGCAGAAGCACCAGCCTCGCTTTAACGAAGAACAGAAGAGGGAGCTGAGTCAGGTGCACCCCTGGGTGCGCACCGGACGTCTGCCCAGAGCCGTCAACGTCTCCGTAAGTCCTTCGACTCTGTCGGGATTCCTCGGAAGCCTCGGGTGGCCAAATGCGCAGAGTCCAACCGGCGCTTTTTTTGTCTTCTCAGGGCTGCGCGGGATGCAAGTCACCCAGTTTGCTGCCCACGGGCGCCCCCTTTGACGTGGAGCTCCACGAAATGGAACTTTGCCCCGTCCTGAAGATGCAAGAGGCGACAAACGCCCAAACCACGACCACCAACGGACATCTCCAGGAGGAGGAGGAGGACGATGACGAGGGGCCACGGGACCAAGAAAAAACCCAAGCGGCGGCCGAGGACGGCGCTCGGCCGACATGAGTCACCGGGTCGCAGAGGGAAAACTCCTAACGTTGCCAAGTGCTCCGCGTCACACGCTCGTCGGGTTGGAGCGCCTCCCAGTGGTCGTAAGTCGTTCCCCGGCGTATTCGGGACGCCGCCCGCTAGCTGCGGAAGGTCAACCACGGCCAGAGAGGTCCACCGACGGTGGGGCTAAAAAGGCTTTGAATGTCGGCTGACCACGTCGGTCGGCTAGTGTAAATAAAAGAAAGGTTAAATGTACAGTGTGGCCAAAGAGGAGGCCATTTTGTAAAAAAGTGTATATTTTTCTATGTGCACGGAGAGCGGAGCTTGTTTCAAAGAAAATGACTCACTCACCTTCTTTATGCTCGTCCTTCTCTGTCATTGCGTCGTGGTGCTCACGTCATCCTCAATTTGTGGCTTTCGTGGCTTTTGTGGCGGAAGATTTTTCTCAAATCCTTTGTACAAAAAACAGACAATAAAAATGACTTGAAAGATGACTTTGTGTCAATCGTCCCATTTTTGGAAGTAACTATTTTACTACTTTTTGGTCTGTGGTTCCTGGCCACAGCCTAAAAAAGACAAAAGGAATGCCCTTGTTTGGATCCACTGTAGACTACCAAGAAAAGTACAATTTTATGACTTTGTCCTCCAAAAGGAGGGACTATATGGATGTCTTTAGGGTCTGTGGGCATCCGATCAGTCCAAGTCAACGTCAGCAAAGAAGGGGGGGGGGGCGCCCTGGTCAATTCACGTCACCAAATGAAAGACGCGACTGTAGCACTTATGGCGGCGGCGGCTTTTGCAAACCTGCGTCCAACAGAGGCACTCTGTCCGCCAGTGCGCCTGAAGAAAAAACACGTAGCGTGTCTGGGAAAGCTGGCAAGACGTGCCGTCCTCTTTTGCTCTCCACCCTCCGGCCCTCCGGTCCCTCCGGTCCCTCCTTCCTGCGCTGGTCGTCGCCTTTCCAAATCTCAGAGGGCAGCGCCATGGAGGTCAGGGTGTGGAGCGTCTGCGCGATTTTGGCTTGGACGCTGGGATGGACGGCGGCTCAGGGTCAGGACAACTACACCAGGTGAGCGTCCTCCACTCGGTCCGGACCTGCCGGAGACAAAAGGAGACATTTATGTGGCAAGCGGCGAGAAAATTGAAGGCTTTGTGACAGACTTTGTCGACGTGTGATGCTCCCGTGGCTAAACGCCTGTCGTTTACGCTCAAAAAAAAGATTCTTTTCACGTGTTAAAAATCAAGTCCTTCTTTTTGGTGGTGGCTCCCCGGCTAAGAAAAGACGTCGTCGCACAGGAAACAGGCGTAGTGTGTCGCTGTGGTTTGCAGCGTGGGGGTAAACGTTTGCAGGCGCTGCGTTGTGGTGTGCGCCATGCCTCAGGCTACTCTCCCTACTCTCCTTCAGGCCCGTCTTCAAATGCGGGGGGCATCTGGCGGTGGATTCGGGCATGGTGGCCAGCGAGGGCTTCCCCAGTCCTTACAAAGCCAACAGTAAATGCACCTGGTACATCACGGTCAGTCCAAAGTCCAAAGAATTTGCCGTGGAGGCCCCGAGGAAAGCCACGCCCTCTTCCTTCCTCCCATCCTTCTTTCCCAGGTGCCGGAAGGTCACGTGGTCATGCTGTCCTTCCGCCTCTTCGACATGGAGGCCGAGCCCACCTGTCGCTACGACTACTTGGACGTCTACAACGGCCACACGCGCCTGGTTCAGAAGCTGGGGCGCTTCTGCGGGACCTTCCGACCCGGAGCGCTCATCTCCACCTCCAACACCATGATGATGGACATGGTTTCGGACGACGCCACCGGCGGGAGGGGCTTCCTGGCTTACTTTCGGGCGGGGAAGCCACACGTGGAAGGTGCGCTGGCCTTTTTTTTGTGCTACTACTCTACTGTACTCTATACCCCGCCTTCCCATTTCCTCCCATAGAGAACCAGTTCTGCGGCGGGCGCCTGACCAAATCTCAAGGGTCCGTTCAGACCCCCAATTGGCCCAACTCCAACTACCCGGCGGGGATCAGCTGCTCCTGGTTCATCTCGGTGGAGCCGGGCAACGTGAGTGCTAGTTAATGCTAGTTAACGAACCCACCGAGAGGGGGCGCCTTGGCAAGGTAAGGTTGAGGCGCCAATGAATGAGTTCCTTATGAGTGGAGAGCCAGATTGAAGAATGGGGACGGCTCAATAAGCAGTCTCTGTATTGCGCTGGGGCGGGGGGATTCAGGAAATAGTTTGAAGTTTGCCTTGGCGTCCCGCCGCTTCTTGGCCAGGTGATCGAGGTCAAGTTCGAGAAGCTGGACCTGGAAGCCGACACCTACTGTCGCTACGATTACGTGGCTCTGTTCAACGGCGGAGAGAGAGACGACTCCAGGAGGATCGCCAAGTTCTGCGGCGACAGGGTGCCCGGGTGAGACGCTCTCAGACTCCTAAAAGCGGTCCAAGCTGACCGCAGAGCTTTCTTTCCGTAGGAGCGTCGTGACCAACGGCCATCAGCTCCTGGTCCAGTTTGTCTCCGACCTCAGCGTGACCTCGGACGGCTTCATGGCCTACTACAACAGCATTCCCCGCGGCTCCCGGACTCCCACCGCCGGTGGGGACTTCATCCATCGATCCGGGACGCCCGCCACCACCAAACCCACGGCGAAGCCCACGGCGAAGCCCACGACGAAACCCACGACGAAGCCCACAGTGAAGCCCAACAAAGCCAAGAGCACCCCCAGACCCAAGCTTGTGGTCAAGGCCAAAGCCACTCCCAAACCGGCCAGAAAACCAGTGGCCAAGATCCCTGTGCCGGCGCGCAAACCTACCGTCAAGCCCAAAACGGCGAAACCCACCCGCAGAGCCCCGGTGAAGAAAGCCACGCCCAAACCCAGAATCAAAGCTTCCGCCAAACCCAAAGTCATCAAAGTGGCCAAACCCACGCGTAAGCCCGTAGTCAAGACCAAACCCGGCTCCAAAGCGGCCAAAGCCACCCCCAAAACGCCAGTAAAGGCCAAAGCCACACCCAAACCTAAAGCCACGGCCAAACCCGGAGCCAGCAAGAAACCGGCAGTGAACAAGAAACGTGAGGCCGGCCGGGCGAGCGGTCTCCTACCTTTGTTGACGACTGGGTGACCTGTTTCTGTGTCTTTCTTCCTGCAGCTTTGCCTCTCAACCCATTGTGCACTCAAGCCTGCAAGAGGACGGGGACTCTGGTCTCCAGCTTCTGCCCCAGTGACTTTGGTGAGCTCCGATACGACTCTGTCCGCTAACCGCTATCCGCTAACCACCCCCCGTTCAACCCAGTGTTAACGGGGAAGGTCACAGAGGTCACCCCGGGCCCGAGAGGTTCGGCCACGGTGGAAGTGTCCGTCATCACGACTTACAAGGCGGGAAAACTGAACGTGGCCAGAACGGGACCGAGCACCACCGTCAAACTGACCTCCACCTGTAAGAGGTGCCCCGGGTTGACCAAAGGTAGGACACACCCCTCACATTTTTCCCACTGGTACTTTTGTACGCCCAACACTTTGGCGTTTGCTTCCCCGCAGGCCAAAACTACGTGCTGATGGGCAAAGTGGACGGCCAGGGAAAAGGTCTCCTGAGCCCGTCCAGTTTCGCCCTCCTGTACAAGGCGGTCCACGCCAAAGCCCTCGCCGCCCTGTCGGCCAAAGGGTGCTGACGACGGCCGGGGTGGGAACCATACACTATTAGCATATCAGACCACTGCTGGGTACCAAAGGTATTGGTTGGGAGACTGTCGTTGCTAAACATTTGAATAAAACATACGTCCCCGTCTATTTTTAATCTGCTCTGGTCTGTCTTCTGTCCATCCGGGAATCCACTTCCACCAGTCCAAGTCAAGAATACGGATGGCTGTTTTTCATTTGTTTTTATTCGACACGGTGGAAAGCCCCCTGGACATGGTCCATTCTTCAGTCAGCCGCGGTAAAGGAGTCCATTCGGAAAGGCTTTGAAGAAGAACCTAGCCGCCCGTCCACGGCTTTCTAGATGTAGTCGTCGAGGTCCGGCTGGCTGCACATGAAGACGCCCAAGAGCCCCAGGAAGATGAGGCCCACAAAGAGTGCCATCAGGATGTAGACCAGCGTGGTGGTCCAGAAGGCAAACAGGTAGACTTCCTTGTGGCAGTACGAGCCCACGTCGCTGGCGTTTTTCCAGTAGTTGGGCTTGTAAATGGAGTAGATCCAGATGTTCCCTGCGGAGATTGGAACGGAATTAAGAAATCAAACCTCCGGATAGGGTTTCCCGGTCCAATGAAAAAGGACTCGCTTACCGGCCACGAACCAGCAGAGGAGTATCAGGGACAGCAGGGAGTTCCAGCCTAAGCAGTAATGGCACGTGGGGTTCGGAGGCCCCTCTTTGGCCCGTTTGGCGCAGGGCAGGCAGACGGACAGCACCAGCAGGACCAGGAAGACCCCCACCACCACCAGGTAAATAGGGATGTAGCTCTGGCGGGGGCAGTCGCTCAGGTGCACCGCACCTGACGTCACACGCCACAAGGGCTTACAACGGGAGTTCCCGGGCTTCAAAAGCTCCGTCACACTTACCCACGACGATATGGGCGATGGGGACGATGCACAAGAGCACCTTGGCCGCGACTGCAGAGGGAAAGGGGAGGAGTTTTAGGACGAGAAAGATGCAGGTGGAGAAGCACTTGAGGACGGCAGACTCTCACTTAGGACGGGCGTTGGCGGTTGAGGGAATTTTTTAATGAGATGCAACAGGGCACGGTTGGCCATGGCGCCGTGCCGAAGTGCGTGCGTGCGTGCGTGCGGGGGATCCAAAGCTAGCTGCCAATGGCAAATCACAATCAAAAGCCGGCTAGATAGTCGCCATACTAGCGTGGGAGTGGTTGGACCGCATTCCTGGCGAACAAGCTTGATTAAAAAAATATATATATATCTATATAAATAAAGCCCAAAAACCTCAGGTGAGGAAAGTAACAAGGCATAAATATTAACACCTAAGGTGCGTCTGAACACATAAAAAAAGAGGAGACTGCCTCGCCTTTCCACAGAAAAACGTTTGGAACCTCACCCACACCCACCCACCCACACCCACATCCACACCCTGGGGTCTTTCTTGGTCCCTTGTATGGCGAGACATTGGATTTGGATAACTTTAAAGTATGTATAATAAATGAAATTCATCTTACCTTAGCTGGCAACGACGACCTTCTGACTACAACTTCCCCAGGTGACAAGGTTGGAGCGAGTGATGACGTCAGCGAGAGGAGACGGTTTATCTCGGTCACGTGATCAGAGTTCCTTGGAAAGCATCGGCCTTCACTCTTGTAAAATGTCTCAAAGTGTGTACCAAAAAACTCTTCAATTCAACTTTTATACAGTTTATATCGAAAATACAAGCTTTTAAATGAATCTTGACGGCTGACAAAAGAGACGTGCAATACTCTAGTCTGCCACCGGAGGGCGTCTAAAGTAAACGAATAGACTCCAATGTATTCTCACTTGATTTTTCTAAATGTTAAAGTGCACAAATTGACTCCCAATTCAGTCCCAACATGGCTTGATTCACCTTGATATATTATGTATTTTTTACCTTTAACCTATATTAAATATTATTCCTATTTCTGCCCCATGTGGCAATAAATCTGCCATTCAAAATCAGTGTAAATAGTTGGATGATGCGATTTGAAGGGCATCTCCCTGCATTAGTTCTGATTCTTTTTTGACGTCTCATTTTGAAAAAAAAAACGTCTTTATTTGATCTTATCTTAATTTTGTGTTCTGTCTTCTGTCCATCCCGTCTGGGAAGTCCAGTCCAAGTCAAGAATAGGAATCACTGTTTCCCAATACAGGGGGGATTCTTTTTATTTGACATTGTGGAGATATTTCAACATTGGATAGTTTCACAAAGCTCTACGAGACTCGCCCCTTCTTCAGTCAGCCGCGGTTAAAGGGGTACGTACGGAAAGGGTTTTAAACGGAATCCTCCTCCTGCCTGTCGGCGGCTTTGTACTTCTTCTTCTTCTTCTTCTTCTTCTTCTTCTTCTTCTTCTTCTCCTTTTCTTTTTTTCGGTACCCGGATGTGTTGCAGAACAGGGTGACAGCTAACAGGATGTAGGTCAGCGTGGTGGTCCAGAAAGCAAACAGATAGAGTTTCTCATTGCAGTACAAGCCCTCGTTTTCCAAGTAGTTGGGCTCGTAAATGGAGTAGATCCAAACGTTCCCTGCAGGAGACGGACAAAGCAAACCTCCGGATGGTCTTTTCCGGGCCACACAAGCACGCAAAACAACACGCCGTTGGGTATACACGGTCCGACACCGCAATGAAAAAAGGCCCGACTTACCGGCTATGAACCAGCAGAAGAGAAAAAAGCCACACAGGGAGTTCCAGACGACATACAAACAGTTCGCACGCACCAGGGAGCCCTCTTTGTCCGTTTTGCACCAGGGCAGGAAGACGGACAGCGCCATCACCAGCCCTAAGACGCCCACCACCACCAGGTAAATGGGAATGTGGCGCTGGAGGGGG
The DNA here is from genome assembly GCF_051989575.1 of Stigmatopora nigra. NCBI lineage: Eukaryota > Metazoa > Chordata > Actinopteri > Syngnathiformes > Syngnathidae > Stigmatopora > Stigmatopora nigra. Next base: position 9,772,377 of record NC_135527.1, on the reverse strand, counting down.
CAGTCGTTCAGGTACAGCGCACCTGAAATCACACGCCACAAGGGCTTACCAACAAGAGTTCCCGGCCTTCAAAAGCTCCGCCACACTTACCCATGACGATCTGGGCGATGGGCAGGGCGCTATGACACACTATATCCACCACTGCAGAAACAAAAGGGAGGAATTTTAGGATTAGAAAAATTCAAGCGGAGGAGCACTTGAGGACGGCGGACTCTCACCTCGTTTGCGTGCAGACTTCTCTTTAACATGGTCATAAAAACCAGACTCGCTAGAGCAGATCATGGCGGCGGCGGTGGCGGTCTTACGTGCGTGCGGTGGTGGCGGCTCCAAAGCCTGCTGCCAATGGCAAATGACAATCAGAAGCCAGCCATATATTCGCTATACACGCGTGGGAGTGAGTGGATGAACCGCATTCCCGGGGACACAACAAAAAAAAAAGATCATTTCCCAAACAAGGAGACTGCCTCACCTTTCCAAAGAAAAACGGATACTAGTAAAAGCTCACCCACGCCCCTGCCCTGGGGGTCTTGGTCCATATATGGCAAGAAATTGAATTGGACCGGATTGGATAACTTTATAATATATATATATATATATATATATATATATATATATATATATATATATATATATATATATATATATATATATATATATATATATATATATATATATATATATATATATATATATATATATATATATATATATATATATATATATATATATATATATATATATATATATATATATATATATATATATATATATATATATATATATATATATATATATATATATATAATACATGAAATTCCTCTTAATTAAGCTGGCAACGACGACCACCCCTCTTTCAATGGGTCCAGGTGAATGATTGTGGCGAGCCATGACGTCAGCGAGAAGAGATGGATTACCTGTGTCATGTCATTAAAATTCCTTCCGATATTCTTTGGAAAGCATCGGCCTCCTTCACTCTTGTAAAATGTCTCAAAGTTAGTAGCAAAAAAACTCTTGCTACTTTTAACCACGCCAATTCAACTTTTATACAGTTTATATTGAAAATACAAGCTTTGAAAAGAATCTCGACGGCTGACTATAGAGGAGACGTGCAATACCCTAGACAGCCACCGGAGGGCATCTAAAGCAAACAAATAGACTCCAATGTATTCTCACTTGATTTTTCCAAATGTTAAAGTGCACAAAATGACTCATACACAGAGAATTATTAGCCAATTGAGGGTGATAGACCTATAATTTGAAGAAAGAACATTTGTCTATCCGCTGCTGGCCTTGGTCCAACTGTCTATGCGTAACAAATTCCGATGAATTTTAAAGCAGAATGTTTGCACACCCACATTTGTCAACGTCGTTGGCACTCAAAACATCCCTTTTGCTATTATCCTCTCAACAAATGACAAGGTTTCAAAACTGAAATCAACTGAATTTTTCACATTTGCATCTCTAGATTTTATAGATTTTTTGTTGTTGACGTTATTGGACTTGGCATTATATGCAATTCAATCCCAAAATGGCTTGATCCACCATGAAATTATATATTATATATATGTTTTTAAATTTTCCCTACAATAAATATCACTGCAGTTTTTGACTTCTCCCCATGTGTTAATAAATCTGCCATCCAAAATCATTGTATAAATAGTTGTATGATGAGGTATGACGGGCACCTCCCTGCATTCGTTCTGCTTCATCTTCTTCTTTTTTCACGTCTCACATTTTTTTATGGCCTTCTTTATTTGATTTCTTTTCTCCAAGACACCAATCAAGACTTTCCTCCCTCCCTCCCTCCCTCCCTCCCTCCCTCCCTTTTGACTCCCATCTGTATCAAATTTTCTTCCCATCTGACAACCATCTCGCGCATGCCGCCAATTAGCTTCCATTTCCACTCAAGTCAAGACTAAATGGAGCGCGAGAAGAAGACGAAAAGACGAGAAGACGAGGCCCGCCGCCGGACACGGACAAACTCTCAAAAGCCAAGTGTGGCTTGACGCCATTTCAACAAGCCAAAACATTCCAAAATGAGACAAGAATTGTTCTTGCTAACCCTTCAAATCCCTTCAAAAAATTCATTTTTTCCTTCTATATTTGACAAATAATAGTAAAGAATTGCCTACCTGTAGCTGTCCTTGGCCAGTCTTCCCAGTTGAAATGAATTGGACGTCCATTTTGGTGGTCCACGGGCAGCTGAAATGTAAACAAAAAAATCCAGTGAGCGCTTAGTTTCTACATAAAAAGCTTGTGTAGAATCCACAATGCAATAAACAGTAGTCACAAAACAATATTTTGCAGGCCTCATCCATTTGCAAGTGTGTGTGTTTTTATGTCGGACATAAAGACACAAAAAACACACTAGTAATTATGTTTTTTTTAGTATTAAAATGATGTCCCAAATAGAATAAAATATGTAGATTGTAGCATAATAGGCAGGCCTTCCTTTTTGAAAAACAGGCCCGTCAGCCAGCCAGCCAGCCAGCGCACTCCTTTTTTAATCTTCTCCCCCTCCTGCTTTCCTTTCTCTTTTTTTTTTTTTTGTTGAAGACAGAAGACAGCCGTGCTGAAGCTGGATGTGCGCACGGACACTTTTCTGGGAGAACAAGCATCTCGGGAGGGGGGACGCGCATGGTGAGCTTTGCCTCTTTTCTTTTAAAATTCCCCAAAAAAATGGCTATTTTGCAACCAAATTCCGACATTTTTACTTTTAAAGTTCACATCGTTGTGTTAAATGTATCTACCGTCAATGCAGGAATTATTATTTCACGTGTTAGTGATTTTAGCAACTAAATAAATGTATATTTTTGTATGTAAATGGTTGATAAAAGAAGCGCCGCGTTTAATGCCAATTGGATCTTTGCACGCCATCATGAAATGAAGGCCTTAAAATGACGCAGCTGGGCAAACACCATCCTTCCCGGAATGGAAGTAAAAGCACGCAATTAGCCGCGCGCGATTAAGCGGCGGCCGGCGAGTGAAAACACGGCTTTAATCATGAAAAGCATTTCTCCCAAATCACGCAAGTGGAGTTGCAAAAGCCACGTCGTAAATCTCCAAGATGGAAGATCTTTTACGTTGTGATCTTTTGCCAGAGAAATCCAAGAAGCCACAAAAACACGGCTTGGAAGGACGCGCACTCAGCCAGAAGCCTTTTTTTTTAAATTGATGGGGCCTCTTTGTTGATTTTTGGTGTGTTTTTGGCCGATAAAAGATTTTTTTTCCCGGGTGGCGGCGGCGGCGGCGGCATGTGGATTTCATTGACACTTTTGTACGCGGCGACGGCGGCGACGGCGGCGACGGCGGCGGCCACATTTACCAGCGCGGCTCATCTTTGGAATGGCAATGATTTCACGGCCATCTGTTTTTCAATATCAACACGTGAAGCCTCCGTGGGAAGAGGCCCCACAACAATTGGAGATCCACATTTATTTGGATCACATCTATTTATTCAATTTGATACACCACATTAAGTCTCAAGGAAAAGGTAAGCTAGTTTTAACGGGTCATTTTGAGCTGCATTTTTCTTTGGCAGTAACTCCTACGTCTCAAAAAAAAAATAATCTTGTGTGTATTCTGAGTTGGAGGCCTTGAAGCTAAAGATATCACCACCACCACCACCACCACCACCACCACCACCAGCACCACCAGCAAGTGCATTTCAATCCACTTTGCGCCACTTCCACCACTAAAATTAGACGATTAGACCAAAAACGGCACGGCTGGAATCTCTTGCGTGTGGAATAACACACACACACACACACACACACACACACACTCGTACACACACACACATATGCAGGCCAGGAATGCGTTTTGGGAATACGGGGCGGCAGGGTTGGATTTCTGCGGACAATTGCAAAGGAACAAACAAGTGCGAGCGCTTACATGCGCCGACAGGTGTCCAAAATACACACTTTGATGCTAGACTTTGGAAGGCTTCGGGGGCTCCCCATATTCCGGCGTTCTTCTCAACTCATTGGCAAGTATTTGCCGCCGTCGTCCCGCCGACAAATTCATTTCGGGGATCCGTCCGTCCGTCCGTCCGTCCGTACGGCGTGGTCACTTTCCTTTTCGCTGGTCCGGATTTGGTTTTTCAATTTGTTACGGGGCCCGCTCTGCCCGCTCGCAATCCGTCACCGTCAATTTGGAAGCTGGGTGTTTTCCAGAAGGACGACCCGACGCCTCGGGTTCTGAGGCCCCCGCCGGCCGTCAGTGTCAGCCCCTCGTTAGGGCTGCCGTAGAGCGACGGGGCCAGGTGACGCGCCGGCCGGGGGGGTCCGTCCGGCCTTCTCCACGTGGACAATGTTGCCAGATAGCGGGAGGTGGTCTGTGTTCCGGGGGCTCCGTCGTTGCTTTTGTCCGCATTCCAAGACTAACAAAGAGTCAAATCTTGACAGCGGGATGAATTACGCCGGCCGGCCAGCCGGCCGCCGCCGCTCGCCATCTGGAAGGGGCGGGAAGACATTTGTCGGCCGGGGCCGGGGAGAAAAAACATTGGAGTTCCCGGCCGGGTTCCGATGGATCCGTTCCGGTTTGGGCTTGGGCTGGGGCTCCAGCTGGGAAGCTACGCTAACTTTGCTCAAAGCCACGCCGCTCATCCCGTGGTCTTGTCTCCCGCAGGCTGGCTGACATGTTGTCCCGAGACTTTTCCCTCCCCGCCTCCACCTCCGCCTCCACCTCGGTGGTCCTCCTCCTCCTGTACCTGCTTCCCCGTCCCCTTCTCCCGTCCTCGCCGTCCCCCCGCCCCCTGAGTTGGACTTCGCCGCAGGACCCCTGCTATCAAGCGGACGGCCGTCCCCGCCACTGCCTGTCCGAGTTCATCGACGCCGCCCGCGGCGTCTCGGCGGAGGCCGGCCGCTCCCCGCCGGGCTCGGCCTCCGGCGGAGACGCCGCGGGGACCCCGACGGAGCCCCAAAATCCTCACAACCTGACCTGCCGGCGGGCCCGGGGCAGCCGGGACGGCGGGGACTGGGTGCTGAGCGTGCCCCTGGGTCGCCGCTTCGAGATCGCCTACGTGAGTCTGCGCTTTTGCCACGGCGCAGAGCCGTGGGACCCCCCGTCCGTCTCCGTCTTCAAGTCCATGGACTACGGAAAGACGTGGAGGCCCATGCAACACTATTCCGCCGACTGTCTGGGGGACTTTGGTCTCGCCGCCCGCACGGCGGCCGCCAGCAGGCGGCAGGAGACGGAAGCGCTGTGCTCCGATCCCCGGCCCTTGCAGCGGCGACGGGGCGGCGCCGTGCTGGCCTTCTCGACCCTGGACGGGCGCCCGTCCTGGCCCGATTTCGACTACAGCCCCACCTTGCAAGACTGGGTGACGGCCACGGACATCCGCGTGGTCTTCCACCAGAAATGGGAGGAGGCTGGGCAGGCAGACGCAAAGAACGTGACCCTGGGGCGGGGCGCTCCCTTCAGAAAGGCTTCCGACCACGTTGGCCAGAGCGCCGCCAGGCCGTGGCTCCTTTGCTCCAACGGAGACTGCGACCGGAGCAGAGAGGGCAAAGGGCGAGAACTCAGGAAACGGCGAAACAACCGCCCCCCCGCCGCCGTCGGCGGAAAGCCGCGGGGCTCGGCCCCGCCCCTTCTGGGCCTGTCGGACCTGCAGGTGGGGGGCCGCTGCAAATGCAACGGCCACGCTTCCAAGTGTCGGCGCGACCAGGCGGGGCGAGCCCGCTGCGTGTGCGAGCATCACACGGCCGGGCCGGACTGCGACGTGTGCGAGGACTTCTACTTGGACAGACCCTGGCACCGGGCCACGCCCAGCCAGCCCAACCCTTGCGTGGGTGAGTCTAGCAGCCGCCGGCCGGCCAGCCCGCCTCCACCCGTTGTCTTTTGCCTTTGTGTCGGCCGCAGCCTGCCAGTGCAACGGGCATTCCAAGAAGTGCCGCTTCAGCACGGAGGCCTTCCAGCAGTCCGGCCGGCGCAGCGGCGGCGTCTGCCTCAAGTGTCGCCACCACACGGCGGGACGCCACTGCCAGTACTGCCACGCGGGCTACACCCGGGACCAAAGCAAGCCGCCGGGCCACCGCCGGGCCTGCCGACGTCAGTGTCTGTCGAGGGAGGTGCGGGTTTCCCCCGGCTTTTGCGCGGTTAAACCCGCTCTTTTCCTCCCCCTAGCCTGCCAGTGCAACCCCCTGGGGGCGGTGGGCCGCGGCTGCAACAACACCACGGGTCAGTGTCTGTGCCGGCAAGGGGTGACCGGCCTCGGGTGCAACCGCTGCGCCCCGGGATACAAACGGGGCACGTCGCCACTGCGCCCCTGCGTCCGTAAGTCCCACCGGGCGCCTCGCCGCCTTTACCAGAGGACGACGTGGCTGTCTTTGCGATTGCAGTGACGGAAGACGCGGCTCCGACTCCGGTCTTCCGGCATCGGTACGCCATCGGTGAGCCAAAATGGCCGGCCGCGGCGGGGGAAGTGTAGACGGGTGCTAACGCTAAGCCTCCCCCTGCAGATGAGGAGTGTGCGTCCCACTGCCAGCCGCCATGGCAGGCTAAAGTCAGGATGAACTTGGACACCTACTGCCTCAAAGACTACGGTGGGTTGCCAGTGAGCTTTTCCAGCTTTTCTACATTGCTTTGTGTCCACAAAGTGAGCGGATGTCCACGTTTGCCAGTGCTCAAAGCCCAGGTGAACGGGAAGGAGCGTTCCGGTCCCTGGTGGAACTTCTCCATCTCCGTCCAGGTGGTCTTCCGCTGGGGTTCCCCCTCCCGCCTGCGCAGGGGCCCCCAGTCCCTTTGGGTCCCGGACCGGGACCTGGCCTGCGGCTGCCCCGCCCTCCGGGACGGCCGGACCTTCCTGCTGATCGGCGCCGACCGGGAGCGGGGGGGCCGGGCCCCGGACGAGAGCCGGCTGGTGGCCGACCGGGAGCGGGGGGGCCGGGCCCCGGACGAGAGCCGGCTGGTGGCCGACCGGGAGCGGGGGGGCCGGGCCCCGGACGAGAGCCGGCTGGTGGCCGACCGCTCCACCCTGGCCCTCCAGTGGCGGGAACACTGGAGCCCCAAACTCAGGGCCTTTCGGGGGCAGGACAAGAGGGGCGGCTGTCTCCGGCTTGCCCCGGGGGGGCCCCCGGAGCCGCCCACGGGCTACTTGCCCCCTCACCTGCGAGCTAACGCGGGGGACAGCGGTGAATAAAAGCACAGTGAAAGTTTCTGACATTTTCTACTTATTAGCTATGGTCGTTATTGTAAATAAATAAAAAGGCCTTGGTGCGTGTTAGCTAGTGACGCCTCGGAGGGCCTCGTTGCAAAGACAGATGGAAGGAAGCCGGCCTATTTGCAGTCGGGGAGGCTTACTGATTGGCTGTGGGGCGTCATTGGCAGGAAGCCGGCCTATCGGGGACGCTTACTGATTGGCTGTGGGGCGTCATTGGCAGGAAGCCGGCCTATTTGCAGTCGGGGACGCTTACTGATTGGCTGTGGGGCGTCATTGGCAGGAAGCCGGCCTATTTGCAGTCGGGGACGCTTACTGATTGGCTGTGGGGCGTCATTGGCAGGAAGCGATCAAATGCCTGCCTAAGAGGCCAACTATCTGGCCTTGGCTTTGCACCTGCCAGATTGAGGGTACGCGCAGGAAGCACCTGTCATTAGCCGTCTCTTCCCGCCAGCGCCCGACGACATGAGCGTTTGATCCCCCCAAAGTCCCCGAAGGCACACACTTACACGGACACTAACAGACAACTTAAGCCTCTCTGGCTGGCGTGGACGACACACGGCCATGTTTTTCGCACGGAGCGAGCCCAGCCAACCCCCACCCCCCACCCCCTACCCTTTTCTCCGCAACCCCAGACGGCAGATCGGTTCATCTTTCTATTGAATACGTCCATATTCATAAGAATAATTCCCATTTACAAGTCATATGAGTTGAAATAATTTCATGACCAATTAATTTAGCTACAAGATATAACAAAATCAATGGAAATAGATAGTATAATAGTACTTTTGTATCCATTCTAACAACACACACACACACACACACACAGATTCTCTTTTGGTGTCTTGCGGCCAACGCTAACACGAGATGTTCAATCCCCCGTCACGGGCAATTTTGGGCTGCCTTTGAAATGTCTTGAAGGCGCTATGGAATGGGAGCCATTGAACGAGAGCCCTTCCCCAGCTGGATTTTCTATTTCCATACGGCGGACACACTCCCCATACTTTTGTCACTTTTCGGCACGCTGGTAAAATGATTCCACTTTCTTCCCATAAAAGGCAACGACCACGTCCACGGACTTTGCGTTCACGTGGTTTAAGGGGCAGCGGAGTGTTTTGGATTTGGCCGAACGACCCCCCCCCCCCACCAACATGATTTGTCGTCTGAATTGTCAAAAGTCGTAACCCTAACCCCGGAAGGTCCAGGTGGCGGCCCAGTAGCGCTGGCGGCTGGCCTTTTTTCAGCCTAGTTTGATTCCAAGCGAAACCAATCGGCATTTCAAGCCCGGGGAGGTGACCTATGACCCGTTTTCCCTACCGTGCGCAACGTCGGGGGAAAATGTTTTTCCAATTTAAAATAAATTCCAATGAAAACTTTCACATTTTAAATGGGCATCAAAATATATATATATATTTTAAATCTCTAAACTCTTTTGGTGGCAAAATGGGATTTTTTAAAGCATTATATAAGGCATTTTGAGTAATAGATTGATTATATTATATAGATGATACGGAAAAGAAGGCCCATTTGTATTTTGATCTTGTCTAACGGATGGTGGTCCGTCAAGTGGGTGGTCTGGACACGCCGTGTCCGTCATGTGGCAGAAAGATTCAGCGCTTTAGCACGGCAAGTAGCACATATGCTACCTCTATCTTTTTTTCTTTAACCCCGCAAAGTCTCCTATTTGTTTTAACTTCTATTTGTAATAAACATTAGACTGTATTCCCTCCTTTGAGTGGAAACCTATCTTTGTAATTAAAGGTTTGTTACTGTCCCTTCTTTTACATTATTTACTAAATATTGGAAAGGTCAAATATAAAATTAAGATTTGGATAAATCCCTGTATTTGATCAACTTGATTTAAAATAATTCCCAACACTAACGGTGAGTTTAATACTGAACTTAACATTCAATTCCAACGAGAAAAATACAGGCTTTGAAATATATAAATAAATATATTTATATATTTGAATATATACATATATATATATATTTTTTTTTAAATGATGAAGATATTTAATTCTACACTAACGTACGGCGCAGGAACTTTCAAATTTGCGTGCGTCAGTTTTCCAAAGCTCACTCAACCGCTCTTACACTGCCCTCCTGTGGACACCATCAGTCCTTACAGCTTAATGGAGCCAACCTATGGGGTTTCCAGGACAACCCAAACAAAACAATTCCCTAGCCTGGGAGGGAAAAAAAATCTGAGAGACTGCAAAGGCCATTACAGGGAGCCAAGCATAAACGCATTTTCTATGGGGAAACGCGATAATTAATGTGAAGAAGAAACTTACATGAGGTGGCTGTTGCCAGAGGCCAGATGACATCAGATAGATGGGCTCATCACTCGTGTCATTGCCCTTCAAAAAGTGGCCTTCGGTCATCAAAAAAAAAAAAAAAGCTGCCATCGGGTCACCTTGGGGGACGGGAGAAATATGTCAATATGGTTGCAGAAGACACTTGAAGCCAGATGAAGCGTGCGTGCACTCGAAAGGACAGAGAGACACTGAAGCGTGGGCCATTTGAAAACTCCTTTATTTGCTCCAAAGCAATGAACGCAATCAACAGCAAATCATAGACAGGACAAGTGCAATCAGAGTGTACATTCATGACAAACCAGGGCGCTTTCATTGCCCTGCACGTGTAACAATTCAAAGGGGACCACCAATGGGGAACTACATTTCAAGTCAGTGAGCCAGCCACAAAGCATTTGGCCACTTTGCGGAGATTAAGGCACCCCGTGGTTGAGAATGGGACCTCCCGTCGGCCTCTTCAGGGCTTCGGCACGGGACTCCCTCGCTCCGGGTCCCTCTGTAACATCTGCAGGACCTTGGAAGGAACGGGCAAAAAAAAAAAAAAACTTTCTTTCATAGCGGACACCCCCCGGGGCCAATGCGGGTGGGGCCTACCGTGGGCCACTTTCTGTTGCGGCTGGTCATGTGGACGGCGGCGATTTGCTGGAAGAGTCGCTCGGCCGGGATGAGGTCGGGCAGCCGGGTCAGGAACTGCGCCATGTGGATGAAGTCCAGGCCGGTCAGAACGTCCCGGAAGAGGCGCAGCAGTCCCAGCGCCGTGCGGAACAGGAACTCCTCGCCGTCCCGGCAGAACACGTCCCACACGCGGGACGCCAGGTCCAGTGGCAGAGACTTGCTGTACAGGGTGAAGATCCTGGGAGGGGAAGGGAGGTCAGAAGGGAAAGGCCCCGCTCGCCGGCCCCGCTCGCCGGCCCCGCTCGCCGGCCCCGCTCGCCGGCCCCGCTCGCCGGCCCCGCTCGCCGGCCCCGCTCGCCGGCCCCGCTCGCCGGCCCCGCTCGCCGGCCCCGCTCGCCGGCCCCGCTCGCCGGCCCCGCTCGCCGGCCCCGCTCGCCGGCCCCGCTCGCCGGCCCCGCTCGCCGGCCCCGCTCGCCCGCCGGCCCCGCTCGCCCGCCGGCCCCGCTCGCCCGCCGGCCCCGCTCGCCCGCCGGCCCCGCTCGCCCGCCGGCCCCGCTCGCCCGCCGGCCCCGCTCGCCCGCCCCCTTTCCATCGCCTCACCAGTCGATCAAATAAATATCGGGGGTCAGCTTGTTTCTCTTGAAATGGGCAAAGAGCTTTGGTAGGTTTTCTTCAAAGAAGACCTCGAATGCAGCAAAGTAGGTCAACATCTGAGAAAGGAGCGCAGACGCGGTCGTCTACGGGTACGCCACGGGAAGACCGGTACCGGCGCTCACTGACCAGACCGTGGTCCACTCGGAAGAAGGCCATCTGACAAGGTCTGTTGAGCAGGTTGGCCAAGGCCACGAAAGCGTCGGCCGTGTCCAGGTTGAGGACCAGCACCGCAGCGATGAAGGACATTCCCTGCACCTAGCCACGTAAAGCCACGGGCCCTGTGGTAAAATGCCCGCCGACCATCCACACGGGCCGCAGTAAGGGCGACTCACGTAGCCGACGTCTGGCCGGTAGCAAGTGTAGGCTCCCAGAATGCCGTGCAGCACGTCGTGGTAGGGCCCACCCTTGATGAGGAGCACAGAACGCAATCGGACGCCCGTCCCGACCCGGTTTATGGGGGGAGGGGGGCGCTGTTCACCCACTGACCTCCTGGAAGATGCATAACTGGGGGAAGGTTCTGGAGATGTCCAGCTTGATCAGCTCCAAGCTCGACTCCCGGTTGGACGAACCAGCGTCTGGGGAAGGGTTCGGGGGGGGGGGGTCAATCAGACGGCCCGGGAAAACCCAGCGTGGTCCGTACCTTGGCTCAGGGTCTCGGGCGCGGTCCCCCATTTTTCTTTGGCCCGCGCCAAACAGATGCGATAGAGATCTAGCCGACACAGAGGTCAGGGGTCACGTCAGAGCCGACAGACACCCCAGCCAAGGCGCCGTCCTTTACCGTGGGTGATGTTGAGCTCGTTGCCCATGGCCAGGCTCCAGACTTTTCCCCTGACGCTGGGCGGGATGCCCCGCCACCACAGCTCCCTGGCTCGCCGAGTCCCCGACATGGAGGTCCAGTTGGGTAAGATGTGGCGGTTCCAGGTGTGGGCGGCCGAGCCGATGCTCTCCTCCACTTTGCAGCGTTCCTCCAGCTGCTTCTTCCTCTTCTGGGCCTCCTTCAACTCTGCGGGCCAGCCAGGCGCTGGGATCGGAACGGGTGCCAAGACCTAGACCGTGCTCTTACCTCTCTTCTTGGCCTCGGCCACCATCTCTTGGTATTCCTGCCGATGTTTCTCGGCCTCCTCGGTGGACTTGGCCGGAAGGTTACTGGGACGGACGGACGGACGGACGTATTTGCCGGCATTTACGAACAGAAACAATGTGGGGAATGCCAACGTAAAAGGCCCACACGTGATAAGCCATCAAAGTCAATAAGAGTGTGTTTACATACGCGGGTCGGGCTTCCAGGATGAGGGCGGTGGTGGAGAGAGGCTCAAAGTCCAGGTTTTTCCTCACGTTTTGCCTGGGCCACATGGCACTTCCGCTTCTGCCACTCTTTCTTTCATATTCCTAAAAGAAATACAAATTCAATGGGGCCCAAATGTCAAAGCCAAAATAGAGCTCCCGTCAAAGCCAAAATACAGACTCCCGTGCTAAGAAGACAATATCGCCGGCACCCTTCCGTGACGCGCACTCACCATGAACGCGGGCGGCGGTTCCACGCCGGGGGTGGCCGGCCGGGAGTTTGCGTCCGGGCCCGAACCCTAGTCGGACGCCATCCCCCCCGCTAGCCGCGAGCTAGTGGAGCCGCAGCCAGAGTCCGGACGCTTCCCGCCAGGGAAGCCAGGCACCCTCGTGACATCCCTTCCACCCCTCGCGCCACCGAGCCACGCCGTATCACGGACGCTGGTGCGCGCGCTCCCCCTTTTAGCCGCCGCACGAAAACAATGGGGCTTCTGTGCAGCCCTGATAGTCTTTCTAGTCGATCCCAGAAAAAAAGGGGGCTCAAGGAGCACTTCTTCTTGCCTAAATGCAACCAGCGTACTAAGGCCAACTAAGACGGCGAGTCCAAAGGCAACGCTCCGGCGGGTTTTCCAAGACAAAAGGGCAGGAAATTGGAGCTCAGATATGACATTACAGCCGCGGATCGGGTTGTAAAGCGCGCACGCCCTTTCTCTTAGGGGACATTTGGAGGGCTGCTAGCTTGAAACGGCTTTCTAGACCGGAAATGGTTTAGGAAGTCCACTATTTTTAAGGAAAAGCCCAGGCAAAAAGGAGCCAAGTATGAGTATTATTACCTGTTGTATCCTTTTGGGGTCCTTGTTGGGCACCTGGCGCGGCGGCACCTTCCCAAACAGCTTCCATCCGGCATCCCGCTGTTCCTCCGAGTGACTGTCCTTGACTTTCCTGGCAAAGAGGCTCCTGAAAAAGGGGGACGGGTACAAGAGCACGTGAGAAAGTGCAACCGGTGGACCAGTACCCTTTGCCCCGCCCTCAAAAAGTTCCGGCAAAAGAGCAAAAGCCACCTGTTGAACAAGCCAGCCAGAGAGCCCAACTTCTTCTGCTTGCCGTCCTCTTCCGTCCCGAGGAATCCCGGCCGGGTGGCCCCCGCCCGGCCCCCCAAGTCCGGAGTGGTCAGGGAGACGTCCGAGAAGGGGGCCGGGCGCCCGTGGTCCGTCCCCAAGGTGACGATGGCGCTGGAGTCGCAGGTGACGGTGAAATCCGGCCCGTCCTCGTTGGACGCCGACAGCTCGGTGCTGGCGCTGGAGGCGCTGCACACCGACGCGTCGTCGTCGCCGCCGCCGCGGTTCAACGTCCGGCGGGCGCCGCCCCCCCGCGGGATGGCGGACGCCCCGTCGTCCAAGGTCAACGTGGCGGGAGAGTCTCCTCCGGGGAGGTTGAGTTCCAGCGTGGGGATACCAGAGTCCTGGGAAGTCAGACTCTGGCTGTCCGGCTCCACACTAAGTTTGCGTGGACCACCGGGAAAGGTGGAAGCGGACGCGGGTTCGAGCTCCGGGTCAGAAAAGTTGGAGACCAGCGCCCCTCCGGATGAGCCTACAAGTCAACACAAAGTTTACCAGACTAGACTTTCAGGATACATATGCATAGCTAACAAGCAACATTTCCTGATACTTGACAAAGGCCACTTGCATCAAAATCCACATTTAAGACTTTACTTTGAAGCATCAGGTGCATTGACTTAAAACTCGAGTCCAAACTCCATTGATAAGAGTTGCGTTGACGTTCGGTCGGTCGGTCGGTCGGTCGGACGGACAACTTACCACAGCGGCTCGGGTTCGCCATCGGAGGCCGTCGAAGCTACAGGTGTCCGGCCGCCGTCCGCAGGTTGGAACGCGCCATGGCGAAGCGGCGACCCCCCGGTTCTCCTCGACGCAACTGTGTGTGCACCAAAAGCACTTCCGCGAGGTCATTTGGCGAATCAAAGAAGAATAAGAAATAAAACAGAAGCACTCGGAGCGCAAGTCGGTGGCTATAAAGTAAAGGCCATGTTACGGTGGCGTCAACGGAAGCGAATGGTGCGTCCGATGTCGGCGATGCTGGTGGAATAAAACAACAACAAGTTGGAGTGGCTTTAGTGGATGACTTGTACCTGTGTATGTGTTTCCGCCGCCATTTTATAAAAGTAAGTTGACACGGAATGCAATCGAAGCCGGAGTTGATGAAGTCACCTGTCCGCAGCCAGACATCATCAATCGATCACCTTCACCAAGATGCCTGCCTGCCTGCCTGCCTTATTGCTGCCAATACACATTTCTAAACACACACACACACACACAGGTTGTAAAAGGATTATTTTAAAAACAGCTTGTTTCAAAAATACATAGATACTTCCTCATAATTTTTATTTTGAATTGCATTCAAAATCTTACCAATATTTTGCAGCCTCTATTTGTCATTCCATTCTGTTATTTGTGTTGCCCAGCATAGTATTGTCATTAAAATGAATAAATGTAAGGATCCATTTGAGGGAAAAAAACAAATGCATAATTTCACTTCTACTAACTACCACAGCACATTGTGAGGTGGGCTAGCATTGAAAGAGTGACATGAAATCAATTTGGACACGCCCACCACGAGGAGATCCGAGGTAAAAAGTTGAAGACAAGTTGCGGGTTCCGTTAAGTTGACCCTTTTATTAGATGTTAATGGAATCCACAATGAAAGAAAATCATTTACTGGAGGGTGTACATGAAGTCAGAACACACACACACACACACACACGGCTACTTTGTGGGTAAAAATGGGCACAACAAATAGGAAGGAATGAAATGACAAGTTAATGTTCTTCCATTCCAGCCGACCTAAACAAGTCGCTCACTCTCATTTTTTTGGGTTTTCTTTGAAATGATAAATTCAAGACACACATTGTCGACCAATTTTTCTGTCCAGATTGGGCCAAAATACCTTGAAATCAAGTCCTCAAACGATGAGCTGATGTTTGCATGCTGCCTTTTCAGCTCCCCTTAAACACATGGTGTCATTTAGTCCAAACAAGAAAGAAAAAAAAAAAACATGCAAAATGTCATGGACTTTTCTCCACTTGAAAGTTTACATGTGCCAAAACATTGCATAGAAACCCACGGGGGAATTTTCGGAAAATCCCTCCACATTGCTTATGCAGTCAATGGCTTTTTTTCCCCTCCAAATTCGATGTATTATTATTATTATTATTATTTATTCTTCTCTTTTGTTTACTCTCCCTCCTCTCCTTAAATCATAATAAGGTCTAAATAAAACCTATTATCTTTGTGGCTTGCTAGGAAATGTCAACATGGCGGTTAGAATCGGGTTTCTGCCAAAGCTGATTTTTAAAATTTGTTGTTGTTGACGTTGATTAAAGTATACATGAAAAAATTCCTGAGCATCTGATGACTGAAGTGGGCCCTGAACGTCACTTTTTTTTTCCGAGCAAAAGCGCACTGGTGGGAATATTTTGTGCTTGATAATCGAAAATAATTAGAATAAGGCCTTCCTACATGCCTTCAGCCAGAAAAAAAATGAAATTAAAAAGCCCAATTCATGAATAAATTCAAATTTCTTTGCTGAATTTCGAGAAAATAAATGCACGATCACGTCTACTGCGACTTTTTTTGTTCACATGTAACAAAATATGACTCAAAATGTCCACAAGATATACGTTGAGGCAAATCAAAGAAAAAGCACAGCGTTCATTCGAAAAGGATATCATCAGGATTATTATGTCATGATGGCATTTTTGCTTCACCAGGTTGACATCTCTTCTTTTTTAGACAATTCAAATGTTACATTACCTCATTATTGGCCAGTGACGGCGACAGACGTCCAATCCGTTTAGGGGAGGAAAAAGACGAGTTGGCCAATCAGAGAGTCCCGCAGACGGACGTCGGTCGTCGTCAATGGCGCCCAAAGAGTTGATTTACGAGTCAGTTTTCCAGGAAGAAAGTCTGCACGCGTTCTCCAATTCTTTCCTAAATCCATCCAATCAAACAACAGAAAAGTGAAAATCAGAACCCCAAAAATAAATGAACTTTCTCCCCAAAAGATGAAGCCAAAGCGCACTACCAGATCGCAGCAATTATGTTTAGCTTTGTTTTTTGTTTTTCTTTAAATACGCGCACGCACGCACGCACGCACGCACACACACACACACACACACACACACACACACACACACACACACACAGAAGTGAGACTAGCCTGGCAAACACACATGCACAACCACTCAGACGCCACTAACTCTTTGGGAGAAAAAAAAACATGGTGATCATCGCAAAAGTGAAATAAGAGTGGGTGGGCGCTAGCTAGTCTCAAGATTCTAAAATGCTTCACCCAAAGGCAAATTCTTTTTTTTTTCGTTTTTGTCTTATCTTATTTTTTTCTTTTCTTTCCATCTGATTGATTACACAAGCATCGGGTTAGTGATTGGAAAAACCAGCAGTTATGCATGTGTGGGAGTGGCGTGGAAAGCCACACAAATGAGCCTAGCTTAGCTTTGGCGCCTCGCAGATGAACAAAAGCCGTCGTGGCCGTCGTGGCCGTCGTGGCCGTCGTGGCCGTCCGGGCGCCGCATTTAAGCAACGTTTCCTCTTGCCGACTCCAGTCCGCTTCGCCAAGTGGACAACTCAAATGTTGCTGCTCCCTGGGGGGGGGGGAAATCAGGGACTTTAGGATAGAAAAAAAATCAACAATGACGGCTGGAATGTTAAAAATTTCTACAACGGGGGAAGTCAAACGCCATCAAGAATTTCCGATACCGGCGGTCTTAAAGAGCCTCGGTTACCTGTACACGGTGATCCAGGAAACAGAGGCGGGCAGAGTGCGTTTTGCCACCAGCGCTCGTCGTCCTGGTTGCCGCTACCGACCGCTCCGCCCATATTCAACAGAGGGAACTACGAGGGGGCAAAAGAGACAAAATGGCCGTCACCACCCACACGGTCCCAGGGCAGGGAGCCCTCGGGCAAAAGGACTCACCTCCGGAACATTTCCCACAAAGTCGTAGGCGATCCTGTATTTGGACAGCGGGCCGGCCGCGGAGCACATGTAGGCCTGCTTGGCCCCCGGGTATTCCTCCTTTTGGAGGGACACCGGCGCCGCCGCCGTTTGGCAGTCCCAACATCTCTCTTGCTCGGCGACGGGGCCTTCTTGCGAATCCAGAGAGGTCTGGGCGCTCTTCTCCATGCCCGACTTCTTCAGGGCGGGCAGGAATTTACCCGACTCCAGTTCCGACTTGCCGTAATAGGGGCCCTCGCACTCGGCGTCCTCCTCCAGAGGCCGCAGATCCGCCTGAGGATCTTCGAAGACGTCCGCCGGTGGCGGAGGAGGGACGGGAAAACTCGCCTGGTCTTTGTCGGCCTCGGCCTCCGAGTCGCTGGCGCCGCCGGCGCCGCCGCCGCCGGGCGACAGGTCGGAGGCCGAAATGGGCCGGAAGTGAGTCCTGGGGGAAATGCGGATGGCCCGGTACCGAGTTTGGTCCAAGCCGTAAATCTGCGGGCACGGGGCCTCGCTCTCCGAGTCGGAGCAGAGGATGGATCTGGGCTTGAAGCCCGGGCCGAAGGGAGACACCTCCTCCGGCTCAAAGGAGCACTCCACGTGGAGCAGCTTGGAGAAGGGGTCGCTCAGGTGGAAGGGGGCGAAGGGGTAGTCCAGCCGTCGCTCCAGCCGATGCTCCAGCCGATGCTCCAGCCGATGCTCCAGCCGATGCTCCAGCCTTCGCTCCAAGCGGCGCTCCAGCCGACGCTCTTTGCCCCGCGAGCCGTCGTAGGATCCTAGCAAATCTTCACGGAAGATGAAGGAAAACCCCTTATTGGGGAGGGCGCGCTCGCCGGGGCCCAAGGACACCAGGGGCCTCCGCAGGCGGCGGTACCCGGGGGCGAAGCAGCCCGCCTTCTTCACCAGCAGGTCCGCGCCGGCGACGGCCAGCATCTCGGGGCCGGGGGCGGACGGCGGCGGCGAGTGTTGCCGAGGAGGCTCGACGGCCCAATTCTCGTGGCGGCTCAAGGTCTTGAACTCACCGTACACCCCGCCGATGATGAAGGACGAGGCGTCGTGGTCTCTTCGCAAGTCCCAAGGCCTGGACGGAGTGGTGTAATCGCCGGCGGCGGCGTCGTCTAACTTGTTTTTGCCCAAGTCCCGCTCTTCGTTCTTGGCCTCCCACAGGTGGTACTCGGAGCGCCGCACCGCTCCGGCCGGAGGTCCCCGGACGGCGGCGCCCCCGGACCGGGGCTCCGGGCAGTAAGCTCCGGGCGAGACCTCCCGGCCCATCTTCTGGCCGGCCGGCCTCGCCGCAGACTCGACTTCCCGGACGGCGGACCACATGTCGTAGCCGGGCGTCCGCGGGCCGGAGTCGTCCGAGAAAAGGGCGGGGCCGTAGCGCTTGCTGTCGTCTTCTTCCAGCGCTATTCCGCAGAGGGACTCCAATTTGGATTTTTTGGTGTAGCTCTGGCAGGGTGCCGTGGCCTGCTCCTCCTCCTCCTCCTCCTCCTCCAGGACTTTGTGGCCAGGTTCGTCCTGCAAAAAGTCTAAAATTTCTTCCTCTAGATATGTACCGGAAATAGGAGGGATGACACAGTGGATTTCTTCCGTGCCGATTGGAGCTGGAACCGTCGCCGTCGCCGCCGTCGCCGCCGCCGCCGCCTCCTCGCCGGGTACGGACGCGTGCTCGTTGTCCGAACGGGTCTCCTCCGAGTGCGACCACGGACTACACGTTCGGGTCGAAAGGTTGGAGCAGTGTTCCGTTTCGTCAAAGGCACTATTTTTGGTCCATATTAGCAAACGAGACTGTTTGTTAGCGTGCGGCTCCAGACCGCCCCCGGGATCGCCCCCGGGATCGCCCCCGGGATCGCCCCCGGGATCGCCCCCGGGATCGCCCCCGGGATCGCCCCCGGGATCGCCCCCGGGATCGCCCCCGGCGCCGCTGTCGTACTGCAGCTGGAAAAGAGAGAAACGGGACGAGTTCAAACCGGGCGGCTCGCCGGCGGCCCGGGGAGCGTGGCGCTCCGCCGGGTTTCCGGAGAGATGGCCCAGGGTGAGGGAAATACTATCGAAGAGGGGGGAGAGGCGCACGGGCGATTGGCCCGTGAAGCTCTCCCCATCCACGTCGTCCGAGGTGGACGGCGAGCAACATCCCCAGACTTGAGCCAGGTTGTCCAGGTCCTCCGTCAGAAAGTGGCGGGATGCCGGAGCCGAGTCGGGCCTTATTGCACTTTCCCCCCGCCGCCGCCGCGGCGGCTCTTCCGACAGCAAAGACGCTTCCGTTTGCTCTTTGCTCTTCTGTCGAATCATGCCGAGGATCCGACTCTCCCCCGGCGAGTTTGAGGCACTGGTATCCAATATGGATTGATAAATATCGACTTCATAGAAGTCGGTGAATTCGGGCAGATGCTTGTCATCTAAATGGCCGCCTTCCTCCGCTGGGCCGCCGGCGGCGGGCGCTTCCACAAAGTGACCGTCGACGAAGGAGCCGGCGGCCAGGTAGGGTCTCTGGCCCCCGTGGATGCCCCGGGTGGCGTCGGGGTCTCGCGGGGAGCCCACTTGGCTTCGATACTTTGTTTCCAGCTTGCTTTGATTGCTGCCAAAAGGGACAAAATAGTCAGTGATGGGCTCGGTGTACCAAAGCGGCTCTTCCATGTACTCCTTGGCCTTTGGCTCTTGCCAGCCAATCTCCTTGGCCTGCGCCCGGACGGGCTCTTTGTGACCCTCTTTTAGCGAGCGCCTGCTCTTTCTGTAGAGCTGTGGGGGTCTGGCCACGCCCGCCGGGGCCAGCGGCCTCCCTCCCGGATTGCGTTGCTCCTCCTTGGGCCGAGGCCCGGGCCGTCCGCCGTTGCGCTGCCGCTTGGTCTTGCCGGCCTCTCTGGATTTGCGGCCCACTCGGAGCGCCTTGCTTCTGTAAGGCTTGTCGCCGGCGTTCCCGCCGGAGCTGGAGCCCGCCTCGCTGGAGCCGGAAGACCAGGATCGGGTGCGAAACTTGCTTTCGCACCGGTGTCTGGCTTGTCTCTTGGAGTGGAGCGCGTTCTCGTCTTCGGTCGGCGGCGCCGCGCCGCGGTATCGGTTCTCTTTCTCCTTCTTGCCGCGCCGTTGGTGGCCCCTGTCGGCGCCGGCGGCGGCGGGGGGCCGCGCGTCGGCCTTGCGCTCCTTGCCGGCCTCGCATTCGCTGTTGCAATCTTTTGGGGAGGAAGTGTCCGTGCCGGTGTGCGGAGCGGCCGAAGACGATGAGCTGGAGTACGCGCAGGCCTTGCTTTTGTTCCACACGGTCATGATCTCTCGGAGACAAACGGGCTTCTCGGACAGAGGCGGGAAGGCTTGGTAGTACCTGAAAGACACGCGGGGAATGGAGGTTTGCCGGGAAATGTCTGCCCGAGGCCGTCACGGCGCACGCCACTTACATTTCCACCTGGTCCTTCGAAGAGGGGGGGGACTGGACTCGCTCGGGGGAACGAGTGGCGTCGGACTTTTTTGGGATGTTTTTTTCCTCTGCAAGGCCACAACGTACAGTCAGACACACGACGTGGTCACCGAATACCATGCGGATGCGACCGACCTTTCTGTTTGTTTTGAATGTCCCGAAGTTTGAAGCAAAGCTCCTCCACCAGGCTTTCAACTCCAGAGTTCTGAAACGGAAGGGAAGACAGATTCAGAGGTCAAGACTCGACGGCATCCCACGGCGGTTTCCTCTCGCTCCGTGGCGCTAACGCTACGTTAGCTGCCGGCCGGGCGATCTTACTTCATCGGAGGCGGAGCGAAGACACCGCACGGCCGCTTGTTTCTTCATTTCCTCCAGACTCAGGTCGCTCCCTCCCTTCTTCTTACTCTTGCCCCATTTCTTCCCACTTCCTTTCTCCCAGCCCAAAAAGATGTCATTCTCCTGTCAAACAAATGGGAAGAGATTAGAGCGGGAGGACGGACGTGGGGCGCCGCCGCCGCCGCCGCCGCCGCCGCCGCCGCCGGCACACGGAGAGGTCTCACGTGAAGGTAGTCCTGCAGGTCGTAGTCGTAGCTGTCGTGCAGGAGGAGGCTGAGGACATAGCGGGTGTAGACCATGGCGTCTATCCCGCACTTCTCCAACTCCTGGCCCAACCAGCTTTGCACCGGACCCAAAGACTGGAACAGGGACATCTCCGACGCGGGCCGGGGGGCCGCCGACGGGAAGGGGCGAGAGAGATTCTCGGGAGGGGCGGGACCGTCCGAATCCGTGCTCACCGGACGCATTTAGACCTCAGGGCTTTGTTCATCTCGGGCGGGCCGGCATCGCCATTGCGCCGAGTGCTTTGTCGCCGGACGGTGGGGCGGGGAGGGGGAAGATAGTGCGCGGGCGGGGAGGGCGAGAGGCGGAACCTCGCTTCGATCACTCCGCCGGGGTGCGCTCAAGGGGTTCTACCTGAGGAGGCATGAGGGATTCTTTTTTTTTTTTTTTTTACCCCTTGCTTTCAGCAAATAGGGGGCTCTTATTCGTCGGGCATGGCGTCTGCGGCTGGCGGCCAAAAAGCCGGGGGCGGCATCACTCGGAGTCGGCCACGTTGCGGCGATGGCCACCTGAAACGGAAGACAATCCTCTTTTTTTTTTCTTGCAAAGAACTTTATACAAAAAGCCCCGACCGGCTTAAATGGAGCTGGCCCGCTGTGGGTTACCCTTAAGAAACGTCGAAAGGACAACGCTAAGAAGCTTAAAGACGCGCAGCGGACTAACACCGTTGTAAATGGAGGTCCAGTTTGACGCTACCTCAGCTGGCCTAATGGACTCACTCAAGGCGATAGCCGTCCAATCTCCTTCACGTGGAATCTTTGGCAGGGAATGAACAAATGAATTTGCTAGTGAGAAACTAATTGGTGAGGGGAAGAAACGAGTTGAGGCCATGTCATGTTCAGTAAACACAAACTGGGCCATCTCAAATGAGTATTTCTGGATTAAACTTTAAAATGTAGCTTTAATAAACAGACACAGAGAATTCTCTATTATATATTGCTGTGGAAACACCGTACGTTCACCGCTATATACAACTATTAGCTACATATGGAAGTACAAATACATGACTTTTACACTTTTGGTACTTTTTATGCTTGAGAGTACTGTCTGCCATAGACGGAAATACCAGTCCGGTGTTAAATGAATCACATAAATTGACCCAAAGTGTCCTTTTTCCAAGTATATCAACATTTTAGCAAAAGGCGGTATGATCAAAGCGCCTTCCTAAGTTAGCATGCTAGCATTACTGTAGAGTCAAACAAGGTTAGGTGAACCAGCGACCGACCTTTAATATTAGCTTACGAGCTAACGGAGTTGTTCATGTGCAATTCATAGGGGCAGCGTATAAACATGACGAATGTCAACTTTGGCAGAGTATACATTTGATTTTTGGGGGGCTTCTGCGGCCGGTTGTCCGGCAAAAAAACGCGCGGTGACATTTGAGCTCTGACAGGCGCCACACCGTTAAGCTAACAAGCGGCGGCGGCGGCGGCGACCCGTTGACATTCGGCCGACTCATTTATTGGGAACATGTCAAATGTCGGGGGAGGTAGAAAGTACCCCTTATTTCGGAGTGGGTCGACGGTTTTGGCCAAAAGAACGACTAGAGTAGAGGAGGCTACTGGAGAAGACTGACAGTTGTTCCCTTCAAAAATGTGCGCCATGTCGTCACCCAGCAAAGGCGACGGACGTACGCATGGGGAATCAAAATGGAACACCGGCATAGCAAAGCAACACACATTAGCCGCCCCACATACCTGAGAGCGGGCCGAAGAGGAGAGGAACACCGAAAGGGAGAGGCTACTTGTGTCTTGCGGCCGTTCCGAGCTCGGGCTCAGGAATCCGCTGCGGTAGCATAGCGTATCATGGACGCCGACAGAAATGGCGCTGTTTTCACGTCCGCTGCCACTCCGTCCGTAATGGGGAAAATGGCGACATTCGGGCTCGAGCGAGCGGAAGCTCGGTCCTTTCAATGAGTGCTGCTGACAGAGTCAAGATGGCCGACCAGGGAATCCAGTTTCACCGTGAGGACAGCAATTCATGCGCCGCCTACTGAGTTGGTATCTAGGCAACGAGGCTAAACTCCGCCGTCCTGTTACCAGATACCGGCTCCTTCCGCCAGAGGATTGCATCAGAAACGCAACTAGTACGTCAGGTTCCAGCATAGTATACTGACTATAGTGTCATCCCGGCAATCACACTACTTTAGAAAAAATAAATGTACATGAAACGTAATTGTTTTTGTTTTCTTTCATCGACTCTACACAGTTTGACGAGTTGACAGCCCAATGGACTTTACAATGTCACTAAATAGTGAGTCCCTACTTCCACTCTAGTCTAATCTGTGACCAACTCTATGTCATTTCCTGACCTGCATTGATGTGGATCTGCATCCAGAACCCCGCAGCCACCTTATTGATCGAGTCATTAGCTGGACGTGTGGGATTTGCCAATCAATATCTGCAAAACAATCACTCATCAAGTCCCAATGTTGTGTGGGAGCGTTTGTGAGAAGCCGGATAAAGCCCTACTTGTCTTGGTGGAAACATCCCCGAGGCCGACTTTCCCGATTGGAGTCCGCTCTCCCCGTCATGTGATCCCCGTGAATGAGTGGGCCGTTTATTTCAACTTGGATGGTCACGTGGTGCATCGACTGTGCATTATCAGTACATTCCGGGCGTGCGTGCGTGCGTGCGTGCCTGTTTCTTTTTTTTTTTACCGTGTAAAATGTGTTTGCGATGAGTGTCTTCAATTCAAAAGATTCTTGCGTGACCGGCCTGTATGTAGGTCGAAGGTGAGACACTCGTACGCCACGACTGGCGCCTTTGTGCCGGCGTTCCGACTGGGCTCGGCTACCCCGGCGAAAGCGGCCACGTATTCTTTATCCTCTGCGTAGAGCGAGATCAACCTGTCAATCTGGTCACTCCTTTATCTTTAGTGACCTTTGGCCTAACCGGATAATACCACATGGTTAAATCTATATACTGTAGGGAAGAAACAGAAAGCCAAAAAGTTCCTGCCCTGAAATTGTACAGCGGTAGAAATACAAGGCCTTTTAAAGAAGCAGTACTATTGACGGCCGTTAGAGGGATGCAAAACCCGTTGACGGGTAAGTTGGACCACAGGTTTTTCTTGCTCGGAATTGTACGACGACCAAACGAACGAGAAAAGACTGACACCAATTGTTCAGAGTGAGCAAGTCATTTTAATGAGGTGAACTCTCATAAAGGAGCACGGTCAGGCTGGCTACGAGCCCCATGAACAATCCCCATGAAATTCATAAAGGAGCACGGTCAGGCTGGATACGAGCCCCATGAACTCCATGAAGTCCATCTCTCCGTTTTTGTTCAGATCCACATCATGGAAAAAATCGGCCTTCTCCGGGCGGTCCTTTCCAATCTGCGTGCACACAAAAGATCAATCAAGAAAAAAAATGTGTGGCGCCTGCCATCAAAATCTGTACACCAAGAAATAAACCACTGAAGTCAAATGATACAGGAGACTTGTTTGGTTTGGCTTCCACGGACATTGAACACTGTTACCTGGAAAAGCGTGGGCATCTCTTTCTCCATGATCGTCTTGGCCTCCTTTTGGCTCAGGGTTCTCTTGCTTCCTTCTTCTTTGGCGTATTTGTCGAAGACATTGCACAGCGCGAGGAGGGCCGATTCCAGTTGGGTGGGTTCCTTGGCCATTTTGGAGAGATCCGCGGACGAGCGACTGACGGGTGGCGGAGGCCAACTCGGGCCTCCCTTATATACACACGTACGAAGATTGAAGGGCGGGGACGGACGGTTAATGTCACTCATCAGGTTGAACCACCTGGTTGGCTTACGGAGAACAATAAAAAACGTCAAACACACCTGCTTGTGCATCCATTCTCCTACAATGACTTTCTTTATGATGTTTGCTTGATACCGCAGGTTTTAAGGAGCGGCCTTTTCAATTCAGCAGCATTGGATCGTGTGTCTTTTGTCTTCTTTCGACGTGTACGCGAGACGCCAAAAAACACCAGTTCAAGTCAGGGACTTGTTCTTTTATTTTCACAGACTAAAGTACAAGTACAAGCTGGCGTCAGTCGGCGCATGGGTTGCAAAGGGAAACCAGTCGAAAACCAGTCACTTTCCATTTCCTGTCGCCGGCACGCAACGAGCAGACGCTTTGAGGTGGGCGCGGCGGGCCGGAAATCGCATGGCGCAGACCACCGCCGAGGCCCGACGCGTACGTGCTAAAGTCGACATATGGCAACTCATGCGCCGGCTGCCATTTTAATCTGGGAAATGTTACTAGCGTAATGGCCAGATAGCGCGGGCTAAAAATACACAGTAAAAGAAAAGTAGCAGCCATCAGAATGTGGCCGGCCTTCCATACGCCACTCCGGATGGGCCAACGGAGCCGGGCGGGGCCGCTTCCCGGGCTCCGCGTCGGCCGCCGGGCGGGGCCGCTTCCCGGTTCCCGGCTCCGCGTCAGCCGCCGGGCTTGGTCTCGGCGCGCTCAAAGTAGTCGACGGATTCGTACACCATCACCTGCCGCTGAAACCAAGACAGACGCCCGACGTGAGCGGGCGTCTGTCTTTGGGCGCTCGGGCAGCGGACTCACCCATTCGGAGGAGCCGGCGGAGGAGCCGGCGGAGGAGCCGGTGCTTCGTTTATCCGGCTCGCTGAGGTCCGAGTCGGGGTGGGGGCTCTCGTAGATCACTCGGACGCCTTTGGGAGAGGCCAGATTAGCATTTTACATGCGTGCCTGTCATTCACAAAGAATAGTCACCATTTTTGGCTCTGCGTTTGCAGGTCCACACCAGCGCCAAGACCAGCAACAAAAGTGCCGAAAGCGAGAAAATGAGCAACGGGATCCAGAGGGGAATTCCCGAAGCGTCTCCCGGGCCATCTGCAAAGGACAATTTCAAAACAAATAGCCAGCGTGCTTTGACCTCCGTCCGGCGTGCTCACCTGCGGCGGACCCTCGCGGGACCACTTTAACCACGGTGGCGTTTCCTCCCATTTCCCGTAGATCGGGGATGTCCACACTGACCTTGCACCGGTACGTCCCCGAATCATTTTGGTTGACGTGGGGCCAAACTAAGAATTCACAAGTGCCGTTCGTGTTGAGTAGTTGGCGGAAGGCGGCCTCCGAGTTCTTCAGCCACTCCACTTTGACTCTGGGGCTCTTGTTTCCCTCCCAACAGCATTTGATGGCCAGCGGCCGACCCTCCTCGACTTCCACGTCGGGGCTCTGCCAAGTGGACGCGTCGTGGCCTATAGGAAAGATGCAAAGAGTTGGATGAGTGGGGGTCCCTCGACCAAAAGATGGCGTCTACTTACAGCGTGATGCCAGAGTGCAAAGGGAGGCCAGAAGCAGAGCGCTCAGCAGAAGCGCCATCTTGTCCAAACTGAAAACATCTCTGCTCTCTTGACTTCCTTTCAAAAAATAACACGCCCACCCTGTGCACCAAAATGGAGAGAGAGAGAGAGAGAGAAAAGAGTCACATCCTGTTGTGGGATTGCAATAGCGTGACAATAGATGCAAAAGTTGAGTTCATTTAAGAATCCTTGGGGGGAGGAGGAGGAGGAGGACAATAACAATGATAATCATGCCACTTAATACAAAAAGACTTTTAAAAAATGGTCTGACAACTATGCCAATGATTTTCAAAGCATCCACAGGGAGGGCAGGACTGATTAGGGTATGGCAGGAGACTTTGTGTCAACTTGGTGAAATCTTAAGAAAGAAAAAATCCACAACAACACAGCCACTTGTTCAAATTTCATTTCAATAAAAAGCCTTGACAAGAGGAAACATTCAGACAGGCAGCCAGTGCGTCTTTCCAGAGTGTCTTCTCACTCACTCCAGGCGCTTTTGGTCAGTAGTCAAATTCACTTCAAATCTAGTACAACGAGGAGAAAAGAAAAAAAAAAAAAAAAACCCATCCGATTCCCCCCCAAAAAAGTCAAAGGATGGACACAAAATAATAGACAGGGATAAATTACAGTACCGTAATATTTGTGCAAGACAACTTGGTAAAAGCGAAGGCTTGTAGTGTGCTCAGGCGCCGTCTGCTGGCCGACTACCGCTACCGACCGCATCGAGTGAGAAGAATAGGCCGTGAAGGAAGAAAATGAACATTTCCAATTCCCATTGTCACTGAATCATGGACCTTTGTGGGAAAGCCAGCGCCCCACCCACAGCCGGCCCAAAAATACAAAATCAAAAAATAAAAAGGACAACTCTATAGACAAGGAAGATGCTTTACGACCACCACCATTTTGTCATTTACACGTAGTCCACCTCGGAGAAAAAGGCGGAGGAGGACGACGAACCGGTTAGCGAAGGCGCCATATTGTCCGTGCTTCGGTCCGAGCGGCCGCGATTGGGCGTGGACGGGTCGCTGGGCGTGGAGCAGTCGGAGGGCGGGCCCGAACCCGGGCTGCCGTTGTCGCCCTCCTGGTTGGACTGGAGCCAGAACGCAGAGTTGTTGCGAGGACTTTTGCCCCGGAGTTCCAGTTCTAGTTCAAGGTCCAGGTGCTGGTGGATCTCCTCGGGGAGACGGAGGTACTCGTCCTCCAGGTTCCCGTCCAGCTTGGCCTGCAGCTGAGAGAACAAAGAGGGAGGAGGGTTGGCTGGCTGGGTGGCTTATTTTGGAGCGGGGAAGGGGGGGGGGCGTGTGACCCCAGTGGGGGGCGGGGGTCCCAGTCCCAAAGCCCTTGGGCCCCCTTGGGCCCCCTTGGGCTCACCGTCGGCAGCTCCTCGTCCATGTGCTGGAGAAGTTCTCTTTGCCGGAGCTTCAGCTTGTCCAACCTTCTGCTCTGAGCCTCCTCCAGCTGCACACAAAGGCAAAGAGGTCGTCAAGCCTCCTCCATCCCGGCCGGCCGGGTCCGCCAGATCCGGACGGGGGACCACCGTACGTACCCCGCGTATGAGGTTGACGGACTCTTGAATGTGTTTCTTGTTGATGTCATTCAGCTCTCTGCGGATGGATCAGTTTTCGGCGTTCTGGCCAATGCGCGTGGCGGTGGCGGCGGCGACTTACGTCTCGGCGGCGACTTACGTCTCGGCGGCGACTTACGTCTCGGCGGCGACTTACGTCTCGGCGGCGACTTACGTCTCGGCTTTTTCTTTCTCCCGACTCTTGGCTTCGCTGATGCTGTTCTGCCGCTTCCGGTCCAGGATTTTTTTAAGGTCTTTGATCTCCCTGTGGACTCCGGGAGAGCAACACGTCAAGGCCCATAGAAGGCGGAGCCCGTGCCAGCCGCCGGCCGGCCAGGCTTTCTTACCTATCGCAAATCTCCCCCAGTTTCTTCAGCTGAGTCGCTTGGCACTCGTGCGCCGTTTCCTTCAACTTCTTGAAGGACTGAGGTTGGGGGGGGGGGGGTGGGGGGTGATAAATGTCCGGTTTGAGGTTAAGCGGCACGGCTCCTCCCCCTTTGGGCTTCCGTCTCACCTCCCGCAGGTGCGCCTGCTGCCTCTCCCTCTCCAGCCAGTGGAGCTGCTGCCGGAGCGTCAGCAACTCCTTCATCTGCCATTCCCGGAGCTGCAGGCTCTTCTTCTCGTGCTCCCGATCCAGGGCGCTCAGTTCTCGCCGCACCGGGCCTTGGGGTTCGCTGAGGGCGCCAGACCACACGTCGGAAACGGGGGCGTACCCCGTGGGCCACACCGCCACGGACGGACGGACGGGCGGTCACTTACTTCTTCTTGACGCTGCGTTTGAGGTTCTTCTCAATCTGGCTGCGCCGCCTCTGCGCGTCGCCCTCCATCTTGCTGCTCCGAGTCTTCTGCTCCTTGCTCAGGTCCCAAACCTTGAGACGCGAGCACGGTGGTGGGATTTCCCCCCCCCAAAAAGCTCCTGGGTGTCCGTACCTTCTTCAGATGCTTCTTTCGCAACTCCTTGAGATCTTTACTCTGCTTCTTGATCAGCTTCAAGTAGCTTTTCTGTTGCCTCAGCTCCTCCACGCTCTGCACCCGCACCTCTGGAAAAAGTGGGTCCCACCCGGGTGTCAGCCACGGCCCGGACCTCCACGGAGCGGAGCCGGCCGGGCGCCTTACCCGTCAGGACCACGGCGATCAGGTCTTCCTTTTGGCTTTGCGCTGCGCCCCAACGCACAAAGGGACACGTGAAACGGAGGACGGGGGGGGGGGGGACGGGGACGGAGCGCGCCCAAGGACGCCGGCGTTACCCGGCTGCAGGACGTCGGGGCAATCCTCGGCTCCACGGGGAGGCGGGCGGGGCGGGGCCAAATCCCCCGGGGTCACCTCGCACTCTCTCTCGGTCTCGCCGTGGCGGGGCCGGTCGGGTAGACACTGGGCGGAGCCAAACCGGGCGGAGGTGAGACGGCGTGCGGGTAAAAAGCAGGCGGATTCCGCGGAGGGCCAAGGCAGACCTGTTTTTTCTCATCCAGGAGCAGCACGGCCAGTTGCGTCTCCCTTTTTTCCATGTCCAGCTGGCTGACGTGCTTGATGGGATTGGTCAGGGCGTGGGCGTAATCTGTAAAAAGGGGGACGGTGAAAGCGCCTCCTCCCCGTCTGGAGCCACGAGGACGCTCACTTTGGTGTTGGTCGGGGATGTAGTCCTGAGCCTCGGTGTAGACCAGGAGGGAGGGCAGAAGGAGCGGCTGGTTCAATTCGTTCTTCAGGTTGATGTAGTGGTAACCTTGGGCAAGTAGGGCACGGTCAAATCCAGTCGGGCCGCTAAACGCTGCTCCCACTTACCCGGCCTTATGGCGGAGACGGGCAGGATGCGATGTCCGATGAACTTGCCGTTGTCTTCAAACACGGCCATTCTCAGCGAGGCCAGCGTGGGGAGGACCACCTTGGGAGGAGAGTCACAAACATTCTCTTCTAGCTCTCTTCTACAGGCTCCAGCCAGAAGAGGAAGCGCCAGCCCCGTCACCTTATTAAAGACAAACGTTTCGTCGTCCCAGACGGGATCCAGGGAGTTCCCGTTGGAGGTCTTGGTCCTGTATTTGCGCCTGGTATCCTCCGGAAGTCCAAAGATGTCCACTTCCACGTACACCCCCACCTTCTTGTCGCTGAGGAACTGGCCCGAGATCACCTGTCGGCGAAAAACGGAAAAGCCGGCGCTGGTGGAAGGCCTGGAAGGTAAGGGGGGGTGTTTCCCCCCCTTTCCACCCGGCCCGAGTCCCCTACCTTGACTTTGACCGTGTTGGCGACGATTCCGTCCACTGTTTCCTCGGTGAAAGGGTCGAAATGCTTGTCGGTCCTGCGCATGAACTCGGGCTTGAGCAGGTAGCCGCTGTGTCCGTTGTACTCGAAGACGCCCATGTTGAGCTGCATGGGCAGATCTGAAGGCCGAGCCATTAAGGAGGCGCTTTGGCGGCCTTGGACCCGGCCGGCTTTGGCGCTCACCCAGGGTCTGGAAGTTGAGCGCCACCATCTGGCAGCCCACGTTCCAGAAGAGCTGCGGGAGGTAGTTGGAGCTGTCCACCCTGGTTCCCTTGGGATAGATGCGGCTTATCTGGTTCTTGTTGTACCTGGAGCGGCGCCGTTAAGTTCTGGAACGCTTTCCGTGGACCAAAAAATATGCTGCAACTTTTCCCTAATGGTGGGTGGGCCACACCGTTCCCCGCCAAAGTTACTAGTTCTGGCGACAAGGATACTCCACAAACTCGGTGGGGGAGCTCTTCAGGGTGTCCAAGCCTTTGGTTTCCACAAAGGAGGACATTTCAAAGAATTTCCTCCTCTCTGGAGAGAAAAAGAAAGCAAAAAAAAAAAAAAACAAAAAAAAAAAAAAAAAAAGATGCTTCAATGGTGCAACTCCATCCGGCAGAGAGTCTTTTTCCACCTACTGGTGGCCTGCTCAAAGCTCTTGAATTTGACAGGTTCGATGTAGTTGACAAGTGTGGACATCTCCTCCGTGGCGTTGACCTCGCTGCTCGCCGTGCCCTGAGGAGAAGGTCAAAGGCGTCAAGATCCCGGCCGGCGCCCGACCAGAGCGACTGGGCGGTACCTCGTCCGATTGGGGATTTTTGGGCTCGGCGGCGGGTTCGTCCTCGTCCTCCTCCTCGCTTTCCCTCTCGCCCCCTGCGGACGGAACAGAGAGCACCACGTGACGCAACACTCGAGCCGGCCGGCGACGCCCCGGGTGGTCTCTCTACCGATGGACTTGCGAGGATCCGAGTCTCGGAGCATCCTCTCGGCCAGCTTCTCCTCGGCGCCGGACAGGATGGGTCCTCTGTCGCCGTCCACCGGGGGGCACTCTAGGCGCAGAGACGGCCCAATCAAGCCCCCTCCCCAAGGTCTTTCCCGGACCGTGTTCGTACCGGCTGGGGGCCAAGGCTGTTCCTCCCGTAAGCCCCCTCCCCAAGGTCTTTCCCGGACCGTGTTCGTACCGGCTGGGGGCCAAGGCTGTTCCTCCCGTAAGCCCCCTCCCCAAGGTCTTTCCCGGACCGTGTTCGTACCGGCTGGGGGCCAAGGCTGTTCCTCCCGTAAGCCCCCTCCCCAAGGTCTTTCCCGGACCGTGTTCGTACCGGCTGGGGGCCAAGGCTGTTCCTCCTGTCTCCGTATACTTCCGCCGCTGGAGGGGCGGTGGTGCTGGTGCTTCTTCTTGTTTTTGATCAGAATCTTGCCCTGCATCTCTTGCGGCGAGGGGAGCGGCTGACCCGGGACCAGCTGGGAGCGGACACAAGACCACGCCCTCCTCAGAAACATGTCCAAATACATTCATTGGGTGCCATTTAGGTGGTCTCACCGGATACTTTTCCAGCGGCTCGATGAGCAAGGCGTCTCCGAATATGCTGCGACAATATTCGGCCATCTTGGCTTGCTGCCTGGCCCTGGATCCCAAGACGAGGAGGTTGACACCCGATCGGCCGGCCGGTCCCCACCTTTAGGGGCGAGCCACACTCACGAGTCCACGTGATTTTCGAAGGACAGGATCAGCGGGTACGGGGAGGTCTTGAAGGCGCTCTCGGCGATGGCCTCGATGACCTCCTGCGAGTGCCGGCCACGCCGTCGATACGCGTCGTCTCGGGGTCGGTCGGGGTGGCCGACGGTCGCTCACCTTGAAGGGGATTTCGGTGGTCATGGTGTAACCGTGGGTGATGTGAGGCTCCTCGTCCTGGTTCCGCCCCTTCCAGCAGTCCAGTTCGATACAGCGGCAGCCCGTCAGCAGCACCTGCCTGTACATCTCCACCGAGGATAGGCCGGTCAGCTGACCCACTGCGGACGGAGCGCCAATGTGAGCCGGTGCCCCGCGGGGCGGCGTGGTGCCCCGCGGGGCGGCGTGGTGCCCCACGGGGCGGCGTGGTGCCCCACGGGGCGGCGTGGTGCCCCACGGGGCGGCGTGGTGCCCCACGGGGCGGCGTGGTGCCCCGGCGCCCACCCCCCTCGTGCACCCTACCCGTGAGATAGGTGTTGTGTGAGGAATTGATAAAGTAGTGCGACAGCGGTTGAGTCATGTCGTCGATGACGTCCAGCCTCTCCGGAGGGACCACGCTGTTCTCCTCGCCTCCCAGGTAGGCCGCGAAAGCCTGCAAGCTAATCTGGTCTGCCGGGCGGGCCAGACGGGGTGAGCGGCCCGGACGGCGGTCCGAGTGCGGCCGGCCGGCCGGCGGTGGCGGCGGCGGCTCGCCTCTCTCCAGCTGGCTGATGTTGGTCTCGTACTTCTCCATGATCTGTCGCACTTGCTCCCTCTTGAGCGGCGGGTACAGCACCTCGTTGAGACGGGAGTCCCTCTGCCGGCGGTTGAGGAAGTCCGTCAGCTGGTCCAGAGAGTTGAAAGGCTTCCCCTTGGATCCGCTGAAAGCGAAGGGGCGATGATGGCGAGCCACACGGCGATGGACGAGAGCCCGGCAGCAAACCGCCACGGCCGGCGCCTCACTTGCCTGTCCACGAAAATGCTCTGGATCTCCGAGCGTAGGCAAAGACCGTTGAGAAACTTCTGAAAGGCTTCCCACGTGAAATCGTCCGGCTTTAGTCCGTCCGACTGCAGAGAGGGCTCCTCTGTTTTGGACTCTAGAAGGACCTACTTGATGGTCTGGTGGCGTCTTTACCTTGTTGTTGACCAGACCGCACTGCTCCAGGGCGGTGTCCACTCGTCTCTTGTCTGAAAACATCTTGTGGAAACTGCAAGAAGGCACAAAGGGCGCTTTAAAAGCGGGAGGTCCCTCCAGGCCGCGGATCTCTCGGCTCGGCCGCTCACTTCTTGACCAGGATCTTTCCTTCCTGGTTGACCTGCAGCTTCAGCTTGACGTACCTGGAAAGAGCGCAAAGTTACGGGGGTGGGGGGACTTTCCCGGCCGGCCACACCCCCGGAAGGCTCTTACGCTTTGAAGAGGAAGGTGTTGCGCGACACGTTCTGGGAGAGAATGTTGGTGGCCAAAGTGAACAGCTCCTCGGTCCAAACCTGGGGAGGAGGATGACAAGTTGCAAAAACAGGGACGGACTGACCGAGGGTATTAGGCCCGGCCGGAACTTGTCTACCTTGGCCGTGTCTTCCTGCATGGCCTGGAAATTGAAGAAGGAGATGTTGACCAGGTCGTGGCCGTGGACCACGGTCACCAGCTTGCCCTCCACGTGCTCGCCTTTCCCGAATCCCAGCAAATCTCGTAGCTTGGGGTCCTGAGGAGTACAGTCCGGTTTTGGCCGGCCGACGCCATTCCATACAGGGCAAACTCCAGGAAGGACCGTTAGCGTCGAGGTTACGGAGTGGTTCTTTTGCCTTTCAAACATTTCTATGAATGGAGCTGAATGGAGCGTTTGTCCAAGCCGCCATAGCCTACGGCCTGTTTTTTTTTTTTGTAAGCTTGGCTTGTGCTCTAGGAGTGATTTTCACGTCGGGTAACCCATTAACGCTTGTCTGACTTCCCGCGCCATCTGCGGCGTGGCCCATTAGCGCTTTGGCCATCTTTAGCGACGCCCACACCCGTTGGAGCGCCACACATTTGGCTGGAGTGGCGGCAACGTCACCCCCAGATAAAGCTACCTTGGGTTGCTTGGCGTATTTTCCCGTCCTGGTGTCCCTGATGGCACTGATGTCCAGAATCTCCACCTCCTGGAAAGAAAAAGCAGAGATGTCTGGTTTTGTTTTTTTTAGGGAGACGACTGTGCAGCCCGTTCTGTCTGAAAGCACGTCCTCCCATTGGCCTGTACACCAACATTTGCGAATAAATCGCTTCTGTGTCTGTAGGACGCGCAAGCAAGCAAGCAATCAGATTGTTCAAGAAAAGCCCCCCCGCCCGTCACTCCCACAGGCTGCGGTCTCATTCCGCACATCGCCATGGCGACTTTGCGCGCGTTTTGACAGTTAACGAGCGGGCTGCGACTTGTGAAACATCCTGACGCGTTGAGCAAGAGCGGCGCCGGCTCAAATGAAACGCCCCCCTCAACTAGGGGGAAAGGGGGTCGGCGTACGGATGGGGAGGGGGGGGGGGGGGGGTTGCGCTCCCCGACCGGGTTGGCCATTTCTGCCGGGACATTCCTGACATTTTCCGGCCTGGCGCTCAGAGGGGAGAAAGTCCGTTTGATCCAAGCGTTGCACTCATTTGGCACGGCAAAGTTTTCCCGGCATGCCTAGGCATGTCATACGTAAAGAATGAGCGTCTTCTTCAAGGAAATGTCAAGCTAAAAACACACATCAGACTCTGTAGGACTCTGTTTTGTTGCTAATCAAAAGGTCAAACTATATTTAGCCAAGGTATAGTTAAGAGTTGCTGCCCTTGGCCTTCACCCCCATTTATTATAACGTTTGGGATCAACTCATTCCGTCTGGAATAATAAAGGCCAAAAAAAAATAACAAAAAAAAAAAAAAAAACAATCCAGTGAGTACCACTCCTTTCCTGTGCTGCGCCTTTTATTAAAGACGCCGTCGGTCGGCTTGAAATGTCGCGTGTCAGAAATGGAGACCAGACTTTCATATAATAAGCGTGCGTCCCTTAATTGGGTCTCGGAGTGTTTTATTTTGTTTTGTTCTGCCTTTTGTAATAGCGGAAGCTGCGTTTCTGCTCTCCGGAATGGCGGCCAGATAAAAGCACGAGTGGCCTATCGGAAGACGGGAGGAAGCGCTCACGTTATCAAATGACACACTCCGCTTCCCCAACAAGGTTGGGACTTCCTTCCGTCCACGCGCAAAGTCCCTCCGTCCCCCTCTGGAAGTTCTCCACCACTTCCGTACATTTTGTAGCTAAAGTAGGACGACGGGGAATGAAGAAATACCACCTAGAAACAGCAAAACATCCATGTCAGCGGGGGGGCTAGGAAGGGGTTAAACATTATTGGTGTGCGGTCAACGAGCGACGGCGTCTGTTCCCTTTTTGCGGTGGAACTGCTTTTAGCGTAGAGCCGCTCGTAATAATCCATTGAGGAAAGCAGGCAATTTAACCCACTTAAAAACGCTCATTTGTCTAGGAAGACTGAATTGGAGGACGGAACGGGTCAATGGCTCCCCGGGGATAGGGGGAGGGGGGTCTTCCTCGGGTACCGCCGACGGCTCCGTGGCACTTTGCGGGAGCGCGACATCCTGCCCACTTTCCCACGCCGGCAAATGGTCGGGAGCGCCGTTTAGGGGCGCTTGACCTCCGGTAAATCGGCCCGACTGTCGCCGCGTGTAAATATTTGGAATAAGATCGACATTTTTGGGGAGGCTAAATAGCAGCAGAGAAATATTCCGTACTGGCTGGCACCTTTGCAGATTGGCGTGCCATCCCGCTGACGCCCTCACCTCTATCTGGAAATAAATCTTTTTCCAGCAGTGTCACGGCGACGCCCGGGGCTACCGGCGGCCTACAATCGCAAAAACACGCCAACGCGTTCGTAGAATGGAGAAGCGGAGGAAGAAGAAAGGAAAAATACAAATAAAAAGCATCGGCCACATTCGCCGCCGACCATACGCCAGAGAGTTAACGACTCCCCGTTAGCCAACGGCGTGCGCTAATGGACTCCAAAAAAGACAAAGTGTCACTCACCATGTTGGCACCGCCCGTCCAGTAGAGGAAGAAACCATCCGGGTCCACTTTCAGGGTCACCAGGGTGGGTGACGCGCCGTTGGGCTCCTGCGAGGGCACAACAAGGACAAACGCAAACGTCATTTGGCGTCATTTCCGTGGTTCCAAGCGCCTGGCTTTGGCACGGCGTGTTGGCGGATGGCGGAACGCACCCGGCGAACACGCCCGGCGAACACGCCCGGCGAACACGCCCGGCCAACACGCCCGGCCAACACGCCCGCACATGCCTGTGCTAATTACGGCCATTTGGTTTGGCAAAATGATCGGTCGCCGTGGAGTTCATGTAGAAATGTTAGCACGGTGTTTGGCGTGCTAGCCAGGTCGTTAAAGTAATTTTTACGGTAAAGTGAGTGGAAGGTCAACATAAAAACCAAAAGGACTGTTCATTGTTCAACTGCTAGTGTAGTACTCCTGAATTCGGCAATTTATTTGCCTTTAAAACACAAGGGGAAATAACCAGACAGGTCATTTGTTGTTATCTTCAAGCCAACTTTTACTGAAAATTAATCATCAATTCACACAAAAACGTAATATACAATAACACCCATATATATATATATACATATAAATGTATTAACAACCCGTTATAAGCCAAAACAATGTACTTGTTGCATAAACGGTCATAACTTGTGACTTATGTAACTTGTATTACCTTTTGTTTTCCAACTTAGCAAAGTCCTCAGCTAGTTAGCAGGGCAAACAAAGGAATCTCATTAGCATAGTTTAGCTCCATTTGCTACTACCGCCATACACACATACACATCACCAAGCTAACGCTAATGGCGGCCGAGGGTACGTTGCTAATGCTATTACATGTACTCTAACCGAGCCTCGTGAAATCTCAATAGCATAGCTTCTTTTGCTACACCGTCGTATACTGCACACTCATGCTAACGCTATGATGGCGGCCGAAGGTAGCTTGCTAAAGGCTATCCACCCGAGACTCGCACATTCACGCACACACATAAAAAGTAAACAAACATTACTAAACATTATGTTCTTTTTCACATGCTAACTATTGTCTCTAGCAAACCCCACACTCAATCGGTCTCTACAACAAAACAAAATACTTTTAAAACACAGGGGGAAATAATCAGAGAGGTCAGTAGTTGTTACCTTCAAGCCATCTTTAACTGAAAGGCCTGAAAATCATCCCGCGTTTCAACACTATGAGCCCAGACATCAAAAATCGATTACCCATCCATACCCTTGCTATTTGGCTGGAGGCATCAATAATCGAAGAATGATAAACACCCAATCCAAAACTATTTTCACTATTATCACACGTGCACTCATTTATAACTTAACTCACGTTACCCTGTCACACTAGCAAGGTGTTAACATCTGGCCCAGCTCCATTTTGAAAAGTCTGTCATCTTGTCGGCGGCGCAGCGCGGCGCTCTAATTTTGGCCCCAGCCCTTTCCTGTCAGCGCAGATAAGAATAAAAAGAGAAAAAGATGGAACCCAAAGTTCCCTGCCAGCAGACGGCAACCAAAACCATGCGGACACATTTGATCCGACGCGAAGGGCCAGATGACAACGGAGCGCCGCCCCCGCCGGAACGCCGTCCGCGGGCTCATGTGACGGCCAACAACGTGTGGCTTGTTGCTTTTTGAGCGAGGCGGGCGGAGGCGCCGTTTCCTGGCTCTCTCTTTTGACTGGGGCCTAGCTACAACGTCAGCCTGAGCGCTAAAGCCACTTGACGCTGTTATTATTTTCCAGGACCTATCATTGCGCCCACTCCCTAATTAGCACGGCGTGACGAGAAGGCGTCCACGTCAACGGCCCGGGTGTTTTTCTCCGGGCTCGGCGCTACTAAACGACGCCATGGATCGTTTGTGGGGGCCGGCTTTCAAATGGGAAAGGTCGGCGGTCAAAGGTCAGCTGTCCCCCCGCCCCCTTCTGACCCCGATTTGGACAAAATACCCAATCTGCTAATGCTTAGCCTCGACGTGGAGACATTTGACAAGTGGTCGCGGTTGACCTTTGGCAGCGTGCCGCGCCGTGTTTCTCACCCTCCCGTCACCTTGTCGGCGGAGTTTGTCGACATGGCGTCAAAAGTCACTGGCTCGTATTGGAACGCCGCTAAAATATGCCGTGATGCTAATGGGAGATTTAGCTCGCGCCCAATTTCAATCTTTCACGGTGCGGAATTTGCCGGGAATGATTTGAAGTGTGTCACGGCCTGGGAAGGTCGGCATTTGAAATGACGCTAACCGGTTTGAGCACACCAGAAAGTGGGTGTGGTCTGCAAAGCCAAAAGAAATCATAATAAACAATATGACGTGAGGACCATCGTGCCGAAAGGCACTCGGTGGCTGCTGGACAAGGACAACCCCGTCCAAAGTCCCCGTGACGACGAACTTTGGCCGTCGCCATGGCAACCCCTTCCCACTTTTGCTTGCCCACCGCTTTATTTAAACATGGGCAGCCCAGCTTTGCCTGCTCGCCAACGCCGGACGTCGGAGGGCGTCGCGGCTAAAAATAAAGGCAATTTCACCCGCCGCCTTTTGGTAACGACAAGACGGGAGGGACGTGGGCGCCTCCGGCCTGCCCGGCCGGCCGGCCGCGGCCTCCCGGTTAATCATTGACCCCCGAGGCGCATTAGGGCCTCGTACCCGCGTGGCTAAAGGACATTAGCCACAACCCATAATATTCCAAAAGAGAATGACTTTACAAATGGCCAACGATCGTTAACCATCGAAGCGACTCCGAGGCTAATTCCACATTCTTTTCCTAGTATTTGGAGGGCGAATGGCCAGCATTGAGAAGCCGAGGCACGCAACGTGGGCCAACGACTCCTTCCTGGGTCAGCGACGACGAGGGCGAGGACGAAGAACGGGAGCGGGCTGACATTGGGAGTGTTGAGCTGCCCTACATTGGAGCGCGCTTTTTTTTTTCCCTCAGTGAAAAGTAAAAGCAGCCAATGGGAGCGGAGGGTGTGCGGGGGTGAAAATCAAAAGGAGCCCGAGGAGAACCGGCTTGACGACAATGAAACAGAAACATTGGAGCGAGCGGCAGGCGGGCCAACGCGTATACCGAGGCACGGCAGGGCAACTTTCGGGGACTCCATTCAAGATTCTCTCTCGCACACACACACACACACACACACACACACACACACACACACACACACACACACACACACACACACACACACACACACACACACACACACACACAAACATGCACACCTGCGGGAGGAGGGGCAAAGTTGTGTCAAGCCAAAACACGCTTAGGAGACGTCAAAAGTTACCTCATCCCATTTGATGAACTTGCCCCCCTTCTTGAGCGCCTCGTGAACGCACACGGGTTTCAGTTGCAGCGCATGGACTCCCGGCTTGGCCCCGGCCATGACGAAGGTGGACAAGGGTGACGATGAGGGACTGTGCCCGGCCGGGAGGACTAGCAAATCTCCTCGACGTTGACTGACTGACTGACTGACTGACTAGATGACTGGATGACTGGCTGGCTTCCTCCGCCTTTGACCCAGTGACTTCTCTCTTCCGGGGAGCGCGCTCTCGGAGGCGGAGGCGGAGACGCGCCTGCTGCCAACTCTTTCGCTCACTTCCTTTTCTTCCAGGCGCGAGTCAGAGACACTCGGAGACACTTTGGACGGGCCACATGACGAGCGCGTTAGTCGATCGGGGGCGACGTGCTGCTCCAGAGTCGCAGTCCTCGCTGACTCGCTCGGGGGGTGCGCGTCCACGCCTGGCGCCGGCAGAGGCGGAGGCGCGCACGCGAGGAGCAAAAAAAATTGATGGCAGGGCAGTCCAGTCCGGGCCAAGCCAAGGGGGGTGCTTGAGACGCTCTCCTTTATTCGCCCAGGATCCTTTAATCGGGCGCTTGAGCCCTTTCTTTCCGTCGTCCCATCTGCTCGAACCCTTCACTCCCTCCCCAACTTTCTCAGCTGCTTCCCTCCCTCTGTCTATCCTCCTCCTCTTGCTCTTCCTCCTCCTCTTCCTCCTCCTCCTCCTCCTCCTCCTCCTCCTCCTCCTCCTCTCTGCATGTTTTCAGTGGCGCTGAAGAAAAAAAATAGACTCAAAAGAAGGGCAACGTCAGACTCCAGTGGAGGAGTTTGAAGTAAAAACAAGAGT
This sequence comes from Stigmatopora nigra, assembly GCF_051989575.1. NCBI lineage: Eukaryota > Metazoa > Chordata > Actinopteri > Syngnathiformes > Syngnathidae > Stigmatopora > Stigmatopora nigra. The sequence goes on along the minus strand of NC_135527.1, from coordinate 9,732,302 downwards.
TTCTTCTTTCTTCTCTTCACATCCTCCATGTAGCTTCTCAAGTATCCCCGGGCTTATATTTTAGATTCAAGTTAGGCAAACAGAACTCCCCCCTTTTTGTCATAAAAAAAGTTTTCGGAACAAAATGTACATTCCAACTCCAAAAAGTGAAGATAAGCAGTTTTTAGCGAGCAGCCATTGGGATTAATCGCACTCTATTTTGCTTTACGTCGACTCATCTGCCTTTAAATCGCACTTTTGTGACTCCATGTCAGCCTTAAAAGTCCACCCAGGACTTAAAAACCAGTGTTATGTAACATTTTTTCCCAAAGCAAAATACGATCTACTTTTAATTCATTCCAAGGATAATCAATCCGTTACTTTTAGCGAGGACTGTAGAAAGTCAACTCCCTGTGAAAAATAACACTTTCAATGTGGACAATCGCTGTGCAAAAATTGCAAGCGATATTACTTTTCATCTCAGGGATTTGATGTCGAACACATGCAGGCCATCCCCGTTGAAATCCTGCTGCCGAGCAACATTACAACATGAACTTCACATAAAACACACGCACGCACACATTAAACACACTCGCACACACACGTACACACACAGTGTTTCTTTTTTCTTTCTCCCCAAGTAGGAATGTGAGCTATGCCACAGCCTGCTGACTTACTGACGTGGAGTTTATTTTTTTGGAAAACGAGACGTATCCCCGATAAATGAAGCTATCTATCTGTGTACATACCAAATATATTTCTTTTATTTCGGCCTCCAAAAGTTAAAAAAAGGATCACGTTTCATTGATAAAAATCCCAAATTAACAATCTGTTATTTGTGTATGACATCCCAGTTCAAACTACGTATCAGCAGTCCTTATTTTGGCGACAGTCAGCATTTCGAACAGGCATTTAAGAGACCAAAATCCCATTCCCATATAGAGACTGCCATCTACCGGATTTGGTCGATATTGCATCAACCGAGTAGCGTTTTCTTTTCTTTTTCTCCAGTCAAACAAAATAAAAAATATATTTATGGATTCAATTGAATCAAGTTTCAGTCATTCAATGTGTTTTAAAACAAGATTTATGTTTTATTTGAATTAGGTAACCAAAAAAAATATATAATAATCAAATAATCAGAATAACTAAAACTGAATAATCACATTAAAATTGGTTAATCAAATTTAAATAAGACAAGAATCTTGTTTAAAATATAGAAAAGTGCTGAGAATTTATTCAAATGAGCCTTTTAAATTGAGGGGGTTGCAAATGTGATGAAGAAAAAAGAGACGATCCTTGGTTGTTGCAATACCAAAAGTGTCCACAGGAGGGCAAATCTCCCGGTGTAAATGCCATTCATCGTCAGAAGTGACTGCTCTCTGGCGGACACAATTGGTATTACAAAAACAGTGAGCTTTTTTTTCTTAGTCACCCATACACATATTTTAAAAATTTAAAGAGCTCAATTTAATAACGTTTTAGAAATTTTATGTATCTCCAACCAAGATTCGTGTCTTATTTATTAGAATAATCAAAATTAACTCAATTTTAATTGAGGCTACATGTATAGTAAAGTGATCCTTGTAAAAATAAAAAAAGTACAATTGATATGATTATCAAAAATAATATTCAGTGTATTACATCGCCGTTAGAACCATCACAAATTCTTATTTTGTCATTGTATTTGTTTGTGTGTATGATTACGAAAGAAAGAAAACTCCTTTGTTTTTGCAACACCGACCAAATCCTATAGATGGCAGTCTCTCCATGGAAATGGGATTTTGCTGTCTTAAATGCTTAAATTGCGATACCAACATTGTCCACAGGAGAGCAGCTACGCTACGTAATTGCTATTTACTTCTCTTTTAGTGCCCATTTGATGCACTGATGCTTGACAAAATAAGTTTTTTGTTCAAGATTTTCCAAGTTTCCAGGCAAGGTGGGTCAATTCCAGTTGTAGACCCCCCCCCCCTGACTACTCACATACTCATAAAGAGGCCATTTCACAGATTCATTTTGGAGAAAATTGGAATGAAATTTGCCACGTACATACGTTTCAGCAAATATCAATCTAATTTTCTTCAATTGTTATTTCATCATTGTGTATGTTGAGTATTGAGAGAGGGAGGTCAATAGGGCGGGGCCACCGGTGTAAATATTGACTGTGGATGCACACTCGTAATGGTGTTTACCTGAGCTTTAAACCAGGAATGGATGTCAGGCATCAACTTTCCATCATTCCAATCTTTTTTTCTTTCCCTTAAGCGCTCACAAACACGCACGGACGGTCAATGTTTGACCAGCATTGACCGTGCGCCTTGTCCTCCGGCTTGAGCTACTAAAGCGCTTAAATGCCGCTTCCACTCAAGTGGATGTAATAATTTACCAGAGCGAGCGAGCGGAGCGTTGAGGGAGGCTTATTTCCTCCCCCTTTGGCGCTCCTTTGAGACGCGCGTGTGCCGCAATTAAGGCTAACATCCTTAATGGCAACGAAGCCTGGAGAAAAACAAACAAAGCGAGCGTACACAAGATTGGCGCCCTTGGATGGACGGAAGGTAATATTAGCGGGCGTGCTAATTGAGCCGACACAAAACTACATTTCAAACAACAATGGTAACATTTTATAGTTGAGATGTGATAAGACAACCATGATATTAAGGCACTTGTAACTATTGTGACATCACCAACGAATACACCACTACACCAGTGTATTTTAGGAGGACTCACTTGGGTCCCCGAGTCTTTGTAAACAGACCCAAGCGGGTCATTGGTCCTCCTCTCCGGCCGTGGCGGCCTCCAAGGCGGCCAGGGCCTCGGCCACCATGGATTCGGTCACGCTGGGCGCCTCCTTGGGCGGGGCTTCCTCCTCGTCCTCGCTCTTGGTGACGCCGATGCCGCTCTCCACGGTGGAGGCGTCGGCCGCCTCCGAGCCGCGCTCGTCTCCGGTGTCGGCCGACCACGAGCTGCCGGTGCCGGTACCCGCGTCCGTCGACGAGACGCTCTCTTCGTCCCCGCTGCGGAACTCGGGCGTGCCCCCCACGCCTTCGTCCGCCGACACGTCGTCGGCCGTCGCGGCCCGGAGACGGGCCGAGGCCGGGTAGGTGGGCACCCGGCCCAGCCGCCCGTCCCGCACCACCCGGCGCGGCCCCTGGGGGTCCGCCCGGATGACGTAGATTCCGTCCTCGGCCGGGGGCGCGCCGGCCCACCGGCGGTTGTCCGGGTCAAAGCTGAGGCTGAGGCTACTGTCGGCGGAGATGCTGTAGGCCAGGTTGCGGAAGCCCTCCTTCTCCTCCTTCGGCGAGCGTCCCCCGAGGACCCCGGCGGCCAGCTCGTGGGTCCGGTAGACCGAGTCCGTTTTCCCGACGTCGTCCGCCTCGGCGATGTAGCTGGGGAAAAGACGGAAGTGGTTAGGTGGCCGAGCGTGTCCACCGACTTGGTATTTTCAACCACTTTATCATTTCTCTGACAATCTGCCAGCAGACGGGGGATTAAAAAAAATAAAAAATAAGATGGTCTTCTCACCTTTTCACCATCCGGCAACACCGACACCCCATTTGGCCAGCGGAGAGACGGCGCCGCGGGGGAACCGACGTCGGTCAATCTGCACATTGAAGGGATTGCAATTAAATGTGTGACGCGTTAGCTAAATGACAGTAGTAGTAGTCTTGCTAACCGTGGTGACCTCGGCAGGTTAGTGTTTACAACGAGAAAAAGCCATTGAAGTGGTCAATGGAATTCATGGCCATGGATTTCTTGGCCAGGCAAAACCTGTTGCTCCGTAGAAAAACAAACACGGAGCGGCCAGCAGATGCTAAAATGTCATTTGCCAGCCTCGGGGGTGACGGTATTGCTGTGGGTGTGGCCTTTGGAAAAAGTGGGAAAACTGGTCTGACCTCCGTCTCACTATGTCATCCCCTCACGGATAAGCAACCATTTTCCAGGTGCAACTTTGACCAGTGACTGACATTGTGGACGTTTAGCTATGGCATTGAATAAAAAAAAGCACAGAGGTCACATGTCATCCATCATATGCTTCAGCTATGTGGGAAGCTCCAATGTTTTATTTTTTTTTTTTTTGTCTTCACAAATGGGCGCCCGCAGCGTTAGGGAAAACAGCTCGGCTTGTGGACGGCAACTGGCGCTGCTCGCTTTGCAAACAGAGGCGCCCTTTTCTTTCCTCCCACAGGCCTTGACCCCCCCCAGCTCTGAGTGTACCGGGAAAAAGTACACGCCGTCTAATAACCGTTATTACGAAACCAAAGCTACATTTTCGCTGGAGGACTTGCTACAAAATACTTCTTTGTTTTCTATATTACTAGTGCTAGACTCATAATTTTTTCAAAATAAAATCTATTTGGGGGCGAATTGAATGAAAGGAAGCAGCAGATCACTTTTTGCTTTTTTAATACTGTTGATTGACGTCTCTGGAATGACATAAATGTTTATTTTGAATGATTTACTGTGTGGCTCGCCCAACCATGAGCAAACACTTTAGGCTTCCAGTCCGTTTGGTCAAAAAAAAAAGCCAAAGCAGGTCCGCCATCTTTCAGATTGGAATGTTGACATGTGTTACATGTGCAAACAGAGCTCAAGGCTGCACTTGCCAGGTAATGAACAACCCCCCCCCCCCCCCCCAAGCCATCAATGACGAGATCCTTTAACTTATTAACTAACTCATGGCAGATGTAATACCAATGTAAAATGAATGTAAAAAAAACAGCACTGCATAGACTGAAAAAAAATCAATTCATTTGTGGAACAGGTGTATTGGGAGTTTTACATTACATTTTTTTGTAGTGGTGCATTCTTTCTATATGTGATGAATTCAATTATACATTATGATCGTCAGTACACATGTTTTTGGAAAGAAAAAAAAACACACACAACAATATTCATTTGATAATATATAAGTTTAGACCTACCTGGTGCACTATGAGGTGTGGCACTTTACCCTAGGTATCCCAAAACCGCTTCTCATTTAGCTCCTGGTCGCTCCTTAAGTTTCTTTTGAAAACATCTCAACTTTGAAGGAAGGGGGTCTTAGTTTCTTGGCTCAAGTGATCGGGGTGGCCCCAAGATCGCAGGATCTTCTGTCCCATATCTCCAATTCGGACTACAGAGTGCGGATTATTGGGAAGACTCACGAGTCGAGCGGACGACTGTCAAGTTAGATTTAGGGATGCCCGAGCGTTTCCTGTTAACAAAATAAAACGGCCAAACCCACTAAGTAAACAAACGATTCGAAAACGTGTTGAACTCAGAATTGAACGAGAAACACCAGAATTAAAGTGAGTTTAAAAAAAGCCGAGTTAAAAAGAATAATTTAAAATGTCACAGGATGTACGTCATATTGTCATGGATCAGCGTAACTGTGTCAACTTTCCTAAATCAAAATTAAGTTTGAGCGTACATTTTTCCTTTAAGAAAAATATTTTTAAACAAGAATTAAACATTGAAAATAGAGCATTTTTACTGTTTGCCCTTAAACCATCACTAGAAATTGGTCCGTGACAAAGAGTGTGACAACATGTTCGTCTTTTTCGCAGCATGACAGTGACATCATTGACAAATAACATGCCTGAGGACAAGTCAAAAACCGGTTCCCACTGTTTACAGACGCAATCGGCTTGGGTTGTCTCAGAAGAAAACTGATCTTATCTCTATATATCCAATTTCTTCACTTATCCCCTTTACATGTGTCAGGAAATACATTCTTAACCTTCCTTAGATTCTTGTACACAAATGGGCTGAAATTTAGGTCCAAATCTGCTAAATTGGGCTGAAATATCAGACGAGATAGCTTGTCATCCTGATTAGAACTCAACGTGAAATAAGAAATGCTGTCAGAATTGCTGTGCGTATTATAAAAGTATAGAGAAATCCTAAATAAATATAATAAGATTGGTTTAATCGCGAAATATGGGTACTATAGCTTTAAGGCAGCGGGTGTACAGTAGCCAATCAGCGAGCCGCTGGAGTGTTGTCGGAAAAAAAAAGTGGGGGAAAATTAATTAGATGCACTTTGACCCAGACGACACGATCTTTCTTGAATGTAACGGTAAGTTTTTTGATATAAATTCACCGATTAAAATGACACCTCTAATGATTATAATCACAAAAGTGCCAGTTTAGCCAAGAAAATAACGTTTTTACGGTGACTTTTATAGATACGAGTCGTTTCTGGGCAAGGAGGGCCGAATGTAATCCAGCGACAGAACGCTAAAAGGTAGGACCTCACTTTGAATAACTTTTCCGTTTGAATGAAAAGTTTACATGAATGAAATGTTTAATCTAAATTTCATATTGTATTTCAATGTTTGAGAAACTTTAACGAGGTGTTGCTCGTCCACAGTTATATCTTTGGACGAAAGAAATGTATGGTATGGTCCCTTTGAAGTCCCGGTCCGCCATTTTCTACTACAGTAAAGATATGGTTCCTTTGAAGTCTCCGTCCGCCATTTTGTATAACAGTTAATAATTCATTTTCTATGACATTTGTATGATTAATTGATTGAAAATAAGGCCGAAGAATAAAAGCTAATACTATACCTCTGCCCAGGATGTAAACATGAACAGAGTTACTTTGAAAATGAACACTCTTTGACATAAACCACTTATAACGTCGAAATTGTTACCCCGTAGTATACTGAATTTAAGTAGGTAGGCCAATAACCTTACGACTGTTGTAACTCCTTTAATGCTATTACACAAATTTCGTATGGTCAGGTTTTTACTAACATTTCAACCATGACAATGGCACAGCTAATGAGTGACTATTTACAGGTATTAAACGTTTTGGGAAAGAATGACATGACAAAACGTTTTGGGAAATGAGGACCACCTGAATAACGTGACAAAACGTTTTGGAAAAGGAGAACCACCTGAATGATGTGACAGATGATTTAAGGTAGGACTCACCTTTTAATAACGTTTGAATTAGTGTTTGCATAAACCACTTTTGATTTTGATGTATTACACTGTACTATGCTGAATTTGAGGAGTTATGTCAATCGTTTTACTCTGGTTAAAATGGCCTTCATTTTATTTGATGAATTTGAACTGAGAGAGCTAGTCAAAGATAAGCACTTGTATAATGGTCTCTTGCAAAAAATGTTGAATTCTGTGTCAAATAAAAACCATACATGATGTCTCATTTTGTATCACTGTTGCTTATGTGTGTTCACCACCATCATTTTTTCCATCAACTGTGTTTTAATGTTACAACTTGGGCTTGCATTGTGTCTTATTATGTTTATATTGTGCACCATATATTTAAAATGCAGCAAAATTAGACAAGAACCACGGTAAGTTCATGTTTTAGCGACATTAGACAATAACCACGGTAAGTTCATGTTTTAGGATCCACTTTTTCAATTTTCAAATTCCATATGTCTCAATTTCCTGCAGTTGTGGTCCTATGATGGCTTATTTTCCATTAGCGATTGGAGCTACCTAAGGTTAACCTGTGTAGTCTTTGACAGCTTTATCTGTGATTGCCAGGGGCTGCTGTGCTGGGGTGGGGGTTTCTTCGGGGGTCTTTTTTTTGTAGAGCGAATAAACCAGTGAGTCCGAGGCTTCCCCGTCGCTACACGGCACAAACAAAAGAGCCTCCGAGCTGACAGAGTAAATAAATACCTGCCACAATGACCGGGCTATTTCTGATCCGTCGGAGGTGCTTTCGCACCGTAGCTGGGAAAACAAAGCCCCCACAGACGTGATCTCACCGCCGTGCGAACGTAGGGCGTGGCCCAGCCGGTGGATCCCGCGTTGCCGTGGAGACCAGTGCGCAAACGCAGATGGGCTCCCGGCGACACCGCAGGGAAATTAAAACGGCAGCTCGGAGCCCCCAGGCCTTTCATTGGCCCGTCGTTCTGGATTTGTCAGGGAGCGAACCGCAGGCGTCACCTTAATTCTAGTGGCAACGTCAGCCGGCGGCGGGGAACGATCTGCCACGCTTGTCCCCCGTTGGTCGTCAAGCCGAGACGTGCAATTAGCGGCCTATCGCCTGCTTTTACAAGCCGTGTAAATATAGATCCGGCGTACGTATCGGTGTGGGTAATTAATGCACGAGCCGTATAAGTAAACCGCAATTGTTTCGAACGTGGAGAACTAGCGTCCACATTCGTGGTCATGTAGGCACCAGACGTCCAATTTTTTTAGAAAGAATAGTTTTTGATAAATTAATTCATCCTCCCATTAGACGTCCAAAACAAAACAAGATGGTGCAAGTTTCTGAGGTGAGAGTTTAGTCATCCAGATGTAGTAACCGCGAGGAAGACAACTAAGCCATTTTATTTCTTTGAAATGTTTCATTACAAACAATGCATACACACTAGTTTTATATTGCTTCGGACATACTTTTTTTTCAGCTTGAGTTCCAGTTAACGACCCGTAACAAAGTACAACATTTATGAAAATATAAATCTCTAAACAGGTAATCAATCCTGACAATACAAAGAAATACCATAGAAACATTCATCACCAGTAAGTCAACTCTAAGTTGCAAACCTAAAAGTTATTAAAATTCATTCAAGTTTCTTTAACATACAATGAATACAATTTACTGGCGTCTTTAGGGCCACATTCAAATATACGCTTAAATTGGCATTCCAATATATGAGGAGGACTTATTTTTTTCTTCTTTACTTGAAACACACACACCATCTTATTCCTAAACAAAATCACAGTTCAACACTAAAACAATTTGGCAACAATATAATTACATTACAAGCCTCGTTCAACAAAATAAATCCGACCACCACTTTGGTAAGTACGTATATTATGGTAATATTTTTCAAATAACATTTTAAAGCTTCATGATGCTACCTTGTTAACTCTTTCAAAGCCATTGCCGATGATACACTATTTCCAATGGTGTGGTGCTTGAAATTCATACACTATTTCCAATGGTGTGGTGCTTGAAATTCATACACTATTTCCAATGGTGTGGTGCTTGAAATTCATTTTTGGGGATTCAAATCCTGATGGATGGTTCATCTCGATCGGTCCAGCTTCCATTGACGACCATAGACATCCGATCTCTGGCTGTCTGTCGCCGGCAAGGGCACTGGAACGTGATTATTAAATGGCAACCCCAACGAAAATGAATTTCAGCTCTGTCGCGGTCAATGGCAATGAATGAGTTAATGCTATGTTGCACTATTCTCACAAACCACCACCGTTAAAGTGCTTCCACCTCGTGTCTGAAATGCCAAATCTACAGTACGAGCACACGGCCAAATTGTTTTAGTGACACGACGGACGGCCAATTAGTCTGTCCTTTTCTATATCAACACTTGAATTCCACTAGACCCAAAGCAAGTACATTAATTAAGGCGTGACTGTGTATGGTGCTATGCTACACTGTGGCGTTGCTCTTTAAAACACACAGTTGACACGTGAACGCAACTGCAACTTGGCACTGACGTTCCATGAAATTTCTACTAATAGCAAGTCGGCTCGCCATTTGTGTGTGTTTACAAATTCCCTGCATTGTGGTAAATCTTGTAGTCTGCACGTAAAGGACGTCTAGATATTCCAGGCACTCACTTTGATTGCATTAAGCACAACGTAACGTTTTAAAGTGTTGCACAAATTGCAGCAGCCAGACCGAGAATGTCCGTTTGTTTTTTTTTTGTTGTAAATATCGGCAAAAACAAGAAATGCGGCAAATAAAGGTAACCGTTGAGCGATTTTCTGTCACAGATCCACGCAAGTTGTTCTTCAAACGCCAAAGGACACGTACTGGTAGGAGATCCAAGAATTTGTTTCCGTCTTGCGTTATTGAGTCCAAGCGTCCCCGTGACAGAGCACAACTGAAAGAGTACAACTAGATGCGAACGATAGTCAGACGCCTGACAATTTGCAGCTGAATCACGTGGCTGTAAACAAGAGTCAACTACAGTACAAGCCTCCAGAAACGGGACACCCGGTCGGTCCACGCGTCTCCACCCCGCCTTTTGTTCACTGAAGCAGCTCCGATTTTTTCGTGGGAGTGGTAGACTCCCCTTCGCCGGAGTCGGACACGTTGATCGGACTGTCCCTGGAGAAGACCTCGGTGGATTCCCTCCAAATGCAGTCGGCGACCGTCTTGAAGGAATGATTGGCGCACTTGGGACGGATCTTCTGGGAAGCATTGTTGACGATCTGCCGGCTGTTGGAGGTGGCGATTTTGATCTTGAGGGCGGCGTCCACGCGGTCCACCACCGTGTACGTTCCGATGCTGCCGTCCTCGAAGCCCACGATGATGTTCAGAGCCCTCTGCGACAGCGCCAGGAACGTGGGGGTCTTGTACAAGGAGCACGTCCCGATACTCTTGCCGTCGGCCAGTCGCATGACAATCAAGTTGGACACCACGCCGGCCTCGTCGTCCTCGTCGCAGCTGCGGAAGCAGACGTACACCAGGTAGCGGCCGTCCCTGGATAATTTCTGGCGCCAGATTAAACCGGCGGCGTGGACCAGCCTGAGCTTTCCGCTGTGAAGGTCCAGCACGTTGATGTTCTCGTCGCCTTTGGACACGATTCCCTGCTTGCCGTTGGGCGAGATCTGAAAGTCCTCCAGATTTTTCAGGAAGTTGGCCGGCAACTGGACACGCCTACAAACGGCCTCGTCGGCCACGCTCCAGATGAAGACCGTCTCCGTAGAGGTGATGAAGACCACGCAGTCGGGGCAGTCCGGAATGAGTTTGAAGTTGACGATGGCCACACCGTCGTCACACACAAACTTCTTGGAGACGCTCCCTGACCACAAGCTAACGGCCAGCAGCTTGTTCTTGGAGGTGCCCACGAGGAAGGTGTTGGCCGTAGTGACCAGGGCGTTCTGGAGGGTGACCAAGATGTTGCAAACCTTGTGCCCCGTGGCCAGTCTCCAAACTCTGGAGGCGTTCTGCTCGCAGAGAGACACCACAAACTGATCGTTGTGAGTGATGAGGAGCTGGGCTATTCTCTGTCCGTTGATGCGAAAAATGTTCTCCCCGGAGACGGTCTGCCAGATGTACTGAGTGCACTTGTCGTCCGAAGTCACCATGAGATCCCCCGAAGACGTGAGCACGCAGTTCTCCACCACGCCCTCGTGCTTGAAGACGGCTTCGATGAATCCGGTGCCAAAGTTCCACTTGTGGACGGCTTCCGAACCATCCATGGTGAACACGTAATCCTCTCTGCCGGACAACTGCAACGTCTGGATCTTCTTGCCCGTTTTGTCAATATTGGACATGGCGGTGATGATGTCAATGTCCCACACCGAGAGTACTCCGCTGCTGGCCACAGACAAGAGAAGGTTATGGTGGGCCGACTTGATGAGTTTGACGATGGCCCCCGAAATCTCAATCAGACTGGCCATGCACTGCCCGCTGTCCCGCCGCCACACAAAGATGGAAGAGGTATTCTCCATGGAGGCCACGATGCTCTGTCCGTTCTTGGAGAGAACGGCGGCGACGAAGCGTTCGCTTCGTTTGGCCTTAAACTTCTCCACCATTTTCCACACTTTGGTATCCAGGACCTCGATACTCCTGGCCTTGCAGAGCAGGATGGAGCGCTGGTCTTCGGACAGCTCGATGCTCACCACTTCGCTGTCGTCTCCTCTGCAGTCGTAGTCCTCCATCAAACGTGGGCTTGTGACTTCTTTGGTGTTCCAGACGGACAGGCTCCCCTCGTTGTCGATCATCACCATTTGGTTGATGGTGTCCAGGACCAGGATGGACTTGACAAACCCCCCAGAAAACTCTGAAGTGACCGTGGCCAGCTTGTCCCCGTTGCCCAGGTGGAAGATGGTGGCGGTGTTGAGGTACTGGCCGCAGAAGGCGTACATGCCGTCCGGCGAGCACTGGACGCAAGTCACCTCGTACCAGCAGTGGAACTGATACAGAGGCCAGCCATAAAGCAAGTCGATGACGTTGACCTCTTTGCTGGCCTCCAGCCAAGCCAACGCGTGGTGAGTGGACAAGGTGAAGCCGTTGATGAAGGCCACGCCGCCGCTGATGCCGCCGTGCTTGGACCCCTTGATCTCCACCTCCGACAGAAGGCAGGATTTGTGGTTGTCGTAAATGAGGAGCGTGTTCTTAGTCGTGGCCACCACTAAATACTTCTCGTCGCCGGTCAACCTGATTCCCAGCACTACGGATCTGGCCGTGTCGATCTGCCGGAGCAGCTGCCTGCTCTCCACGTCCCACGTGCTGACGGAGCCGTCGTCCAGAGCCACCAGGACGATGTTAGGCGCCAGGGTGGGCAAGATCTCCACAATGTGCATGCAACTGGAGCTCAGAGGAAGTCTTTCCGGACTGTAGGTCACATCCATCGAAGAGTGGAGCGGCACGATGGAGCAGTACTTGGGACCGTCCTTGTCGCATTCCAGCAGGAGGTGGCGAAGCTTGGGCAGGAAGGTGACCACGGGCAAAAGCCTCTGCTGGAGCTCTGCGGAAAGCGAGGCCGGGTTTTTCAAGACCTTGACCTTGATGCCACGGAGGGTCGCCGAGAGGAACTTGAGCTCCTTCTCTTGCGTGTAGCTGTAAGCCACGTCCATGTCATTCAAAGCCTTTTCAAACTGCCCGATCTTGATCATGGTGTACAGCCAGCTGAAGTTCATGATGACCCCGAACATGAGGTCGTCGGTACGGCCGCTCCTGGTCAGGTGGAAAACCAGCTCCGTCATCTTCCTGTGATTGACGAAGAAGATATCGGGCTCCAGAAGGTTGCACTGGAAGACCCAAGGCTGCTCGGGCGTCTGCCTGTCGTACGAGTACTTGTCCGAAGAGGTTTTCTCGTGGGACTGCGGGTGGTGGGGATTTTTGTGGTGCGATATATTCTGCGAGGTAAAGTGATTGTTGTCGTAGGTGAAGATTTTCTTTCTGCCGCCCGACCACGCCCCCAGGAAGTATTCGGCCAGGAGACTGTGCATTTGATGGACGTCTTCTTCGTTGCTCAGGTACAACTTCTGTGCAATGAGGTGGAGGTGTCTGTTAGCCCAGACCATCAGGGTGACGCTGCGCACCTGGCGTTCCACGAGGTAACCCTCCAGTTCTTCTTTGAGCCTGGCCACCAAGTCACAAGAAATCCTCAGGGGATTCTTCAAGTGAGATACCACTAGGACGTCGCCGAGAACAATGTTGTCGAGGGAAAGAATGTCCTCCAGCTCAACCTCGGTTAGTCCCGCCTTGGCCATGGTGATGTACCCCAAGGCTCTGAAGACAAAGCGCTGGCCCAACTTATTCTCCACGGAGTAGAATAACTGCTCGATGCTTTCGTGTACCGTGGAGCACAAGGATTTCTCGTCCACGTCTTTGTGAGACCTCCAGTGGACCACCTCTCTGTAGATGAGGTTGACGAACATGGGCAAGGTGCACTTGGCCAGGGCCTCGTTGACGTAGATCTGCTGGCCCGAGGTGACCTTTCTCTTCACCCCAAGTAACTGCTGCTTTAACGTCTGGCTGCAGAGCTTGCGGTCCCTCTGAGCCAACTCCACATAATAGTACTCGTCGTGGATGAGCCGTCGAAGCTTTTGCAGGATCCCGTGCTTATTGGGCAGCGTGGACACCACGATACGGACCGTCCGAGGCAGTTGGACGGGGAGCCACCACAGCTTCCGAGCTTCGTCGGCCTCCGACAGTTGCTCCAGGGCGTCCAGGATGATGACCAGGGGTCTGTGAAAAGAAGATTCCCCCAGGAGGTTGACCAGGAGCTCCTTCATCTCCTGGATCTTGCTAGGCAAAAAGTGAATCAAGCAGCGGTAGTTTATTGCGATCTGTTCACAGATACTCTGGAGAAGGCTGCGCAAATCCCCCGAGGGCCGAGTGGAGCCGATGAAACGGACGACGACCACGGGATCCGTTTCGGGGCCGGCCTCCTTCTGCAGCCAGGTGTAGGCCTGAAAGACAGCGCTTTTAAGATTGACTCAAGACTCAAAGGATGCTCCGAGGCCCTCACCTGTTTGGCCGCTTCGGCCAGAAGCAACGTCTTCCCCGTACACGGACCCCCCTGTACTACCAGCGGACTCATCCGACTCTCCTTGGACGGCAGAAGGTACTCCTGCACGTAATCCAAGGTCTCGCTCTTGTACTCGTGCAACTGCGAGTAGGCTTTACAGAGCGAGAGGTGCTGTAGGATCTCGTCGTACAAGGGATCCGTCTCCGTTTCAAAGTTCTGCTGGACCGTGGCCTGAATGATGTCCACCATGTCTTCGTAGAACTGCTTACACAGTCCCTCCACGTAGTGGCTCTCGACCTCCTGCGAGTAGCCCAGCTTCATGTCGCAGTGCGTGACCGAGGAGTAAACGCGGAGGTTGGAGGCGGCCACCACCGTCGGTATGAACTCGTCCCGCACCTTCAGCAGGCGCTCGTAGGCTTCCTGGTTGCGCATGACCCGGTCGCCGCTCGACACGATGTCCATGTAGCGGCTCATCTCTGGCAGCTTTGCGAAGCGGTCGAAATTGGAAATCTTGCGGATGTAGCAGACGCATTTCCTGAGAAAGGCGGGGGTTTGCTTCCCGAGGGCAAAGTCCAACTCGTCTTCCAGGGCTGAAACGACAAGAGGAGAACATTACGCCGGCGGAGACCCGTAGAAGACGCAAGATGTCAGCTTTTACCCGCTATGGCAGCTGAGACACTAACCAGAGCAAAGGAACTTCTTGGCCTGAGCGCTCGGCACGGTCCCCTTTTCTTGAAGAAGTAGGACGGCCGTCCGGAAAATCCGCTTGATCTCCTCCGAGACTTTCCTCCAGGCCTTGTCGTGCTTGGTTTTGGCTGCGCTGCCGGACTCCATCTAAGTCGGGCGAAAGGCACCGACTGACCGATTGACTCCGATGGCGAGGCGTTCGCTACCTCGGGATCTTTCTCCCGACGTGCACTCACTGAGTTCTGGTAGTTCTTGAGCATTTGGGCTTTGGGTTTGAGGTAGTATGCGGGCGGCACAGAGTTTTCATCCCTGCAGTACCACTCGTCCAAGATGTGGGTGTCCAGCCCGGCCTCCGCCGCCGCATCCAAGATGGTCTCAAACTCGGCCGATTCCACCTCCCCGGGCACCCGGATGCTGCCGTACTTTTCTCCCACCAGACCCTGAAGGGGGACGCAAGCAGAAGGAAGGACACTGAATGGCCCGAGTTCCCATCTTAGCCTGACATCAGGAGGACAAAATCAAGGTTACTTTATCCCCAACTATTCTCTTTCACCGGCAGATGGGAGAAAAAAAGTGGAAGCTGAGACGCGTCCTTGAGGCGTTTATTTTTTATTTTTTGTACACCGGGGAATTTGATACCGACGGAGAACTGAGGAGAAAAAAGAAGAAAAGACTTGTGGATCATTTGTCATGCTTCCCGTCACCATGCCAACCCCTGCCATCACCATGGAAACCATCTTTATTGACAGATTAGACAAAAGCCCCCCCGGTTCGTAAAGGCGCCATCCGTCGGGGAATAAAATGTATCGATTGTGTACGTGATCGTAGCTGCGGGAAGTCGAGAATCGTTTTTTTTTTAGCATGCGATGGCGAATGAATTCATTAATCTTATCGTCATTCCTCATTTCATTTTCTAGCTCCATAAAAAGATGCGTTGTATTTGAATAATTCAGCATTCATTACTCTACCTGTCATCCATTTCCCCAACCTGAAATTGCACTTGGGTCTTTGGTACATTTGTCATTTCTAGCTTTCCATTTTTGTGCTTTGTCTACTTATACCTAGGTGTGTAGTACTTACTGTATACATTTTATTGTCTGTTAATTTTTTTACCTCTCATTTTCCCAAAAAAGAAAAGATTTTAGTCTTGAAAAGGTTGGCCCCAAGTATACCGAGCTTCCGTGAGGGACGTTAGGACCCTGACGAATACTCACGACGAAGCACGGTCCGGCCGATGTCTTGAGACATTCCTCCAGGAGCTTCATCCTGAGTCGCTGAAGCTCCGGGCTGTCCCATTCCTCTGGATCCACACCCCAATAGAGGTCCACTACCTGGAAGTAAGAAACATTGTTAACTCAATGGCTGCCTTTTGATACTACCAGGGCACTTTTATATGTTCTTGCATCTACTTCAGATGTACGGACATTGTGCTTTACCACAAATAAGCAGCTCCCGACATCTCAAAGCTGGCGACATTTTTTTCTGCCACTGACTTTGATTTCTTTGGTCTCTCGCCCGATTCCCTGCCCTTTCTTCTCGGGCTTCACGGCTATTATCCCCAAGTTTAATAGTCTAACATTCAATAAATGTGGGGCCAGAAGACTTCCCACGTTTGACCCGCTGCCGGCAAACTCCTTCCAAGGGCGTCAGAAAGCTGCTTAGCAGAAGCTCCTCCAGCTCTTACATAAGCCAGCGTATAGTAGTTACAGGGAGGAGTGGGAGAGGAAGATTGCTCAATTGGCATGAAGGAAACGGGAGAACCATGGCACCTCTTAAATCCTTTCTTCCTTCAGAAGAAGAAGAAGGGAAAAGGAACCTGGCCACCCGGGACACGCTGCCTAAAAATTCTAATTTCCCTTCACCCGTGTCATCCTTAACGGAGACACGGTCCGGGTACTCAACCTCTTCTAGGTTGGTGCTCAAAATGCTTTGATTCCTGCTGCTAGCTAGCATGCGGCAGGGATTGACAATCCGGCCGGCTCTAGCAAACGGGTTTCCGCCGAGGCGCCAACTTGTCACGTGGCGCAGGCGGGGGGTGCTGGGGGATTTATATGATGAGGAGCGGGGCGCTCTTCTGCGTAAATCATTTCACGCTCATGCATCATGACGGCCAACTGAATCACAAGGCGGCACGTGGCCCCGCATTCCAAATGACGGAGGTCAAGCACGCTAGGAATTCTGGCAATCTGCGTCTCCCATCGTCCAAAATGTGTCACGCGGAATGACGACACAGTCGTCATTCCCCCACCCCGAGGCCGTGGGTTCGAGTACCCCCCAGCAAGATACCGAACGTCACGTTGCCACCGATGCTTCGTCATCGCTAGCGTATCGTGACAAAGCCCATACAGGTCTAGACCATTGATCCTGGGTGTACTCTTGTATCCTGTGTGTGTGTGTATTTTTGTATCATGTAAATGTGTGTGAGCTACTACAGGTAAGTGATAGGTTCATTAATAATAACCTCAACAGTAAGCATATGTGTGTATACACTGTATATGTACGAATATGTGTAAATCTGTAGGAATTTCTATTTAGGTACTCTGTGTGTGTACATGGTGTATGAAGTATACCAGATGTGTGTATCAGATTTCTGTAGCCATCAGCCCAGCAATTATTATTGTTGCATTTTTCAGTCCGCTTTAAAGGTTGCGTGATTAAAATGGATTCATTTTTTTCAAAACTAGTTCAAGCTTATGTCATGAATGGTCATTAAGGCAGTGGAAGACGGTCCCTTTTATTGTCCCGGAGTTTAAAGTCCAGGATTTGATGCCCATCAAAGTGTCTTGAATTGTATTAATATATGACTTATGGTAAGCGCAATCGTAGCATAAACTGAAAGCGAGGGCAAGTGGAGCGCCAGTCAGGCTATCGGAACCTCAAATCTCGGCCAGACTGGAGGGCTCTCCTGGATTTGTCCAACAAACACTGATAGTCATCTTTCCGTGCACGCCGATGCGCATTTGCAATGCAAATGAGCTCGACGGCCAGAAGGAGAGAAAGACAGAGTGAGAGAGAGAGAGAGAGAGAGAGAGAGACTGAGACAGGGCGACGACAACAGGGAAAAGCCCTCCCTCACGTCAGTCCGCCTTTGTCGCCAGGGCGCCTTATCTCTGCCGGCCTTCTGTCCGTCTCAACGTCTCCACAAGTCCAGCGTGAGGTTGCCATTGCGTCGCCTGCCAAAGGGGCCACATGGTGGCAAATGGTGGCCACTCACCTGGAATTCAATGCCGTAATTCTCCCTGCAGAAGTCCCGTAGTTTGGGGTAGACGTGTTCTTTCAGCGCGTTCCTCTCCGCTTCTGTGTCTGCGGACAAAAATCAAGAAATAAGCAGAGACCACCACACTTGATTGTCTGTTTGTGACCGTCCAGGCTCGCTCCCAGATTGACTCCAGTTCTTGGTTTCCCTTCAAACGGATGGGGCCTTCAACCAAAGAGTTTCCACCTCATTTTGAAGAGCCACCTGATCCAAATGGCGTGGTATCGGAATGCTGGATCCAATATTCTTCCAGTGAGTGTCCAAAGACACACCCCCAAACCCCCAGCGCCTTGTGCTGGTGTCCCACTTTCCCAGCCTTCTGAATGCTTGCTCTAATCTCTTTGGACAAGCCCAGTCTCTTTCCCCAGGGGGGCCAGGGTGGACCCTTCAAACCAAAACACGGCCGACTCACCGACAGGGAGACCTGCACGGAACCGCCCCGCCGGCGTGCAAATTTAATCTGACGTATATTTTACCCGTCTATCTTTAGCAAAGCTCGGGGGGGCCCCGTCCAGACGTGCATCCGCCCGGGGCCGGCCGGCAAAATGTCACGTTAAAGTGCGCGCAGTAAGTGGCGGCCGTGGCATCTTGTTCCATCGCGAGAACGCTGCGAGGAATCGGAAACGTCTCCATCATTTTCTCTTTGAAGGCTTTCAGATAAAACTGTGCTTGGAATTCAATCCGGGACTAAAAGGCGCTTTGCCAAGCCAATCTTGGCCAGCACTTTTAGGGCCGCCACCTTGGGAAAGGAAAGGCCGGAGCGCCCGTCCGTCTCCGTAGTGCGCTCAAAGCCGGCCAGCGCTGGCAAATGGATAGCAGATGACCCACGCGATGCCCCGGGCGGCTCGGAGCAGCCGTCGGCGAAGGCCAGATGTTCCCGCGTCTCTCAAGAGTCCCGCCTGCTTAGCCTGACAAGCTGACGGGGGCCAATCCGCTACAGTCGGCTCGCCCGTTGAGGCCATCTCTTTTGCCCAGAGCGCCGCCGGAGCCGCCGGAGCCGCCGGAGCCGCCGCGTGGAACAATCCTCGCCAATGGAGAGCCAAATTTGACGTGGCCTGGAAATGGAAAGCTCGCCGCTTTTGTCTCGAGGGTTTTTGTTTGCACACTGCTCGTCCGTCGTATGTCATTGGTCACTCTCCGTGACGTGGCGAGCGGCGCTTGGTCTCGGCTCGTCTTAACTCTACGAGCTCTGACCTCCATTCCCAACCTCAATTCTAATATTAGTTTCAAGATAAATGGACTCGCCGTCAACTATTGGCCATTTAAAAAATGGGCATTTTGTATTCCTTCTCAGAAAAAGGTAGGTGAATAGGGATGGGCAATATGGTCAAAATAAAAAGGACCTTTTTCCCCCGCATATGGTTGTATTGAGTATTTTTTTTCAATGAAATTTGAACTGTTTTTGTCACTTTGATTTTATCACCTATTAGACCTTTGTACTCTAACAGGCACTGCATTCTAGTGGCCAAGATCTCTAAAGAGCAGTTCAAAGGCTGAGTAAAATGTACCGTGAATGAGCCATCTGGCTGCCGTGACTTACCGTCGGGGTTGGCGCATACGAAGACGCGGACGCTGCGGCCGCTGGGGACGTGGTGCGGCGGCAGCGCCAGCACGTTGCCGCTGATGGCCGCTTTGCGCAGCGCCGACTCCCGCGGGCAAGGCTGCCGGCCGCCCGCTCCCGACGGCCACATGGGGCTGGACTTCCAACGTGGCTGAGCCAAGACACACGCCTTTCAAAGGACAAAAACAACAAAACTAACAGAAGCGCTTCAACTGTCCAGTCCGGACGGAGCGTGCCGTTGTGCTACTTTGGAAATTCCTATTCCCAAATGCGCATTGAGAGCAGCCGCTCCAGTTTTGGAGAGGGAGGGGCCCTCCTAGTTCAAAACGGACCCGACGTCCCCGGCCGTCAATGGCGGCCAAAGTTGACACCGGCCGCCGTGTGGCGGGATGGCGTGCCAAGAAACAGACGGCTGTGTGGAAATTCAGAAGCTACTAGCGGCTACGGTCCATGCGTAAATGCCTGAGTGCACGTGGATTTCCAAGCCCGGCAGAGCCAAAAACAACCAGGGGTGAGTGGCGAGCGTGCAGGCACACCCCGCGGGAGTCGCTCGGTCCGGCGGCGTTTGTCGTCGTCGTCGTCGTCGTGGTGGGGGCTGGATGTGGGCGCTCACATCCGTTTCATGTCGCCGCTTGGGCTGGGATCCCGGCGTGGACAGGGCTGGGATCCCGATGTCCATCGGCTTGGCGGTGGGACGGCAGGACGCGCGCCTCTGCTTGGCCGGGGTGCGCCCCGTCGCATCCCGCTGCCTCGGCCAGCCCACCGAGCGAGCGCTTTCTCCGATCTGATCCGATCCGTTGTGTTCCGCTCTGTTCCGCTCTTCTCTGCTCTCCTCTCCTCTACTCAGGCACTGGCAGACGGTGGCGGCGGTGGCGGCGGCAGAGGCGGCGGCGGCGGCAGAGACCCCTGGCCGTACAAAATAAAAGCGGAACTGTGCTGCTTCTTCAAAATAAAGTCCCGGCCAAACCGTACGTATAGCGAGATCACTAGCTCACTGCCACGTACGTGGTGATGCTTTGGATGGTGCGCTGTTACCATGGTAACCGCACTCTGACAGCCCCTTGGGTACTGCAAATTAATATTGATCTCATTTTCTCAACATGCTTTATCCTCGTGGAGGTTGCGAGGGGTGCTGAAGCCAAACCCAGCCGTCTCCGGGCCTGCCGATGGAGACAAACAACCCATCACTCATCGCCAGGGGCAATTCAGAGTGTCCAATCAGCCTACCAGAAAACCAGAGTACCTGAAGGAAAGCGGGGCTCAAAGGTCAGCTCAAAGGTCCCAAGGGGTCAAATGGAATCGGCTGCCCTCGAATTGTTCCTCCTTATTGCACCTCAAGAAACATTTTGCAAAAATGTTATTTCCTCCAGTAGAGTACGATTGGCATTTAGCTGTCAATCATCTCTCATTTCCCCCCCCTGAAGTAAACTCGGTTATTGTGCCAAACAGGAGAAAATATCCAAGCATTAAAGTCTGTGTGGTAAATCATTCTGACTAAAAATGTATTTTCTGCTACACCAGAAGAAAAGGATCGGACGTCTACTGGCGACAAACTCCCTTGAAATTCCCAGTCCAAGCCAGAAAACAAGCGGCTGATCGGCCCGGTCTATTTTGAGAGCGCGGATCACCTGCCCCAGAATTTGGCCAGCCCAGCTAAGGCTAACAAGCGCCAACAAAAGACTGGTCTGTCATCATTTTGCCCGTGCGTCTCCATCCTGGGGGAGCTCATTATCTTTGCGTCCCGCCCGTCGGATCCCCGGGCGCCTTCCTCACGCCGGTTCTGTGCCGGCGTCTTCGTCAGACGAGGAGCCAGACTGGCCGCCTCCGAAAGAATTTCAGTGCCCGGAGGTCCCAAATGCGAAAAGCGCCCGTTTTCCCGAGGCTAACGCGAGAGGTCAAAGCGGCTAACATCGCACCGCCTGGCTTTGCAAACTTTATCAGCTTCAAGTGGGTATTTGCCAACTGCCCCTCTTCCTTCTCTGACATTTGTTTTTTTTTTCTTGAATAGACCCGAGAGAAGGAGCCTCGGTGGATTGGACGGTGGCGGGGGTGCCGTAGGATCACCTGTGAAACCCTGCACTGCAGTGTGTAAGTCTGTAACAAGATAGATTCAAGGCCATGGTGTAGCGGCTAAGAGAAGTACATCTAAAAGCTCCAAAAGTCTTCATGTAAATCTCTAAAGGCTACAAAGGAGAGACTCCATGGGAATGATTTGGGCTCAGCGCAAAGCCAGCGTGGATCACAGCCCAATCCTTGCCTTTGATATCTCGCCACGGCATACGCTAGTCTTTGCCGCTTACCATTTCTTATTATTTTATTTTTGAGGGGATTCCGGCTGCCTGTAGCGATAAGGCTTCTTTGGCTAGCACGGACAAAGTCATCCTAAATTTTGACTTGCACGAACGTGGCTAGCTAGCATTGACGTTTTATTCTGTCTGTCAGACGTGAGACTGTTGCGCTTCTGCAAATCAATTAGCGCCAAAGGTCACAGCGGGAGCTCAAACAAAAGCGCTATTTGCCAGGCCACCAAAGAAGCCATCCACAAATAGCCGCAAAATCGTTGGAGAAAAAAGTTCTTGTGTTGTTGTGAAAAAAGTACAACGGAGGTCAATGGTACTTTTCTTGATTACTTTATTATTTTTTTCCAGGATCAACTCTGACCGCTTGGAGCCAATTGACAAGAAGGTGGCGCTCCAACTGACGTGACCTGACCTCAGGTATGACACTGGTAGGTAAGCGTGCCTTGACTTTCAGCCAGGCGGCGTCCGATCGCTTCCAGAATCTAGTTTCCAATTAAAAAGCTGAAAAAGCCATCCTTCCGCCGCAATTCCTACTTGAGGAGCGGCGGGCTTCTAAAAATAGCCCCGTGAGGAATTAGCGCCCGCGTTACGCTACGGAGAGACTGTATGCGTGAGGGCCACTCCAAATGGATTGCCCGTCAAATTTAAGAAGCCCGTGGTGACGCTGTCTGGTGCTTTTGTCAGCCGCAATCATTTATTCAGATTGGAGCGCTCACACGGCAGTGGAACCAATAGTCACGTTCAGTCCCATCTTTAAAATGAACTCTTCCGCACTAAATTTGCTCATGACAACACGTTTCCGGGCCAAAGAGCAATGGCCAAACTCTTTTTACGGCCGGTCGGGCAAACGTTGCAAAAAAAAAAAGCGCCAACTCCGGCAAGAAGTACCTTTTTAATCTCATTTGCTAATTGGGAAGAAAATGCAAATCATCAAGGCTGGAAGAAAATAGCACTTTAAAAATCAATGAGCTTTTTTTTGGGTTTGAATCCTGCAAAAGTCAATCAGCCTCTTCAGGTGAAGTTGCCTTTCACGGCCACACATTGCTCGCCTCTCTTTATTTTGGTGCGGCGAGCTCGTCAATCTGGATTTTCTTCCTCCGGCCGGCCGACGCTACGATCGGTACTTTTTGTCTGGCGCCGTGCGTAGGAATGGAGGCAAAGTACAAATGGGTGATTAATGCGTCAATACTTGTTGGTATTGTTTAAAATCAGTCTTAAATGCTGTTTGTTTTTTTTTGTCTAATCCATTTCAGAGTCCAGCACGGAACCGGACGGGAGCCAAAAGCTCACTTGAAGCTTTTTGACAACTCTTTTTAAAGTCCCGCTGGCGTGTGTGAAGGTTTTCGAGTCCAAGCGCCCGGCCAGCGCCGAAGAAGGATGACCAGTCAAAGAAGGCAAGAGCAGCGGCGCGCCATAAATAATGGATGCTAATCGCTCTTCTTCGGGGACGTCTAAAGAGTCTTGAATGGCGCTGGGCAACAATGCAAGCGCTCTTGTTAAACCTGATTTCTTTTTTGGACGGATAAAAGTGTTTCAAAAATCCCTTGTGTTAAAAGTTGCTTGAGTATGGCAGGTGCTCGCATGCCATGTGTTATGTAACAAATGGGATATTGCAAATGGCAGGAGGACAAAAGCAGTCAGTGTGTGTGTGTGTGTGTGTGTGTGTGTGTGTGTGTTTGATGGAGAAAAACTAATTAGCGCAGCACTTTGAGCATCACGGACACGACCAGAAAGGACTGACACACACACACACACACACACACACAATCGTAACTGGGCTGACAGAGCAAAAGCGGGCTTTGACACGTCGCTTTATGGCAGTTGCCAAAAAAAAAGAATCATTTGACGGCGCTGGCGGTCGAAAAGGCACAACAGCAAGAGTTTCCATCCGCCCAAAGATGCTATTTACACATCACAAAGTGTAGGAAATATTGCTTAACAAACAAGTGACCTGAAAATACAGCAAAAATGTTGTACATGGCAAGTGTCTTAATAGGATTGTAATATTGTTTTGCTCTATGTTTTTTGCAATAGAAACCAAAGGAGGAGCTCCATTTCCCTTGGCTTGATGGATTTGGATGCATGGGGAGAAAAAAACAGCCAGCCGGCAGCCCATCTTCCCTCTTCCCGCAGCCCAATCTCAGGTATTTATAGGAACGGGGAGGCCGTGGCGTGTCAAGCGCCGCCGTCTTATTAGAGCGCCAAAGCGGAATTCAAGCCCCAAGAGAGACAAGTGTTGCAATTGGCCGTTAACTCTCTGACTGCCGCTCCAGGTCACACGACCAATCCTTTTGTCGGAGGAGGCCACCGCCGACTATTTCTATTCCTTAAGAAAATGGACATTAAACATTCAAATTGATGGGCGCTCTAATTTTGGAGTCCCCATTGATTCCCTCTCCGCTTTCTCCCCGTGACGCATCATTTCCATTTGCCGTCGGAGGCCCTCCCTTCCTCCCCTTCCTCCTCTTCCTCCTTATCTATTCTAGCCCAGAGTTGCAGCTGCCGCTTATTCATTTGCCAAAACTCAATTCAAAGTTAGCATTAATCTGGGCTGCCACAGACCGAAATATTAAAGCCTAGTTTCATTTAGATCCATATATATGCACTCATTAACTCCTTGGCTGCCAGAGTGGAAAATTGTTCACGAATCATCGTCAAATTCGCCGCATATGTTTTCTGGTAGGAACAGAAGAGGTGAATACATTTTGGAGGAGTGAGGTCAGAGGTCACGGCGGGCGCTCCAGAATACCCGGCCCGTGTTCTCTCTTGGTCTCTTGGCCAGGTGAGTGCAATTCCCCCGATTCAATTTGGCCTCCTGGCCGCGAGTAAAAGTGTGGTCGGTCGGCCGCTTGTAATTACCGTTTGAAGGCTTTCCCTTTGCTTGTTGCGAAACGCTAATAGCACGTAATGCCTCATTGACTTTTGGCTAATCTGCTCATACCCACTTTGGTGCCACGGGCCGAGCCCTTTGTTAGTTTAGCCCTGAAATGAGCGGCTGGTTTACTCCGCCTGACTGTGAACGGGCACCCCACAAAGCTCCCGGTAAAGGGGAGAGCGCCGACATCAGCGACGGGGACGCCATGTCACCCAGCACGCGTGTCCTTTCCCGTGCCCGAAATAGCCGGCCGGCCTTCATCCTTATTGTATGTTCCTCCTTTTAAAGGGGAGGGTCGACGGTGGGGGTTCAAGGCGGCCACTTTCCCCAGCTCTTTGCTAGATTAATTTGCCATGGCTCTGGCCCGCCGCGCCCGCTCCACTCTGCGCAGTGAAAGTCACTCGGGGATTAACGGCCAGCGGGAAGCGCACCCCGCCCATCCTCTGCCGCCGCCGCCGCCACGCTCGCTTGCTGCCTCGGCAGAAAGAAGAAAAAAAAAGAGCACCTCGCCGCAGCCTCTTCCCTTCACGCCATTTCTGTCTTTGGTTAATTATTGTAATGGGCCCGCCGTCCTTTGGTTGCTAGCGACCGCAGGTCCAATGGCCTCCGTGGGAAAGGCGCGGAAGCCAGATTGGGCCTTTTAATTGGCTCGCCGGTCGGTGCGGGAGCTTCTTGGCTCCCTTTGACAATTGTCCAGTCAGCCAAAAGTCTTGCTTTAAGGCCAAAACAGTGGCGTATTGATTGCCATTTGTTCCGTCTGGAAAATGACAGTTAGCTTTGCGCTAAAGGCTTGAAATGTCTTCCCGCTCAGGTGCTGCTGCTGCTGGTGCTGCTGGTGGACGCTGCTTTCAAGCCCAACTGCTCTCCTCCATTTGTCAAGCAGCCCCCCCTATCCAATGGCCAATGAATTCATGGTGGACATTATAAGTTAGCGGGTAGAGGTCAGTGCAGATTTATTACAAGATGGCCTGTAATAAATAGCACATTAGTACTTGTATGTATATTTTTTTCAATTTTCACCAGCAGTCAGCAAGCCAAAAAAAAACCCTATATACGGATGGAGCGGCAGTATGAATCCACCGAGAGCAGATGAAGAGGCCAACTGACATCATGCCATCTCGCAGCAGAACATCCCTGAGAAAAAAAAGGTACTGCTTTGACCTGCATTTTATTTCCCCTGAAATTGCTATTGCAACATGGTCACTTGTGCTCTTGTTAAGTCTACACTTGCACAATATGTTGGCGCTCTCCCCACTTTAAAAAAGAAATGAAAAATCCTCCCCCCCCCCCCCCCCCCCCCCACCCACCCTTGTGCTATCACTCCAGCGCCACCGCCTTGACCCGTTTTCCCAGCCTATTCCCCAAGCTTTTGGCACGTTTTTCTTGGCGGCAGTGCAACAAACACTCGCAACCGCTACCCCGGCCGGCCTCAAACTCCAAATGTAACCTTGTTTTTTCTATTTTCCAACACAGGCTAGGCATCTCTTTCCCCCCGTCCACATCACGGGAATCCCCGACGGACTCCTCGGCCATCCATCCAAGTGAAGACGAATGAAGACGTTATCACGGGTCGGCGAGCCCTCCACCTCAGAGGATCTCCGTCTCGCCATCTGCTCGTGAGTCACGGTACGAGTCTCAACGTTGCCCCCGCCTTCCGAGATATGACCTATCTTTTTCCGTGTCCAAGGAGAGGGCGGGCGTTCCTACCCCAATTGGTTCGGGGATGTCTTTATCCTACGCTGGGCTCCAAACCTGGCTGTGTGGCCTTTTCAATAATGTAGAAGCAGAGGAGGGGCTGACGACATGCGAGAGGAAATGCTCTCCTGGCACTGTGGGAGCCCCCCTTCTTTGACATTTACCCAGACCCTTAGCGCCCGTGCCTGTGTGTGTGTGTGTGTGTGTGTGTGTGTGTGTGTGTTCACTAACGATGGCCAGCACACTCACGCGTGCCCTTTAGCCGGCTGGCTAGCTAACTAGACTATCCCAAAATTGTACACCAACCCGTACATTATTTTTGTCTGCTTGTAGATTTTGGTGTAACGACATCTGCATTCATTTCAGGTTTTTGGAGGGTGTCGCGGCACAATTGGGACACTTGACGTGAGAAGCATGGCGAGCAAAGGTTACCCAAGCATACGTGAGTCAGAAACATAGTGCTCCGAAAGATTTGTGCAGCGATGCTGCCCTTCAAGATGACAGTAACACGATAATATGCAAGTTTTACAGGAGGCATGGAAATATTGTCTAATGCTGCCCTCCTGTGGGTGCAGTAAAGCATTGCTATTGACTTGGAGCAACAATGCCTAATCAGGGTTAAGCATTCACGACTCCAGGCAAAAAACACTAAAGGAAAAAAGGTTTGTTTTTTTTATGTGTGGTAATAAAATTTCCTTATCTTACATCTCTCTCTCTCTCTCTCTCTCCAGCATTTTTGTAACCACCAGAGGGAGCACGGATCCGTTTTTCCTGATTGAGAAGCAAGCGTTCCTGCTGTTGGGCGCACCAATACCACCCACCCACCCACCCACCCACCTTTCCAGCAACGTCTCTCATCTATTTACGAACCCATCTCGGTTCCCCTAATCCAAAGGCCGGCGGCGGTTTTCCATTTTCTCCGTCGGCTCCCCGGGAGAACGGTCGCCGAGGAGGAGGATCATGACGCCTCCCGACTCTGTCTAAATGGAACTCGGGTTGGTCCCGCGTCTGCTTTTGAATTTGTATTCTTTTTTTTCTTTCTTGGGATAATAATGCTTGGCTCGGACTCACTCACAAGCTCTCTTGTCCGTGAGACATGGTTGTGCCTTTTTGTTAGTGCCTGGTTAATTCTATTTTTGCTTCTGTGTGTTCTTTAGAATGCAGTCCGCCATGAAGACTGATGTTGTGCTTTGGATGTTCCTCAGCCTGCTGTTGTTGCTGCACTCCAGCAAAGGTGAACCCAAACAAACTTCACTCCTTTCAACTTGGAACCATTTGATTTATTATCATGGCTGCAGAACCAGCTAGGCTAGCTGAGGACAAAATGGATGGACTGGCTCAAGTGGAAATGTTGGAAAAAGATTGTCCTAGGCGTCAAATCCATTTGAAGTGGGAGGGTTGACAGCGAACAGCAAAAAAAGATGATCGAAGCGTCATACCTACTATTATTATTATTATTATTATTATTATAACAAGTCCTTGAGATTGAAAAGGTTGATATTATTGGTCAATGTGTCATCGGTCCGGACATAACCTTGAATTAATAACTTGTTTTTTGTTTTTTTTGTTTGTTTTTTTTGCAGCCCACAAAGCAAGCGAGGAAAGCTTCCAAGCGTCCCTGGTCATGTTTTTGGGCGGCGGTCCCCAGTCCGTCCTCAGCCTGCTCCTGCTAGCCGTGACGGTGACGCTGTCGGTGGTCATCTACCTGTGGGTCCTCCGCTACATCTGCATCGGCTGCTGCCAGCCCGTCGCCGTGGGGATCGACCCGGAAGGTCTGACGGAGATGTCGTCGGCGCTGGTTTGATTGACTGTTTTGCCATGTTAGCCCTCCTGGTGCTTTTCTTGGACTTGGCACTTGAAATAAACGTGCACCCCTGCTGAGTCATGTTTAAAACATTTTCTTCCAGCCCGCTCGCCCGCACTTTGACGCACGCCATGGTCCGTCGTTATGGTAACGTGCGCGAAAAACAGATTTTGCTTTTTTGTTGTTGTTGCATTTAACCACACTTATTTCTTTTCAAATATGACATGGCCCGCTTCGAATGGACCCGAAAGACCACCTGGTTGGATAGCCAGCGCCCCTTCTCTGCCCCCAGTTGCCAAGGGTTACACAGACTGCCAGCATCCCTGCAGTTGCCATGACAATGAGTAGATTTTCGCCCTTCCGCCGCCGGAAGATGGCGAAAGACTCCATGTCAGAATTGCCGCTGGCTTTCATTTCCTTGCCTTTGTTTCTTCCCCAATGACAGCAAATGACATCCCATCCCCAAAATGGCTTTTTGAATGCGTATATTTAATAAATAACGGATAACTTTATTCAAATTTCATTGATTTCTTCGCTTTGGATTGACTTGATCACTCCAAAATCAGCATTTTACTTTGACTGACTGCATAGTAACTTGGTCACATTTCTCCCCCCAGAAGAAAAAGCGGTCCAATACGTTCCTGCGGTGCCTTGGTCTGCGTTTTAAAAAGTCTCTGGCCGATTCGTTAGGACACCGCCGATCATTCAAAGGGTGGCTTTGCAAGTGGCCCCAATTTTCTATGGTGCTCTCTTGAAGCCTTGTTTTCAGAGCGCTCTCCATGGGATTGGATTGGAGCGGAGCGGCAGAACATGGTGTTCCGCACAATCCCAAGTCAAATGAGGACACCCACTTGGATGCCGCCTCTGAAATTGAGCTCCACGCGTCACTGAATGACGTTAATGCAGCGGTGCGTTATTGTGAGAACGTCTTCACCGTCCGTCCGTCTCCACCGTGCGTGGCTTCCCAATCAATTCAGACGGGCTGGGGTGCTGAACGCTCTTCCTCGCAAATGCATTCATGAACATTTTGGGGTTCTTTTCTCAGCCCCGATGATTTGCCAGTACGCACTTTGTTTTGTTTGGATGAAATGTGGCACAAAAATGACAAATTAGCTCTCTTTTCCTCCTCTGTCCTCAGGTTGAAGAAATTCCCACGCTGAAATCGGTCCTTGAAGGCGTTTCGTTTGTGAGATCAGCTGATTTTCTACGCTGCCATTTTGTCCGGCGGAGACTGAAGCGGCGGCCGTCCAGACGTGTCTGGAAAGAGAACAGACGGGGTACGGATCCCCTATTCAGCCTCACCTTTTTTTTCCCATCGTATCTAACATCCGATCTTCTTTCTTTTTTCTTCCCTCCTCCTCTTCCTCCTCCCCGGATAGAGCTGTCAGCCGATGATTGTGATTTTGACAAGTTACGGGAATGCCCGATTGCCTTGTGTGGGACTTTTTAGGCGGCGAAGAGGACTGAGCTGTAGTTGACTTGCAGTCCGATGCCCCGCGACAACTGAAAAGCCAGCTGGTAAGGAAAAGAACAAGTCAAAAAATTAACACGGGGGGGCGATTGGTCTGATCGCTCCCTATGTTCGTTGGCGATCGCCGATCTTTTTCCACTGAGAGCCAATCCCACAGCGGGACTCTGGGGGATGACGGCGGAAACATGAGCTAACATAGACTAGCTCGGATCCCCGTCGTAGATTTTAGAAGGAGGAGAGAAAAGAAAAGAAAAAAAGCAGAAGAACAAGTCAAGAAGAATCCCCGTACTCGTTTGACGCCCAGTTGACAGTCGAGTCACGTTCAAGCGTCCACCTTGTGGTCGGATCTTTCGCTGCTGTCTGTCTGTCGGGAGTTTCTGGACTTGAAGTTCGAGAAGACAAGAAGAAGAGAAGTCATGTCTGGCCAATCGATCACCGACCGGATCGCTGCGGCTCAGCACAGCATGACCGGATCGGCTATCAGCAAGGCAGTGTGCAAGGCCACCACCCACGAAGTCAGTGGGCCCAAGAAGAAACATCTCGACTGTGAGTATGCCTTGTGCTATTTGCAAAAAAAAAAAAAAAAAAAAAAAAAAAAAAAAAAAACAATAATAATAACGCCCATTTTCTTAACGGCTGCCATTGACAGAGATAGACGTCCAATCCTCTTCAAGTTAAAATCGATTGGACTTCTCCAAGGGGTCCATTCATTGACAGAATTGTGCATTCTTGCAAAAAATAGGGTTGGAGCCACCCCCCAAAAAAAGTTTTTTAGACCCAAACGTCCCTGTTATTGGATCCCCCTTTGGCAATCATTATTCAAACTTCCCTCCAGCAAAACCACGTTGACACTTCTGACAAAAATTTCTTTTAGCAAAAGGTCCCCATCAGCAATTCTTCCGGACCTTTTTTTGGGGAGCAAATATCTCTTGTTGTTATTTCTGTCCTCCCATAGCGACCCGTCCTGACCTTTTGCGGCCGGCTTAATAATTGCGCTTTATTGATTTCTGCCCGAGTGCGACAACCTTGGTGTCTGTCCGAAGGCGTCGCCCCCGAGCTTGTCCGTTGGCACGTTTTGGCGGAGGGGCCTTTAAGGAACAGGATGTGGTTTTCCTCAAAAGTTAAATGCGCTCAGAGGAAATGAAACTAAGAGGTTAAAGCTGTCCATGTTCTTGCTCACTTTTACTGGGCCAAAAAAACAAAAACTCAAAAAAAAAAACTGTCCGACAGGGAGCCGAGGAATGAGCTCAGTGGCATATTTGTTTCCCCGCCAGAGGCCTTTCAACATCAGCCACCAGCAGGAAGTGTGACATTCGTGCAGCACTTGTGAAAATAAGCAGCATTTCTAAGACACTTTGCAAAGGCTGGGAAAAGCTAGCATTGGCTATCCCACTTGGAACCGGAAAAAAAAAAAACGCTTTTGAAATTTACGGCCCACCGAGTGACATTTTGCAGCTCCCGCCGTGTAACGCCCACCGGGACCAATCAAAGCGGACTTTGGCGGAGCCGCGTTTCCGATGGGCGTCGTCTGGACCAGACGGGCCGGGCCCATCGTCACCTGAAAGGTTTGACATTCCCAGCCGGAGCCAAAAAGTAGCCGAGTGGTCGCGGGAGGGCCATCCCAGCGCTATCCACTCAGAGCAGGGTCGGCCCCTCCCCGGCTGTAGACCAAAGATAGGCCCCCTTTCCACTCCCGGGCCGGACCACCGCCACCAAGCCGGTCTGGCCCGGAAGTATCCGCCGACTTAAGTGTGTCACGTGGAGAAAAGGCGCTCCACTGAGATTGTTTACTTAAATCCAGCTCTTGTGTCCCGACTGTGTTTTATTTTTAGCCCCTTTTGTTTTCCTTCCTGTGCTCTACCCACATTTCTAGACTGTCCCAACAGATAAGATGAAATGTGTCCACTTGTAGAAGTCCCTAAAATTCTACAAAGAAAAATTATGCAAGGGTCACAACAGTGGTCAACTCTTGACTTTTATTTTTGTCTTTGCGTCCATCCAGATTTGATCCACTGCACCAACGAGATGAACGTGAACATCCCCCAGCTGGCGGACACCCTGTTTGAGCGCACGGCCAACTCCAGCTGGGTGGTGGTGTTCAAAGCCCTTATCACCACGCACCACATCATGATGTACGGCAACGAGGTGGGGGACGCCCGTCCAACATGTCTCCATTTTGTTATGGAACAATTCCATAGTAAATACAAATGGAGCCAAATATTCTTGCCTGAGATTTGCGTCAGGCAGGCGGTTGAATTGTAATTTATTGGCCTCTAAATGCTATTTTTGTGATGTATTTCCCTGGCAGCGTTTCACCCAATACCTGGCCTCCAGGAACACCCTGTTCAACCTGACCAATTTCCTGGATAAGGGAGCCCTGCAAGGTAATCCATCCGGCTGGACTTTCCCCGCTGAGCCCAGAATTGTAAAATATTCCTCGCTGTGTCCGGCCAGGTTACGACATGTCGACCTTCATTCGAAGATACAGCCGTTACCTGAACGAAAAGGCCGTGTCCTACAGGCTGGTGGCTGTGGATTTCACCAAAATGAAGCGAGGGTGGGTAGGGTTAGGGTTAGGGTTAGGGTTACCCTAGCTCTGCCCAGCTAATCCATTTCTCCCCATGGAAACTGGTTTGGATTTTTTTCTTTGCTCTCTTAATATGATCCCTGGGCAGGACCGACGGAGTGATGCGCACCATGAACGCGGAGAAGCTGATCAAGACGCTCCCCATCGTTCAGGAGCAGCTGGACGCCCTGCTGGATTTCCAGGTTATTTTTTTTCAAGCGATTGGCGTTCTTCCTCCGTGTCTAACCCCCCCCCCCTGTCTGTCCTACCCGCAGGCCAACCCCAACGAACTGACAAACGGCGTCATCAACTCTGCCTTCATGCTGCTCTTCAAGGATTCCATCAGGCTGTTTGCCGCCTACAACGAAGGAGTCATCAACCTTTTGGGTAAAACGCCCGCCCATCCGTCTTCTGGCGGCGTGCTTATTTCATTTTCTCTGTTTTTCTTCTCAGAGAAATACTTTGACATGAAGAAGAGTCAATGCAAAGACGCCCTGGACATCTACAAGAAGTTCCTGTGCAGGATGACCAAGTTGTCCGAGTTCCTCAAAGTGGCCGAGGTAAGCCAGCGCCTCCGTTTTTTTGTTGTTTTTTTTTGTAGCGGTGGGCTTCTGGGAGACGACGTGCGCGTGACCTCAATCAGACCCCAGTTTTTACTCTTGTAGATATTTCGGCTGCTCGGGGCGATGTGAGGCTCCGGTAGGAGGCCCCGACGGTGATTTCTTTATTAGCCCTCGATCGGTGTCATTTTCTATCTGTCCTCGGAAGTCAGTCGGCTTCCCTGTCAGTCCCGGCGGCTTTGCTGTCCGTCTGAGTCCTCCAGTTTATTTAAAGACAATATATACATATATTGATGTGTATTTCTTGTGGGATTCACGCTTGTTCATGTTCCACCCCGCATCCCCATCCGTCACTTCCGCCGATGTCGGCCACGTCACCGATGTGTGGATCCTGGCTGTGTTTTTGTTTTTGTTGTTGTTGTGTTAGCGCATGCCGTGACGATGGCCGCCACCCGCACTTCCTCTCTTTTTTGATTTGTTTGTTTTCAACCGCAGGAAGTGGGAATAGATCAGGGTGACATCCCCGATCTCTCACAGGTCAGTATATACATTTCACCTCTCTCTCTCTTTGTCTCTCTTTGTCCTTTTTTTGTCCTTTTCTGTCCATTGACACGGCATAAGCTAGCCTTTGATTTTCTCACGCTCCACTCACTCTTTTCTTTTGAAACTTTGGACGCTCCCGCCGTTGGTGTCGAAGGAAGGAAGGACGGACCTGGCTTTCTTTCAAATGCCTTACTAAACACCCCCCCCCCACCCCCTTTTTTCCCCCCGGGGTCCTCTTTTTGGGAGAGTACTACCGTCTCGCCCGCCGCAATCGGCCCCCAAAAACAAAATGCTTCCAGATGCGGCGCGCATTCTTGCGGACGGTGACGTTGCGCTATTTTCACTGCGGAGGAAAAGGCTGGATTTGCGCCCGGGATGGGACGGACGGAGTGGACTGCGATAGAAGCGCCATCCCTTTTTGACTTGAGAACGCGACTGCATGCCCTTTTGACCTTTTCCCGCTGCCTTTGGAGGCGCTCCTCCGCTAACCTTGTCAATGTTTGCTGCATGTGGCCGCGGCTACTTTTTTTACTACTCGCCACTGACCACGAGGCTGTTGGGTACTCACGTGTGTGTGTGGCGTGTCGTGTACCCCCCCTGCCTTTTTTTTCTATTCCCAAGGCCCCCAGCAGCCTCCTGGAAGCTCTGGAGCAGCACCTGGCCTCCCTGGAGGGCAAGAAGACCAAGGAGCTGAATCCGGACGCCAGGTAAAGACAGCCCAATCCGAATCCAGTACCGTCAGTCACTTGAATTTCTGCGGCGCTCTTGTCCGGCAGGGCGTCCACCTTGTCCAGCGCCGTCTCCTGCCTGGCCTCCGCCGACATGTCCTTTGCCCGCATGGACGAGAAGGAGAAGCGCTTGGCTCTGGAGGAGGAGCAGGCCAGGTTGCAGGCACTCAAGGTGAGCGCCGATGCCAAAAAGGCCCTTCGTGGATCCAAAATGTCCCCCCCGCTTTGACAGGACCAGCGTTTGAAGGAGATGAGCGCAAAACCCCCGGACCCCGTAATCGTAGGCGCGCCAACGCCCGAGCCGTTCGGGTCCACGCTCTCGGCCAACAGGTGAGCTAGAACGGACCGGCCGGCCATTTTGCAGCATTTTTGCTCACCCCCGTGCCCTTTTGTGTCACCCCCTGAACAGCGACCTCTTCGACCTCCAGCCGGCCTTCGTCCCCGCCGTGTCCTCGGCCGCCGACAGTGCCTGGGGGGGTACGTACGCCACACACACACACTTTTGACTTGTGGTTCCGGGTCAACCCGGGCCGCCGCCAACCGTTTGGAGACCAAGTCGTTGGCCGAAATTCTTTGAAGGCGGGGGCCCGTTGATTGGCTGCTGTAGAAGCCAGCTATGCAACAAAATTTGAAGTCTGCTAGGGTTATTGTGGCAGAGGGACCATTAAAGGCGGAAGCGGAGTGGAAAGAATGTACATTTTGGATTGAGCGCTGTGGGGGCTCCAAAAAGGTCAATAACGCAAGTCCACGCGTACGTCCCTCAGGACCGGAGAGACGGCCTTGGGAACAGAAGGTCCCCCCCGCCATGACCGTAGATTTCGAGGCCGCCTTTGGGAATAGAGGCGCTCCGGCTAACAACGGAACGGAGTCGGCAGCCGGTAAAGCCTTCCCCCTCGCTATCCTGGCTATCCCGGCTATCCCGGCTATCCTCCCTCCCTCCCGTCCAGGCCGGAAGCCCCAGCCCGAGCCCCCCCCCCCCCCTCCCGGGCTTTGCGGGCTTTCCGTTACCTCTTGCCAATTGTGGCTGCTGCAAACTTGGCAGAAGACTTGCTTGCGACTGGACGGCCAAACCCAAAGGGGCCGTTGCTTGTTCTGCTAGCTCTGTCGCTAACATGGCCGGCCGGCTTGGCTCTCGGGGAAAACCTCAGTACTTTCTCTCTCTAACGCTATTTTTCCCCCCCTCCGTGACTTCCCCTTCCAATGTGCTTAAGCTAGCACTCTGATGTCTTGTGTCAGCACCGCTGTCAAAGCACTTCCCAACTGGATACTAGCTTCCCTCCCGTTGAGCTCCCTCCGCGTTTGACGAGGTCAACGTGGTCATCTCGCAGCCTGTTTTGGCAATTTGCACACTTTTTTTTTCTTCATGTCCTTCGACCGAGCGTAGGGAAATGCCTCCAAATGATGGCCGCCGCCGCCGCCACTGTTTCCATGGTCTTCTTCGATCGAAGCTTTTCTGGCCCCCCTGACCCCGGTGTTGACTTTGCACGTCCGGACGAAATAGTTTTGCGTTTCCACGGCAGGTTTGGACAGCCTGCTGAAGCCGACGTTTCCCATCCACGCGGCGGCCCACGCGGCGGCCCACGCGGCGGCCCACGCTCTCCCGCCTCAGATGGTCTTCCAGTCGGGAGGAAAGCTGCTGGCCAACGACCTGGACTCCTCCCTGGCCAACCTCGTGGGCAGTGAGTCCAACTTTTTCTGTAGGGCGTGGTGGTGTGGCCATTTTTCATAACCCTGCTCTCTTCTCAGATCTGCAGTTTGGCGGAATCCCGTCTAAAAAGTAAGTGTCTTTTGGCCCGAATCCTTTGAGGACGCGCAGCAAAGTGTTTATTTTTATTTCTTCGCTGCCGCAGGCCGGAGATGCAGTGGAACCAGCCGGGGGAGAAGAAGCTGACGGGGGGCCACAACTGGCAGAACAAAACCATGTCCAGCACCCAGTGGAGCCCGGCCCCCGTGGTCCCGGCGCCCGTGGCCGTGGCCATGCCCGTGCCGCACATGGTAGCCCACCCACTTTCTTTTTTTTTTCCCCTTCTCCATTCATTTCCCGCTCCGTTTTGACGTGCTGTTGTTTTGACTTTGATTTTTGCCATGTCATGGCTCATTTGACTTCCTTGGGATCTTTGTCTACTCATCTCTTTTTGTCCTTTGTCCCTTTTTCCTGTTGCTGCACCCCGATGCAGAACGGAATGTTCTATGCTAGCTACGTAAGTACCAGGCAAAGCAAATTCCACAAACCGGACGGAGGGGGGGGCCCAAAAGGCTTAGAAACGACGTCTGGCCATATGGAATGAAAATAAGTCAAAAGGAGCTGGATTTAGCTAAACTAGCATCAATCTTATTTGCTCCATGTATTGAATTAATAGATGGCCAGCCTATGCGTATCTGCTCAATTCCTGCTATCTTGGCACTGTTCTTTTTTTTTTTTTTTTTGGTGACCTGACTAACGGCGATTTCTTTCCCCCTCCAAGGCTCCCGCCCCCCTGGCTTTCCCCATGACGGCGCCGCCGCAAGTGCCTGTGTACGGAATGGTGAGGCTAGCAACCGCATTTTCACCACAGGGTTTTTTTCTTTGTTTGTTTTTATTTTAAATGGCGCACCATTCCCACGGTGGCTATCCCTCCAGGTGCCCCCCCAGGTAGCGGTCGTGGGCCCTCAACCCATGATGTACAACCAGCCCGTCCTCAGAGCCGGCAACCCCTTTGCGGCCACCGGAGCGCAGGTGAGAACACAAGACGGGCGTCCGCCTGAGCGCCTGAAACCTTACCGTCATCTTTTACGTCTGTCCGTCTCCGTTCAGATGCAGTTTATGTAGTCGGTGGGGGAGGGAGCCCAGCCGGCCGGCGCCCAAAGCCACCGAGACCTCGGGCCAAGAGATGGGATCCGGCCTGGAGGAGACGCAAAGACTCCACAAGCTATTTGCTGCCACATGAGCTTTATTTCACACTGGTGCTATTCCGTCCGTCCCCATGCTTTGTTTTGACGTCTGTGGTGATTTGATTCTATTTTTTTTTTTTGGGTCCCCAGGAACTGTGCCATCTAATCCATCTTTTTCTTTGTAGCCCAGAGTGTATTTACTCCCAGAATTTGACCAAAACACCAGTAAGATGTGGCCAAAAAACCCATTACCGTTCTGGTAAAATTAAATTTGCATCTGGATGTCAATCCTGTGAAAAATGGACCCCTAAAGCGTTTTGGATTCTATTTTTGTTTTTGAATGAGTGGATTTTTGGGGGCCCTGTAGGTGGCGCTTCCCAAAACAATGCACCGTTAACCCTGTTAAGCAAATGATGCTGTTGGATGGTGTTTATTTTGAAGTCTTCGACGGCCATGGATGTTCAATTGACCCCCGGCCGGGCCTTAGTTTGGGGGTTGGGGGGCCTCACTCATGGCCTTGTTTTCCATTCTGCCTCCATCTAACGTTGACTTTGTGTGTTGCAGCTTTATGAAACCGGATCAAGCGGTGGCCAAATGTGTTGATTCTAACCAGCATTCTGTCTTTTTCTTTTTTATTTATCCTTTACTACATTCTTTGTTAATGGAGTGAAATATAGCCCGTGTCATCTGGATGCCAATGTACGCAATCATGTCATTTCACGTGGCCAAATGCTTTTGAACTTGATCTCTTTCTTTGAACATGATTTCTATTTATTTAATGCAGAGTTCTAATGAAGCAAGGAAAGGCAGAATCACAAGCTTTTTTTTTCTCTCTCTCCAGCAGTATCATGGTTTATTCAGAGGATTGTCTTTTTTTGGAAGAAATAAATTCATTTATTTCCATGACTAGCGGAGCGTCTGCTGTTTTTTTTGTCTTTCTTTTTCTGACCACTTATTGTCCGTCCGTGACTTCCAGGACACAGCTGAAGGAATGTCACGCCTGGCCCGGATGATAAACCTGGACAGCTGCAGTGGGTGGGGGGTGGACTTCTATTTTGGTCTTTCTCCCAGTTAGAAAGAAGACTCTTGGAAGGGAGAGCCTCTCTTGGCCCGCCGCCTGGCTCGTGGCTAGCGTCGAAACTTCTGGAGGTTCCAACGCCGACATGGTTCTGCTGTGCTACAATAAAGGTTGCGGCCAGACGTTCCACGAGGACGACAACGACCAAGGTGAGTGGACATTTGGACATTTGGGAGCGTCGGCCTCACGGCGGGCTTTTGTCTTCTTTGCCCCAAGGTTCCTGCCTCTTCCATCCCGGGAACCCCGTCTTCCACGATGCCCTGAAGGTAAAGTCTGTGGGACGGCGGCCATCGGGGGCAACCACGCCCAAAACTCTTGGCTTCTCCGTCAGGGTTGGTCGTGTTGCCGCAAGAGGACCACCGACTTTTCGGAATTCCTCTCCATCCAGGTGAATGCTCTCCGGGGGTGGGCATTTGGCTGGCTGTTTTTTTTTTTTTTTGACAGTCCTCTTCCAGGGCTGCACCCGCGGGCGCCACAATGGTGAAAAACCGTGCCAACCTATCCCGTCGGGGGTGTCTCCCGAGGAAGAGACGGCCGAGGGCCAAGAGAGCCGCTCCGACGTCATCTACCGGGGACCCAAGTCTTCCGAGAAGATGCGCCGAGAAAGGCCCAGGCGAGTGGGGCCGCTTGAATGGATGGGTCTTGGCGAGTGGCTTTTTTGACGAGGGAACGTGTGGCGCGTACCCAGCTCCGACGAAGCCAAGACCAAATTGCCCCTCAAGGTGGCGCCGTCGCTGTTGAAGGAACTGGACCGACTGAACGTGAGGGAGAGGGCCGAAAAGGAGAAGAAAGGTAAGCTGTTGCCGAGGGGAGTCGGGGTTTCTCCTTGGCTGCTTCCGAAAGCCCACCCGACGACTGACCTTAACGTTGGCCTTTTTTTTTTGCCAGAGAGCCAAGCCGTGGTCCAAGGCACGCGATGCAAGAATTCCGGCTGTAAAGCGGTGAGTCGCAGTTGGTGTCCGGCGCCGAAAGTGCGCCGGATGACGGCCGCCCGGAGACGCCAACTCTTCGCCCTCAGGTCTACGAGGGTCCGGCAACAGAGCCGCAGATCTGCACGCACCACCCCGGCGGCCCGGTCTTCCACGAGGGGTAAGTCGGCTGTGCGCGTAGAGTCCCGGCTGGCCCCCGACCCCCGGCCCCCGGCCCCTGGCCCAGCTAGCCGTTGCGTGTCTCCCCAGCTACAAGTACTGGAGCTGCTGCTGCATCAGGACGGCCGACTTCAACGCCTTCCTGGACCAGAAAGGCTGCACGGCCGGGAAACACCGCTGGATCCCCAAGCAGGTAGGAAGGAGCGTCCCCCGAAGAATCTCTTGCCCTCCGTCTAAACGCTTGGCTCGGTTCCAACAGGATAAGAAAAAGGTGGCGTGTCGACACGACTGGCACCAGACGGCCGACGGCGTGGTGGTGACCATCTACGCCAAAAACGCCGACCCCGACCTGAGCTGCGTGGAGGCCAACGGGGCCGTGGTGTCCTGTCACGTCCAGTTCCAGAGCGACAAGATTTTCAAGAGGGACTTCCATCTTTGGGGGGTGCGCCAGATCCGGCCGCCAAACCCCGGCCGTTTTTGTCATCTCGCCGTTTCTGACCACCTCCTCTCGTTCCTCTCAGGCGATCCACGTCCAAGGGAGCGTGGTCAACGTGGTCCCGTCCAAAGTGGAGATCGCCCTGCGCAAAGCCCACCGGGTGACCTGGGGTAAGCTGGAGGACCCAGACCGCAAGTGGGAGCCCGAACCCGCCGAGGCCGCCGAGGACCACCCGGAGTGGCGCCTTCCCGACTGGGACGACGACGACATCAGCGACTCGGACGAAGAGTGGGCCGGCGACAGGACGGCGCCGGCCCCGGTCCAGGCCCCGGTCCAGGCCCCGGTTCAGGAGACCCGGGCCGAGGTGGAGCAGGAGGTGAGAGAGGCCGTGGAGGTCAAGCGGCGAGCTGAGGAGGAGAGGGCGGAGCTGAAGAGACAACAGGAAGAAGAGGATGGGGATGAAGAAATGCCAGAGCTGGAGTGATGGGGAGGGGTAAAAAAGCGACAACCGAGGAGCCATTTTTCTGTATTGTAAATCACATACAAACACGAAAATAAAATTAAGCAGCTCATTTGAAATGTGTCATTGATATCATTATATCTTATACATATAGGTATTATAAATATATCATTACACCTCCAGTCCACACGACGGCGCAATGATCCCAGCGGTTGTTTGCAAAGCGCTTTTTATCGAAAGAAGATGTCTCGAATGCGGAAGTCTTTTATGTGAAAGGGGGCCGTCGTTACACTTCCAGTCCACACGACGGCACTGTGATCCCAACGATTGTTTGCAAAGCGCTTTTTATTGAAGGAAGAATATGTCTCCGATGCGGAAGTCGTTTATGTGAAAGGGGGCCGTCATTACACCTCCGGTCCACACAATGGCGCAATGATCCCAACGTTTGTTTGCAAAGCCCTTTTTATTGAAGGAAGAATGTTTCCAATGCGGAAGTCGTTTATGTGAAAGGGGCCGTCGTTACACCTCCAGTCCACACAATGGCGCAATGATCCCAACGGTTGCTTGCAAAGCCCTTTTGATCGAAGGAAGATGTCTCGAACGCGGAAGTCGTTGATGTCATTCCACACGAGGGAGTTTACGCACGCGCTATATCCTGGACTTCCCCCGGACTGACGTCAGAGAGGAACCCAGGAAGTGGGAGACGAATTCATTGCGTGTTCTTTTGTTTGTAAACTGTTTTTTCGGCGTTTTATCGCAAGATCTAAATGGGGGAATCTACAGTAAATACAACCGAGTGACGTTTGATAGATTACACGAACAGTAGTCCGCAAGAAAGGAGTTTTTTCGAGTTTTTTGGGCTGATTTGGTGCAGGCTGCACAAGGAAAGTCAGGAATAAGGTAAGGCATGCTGCAAATGTCTACAAACGCCTCTTGGTGAATATTTCTATTAGTAAAACGTGTACTTGTTTTCTGTTGAGCTTGATCCTCGAAACCCAGATCAGATCGAAACATTTTGCCAACCTCCACAATTGAATGAACAATTTTCCCAATCAATGACAACATGGCTCCAATATTGACCTTTCTTCTTGAAGAAAGAATGTGTATTTTTGTATTGCTTTTAAAAAATCTAGCATGAGGACAAGCCTGCCTGAAAATAATGCATCGAACAATGTTGACATTTGATGAAATTGTTACATTGACTATTAATTGACTAATATTTTTGGGTGGGAGGGATGGTTAGCAGATTCCATGGGCATGCGCAGTGGGGCCGAGGGCGTGTTTTGCCACTTGGAGGGGGTGTAGTTTTGTAGGTGGGATGTGTTCAGATTTCATGGGCATGCGCAGTGGGGCCGAGGGCGTGTTTTGCAACTTGAAGGGGGTGTCGTTTTGTGGGTGGGATGTACGCAAACTTCATGGGCATGCGCAGTTGGGCCGAGGGCGTGTTTTGCAACTTGGAGGGGGTGTCGTTTTGTGGGTGGGATGTACGCAGACTTCATGGGCATGCGCAGGGGTGCCGAGGGCGTGTTTTGACTCTTGGAGGGGTGCGTTTGTGTGCGCGGGTGGGTGCGTCTGGCTCAAACTCCGCCCACCGACTTTCGGAAGGCTTGGAAGGCAAGGGGATCGCCAGGGTTCGAGTCGACGTTTTGCCCCGTTTCATGCCGAAGGGGCGTGTCCAACGTAAAAGTGCCTGAAATGAAGCCAAACTGCTCGGATCAGAGGCCAAATGTCTTCCCAAGTCTCTTGGTAGTCACCTGCCATGCATTCCAAGCCCAAAAATCCAAAAATGTCATCTGACAATATGATGATGCGCTTCCTTAGCTCTGCCCACTGGGTAACATTCTGGGTAACATTGCCCTTCAAAGCTTAAATAAGTGATTATGATGTGCCATGTTGATGGCTTTGTGTCCATATTGCCCATTTTGAGCCCCTTGCATACTTTTTCCAATTGTTGTTCGTATTTGGTGAGATTTTAGTGTTGTGTTCATAGTCAGTTGGCCTGAGTAGACCCATTTCATAGGCGCTCCATTGATTGTGACTAAGTGGAGGGGTTCCCTCCTTAGACCTTTGGCCCCCAAAACCCCCAATTGTACCTGATACGTGTCCAAAGTTGCTCAAAATATGATGTGCATCTTTTAACAATGTGCACATCCTCTATTTGTGGTCAGTAGAGTCCCATTTGAGGCCAAGTGTGCCACAAAAGGCCACATTTATAGGGGCCTCAGAGGTCTCTGGTTGGCAAAAAATGGCTTTTTCCTAAATGTTTTGTGTTTAAAACATGCAATCTGAGTCAAATTGGATTAGTTCTAACGAAAACATGTCATTTTGTTTACAGGAGCGGAGGCCCGGAAGATGGAGTTGCTTCCACGTCCATCAACCTGTGCCACACAAGTGCTAACAAAGGTAGGAAATGCTCCCTTCAATGCATATTTGTATTGAAAAACAAGTTTTTAAGATGTATTTATCATGCTAGTCATTGAATAGCTTGAATTAGAATCACATTTATTTGACCACCCGTGTAGACCTCAAAATAATTGTCATTGTAGGTCTTACAGTCCAAGATGCTAATACTATTTTCAGGCATCATTGCATGTAAGGTTATGTAAGGCTAATTATGTGACTGTAATGTCATATCAATGCTAGAATGGTCACTGATGCTAATGCTATTTTTGCACTCACATCACCTTATGTACAGTTAGATGTAAACATTGCTAGTCTAATTATGTGACTGTAATGTCATATCAATGCTAGAATGGTCACTGATGCTAATGCTATTTTTGCACTCACATCACCTTATGTACAGTTAGATGTAAACATTGCTAGTCTAATTATGTGACTGTAATGTCATATCAATGCGAGAATGGTCACTGATGCTAATGCTATTTTTGCACTCACATCACCTTATGTACAGTTAGATGTAAACATTGCTAGGCTAATTATGTGACTGTAACTTCATATCAATGCTAGAATCGTCACTGATGCTAATGCTATTTTTGCACTCACATCACCTTATGTACAGTTAGATGTAAACATTGCTAGTCTAATTATGTGACTGTAATGTCATATCAATGCTAGAATGGTCACTGATGCTAATGCTATTTTTGCACTCACATCACCTTATGTACAGTTAGATGTAAACATTGCTAGTCTAATTATGTGACTGTAATGTCATATCAATGCTAGAATGGTCACTGATGCTAATGCTATTTTTGCACTCACATCACCTTATGTACAGTTAGATGTAAACATTGCTAGGCTAATTATTTGTTGGTGATGCTTATGCTATTTTCGCGCTTGCGTCATCTCATGTAAGGTTACTTATCATGATCAGTAGACTATATATGTGACTGTAATGTGGTATGAATGTTAGAATGGTCACTGATTGTTCTCGTTGTCGTCTTCTTGACAGGATGGGGGACGTTTTGGAGGTACACGGCGCCTCCGGAGGGGCCCGCGCTGCAGCCCGATGGCTTCTGGACACTGGCGTGACCTGGCGTGAGCTGGCTGGGTATGTGACGTTGCCCGTTTCAGCTTCTGTGGTGGCATCTGATGCCGTCAGAATGTCAAAAAAGCCATTTTTTGCTCACAATATATTGTTGAAATGGAATCAGTCTTTGTCTTTTCTTGCTAAATGCATCCTTACTAAGTTTAAAATAGGTGTTTTCCTTCAAAATGTGTCTTTTTGGGGCATAAAACGTCCACCAAAAAGAGCTCTCGGAAAACGGGGCCTCAGAAAAGCAGAAAATCTTCCCGGCAACGAGACGTGTCACGTTTCGGCCATCCAATCAGAGGCCTTAAAAATTGGATTTAGCCACCTCCCCCCTATGCAAATATATGCAAATTTGGATTTAGCCCCGCCCCGGCCTCGCCCCCCGGGACAGCCAATCACAGCCCGGCATTTGGCCGGACACGCCCCCTTTTTCCAAAAAACGGCGTTTTTTGGACCGAAACCCCGCCTCCCGCTACAAAGCCAGCCCCCCCTGACTAAAGCCCACCCATTCCGAGAGAACCAATCAGATGGCAGTATTCGCCTCCCCACTTCCTGATTCTACACCAATCAGTGAATAGACGCCCCTTCCCAGAGAACCAATCAGGTGGCAGCATTCACATTCCACTTCCTGACTCTACACCAATCAGTGAATGGACAACCCCCTCCCAGAGAACCAATCAAATGGCAGCGTGCAATTACTACTTCCTTATTTTAAACCAATCAGTGAACCTTATTTAAGTATTCCACCAATACCTGGCCAGTCATTTGCATAGCCACACCCAAAAAAATAATAAAAAAAATATAAAAAAATAAAAAATAAAATAATTTTAATAAAATAGAAATAATAATAAAAAGTTAGAAGAAAGAAGTTTGTTTTTTGTTCAACTTTATTTGTTTTTCTTTCAGAGCAAAAGTCCAAAGTTAGATGTCTTGAAGTTCTACTTCAAACCAGTAGGAGTCGGATCGGAACAGAGTGTGGAGAGTTCTGAAGACAAAACAGTAAGTTAAGTGCAAGTCAAGTACAATTCAAGTAAGTTAAGTGCAAGTCTAGTGCTAGACAAGTTAAGTGCAAGTCTAATGCAATTCAAGTTAGTTAAGTGCAAGACAAGTGCAAGACAAGTAAGTGTAAAGTGTAAGAGAAGTAAGTTTAAAGTGCAAGATAAGTAAGTTTAAAGTGCAAGAAAAGTAAGTTTAAAGTGCAAGAAAAGTAAGTTTAAAGTGCAAGAAA
This sequence comes from Stigmatopora nigra, assembly GCF_051989575.1. Lineage (NCBI taxonomy): Eukaryota > Metazoa > Chordata > Actinopteri > Syngnathiformes > Syngnathidae > Stigmatopora > Stigmatopora nigra. The sequence goes on along the minus strand of NC_135527.1, from coordinate 9,687,704 downwards.
AGTAAGTTTAAAGTTGAAGACAAGTCAAAGGTGCAAAAGAAGCAAGTTAAAAAAGCATGCAAAAAAGTCAAGTGCATTCAAAGAATTGTGCAAACGACGATAAGACTCACCATAGAACGATGCGATGTCACTTGTTCTTGACTTGAGCAGGAGGGCAGCAACTGGACGACTTCAATTGTGGAAGGACTTCATTTGATGCCATGCGTCACTTGTTCTTGAGTAGGAGGGCAGCATTTGGACTTCAACTGTGGAAGAACTGGACGACTTCAACTGTGGAGAACTACATTGCATTCCAGACAATTGTCACGAAAGAGTTCACACGGAGGCAAAACATTTTGTTTTTTTATTTAATTTCCAGAATTGAGCAATCAAGATAATCAGCTCGTTGTCTCACAGGTGCAGCACTTGGGGCTGACTGGTCAAGGCGGGACTCCAAAATGGCGTCTTCACTGGAATGAGCCTACACACAAGAAAGTGGGTGAGCATTTCATTTAGTCATGTTTACCGTCTGAATGGTGCATTTTTACTCACCTTTGCAGTATAATCAAGCCTAAAAAAAATCTGCTTCAGTTACCTTGAGCTGCAGCGCCCTCCGGTGGACACGAAGAAACTAGTCTGCAAAAGAGAGTGGAAGGTAAAACATAGTTCACAATAGACCGTGTTCACGTCCACCATTTTGTGTTGCAGCGTGCACTAACCTACTGGACGTCGTGGTGGATGAAATCCGACTGGAAGAAACAAAGACAGAAGTCAAAATTGGACATGGTGAGTCATCTCAGGCGTTCTTACCTTCAACTTTGTTACATTGCTCACGGCTTCTGAAACAGATTAATAGACACATTTGCACTTGGATCAATTGTTTGCTCGTTTCACCTGTGCTGCTTACCTGCAGGGTCGAATATCTTAGGAGTGGCCTGCAAAAGAAAAAGGAGAAAGAGTCAAACAGTATGGTTTAACAGCCATTGTTCGTGCAAAGTGGACCATCTGGCAGAATACTTACCGACTGCAGCCTGTGAAGGAAGAAAGAAGACCCATTAAGTATTTTCGAGCTTCATTTGGAATATTCAAAGTACTTACCAACTGCAGCCTGTGAAGGAAGAAATGGACCATTAAGTATTTTCAAAGTTGATTTGGAATATTTAAAGTACTTACTTGCTTCTTTTTGCACATTAGTGAGCTGTTGAAACAAGAGAAATGTAAGTTAGTCTCAAATAAAAAAGTGAAAAGACTTGGGAATAGTACTTACTTTGGCTTTCCAGTGTGGAGCGACGCGCAGCATTCATTAAATGAAAAAGACCGTCTGCGAAAATGCTTCCTCTTTAAATAGTTTTTCGGAAGTGACGTAATTGCGCGAAAAAATATAAAAGTTTAAAAAATAATTTAAATGTGTCCTTCAAATTGAAAAGCGGACGGCCGGGACTCGTACCCGGGTCTCTCATGCCATAGTCTTATGCTCTACTCATGAGACTAATGAGCAGATGACTGAGAAAGATCTCATAGTGTATATGTCCCATTCTTAGTCACTCACATTCGGTAGTCTGTCAAAAAAAAGGGTAAATATGACTTCCAATTTTTGAATTTGCAAAGCGTTGGTGGTCTAATGGTTAAAGACACCGACTGCGAATACTTTAGACTCGGGTTCGATCCTCTCTCTTGCCTTTACAGCTCTAGCATTTAATTCGTAAATGCAGCTGAGAGTGGGAATCGAACCCGGGTCGCCTGCATCGCAGGCAATGACTTATGCCATTCGCCACCTTGGCTGGATTTCCGCCGAAATTTCTCCCGTAGAAGTCCTAAATAATACCCAAAACACTTAGCGCATTTCGATGCAAGCGAAGTCTATGAATGTACTACAGTGATGCACTGGTAACAAGGAGTTGGTTGGAAAAAAAAATTGCAGAGTGTAATGCTTAAAAGTGTCACAAGATGGCAGCCGAACATGTCCAGTCAGGCACACTCCAGGTGTCCAGGTATACTACATACCATGTACTATACGAGGAAACAGCATACTTAGTTGGTTGGAAAAGCCATTGCAAAGTGCAATGCCTTAAAACCGCCAAAAGAGGGCAGACACTTAGAACATGTCTATTCAGGCACATTCAGGACAATATGTGTGTCCAGGTATTCTACATAAGTACGTAGTTGGTTGGAAAAGCCATTGCAAAGTGCAATGCCTTAAAACCGCCAAAAGAGGGCAGACACTTAGAATATGTCTATTCAGGCACATTCAGGACAATATGTGTGTCCAGGTATTCTACATAAGTACGTAGTTGGTTGGAAAAGCCATTGCAAAGTGCAATGCCCAAAAACCGCCACAGGAGGGGATCAGGTCTAACATGTCTTGTGGAGAATAACATAGCATGTATTCATACGTGCATACAGTCACAACACAAAATCAAGGTATTAGAAAATGTTATGGTTTGTTACTTTATTGGAGAGGGCTCAAGATGAATATTGCACATCATTTATATGAGCAAGATGAGGCTGACGCTGGGGAGAACATTGAAAATAAAGTTCGACCAAATACACAAGTGCCTTGTCTGCTTTTGTCATGAAATAAACACAAAACAAAGTTGGTTGTCGTGCATGGGATGGCAAGTGGAAGTCAGCCGTCTGCCTGCAGGAACAAGTCCAGTCTGCACCAAGACAGGAACAAGCTTTAAAGCTGCACCTGGCTGTGAATACATGGATAAAAGAACAATGACATGAGAACGGCCGAACGAACAGTTGACGCATTAACAATGACGCTAATATGAAGCGGATGAGTCCACTCACCTCATCTGGCCATGATTCTGACACGCTAAACAGTCGCACCTTCGTATCTTGTTTCTATTGACCGCATAGTACGCTTAAAAAGACTACATTTACCTCAAATTATGCGTAGAAGGATTGTTTTGATCGGCTGCTGGTTACCACGACTTCCGCATCGGAGGATCTTCTTCTTTCAACAAGAGCGCTTTGCAAACAACCCTTGTGACTACGCTGCCATCGTGGGGACCGGGGGTGTAATGACAGGACCTCTGTTGGTGTCCAAGTGGAGGCCCGCGGGCCAAATCTGGGCCGCCGCATCATTTTTTTGCGGTCCGATAAAATAAACCATGAGGATATTTTAAAAGGCACAATGCACCTCTATTGGTGTCCAAGTGGAGGCCCGGGGGCCAAATCTGGCCCGCCGCATCTTTTTGTGCGGTCCGAGAAAGTAAACCATCAGGATATATTAAACGGCACAACGCACCTCTATTGGTGTCAAAGTGGAGGTCCGGGGGCCAAATCTGGCCCGCCGCATCATTTTGTGCGGTCCGAGAAAGTAAACCATCAGGATATATTAAACAGCACAATGCACCTCTAATGGTGTCAAAGTGGAGATCCGGGGGCCAAATGTGGCCCGCCGCACCAATTTGACACCAATAGAAGTGCATTGTGCCTTTTAAAATATCCTCATGGTTTACTTTCTCGGACCGCACAAAATGATGCGGCGGGCCAGATTTGGCCCCCGGACCTCCACTTTGACACCAATAGAGGTGCGTTGTGCCGTTTAATATATCCTGATGGTTTACTTTCTCGGACCGCACAAAAAGATGCGGCGGGCCAGATTTGGCCCCCGGGCCTCCACTTGGACACCAATAGAGGTGCATTGTGCCTTTTAAAATATCCTCATGGTTTATTTTATCGGACCGCAAAAAAATGATGCGGCGGCCCAGATTTGGCCCGCGGGCCTCCACTTGGACACCAACAGAGGTCCTGTCATTACACCCCCGGTCCCCACGATGGCAGCGTAGTCACAAGGGTTGTTTGCAAAGCGCTCTTGTTGAAAGAAGAAGATCCTCCGATGCGGAAGTCGTGGTAACCAGCAGCCGATCAAAACAATCCTTCTACGCATAATTTGAGGTAAATGTAGTCTTTTTAAGCGTACTATGCGGTCAATAGAAACAAGATACGAAGGTGCGACTGTTTAGCGTGTCAGAATCATGGCCAGATGAGGTGAGTGGACTCATCCGCTTCATATTAGCGTCATTGTTAATGCGTCAACTGTTCGTTCGGCCGTTCTCATGTCATTGTTCTTTTATCCATGTATTCACAGCCAGGTGCAGCTTTAAAGCTTGTTCCTGTCTTGGTGCAGACTGGACTTGTTCCTGCAGGCAGACGGCTGACTTCCACTTGCCATCCCATGCACGACAACCAACTTTGTTTTGTGTTTATTTCATGACAAAAGCAGACAAGGCACTTGTGTATTTGGTCGAACTTTATTTTCAATGTTCTCCCCAGCGTCAGCCTCATCTTGCTCATATAAATGATGTGCAATATTCATCTTGAGCCCTCTCCAATAAAGTAACAAACCATAACATTTTCTAATACCTTGATTTTGTGTTGTGACTGTATGCACGTATGAATACATGCTATGTTATTCTCCACAAGACATGTTAGACCTGATCCCCTCCTGTGGCGGTTTTTGGGCATTGCACTTTGCAATGGCTTTTCCAACCAACTACGTACTTATGTAGAATACCTGGACACACATATTGTCCTGAATGTGCCTGAATAGACATATTCTAAGTGTCTGCCCTCTTTTGGCGGTTTTAAGGCATTGCACTTTGCAATGGCTTTTCCAACCAACTACGTACTTATGTAGAATACCTGGACACACATATTGTCCTGAATGTGCCTGAATAGACATGTTCTAAGTGTCTGCCCTCTTTTGGCGGTTTTAAGGCATTGCACTTTGCAATGGCTTTTCCAACCAACTAAGTATGCTGTTTCCTCGTATAGTACATGGTATGTAGTATACCTGGACACCTGGAGTGTGCCTGACTGGACATGTTCGGCTGCCATCTTGTGACACTTTTAAGCATTACACTCTGCAATTTTTTTTTCCAACCAACTCCTTGTTACCAGTGCATCACTGTAGTACATTCATAGACTTCGCTTGCATCGAAATGCGCTAAGTGTTTTGGGTATTATTTAGGACTTCTACGGGAGAAATTTCGGCGGAAATCCAGCCAAGGTGGCGAATGGCATAAGTCATTGCCTGCGATGCAGGCGACCCGGGTTCGATTCCCACTCTCAGCTGCATTTACGAATTAAATGCTAGAGCTGTAAAGGCAAGAGAGAGGATCGAACCCGAGTCTAAAGTATTCGCAGTCGGTGTCTTTAACCATTAGACCACCAACGCTTTGCAAATTCAAAAATTGGAAGTCATATTTACCCTTTTTTTTGACAGACTACCGAATGTGAGTGACTAAGAATGGGACATATACACTATGAGATCTTTCTCAGTCATCTGCTCATTAGTCTCATGAGTAGAGCATAAGACTATGGCATGAGAGACCCGGGTACGAGTCCCGGCCGTCCGCTTTTCAATTTGAAGGACACATTTAAATTATTTTTTAAACTTTTATATTTTTTCGCGCAATTACGTCACTTCCGAAAAACTATTTAAAGAGGAAGCATTTTCGCAGACGGTCTTTTTCATTTAATGAATGCTGCGCGTCGCTCCACACTGGAAAGCCAAAGTAAGTACTATTCCCAAGTCTTTTCACTTTTTTATTTGAGACTAACTTACATTTCTCTTGTTTCAACAGCTCACTAATGTGCAAAAAGAAGCAAGTAAGTACTTTAAATATTCCAAATCAACTTTGAAAATACTTAATGGTCCATTTCTTCCTTCACAGGCTGCAGTTGGTAAGTACTTTGAATATTCCAAATGAAGCTCGAAAATACTTAATGGGTCTTCTTTCTTCCTTCACAGGCTGCAGTCGGTAAGTATTCTGCCAGATGGTCCACTTTGCACGAACAATGGCTGTTAAACCATACTGTTTGACTCTTTCTCCTTTTTCTTTTGCAGGCCACTCCTAAGATATTCGACCCTGCAGGTAAGCAGCACAGGTGAAACGAGCAAACAATTGATCCAAGTGCAAATGTGTCTATTAATCTGTTTCAGAAGCCGTGAGCAATGTAACAAAGTTGAAGGTAAGAACGCCTGAGATGACTCACCATGTCCAATTTTGACTTCTGTCTTTGTTTCTTCCAGTCGGATTTCATCCACCACGACGTCCAGTAGGTTAGTGCACGCTGCAACACAAAATGGTGGACGTGAACACGGTCTATTGTGAACTATGTTTTACCTTCCACTCTCTTTTGCAGACTAGTTTCTTCGTGTCCACCGGAGGGCGCTGCAGCTCAAGGTAACTGAAGCAGATTTTTTTTAGGCTTGATTATACTGCAAAGGTGAGTAAAAATGCACCATTCAGACGGTAAACATGACTAAATGAAATGCTCACCCACTTTCTTGTGTGTAGGCTCATTCCAGTGAAGACGCCATTTTGGAGTCCCGCCTTGACCAGTCAGCCCCAAGTGCTGCACCTGTGAGACAACGAGCTGATTATCTTGATTGCTCAATTCTGGAAATATAATAAAAAAACAATGTTTTGCCTCCGTGTGAACTCTTTGGTGACAATTGTCTGGAATGCAATGTAGTTCTTCCACAGTTGAAGTCGTCCAGTTCTTCCACAGTTGAAGTCCAAATGCTGCCCTCCTGCTCAAGAACAAGTCACGCATGGCATCAAATGAAGTCCTTCCACAATTGAAGTCGTCCAGTTGCTGCCCTCCTGCTCAAGTCAAGAACAAGTGACATCGCATCGTTCTATGGTGAGTCTTATCGTCGTTTGCACAATTCCTTGAATGCACTTGACTTTTTTGCATGCTTTTTTAACTTACTTCTTTTGCACCTTTGACTTGTCTTCAACTTTAAACTTACTTTTCTTGCACTTTAAACTTACTTTTCTTGCACTTTAAACTTACTTTTCTTGCACTTTAAACTTACTTTTCTTGCACTTTAAACTTACTTTTCTTGCACTTTAAACTTACTTTTCTTGCACTTTAAACTTACTTCTCTTACACTTTAAACTTACTTCTCTTGCACTTTACACTTACTTGTCTTGCACTAGACTTGCACTTAACTAACTTAAATTGTACTTGACTTGCACTTAACTTACTGTTTTTTGTCTTCAGATCTCTCCACACTCTGTTCCGATCCGACTCCTACTGGTTTGAAGAAGAACTTCAAGACATCTAACTTTGGACTTTTGCTCTGAAAGAAAAACAAATAAAGTTGAACAAAAAACAAACTTCTTTCTTCTAACTTTTTATCATTATTTCTATTTTATTTAATTTATTTTATTTTTTATTTTTATTTTATTTTTTTTTATTATTTTTTTGGGTGTGGCTATGCAAATGACTGGCCAGGGATTGGTGGAATACTTAAATAAAGTTCACTGATTGGTTTAAAATAAGGAAGTAGAAATTGGACGCTGCCATTTGATTGGTTCTCTGGGACGGGGTTGTCCATTCACTGATTGGTGTAGAATCAGGAAGTGGAAGGTGAATGCTGCCACCTGATTGGTTCTCTGGGAAGGGGCGTCTATTCACTGATTGGTGTAGAATCAGGAAGTGGGGAGGCGAATACTGCCATCTGATTGGTTCTCTCGGGATGGGTGGGCTTTAGTCAGGGGGGGCTGGCTTTGTAGCGGGAGGCGGGGTTTCGGTCCAAAAAACGCCGTTTTTTGGAAAAAGGGGGCGTGTCCGGCCAAATGCCGGGCTGTGATTGGCTGTCCCGGGGGGCGAGGCCGGGGCGGGGCTAAATCCAAATTTGCATATATTTGCATAGAGGGGAGGCGGCTAAATCCAATTTTTAAGGCCTCTGATTGGATGGCCGAAACGTGACACGTCTCGTTGCCGGGAAGATTTTCTGCTTTTCTGAGGCCCCGTTTTCCGAGAGCTCTTTTTGGTGGACGTTTTATGCCCCAAAAAGACACATTTTGAAGGAAAACACCTATTTTAAACTTAGTAAGGATACATTTAGCAAGAAAAGACAAAGACTGATTCCATTTCAACAATATATTGTGAGCAAAAAATGGCTTTTTTGACATTCTGACGGCATCAGATGCCACCGCAGAAGCTGAAACGGGCAACGTCACATACCCAGCCAGGTCACGCCAGTGTCCAGGAGCCATCAGGCTGCAGCGCGGGCCCCTCCGGAGGCGCCGTGTACCTCCAAAACGTCCCCCATCCTGTCAAGAAGACGACAACGAGAACAATCAGTGACCATTCTAACATTCATATGACATTACAGTCACATATATAGTCTACTGATCATGATAAGTAACCTTACATGAGATGATGCAAGCGCAAAAATAGCATCAGCATCACCAACAAATAATTAGCCTAGCAATGTTTACATCTAACTGTACATAAGGTGATGTGAGTGCAAAAATAGCATTAGCATCAGTGACCATTCTAGCATTGATATGACATTACAGTCACATAATTAGCCTAGCAATGTTTACATCTAACTGTACATAAGGTGATGTGAGTGCAAAAATAGCATTAGCATCAGTGACCATTCTAGCATTGATATGACATTACAGTCACATAATTAGCCTAGCAATGTTTACATCTAACTGTACATAAGGTGATGTGAGTGCAAAAATAGCATTAGCATCAGTGACCATTCTCGCATTGATATGACATTACAGTCACATAATTAGCCTAGCAATGTTTACATCTAACTGTACATAAGGTGATGTGAGTGCAAAAATAGCATTAGCATCAGTGACAATTCTAGCATTGATATGACATTACAGTCACATAATTAGCCTTACATAACCTTACATGCAATGATGCCTGAAAATAGTATTAGCATCTTGGACTGTAAGACCTACAATGACAATTATTTTGAGGTCTACACGGGTGGTCAAATAAATGTGATTCTAATTCAAGCTATTCAATGACTAGCATGATAAATACATCTTAAAAACTTGCTTTTCAATACAAATATACATTGAAGGGAGCATTTCCTACCTTTGTTAGCACTTGTGTGGCACAGGTTGATGGACGTGGAAGCAACTCCATCTTCCGGGCCTCCGCTCCTGTAAACAAAATGACATGTTTTCGTTAGAACTAATCCAATTTGACTCAGATTGCATGTTTTAAACACAAAACATTTAGGAAAAAGCCATTTTTTGCCAACCAGAGACCTCTGAGGCCCCTATAAATGTGGCCTTTTGTGGCACACTTGGCCTCAAATGGGACTCTACTGACCACAAATAGAGGATGTGCACATTGTTAAAAGATGCACATCATATTTTGAGCAACTTTGGACACGTATCAGGTACAATTGGGGGTTTTGGGGGCCAAAGGTCTAAGGAGGGAACCCCTCCACTTAGTCACAATCAATGGAGCGCCTATGAAATGGGTCTACTCAGGCCAACTGACTATGAACACAACACTAAAATCTCACCAAATACGAACAACAATTGGAAAAAGTATGCAAGGGGCTCAAAATGGGCAATATGGACACAAAGCCATCAACATGGCACATCATAATCACTTATTTAAGCTTTGAAGGGCAATGTTACCCAGAATGTTACCCAGTGGGCAGAGCTAAGGAAGCGCATCATCATATTGTCAGATGACATTTTTGGATTTTCGGGCTTGGAATGCATGGCAAGTGACTACCAAGAGACTTGGGAAGACATTTGGCCTCTGATCCGAGCAGTTTGGCTTCATTTCAGGCACTTTTACGTTGGACACGCCCCTTCGGCATGAAACGGGGCAAAACGTCGACTCGAACCCTGGCGATCCCCTTGCCTTCCAAGCCTTCCGAAAGTCGGTGGGCGGAGTTTGAGCCGGACGCACCCACCCGCGCACACAAACGCACCCCTCCAAGAGTCAAAACACGCCCTCGGCACCCCTGCGCATGCCCATGAAGTCTGCGTACATCCCACCCACAAAACGACACCCCCTCCAAGTTGCAAAACACGCCCTCGGCCCAACTGCGCATGCCCATGAAGTTTGCGTACATCCCACCCACAAAACGACACCCCCTCCAAGTTGCAAAACACGCCCTCGGCCCCACTGCGCATGCCCATGAAATCTGAACACATCCCACCTACAAAACTACACCCCCTCCAAGTGGCAAAACACGCCCTCGGCCCCACTGCGCATGCCCATGGAATCTGCTAACCATCCCTCCCACCCAAAAATATTAGTCCATTAATAGTCAATGTAACAATTTCATCAAATGTCAACATTGTTCGATGCATTATTTTCAGGCAGGCTTGTCCTCATGCTAGATTTTTTAAAAGCAATACAAAAATACACATTCTTTCTTCAAGAAGAAAGGTCAATATTGGAGCCATGTTGTCATTGATTGGGAAAATTGTTCATTCAATTGTGGAGGTTGGCAAAATGTTTCGATCTGATCTGGGTTTCGAGGATCAAGCTCAACAGAAAACAAGTACACGTTTTACTAATAGAAATATTCACCAAGAGGCGTTTGTAGTAGACATTTGCAGCATGCCTTACCTTATTCCTGACTTTCCTTGTGCAGCCTGCACCAAATCAGCCCAAAAAACTCGAAAAAACTCCTTTCTTGCGGACTACTGTTCGTGTAATCTATCAAACGTCACTCGGTTGTATTTACTGTAGATTCCCCCATTTAGATCTTGCGATAAAACGCCGAAAAAACAGTTTACAAACAAAAGAACACGCAATGAATTCGTCTCCCACTTCCTGGGTTCCTCTCTGACGTCAGTCCGGGGGAAGTCCAGGATATAGCGCGTGCGTAAATTCCCTCGTGTGGAATGACATCAACGACTTCCGCGTTCGAGACATCTTCCTTCGATCAAAAGGGCTTTGCAAGCAACCGTTGGGATCATTGCGCCATTGTGTGGACTGGAGGTGTAACGACGGCCCCTTTCACATAAACGACTTCCGCATTCGAGACATCTTCTTCCGATAAAAAGCGCTTTGCAAACAACCGCCGGGACTACAGCGCCCTCGTGTGGACTCATTGTGCAATGAAGCCTTATTCCTCACAAGCGTTTTGTTTTTGCAATACCAATTAGGTCCGCCAGACGACAGTCCCCCTATGTCTCTTATTATGCAGGACGTGACGCCACATTGTGGCTCGACACCAAATGACGTCGCAGTAGCATTTAAAAAAAAACACTTGACTAGCCATGGTGCCAACTTATAATATTCAAATATGTTCCAAATATAATATTAATTAATGAGCTCACATATTAGCATCGGGTTATAATACCCAAAACAATTGGGTGAACTTTCATGATGAATAACGTGTACTGTGACGATGTTGCTTTCCGGGTTTATTATGCGTACGGACCACCCTGACTTCCGTTGAAAACCAAAGCCACATTCGTAAAGCTGTGACAATATATCGCCGAATCTTTGTATTTATTTTCTTATTTATTATTTTTGCCTACGCTGAAATGAGCCGTTTCCTTTCAAATCCCAAGTACCCCATTTTAGCTTTAATGCTCAAGCTGTAACGCGATTTATAAGACAGATTCTTCGGAGTCGATTCACAAAGACAATGGCAGATGAAGAGAACATCAGCGAAATCCAACTTGTAAAGGTCTGCAAAGTTTGACCCATCGTGTTTTGGTGCCATTGACGGCGATAGACGTCCAGTCCATTTTCTGTATTGATTTTTTTTTTTTATTCCCAGTGGTACATGTAGTTATTTGGCAAAGTCATGTGTGATGAGTTGATTTTTGGGGGAAATGTTTTGAAGCAGCATCTCCCTCCGGTTGCCATTTCAGGAGCTGGTGGATGACTTGTACAAGTACAGAGACGGTTACTTTGAGACTCGCGGTGTGGAGGAGGCGGCCCGGAAACAGGAGGATGTCGCTGGGGAGTTGGCAAAGGTGCTCAAAAAGTTGCAGGAGAAAGAAGGTAAGGCACAGCCAGTGAGTGTCGTGTGGTTCTCCTTCCCCACACTGTCGGGCGTCTTTGGTAGTCACGCTCACTTTTGAACTCCTAGAAGGCTATCGGCACCACGCCCAGTTCCTCCTGCAGAAGGGCAGGTGCCTCAACGTGGGCCCGGATTTCAGCGCCGCCGCCGAGGAGTGCCTTTCGCGCGCCGTCAAGCTGGAGCCCGGCCTGGTGGAGGCCTGGAACACCCTGGGAGAGCAGTACTGGAAAAAGGGCGACCTGACGGCGGCCAAAAACTGCTTCACGGGGGCCTTGCAGCAGGTACGTCGCTCGGTCGGGTGGCTGAGGCTGAGGAGGAGGAGGAGGAGGAGGAGGTGGTGACGGCGGAAATCCTTGGAGGTCCTTTCTCTCCGCAGAGCAAGAACAAAGTGTCCCTGCGGAACATGTCCATGGTCCTGAGGCAGCTCCCGGCGGCCGACGGCGACGAGCACGCCAAGCGGGTCCTGGAGAGCGTGGACACGGCGCGCCAAGCCGTCCAACTGGACGTGGCCGACGGGACCTCCTGGTGTGAGTGGGCCGCGCCTGGGCCGCGCCGCCCGCTGCCGCCGCCGCCGCCGTCCCCTCACTTTTCGGTCCTTCTGACGGAGCTTCTTCCCCCCGTGTTTGCTTACAGATATTCTGGGCAACGCCTACGTCTCCCTCTTCTTCTCTTGTGGACAAAAGGCGCAACTGTCCACGCAGGCGCTAATGGCCTACGCGCAATCCGTTAGTACAGTCCACTCATCTTTGGCTGCCTATGACAGATGGAAGAAAAAAAAAATGTCTTTAAAGCTTGGTCTGTTTAATACATTGTATATTGCTTGGGATTTTGAAAAATCCTTACCTTGCCTGCCGTCTGTCCGAGTCAAGCGTACGTCCTTCTCTCTCTCTCTCTGGGATAGGAACGAGTGGACCGGGCCGCCGCTTGCTACCCGGAGCTGCACTTTAATCGAGCCACGCTCTTCCAGTACGAGGAAATGTTCGGCTCGGCGCTGGGGGGCTACGGCCGGGCGGCCGCCCTGGACCCCGGCTGGCCGGAGCCCGCCGAGAAGGAGAAGATGCTGACGGAGTACTTGGACCGCGTCACGGAGCTCTGCCAGAAAAAGGTACGGCCTGTTTTTTTTATAGAAGCCAGCCGCCTTTTGGAGCCCCGGACCTTGTTTCCTTGACCTTTTCCAGGGCAAGGTGAAAGCGCGGCGTTTACGCGGCATGCTGTCTGACCTGCGCGCCTCCTCGTCTCTGGGGCCGTGCTCCTCCTCCGGCTTCCGCTCCTGGACGGGCCGCGTGGGGGCCCTGGAGCCGCGCCCGTCCTCCTCCCTGTCGCACGGCCTCAACAACGGCGTGGCCGCCCGGGGGAAGGTGCTCTTCAGCCTGGCGTCCCGGGGTCGCATGGCCTTGTGAGTAGCGGACGCTCGGCACGGCCGCGGACGTTGTCAGTCGACGCCCTCTGCTCTCCAGCACCTTCGGCATGGTGGACGGCGAGGAGACTTGCGTGGCGGTGATGGTGTACAACACCGCCGACAGCTGGGGGGTCCTCATCGGAGACACGGTGGTCATTCCGGAGCCTCGGGTCAAATGGCACAGCGTCACGCACAAAGACAGGGTGAGTCGGGGGGGGGGGGGGGGGGGGTAGCGGAGGCGACGACATGACTCACCTGATGCGCGTCCCTTTTTCTCCTGACGTTCCAGTCGTTTGAATTCAAGAGCATCCGCGTGGACTCTCCGCTTTTCCTGGTGGTCAACGGCAGGACGCAGAATGCCCAGAGCGTCATCGTCACCTCGGTCAGCTACAAGCCTCAGAGCGAATAGAGAGAAGGAGGATGAGGAGGAGGAGGAGAAGAATGAGGACACGCTTTGTACATTGCCGCAACATTTTTTCTTCTTTGTATTTATTTCTACTTGTGTTGACGTTGTGGGCTCTCCAAATAAAGTCACCATGTTGGAAGTTGCTTGGACTTAAAGAGCCTTCAAGTTATTGTAGCTATGTTTCTTGAATTTCAGTGCTAATAAAAAATAAACATTATTTATCAAGTGTCCTCGACTTTTTTTTCTCGTGAGAAATGGGCATCCCCGGGATGGCTTCCCATGTCCGACACCTGTTGCCGTCCTCTCTGCCCCCCATTTTTCACGTGACTTTTGGGGCACACTCGTGGGGAACGCTTGGGGGGAGACAAATGGCGGGAGGGGAGGGGGGGGGGGGGTTGAGTTTGGGCAAGAAAAGAGAAAAGGGGAGCCTGCGAGTTACACGCCATTCAAATGCAAATGTGCCAGAACAAGGAGTGGTTTTGTGTGTGTGTGTGGTAGGAGAGGGTGTGCAAATTGGCCAAGTTGGTGTGTGTGTGAGAGAGAGGGCGGAGAGGAGACTTTGGATAAGGCGCTCACGCACACACACACACACACTTGCGGGACGCACGCACACACACTTACAGCGTCCGTCCGCTCTTCTCCGGTCTCTCTTTTCAGGCAAAGTGGCAGGAAGGTCTTTGGGATTTTGCCTCTCGCCCATGCGTTTGGTCAGTGCGGCCCAGGCGCCGGCACCCCCGTCTCCATCTCCTCAATCATGTCACGTCGGAAACAGAAGAGACCCCAACACCTCGTCAACGCCGATCCGGGGGGGCCCGGACCGCTGGCTCAAGGTAGGGGCCGCATTTTTGCCTTCTTTTCTGTATTGCATGGGGGGGGGGGGATGCCACCACCGCTCCTGTTCAAGCGCTTGCTTTTACAGTGCGTGGAAAGATTGGGGGGGCTAACAGGAGGTGCAGGAGGATTTTTTTTCTTCTATTGTGGCTTCAAACTTTATGGACTTATATTTACATATTTTGTCAGCCAAAATGACCAAGTGGTACGTATCCATTTGGCGTCCGCCGCGCATTGATTGGCTGCCGAGGCTCTCCGTTCAAAGAGCCGGCGCCTTTCCGAGCTGGTCCACTGGCGGATGAGCGGCGGGCCATTTTCAAAGCGCACAACTTTAGCCACCAATGTTGGCTTTTTCTCAAGTCAAAAGACCAGGAACTCCTTTCAGGGTCACTTTGTCGCTACAGGAGGGAATGCTTCATTTAGTTCCTCCATTGTTGCGCACCCCCCCCCCCTACACTTTTTTCTTTCTTTTTTTTTTCTCACTCACTCTGCGCTCAAGATCCTGAAAGAATTTGACCCCCGAACGGCAGAGGTCGGAGGAGTTGACCAATCAGAATGCACGGACAGTGTCAAGACCCTCGGTCTGGCCCGACCTTTGACCTCCTCTGTGACGTAAGGGGGAAGGGTGAATGGGGCAGATGAAAGACGGGGGAGGGCTGGGGTGGGGGGGGGCGTTAAGAGGGCTAAGAGGTTGTCTTGGTGATGCCCATTGTCCCGGGAAATGTGTTGCTATGACAACAAGGTGGACTGGGAGCTTTTTGTGTGTGTGTGTGTGTTTGAGGACTTTGAGACAAGGCGCTCAAACACACGCACACACGAGTTCCCACTGGATGTGGTTGGTTCCGATTCCAACGGAGCCTTCAGGTGAACCTGAAGAAAGAGCAGCACAAAGTTAGGATCAAAAGTAGGCAAGTGAAGAAAGGCTAGTATGACCTAGAAGTTAGTATACGCACCAATGTTTAGATGTGGGTGGGACATAAAATCCGGCCACTGGCATCCTCCTCCATTTTGCATTGCCGCCGACCGACATTGACCCCCCCCCCCCCCCCCCCTGTTTTTTTTTTGTTTTGTTTGTTGTTGCTCCTTTCAGACGAGCTCCCGTGCTCCAAGTCGCCATCGGCCTCCCTGGGCTCGGAAGTGACTTCGTCGGGATCGGCCTCCTCCTCCCCAAACTGGCAACGGGAGTGCCAGCCCCCCTCGGCCCCCCGCCCGTCCCCCGGCGGGCTCCACGCGCCCTCCCTGCCCAGCGAGAGCTCGCCCCCTCCCCACTGGGCCAACCACGTGGCGCCCTTCGCCACCTCCTTGCCCAACACCCACTCCTCCCTGTCCCCGGATTTCCCTCACCCGTCGCTGTCTTCGCAGACTCACTCGCCTCCTCCTCTGGGACGGGGTTTCGGTTGCCAGGGCCAGTCGCATTCGGCCGTGGCCTCGCCCACCGCGGGCCTCTCCGTCTCGGCCGGCGGCGGTGGCGGCGGCGGCGGTGGGGCGGCGGCGACCTCCTCTAGTTCGCGGGGTCCGGCCGCCCGGGGCGGCGGAGAGAGCCCGGCCGGGCACCGCGCCTCCAGTGTGGGCGGGCCGCCGGTCCTTCAAGTGCCTCCCACCCTGGCCGTGCTCCTGGAGGAGCTCCGGGTCCTGCAACAGAGACAAATCCACCAGATGCAGATCACAGAGGAAATTTGCAGGCACGTGCTGAAGCTGGGCGGCGCCGCGCTGGGACGGGACGCCAACCCGCGAGTGGGCGGCGGGGCCGAGGGCCGGCAGAAAGTCGCCGCCTCCCCGTCGCCGCACCCTCCCACCAGCGGCGTCGCCGCCGCCGCCACGGCCTCGCCACTGACCTGCCTCCCGTCGTCCCTTGTGGTGCAGCCGCCCCTCTCCAAGCAGGGCTCCCCCCACGTCAACGGCAGGACCCCGTCGTCCCTGTCCGGCTCCACGGTGGCGGCGTGCCTCCACCCGCTGTCCCTTCCGGCGGGGTCGGCGGCGGCGCGCTCGTCCCCCTCGGCCTTGTTCGCTCAGGGCTTCCCCGGTGGCGGCGGCGGCCATCCGCAAGAGCTCCCGTCCCCGTCGCCCTCCACGTCGGGACGGGCCCAGCACGCCTGTCGCTTCTGCGGCAAGGTGCTGAGCAGCGACTCGTCTCTGCAGATCCACCTGAGGTCGCACACGGGCGAGAGACCGTACCAGTGCCCGGTGTGCCTGAGCCGCTTCACCACGCGGGGGAACCTGAAAGCCCACTTCCTGCGGCACCGCGAGCAGAACCCGGAGCTCTCCCTGTCGCTGCTGCCCCCCGCGCTCTCGGAGCAGACGGCGAGCGTCTGCCCCCCCGGCGCCGGGCAGAGGAGGCGGAAACGCAGAGGCGAGGACGACGAGGCCTTCCACGGGGGCAAGGCCAGCGTGGCGGAGGGCGTGGCCCTGGGCTTCCTGTCCGCCACGTCCCCGCGCCACCCCTCTCCTTCCTCTCTGCCCCTGCCGCCCTCGGTGGACATGGCGCTGCTGTCCACGGCCCACTCGCTGCTGCAGCTGAACCGGGCCTCGGCGGGCTCCGTCTTGCCGGCTTCCACGTCGAGTCAGTTTAAAGGCGCCAAGCAGCAGCAGCAGCAGGGGCGATTTGATGAAAACACTCCTCCCGCCGCCTCCGCTCCTCCTCCTCCTCCTTCCTCGGGCCTCCACGCTCCGGCGTCCTACTCCCAATTGAGTCAGCTGCCCAAGATCCTGTTCCCGGGAGGCGCCTCCCCGCACCACCTGGCCCTGCTCCGGCCCACGGGCATGGCGTCGGCCACTCACCTGACCTCGGCGCATCCGCTGGCCTTCCCCTTCCCGCCGTTCCCCAAGGCGGCGGCCATGTCTTCTCCCTCCTCCTGCTCTCCCGCCGCGTTGTCCCAGACTTCGGACACCTCCAAGTTGCAGCGCCTGGTCCAGAAGCTGGAGAAACGACCTCAGGGGGGTACCTCGTCTTCCCCCGCCGCCTCGCTGGCCCCGGCCGAGGCCAACGGCGACGCCACGGCTCACGACCTGAGCACGGCCTCCGGTGCCGGCGCCTACCGCAGGGAGATGTTGGCCAGCCTGGGCCTGGCGCCCAACTCGGGCCAAGGCGCCCCCGGCAGCGACCCGAGCGGCGCCGTCCCGGCGGCCAATCAGTGCGGGGTGTGCCTGCGGGTCCTCAGCTGCGCCCGAGCCCTGCGCCTGCACCAAGCCACCCACCTGGGGGAGCGGCCTTTCCCGTGTAAGCTGTGCGGGCGTTCCTTCTCCACCAAGGGCAGCCTGAGGGCCCACCTGGCCACTCATCGGGCCAGGCCGGCCAACTCCCGAGCCCTCAACTCCTGCCCGCTGTGCCCACGCAAGTTCACCAACGCCTTGGTGCTTCAGCACCACATTCGCCTTCACCTGGGAGGCCAGATCCCGCCCGACGAAGACGCCGTGCAGGCACAGGACCGGGGCGTGGCGGACAACGAGGCGGGCGAGCCCGAGGGCTCCCCGCCGCCGCCGCCGCCGGCTCAACGGCTCCTTCCGCCGGCGTTGGCGAGCGCCAGTCCTAAGAGCTCCCACGAGAAGACGGTCGCGGCTTGCGAGCTCCAGATGGAGGCACCGGAGGGTATGGCACCCGACGGGGGCCAGGACCCCGACGACCGTCCTCCCCCAAACGATTGTGAAGAGGAAAGCCGGGCAGACCCCGGGCAAGAAGCTCAATCGCCCGGCCCCGGTTCCACGGAGGTCCGCGCTACCGACGGCCCCGTCTCCCCGAATACGCCAAAGCCGGACGGGCCTCGCCAAACGGGGAACGGAAGCCCCCCGCCGGGAAATGGTCTCCCTGCCCTCGGCCCGGAAGTCAGCCCCGCCGGGGGCGTGTCTTCCGCCGACACGGCTCTTCCACGGGAAAGGTCCCCGAGCGAAGGCGAGCGGGACCACGCTTTGACGGCGCCACCGCCTCCTGGGACGGGGACCCAAGAGGAGAAAGAGAGCTCCGAGAGCCCGGAGGCCACCGGGGCCACCGGGGCCACCGGGGCCTCCGGGCCCCGTGCCCCGAATCCTCGTCCGGACAAACCCTACAGCTGTTCCCAGTGCGGAAAGACGTACGCCAGCCGCAGCGGCCTAAAGGTAAGACTTGGGCGGGGAGGAACGTCTCGGCCGGAGGCGCTCTCTAACCAAGAGCGTTTCTCTCTTCCCACCCCCAGGGCCACGCCAAAACTCACGCCGTAGCTTCGGCCGTCCCGGCCCAGGCTCTGAGCGACAAAGGCGAAGCCACCGGAGAAGCGCTCGCCGCGGAGGGTGCTGCGGAGGCACCGGCGACGCCGGCTGGCGACGAGACCCCCCACTGAAACCACCCTCCGAAGCCCCCCACGTCACCACGGTGTACGTATACCCTGGACGGGCCAATGTCCTTTCCTCTAGTCTTTTGGCCCGGGACAGTGGATAGAGGTAGATTTGTATGTAACGTTAAGAGTACAGCCGGCCGGGCCTTCTCGCCGGCCGCACGGTCAGCGTTGGTTTTGGGGGGGGGGACACTAAAAACAGTGGCAAGACTTGGGACCAAGACGGGGGGACGGGGGTCTTTCACATGGCGAGCCTTTACGGGCCACTCATTGAAAGACAGTGATTCTTCGGCGTGTGTACATACTTGTACTCCTCCTCCTCCTCCTCCGCCGTCTCCGTCGGCCGGCACGGAAATAACCTGTAAGCAAGAAATGTGACATGTCAATTGGGATTTTCCAAAAAAATGGGCAGAAAAGATTGACTCACCTGTCCTGTGAAGGCTCGACGTGTCCGTGAGCCCCCTCTGCTACCCAAAGCCAACTCTGTCCTTGCGGTCAAAGGTGGATCTGAATGGATGGCATTGCCCGTGCTAAGTGTGTAAGCTATTTTTTTACCGATAAATATGTTTTTAAAGAAATAAAACAAGGGTGGGATGAAGAAGAGCGCTTGTTTGCTTTCTTTTCAGTCTTGAATTGACACTGACGGACCATAGGTTCTTATTGTCGGATGGATTGCCGTAATGATAGAAAGTCTTGTTGTTATTGTCTTACTGGTTTTACACGTGTTCCATGTTGGGCTCACTTTCTTTGGATTGGCAAGTGGATGGAGGTGATGGAGTGTGTGTTTGTGTGTGTGTGTGTGTGTGTCCAGGGGGGGGGGGGGTCTCCTTTGTCTAAACCTAATTCAGCTCTTTCTTTCCCATAGTGTTTTATTCCCTTTTGTGATTGCATGTGTGAGAGAGAAGGATAATCAGGGCCTGTGAGGATGTGATTGTGGGTGCAGCTGTAGAGGCCATCACCTAGCTACTACCCCCCCCCCCCCCCTTCCCATCTCACTCTTTCATGCACAGTCTTTCATTTTCACTTTCATTTCATTTCAGCCTTTTGCGACCCCCCCCCCCCTCTCACGTGTAATGAGCTGACACACACACACACACACACACAGGAAGCTCTAATCCTCCAACAATACTTTCTTCCCTCCCCATGAGAGCACAGCAGACCCCATCCAGTGTGACTGGGAGCGGGATGGAGGGGGAGGGCCAAAGACACGGACCTGACCAGCTGTCCCAAAAAAAAAGGGCTGCTTTTAATCCCTACGTGGCAACCGGTCGCCAAGGGAAAGAAGGTCGGAGGCGGCTATGCGCAACAAAGGCAATCAGGTTGGGTTGTTGCTTTCTTTTCTTCTTCTCTAACTCTCTCTAAATGACTGCCTGACAGAATCCTATTCTACTTTGGTTGTCCGCAAGGTGGCGCTGTGCTCAGATATTAGGCAGAGTATCATTGAGTAGAGACAATGTATGGAATTAGTTGAGGGGTGTGCCCAAAGATGCAAAAAGATGTCCACTGGAGCGCCCTAGATTTTTGCTCAAGTTTTTGGGAAAGTTTATTTTGGCATTACTGGGTTTTTTGTTTGTTTTTGTCTCTCTAGAAAGAATCATTAAGTGTGCTCGCTTTAAAGCTATTTGTAAAAAATGTAGAGCCAACGTGTCAACGTGTGTCCATTAGCTTTGATGTAGTCTCTGATTTAATTAAAGTCCTGAGTCAGGAATCACACGGCGACTTCATCGAGGCTGTGAGCACACACACACACTCATACACACACATTTACACACACACACACACACACACACACACTTTCCTCAGCGTAGAGTGCATAAAAGGCTCAAGTGCACGAGGAAGTGGAAGCAAGAGGGGAAGGTCAGCAGCGTCGGCAACTACAGCACATTTTGAGGCCGAGGATAGAAGGAGACTCTAGGTAAGCTTTTGGGGCTACTTTGGGGCTACTTTGGCTTTTGTCCTTTTCCCCCCCAAACGGAGACGGATCCCGGCAGGGAATTGATTGGTCTTTGTTTCCGTGATAAGGAGCTTTAACCTTGAGTGGGTGGTCTTATCAGCGCTCTCTCGAACCTTGCTCCCTCCGTCCCTCCCACGCGTACGAAGCGAGCCGTCTTGGATCGCCAGCAAAAAGAAAGAGCCGCTGGAAAGGGGCTCCTCTTCCACTCCCGAAAGGTAACGGCGTCTTGGCCGCCAGCGACAACTTCGCCGCCATTTTCCAAGGATAGCGAGAAGGAGTAGAAGAGCCCTCTGCGAATCCTCCTCCTCCTCCTCCTCTTCGTCCGGCTCCGTTCGTAGTTCCTGCCGCCGATCATGAACTTTGGAAATCACGTGAGTAGTCGGCGCAAAGGGTGCGCTCGCGGCAGCGGGTCCCCCTCCGGACGGACGCCGCTTCGGCGTCCCTTCCAGTCAGCTGGGCTTTGGCTACGCAGGAGGCGGGAGAACACCTGGGATAGCGGCGGCAGACATTCGGGAGACACCCCCCAAGCCCCGTCCCGGACCGCGTCGGAGACCCGGCCCGAGAGCAAAAAGGGAACGGCGGCTTCGGCGGCCATGTCCTTCGGCCCGCCGAAGGCCACGGAGGAGGCCACGGAGGAGGCCACGGAGGAGGCCTCCCGGCCCGAGGGAGGGCAGGAGTCCATGAAGTTAAAGAAGGAGATCTCCCTGCTGAACGGAGTGTGCCTGATCGTGGGCAACATGATCGGCTCGGGCATCTTCGTGTCGCCCAAGGGCGTCCTCATCCACAGCGCCTCCTACGGCCTGTCTCTGGTGGTGTGGAGCGTGGGCGGCATCTTCTCCGTCTTCGGGGCCCTGTGCTACGCCGAGCTGGGGACCACCATCACCAAATCGGGGGCCTCCTACGCCTACATCTTGGAGGCTTTCGGGGGCTTCCTGGCCTTCATCCGCCTGTGGACCTCGCTGCTGATCATCGAGCCCACCAGCCAGGCCGTCATCGCCATCACCTTCTCCAACTACATGGTGCAGCCCATCTTCCCCACCTGCATCGCCCCCTACGTGGCCAACCGGCTGCTGGCGGCCGCTTGCATATGTGAGTAGCGCCGCCGAGGGCCGGGAGGGGGGGGCGCGGAGGGGCGGAAGTGAAACCGCCTGGGGAGAAGGAAGTCTGGGCCATGTTCCCATTTAACCGTGTCGCAGCTTGTCACGCTCTCCACTTTCTTTCTTTCTTTCTTTCTTCGCCCTCGCCGTGGAAACGGCCAAGACTCCTCCTCGCCGTCACAGCTGACCTTTCTTTTCAGAGCTACAGAGAAACGAGAAGAAAGTATTAAGAAAGAGGCGAGGCGGGTGGCGAGTCCCAGCACCCCGGCGCCCGCCTTGCCTTGCCACGCCACGCCTTGACTCGCTCGTAAGGCGGCGTTGAGCCATCTGAAAGCTCTTTACGGCCCACCGGCTCTTCAGAGATAAGGATGCGCCGATAGCGCTGATCTAAAGTCCTTATCGGGATGAGACTCTGACCCCGAAAGCTGAAAAACAATCTTGTCTTCAAGGTGGTCTCAGCCGGAGGCGGGGAGGCCCAGCCGTTAGGCGGCTTTCTGGGGCTTCTGGCCTCTTGTTTTGGCCCAATTTGAAAAGACCAGCCTCGATTCCCTTTGACAGTTGACAGTGGGAAAGAAAGAGCCGCACCAACAGAGCGGCCGCCCTCCCGCTCCCCCACCGTGTGATCTGGGCACCTTGTTTTTCTTTTCTCTTCTCCCGGCTGGGCTCGGGTTTCTCCTCGGTTGTCCTTGAGCTTCTTCCCCACAGAGACTGGACTTGTTTTGGATTTTGTGTCTGCCCAGGTTTGTTGACCTTTGTCAACTGCGCTTACGTGAAATGGGGAACCAGGGTGCAGGACTTCTTCACCTACGCCAAAGTCATCGCCCTGATCGCCGTCATCATCACGGGCCTGACCAAGATCTTCCGAGGTGGCGTCCGCGGACAAATGACACGGTCTCGTCCGCTGGATTGACCACCGATGCGTGTCTGGGCTCTAGGTCGGACCCAGAACTTTGAGGGCCTCTTCGAGGGCTCTTCCCGGGACCCGGGAGACCTGGCCCTGGCTCTGTACTCGGCCTTGTTCTCCTATTCCGGATGGGACACGCTCAACTTTGTGACCGAGGAGATCAAAAACCCAGAGAGGTACGTGGGCCACAAATGACCCGAGCCGAAAGTCCAAGGATGAACTCCACTGTCTGGCAGGAATCTTCCGCTGGCCATCGCCATTTCCATGCCCATCGTGACGGTGATCTACATCTTGACCAACGTGGCCTACTACGCCATCTTGCCCATGAACGCCATCTTGGACAGCGACGCCGTGGCGGTGGTGAGTGGCAAAGGTTTCTCTTCTTGCCAGTGTCAGGGTTCCCCGTGGGCTATTGTCTTTTCTCCCCCAGACCTTTGCGGACCAGGTCTTCGGCGTGATGAACTGGACCATTCCCCTTGCCGTGGCCCTGTCTTGCTTCGGGGGACTCAACGCTTCCATTCTGGCGTCTTCCAGGTGAGTGAGCGAGCGAGGGCGGCCGGCCGTCGGCGCGGCCATCCGTCAATGTTCCACCTGCTGGTGTCCGCCAAGGCTCTTCTTCGTGGGCTCCCGAGAGGGTCACCTGCCCGACTACCTGTCCATGATTCACGTGCGGCGCTACACGCCCATCCCAGCCCTGCTCTTCAACGTCAGTCCCCTCCCGCGGCCACGGGCTCGGCCGGCTTTCTCCTGAGGCCGCCGTCTCTTGTGCCCGCAGGGCGTGATGGCGCTGATCTACTTGTGCGTGGAGGACGTCTTCAAACTCATCAACTACTACAGCTTCAGCTACTGGTTCTTCGTGGGCCTTTCCATTCTAGGACAACTTTACTTGCGCTGGAAGCAGCCCGATAGGAAGAGGCCACTGAAGGTGGGTGCTTGGGCGGCTCTCGGGAACCAGTGGGCGCTCCCCGTCCCTCCGCCGCCGCCGCCGCCGCCGCCGTCTTTTAAGGCAACTTCCATTTCAGCTCAGCCTGGTCTATCCCATCATTTTCTGCCTGCTGACCGTCTTCTTGGTGGTGGTGCCGCTGTACAGCGACACGGTCAACTCCTTGATCGGGATCGGCATCGCCCTGTCCGGCGTTCCCGTCTACTTCTTGTGCTGCTACACTCCGGCCCACAAGAGGCCTCTGTGGTTACGAAGCGTCATCGGTAAGCGCTCGCCGCCGCCGCCGGCCGGTTGTCTCGATTGTTGACCAAGTGTTACCCTGTTGATTTCAGCAAAGTGCGGGGTGCTCATCCAAAAGGTGTGTTTCTCGGTTTCTACGGAAGTGGACGGCGATCACGACGACTGAAGAGGAAGGCACCAGGACAGACATCACACACGCACGCACGCAAATACACCACATGAAGTTTTGAAAAAAAAAAAATGAGACTGGAGCTGCTCTATTTTGACTGTTCACTCCGACCGACTATTGTTGTTCTTGTCCCTCAAAGGTTGAAAGCTATGGGCTATTTATAATAAAAGATGGAGGAAAAAGGGTTTGGTGTGGATGGCTTTTCCTTTTATTTTGCCGGTAAGCACAGGAGGAGCACATTTTACAATAAATACGTCAAGGACACGCTTCAATCATCCCAAGACGTCCTTCCACGGCTTGCTTTTGCTCAAAGACTTTTTCTCTTTCGCCGCCGGGATCTGCTCAACGGGGTTGTGGCTAAATGTCTGCCTGAGGGGACCTGAACAAAATCAAAGACATTTTCTTTGAGTTTCATCAAGTCATGGCACCTTGGAGTAAGTCGTGGCCCTACAAAGTCGCCGCTTTGGATTTGGCTCCTCTTCGTTTGTCCCTCAAAAAGTCTCGGATGCCACGCCAGGTGACAAAATATTGTAATACTTTGTCCGTTTGCGTGTGGACAAATAACAACCGACATATCTCCCGCGCAATGTATTGACATTTGAAATCTCATTCTACTGATGTTACAATGACAATGAAAGCATTCCATTCAATTGAACCAAGAAGAACAATTGGTCCACACAATTGAGGTTATTCTACAAGCTAAGGACTCGCTCCAGATAAAAGTGTGCTAGGTGTGGTGTTGTATTTGATAAATACACAGGTAGAATAAAAAAAAATAGGTGTCCTACCTTTAGCAGCCAAGTCCAGATGATTTTTAATGCGTCTTTCTCGCTCTTCCAGCTGTTGAGCCAGCTGAGCATTCTTCCATCCTGGAGGGTGCACAGCAATTGTTTACTTCAAGAAGAAATACCAATGGAAAATGACAAGAAAACGTACAAGTTGGGCTTGGGCTCAAATCCAGAACAAAATTAAAAAAAACAGACATTGAAAGTCATTTAAAACTTTTAAAAAAGAAATAAACAACAAGTGGAATGAGAATTTTTTGGTAATCTATTGTCAGTTGTCTTCATAAGTCACAGAGAGACAATTGGACGGGTTTGCCGTGGCAAAAAGTCCACCCACCTCCATTGTAGTTGAAATCATTAACACGGGGCTACCGCGCTCTCTGGCGATTCAAGGTATAAAAAAAATTAAAAAATCTATTGTAGTTGTGCATTTGCCGGCTACTCCCGTGCTGCTCACCTTTCTTCATACTCTCAATGAATCCGTCGTTCTGAGGCAAGTCCGCGGCCGCGTGCTTGATCCTTTCCGGCACGCCTAGCTTTTCTCGGACCAACGGGTGTTTGAGCAGGGCCACTTGAGCCAGCGACACGCAGTTGGAGGTCAGCCAGTAGGTGAACACGGCCTGGGAAGCAGAAGAAGAAGAAAAAACACAATCCACCTGATCACAGAAATAAACTCAACTCCGTTACTATTATTTCTTTTGGTTGGTACAAAGAAGACCAAGATGACGGACGGCCTCACCGTAGGGAAGTTAATGGTGAGCGGGAGGACCACAAAAGGCATGATCCTGAAGACTGTCTTCATGGCACGGAGGTTGGGGTTGTCCACGCCCGACTCGGCACCCAGCTGAGGGCGGGCCAGAGAGAATGAGGCTCTCTAGGTTAAGGGGGGGTAAAAAAAAAAGGAGAAGCAAACACATTGCTAATAGACGAACCTCCAGAATGAAGAACATGGTGCCGGTGACGGCCAGAGGCAGGATGTAGTAAGGATCGGCCGCCGTCAGGTCCGGAAACCACAGCGCGCCTCCGTGCTGCATGCTGGGCACCGGCAAGTACGCCATCTTCCGCAGCGCCATAAAGAAGGAGATGAAGACCGGGGCCTTGGGGACACGGAGGAAGACGGGCGGCCACGTCAGCCGGGCGGCCGCGGGAAAATTCCCAGACGTTGGCTGGCATACTGACCTGCACCAGAGGAACCAGGAAGCCGCGAAAGGGGTTGACGTCGTGCTTCTTCTGGAACAAGGTCAGGTCGCTGTAGGCTTTGGCGACTGTTCCACAAAAGTGGCAAAGGGTCAGATGCGGGCACAGCCGGCACAGCCGGCACAGCCGGCACAGCCGAGCGAGCCGGCCACTCACAATCAAACTTGTTCCCGCTCTGTTTGGCCTCCGTCATCTTGGCGCTGAGTCGACTCATCTCGGGCATGACGTTGTTGAGTTTGGCCGCCTCGCGCTGCCCTTTGACGATTAAGGGAAAGAGCGCCATGCGTGCCACCACCGTTCCTGGCCAATGCACAAACACCACAACGTTCAAAATAACACTCTCCTGTCGTCGTTTGCCGGAGAATGAACGCTAAGGGCTGTTCTGCTTGCGTACCCACAACGATGGCCGCCCACCACGGCAGACCCACGTCCACGTGTATGAACTCCAACAGGTTCTGGACGACACCCACCGGCGTGTGGCCGGCTAAGCCCAGCTCGGCCAGTCGCGCTTCCGGTTGTGCGGCGAGCAAGGCCTCCTCCGCCGCCCGAGCCAAGTGAGGAGTCGGCGGGACATCCGTCGTCCCCGACGCCGAGACGGGATGGTCTACCGTCATCACGGAAACGGGCCGGAGCGCCATCTGAAAGCAGACATTGTCAAGCCAGGCTTTGGCCGGGTCGTCCCACCCTCGCCGTGGTTCCAGCCACCTGTTCGGGGAGCGCCTGCGGCGCGATGAGGGCGGCGTCCGCAGCCGGCGGTGGGGCGCCCACGCTGGGGATCTGCTATGAAAAAAATGCAAAGTCTGTCAAGAGATTTTGAGTGGCAGCCACGTTGTGCGAAACGGTGGTGTTTGGCAAACTGACCTGAGAACTGTTGTGTCTTAGCGCCACCCAGACCCGCTTGTCGTGGCATTGGCGGCGAAGCAGAGACGCAGAAGACCTGCTCTGGTCCAATCCCGTGTGAACTAGAGATCGCTGGAGCCATCCCTGGTTTGATGGGAAAGCACACTAGTATTAACTCTTCAGCATCCATTGACAGTGACAGGCGTCCAATCTCTCGGTACGTCATCTCCACTTCAAACTCATTGGACGTCTACTGTTAAGAAAATCATTTCAATTCAGAGCAGAGGAATATGAAAGATGAAGAGGAAAAAACTCATTAACTCATTGTTTACCTCTGTTGGCCACCCTAGTAAAGCACTGTTGAGACGTAAATAAACCCGACATAAAGTAGCCTTCACACTAGTAGAAATAGTAATGACAACAGGAGACTAGGGGGACTTTTGTTGCGTGTATATATTGCCAAATTCTCCTCAGTCTGTCAAAGCTCGTACCCAGTTCATGTCAAAGTCACAGTGAGCTAAACAGTAGCAAGCTTGCTAGCTAACGCGCGTCTTCGGGGGCGCAAACAACTGGGGAAAAAAAGTAATTAGACTCCAACTTACCCGCGTCCAAATGTCCAAACGAAGCTGCTGGCTTGCGTTGACTTTTGCACTTTGTCTGAGGATGAAATGTCTTGCGATACAGACCGGAGTCAGGGTGCTCCCCATGGCTGCCATTTTGCCCGGAAATTACGTCCTGCGGAAAAGAGAAAGAAAACAGTGCATATTAGGGGGAATTATTTTCAGCATATTTTGGATATAATTCGGTAGTTTTTAAAGTAAGACGACGTTTTGTTCAAATGTGCTATCCAAATCAACTCGTCTAACTTCTGACAGCGGAAGAGTATGTGACGTCACGCACAATCATCTTCCTCAGGGTCGGACTAGACGTCAATAGTTCGTTGCCGTTTCGAATTTCGAACTAGGTCTAGATCTACGAGTCGCCATGAAACCTCCGCCTCGCGTGCGTAAAAGTGTGCTTCGGAGTTCCTGCCCGACGTCTCAGGATCGCGACGCTAGGAGATCCTGTACGTGGCCCAGAAAGGAGCAGAAGATGCTGCTTGACGCGCTGAATAGCCAAAGTTCCAGGCGTGATGGAAGCTCCTCTCCAGTGGCAGACCTCGACTATCATTTACTGCAGAAAGCTGTGCCTTCTCGCTCGGTTTCTGAGGTAGGGTGATGACATAGTCAGTTTATCAGTGGTTTATGGCAGAGGGGGCTCCCGTAAACAACAAACATGGCGTGACCTTACGTATCCCTCTCCTTTTAGATCCAGTCTGTGGTAGAATGTCTCCGCCAGAAGGTGGTCTCCGGCGCCCTGTCGCAGATGAGGCAGAGCGCGTCGGCAGAGAAGAAGGCGGTGGCGCCCATCGACGGGTGGAGGCGTTTGGCCGAGGCCGTGTCCGGAAACCATAAGAGTCCGCTTTCAAATGCTTTCTCTCAGGTCGGATGGCGCTCGCTCTCCTGCTAAAGCTTAAACTTCATTTCTCAATCTTCCACTTATCTTCTTGGCAGATGTGGGTGATAGCGTCCACAGAGCCCGTCGCCGTCAGAGACGGCCAACATCCAGGTCCCGAGTCTTCCGGTGGCACGCCCGAACCAGGTACAGACAGACACTGAGACCAGGACCGGGACAAAACGTCTTGTGACATGCGACCCCTCTCTCCAAGTGACGCCGAGCACTTCGGCGGCCAACGAGGGGCCCACGTCGTCCGGGGCGGCCCCGGGTCGGATGTCCGCTCCCATGGCCGCCACTTCCTGCAGGTCCCAGGACTTGGAGGTGAACTTTGAGAGGATCTACAAATACCTGGGTGCCGTCCACAACCTGGAGAACAAGTGCGAGCTCACGGCCATGGGTGAGTGTCCCGGTGCGATACTCCGGCGCGGCGTACTTTCCCGCCACTTACTGGTTGTGGTCCGCAGAGAGTGCCGTGGTCTTGGAGTTGGTGATGTCTCTTCCGGAGGAGCTGGAACTCCTCCAGTTCCAAAGTCTACGCAGACATCTCATCCAGGTGGAGGAACTCTGTCGACAAGATTAGCAATACAATTGTTACCATTTGTTACCATTGTTACACATTTATCGAGAGCAGCGGACTAATGACATGGTCCTCTCCGTCCGGCAGACGCAGCAGAACTTGTCCAAGGCGGAGGACTCGGACCAAGCCCGAGAAGCCATGACGCAACTGAAGAAGCTGCGGCGTGACGTTCCAGCGCCTCCTCCCGCTGGCGCCGAGGGTCAAACGACGGCAAGCGTTGAGCCCACCTGGACGGGACTGTGCCCCCCCCTCAATCCGTTCATGATTCCACTGGAACTGCTGAAGCGTAGCTAGGACTTGACACTTTGTTTTCCTTTTACATTTGCGCCTTCTTTGTGCTTCTTTCACTTGTGATTGCTGCTGTTCTTCTTGGGTGTATTAAAATGTCTTTAAATGTCAACGATTTTTCCTTTTGCCCACAAAAAGGAGTGAAGGTTGCCGTAAGAAATACTGTCCTTTCTTGGATAAAAATATCAGGCCTCACCAGCTCGGCTTTAGAAATCCAAGCAAGCCATAAACGGTGGTGAGACGTCATCGGGCTGCTGGCTTTCTTTTTTCAACTGTCATAAAATGACTTTTGGCTGAGTGGTGCTCTCTTGTGTCCACTTGAGAAAGGGCACAATGGAACAGGGTGAAAATGCTTTCTTCCCTTTTTTTTCCCTCTTCTGTATTTATCGGTGACGCCACGTTTTCCACACCTCGACGGTGGGTGGTGATGTCCCAAGGCTACAGCCAAAGTCCACGTTACTCCCCTCTTGTCATTTATGAGGAGCGAGCGAGCGGCAAGTAGAGCGAGCGACGCCGATGGCGTCGTTTTCTGCTGTGATTTTGGCTGCCTTCCTGGTGGGTTTATCTTTTGCTGACGGTAAGACCAAAAACCACCGTTTCTCGCCTCTCGTCTTTTCTCTTGTTAATGAAAATACAAAAAAAGTTATCAGGTTAGAAGTCTCACCTTCTGTATCAGACGGTGGATTTGAATTGGGAGGACCTTGTTTATGGGATGCCCACCCTCCCAGTTCAAATGGATTGGAGATCTACTGGTGACGCACTGGTGATCAGATGTCAATCATTGTCGATGTCAATTAAAGAGTTGACCTGAAAGAAATACCATCAAGTCTTTATGTGCCTTTGCTGCTAAATTGTCCTTGTAATAGATATCAAGTCTATATAATGCTATAACAAACAAAATACATATATTAAGGGGTCAATATGAAAGAATAAAGCCCAAAATCTCTCTTGTTGATGTGTCAGATGTAGCAATGCAACAGAAGACTACAGAAGCCACCACCCCCAACGAACCACCCACAGAAATAACAGAGGTCACCACCCCCAACAAACTACCGACTGAGGCCACCACCAAAGGTACCACGCCCAACAAACCACCTACTGATGCCACTACAACAGGCACAACTCCCACTAAGGAGACTACAGAAGCCACCACAACCAACAAAACACCTACCGAGGCAACTACAGAAGCTACCACACCCAACAAACCACCTACTGAGACAACCACAGAAGGTACAACACCCAACAAAGTACCAACTGAGGCAACCATAGAAGCCACCACTCCCAACCAACCACCTACTGAAGCAACAGAAGTCACCACGCCCAACAAACCAACTACTGAGGAAACTACAGAAGGGCCCACATCCAAGATACCACCAACTGAGGCAACTACAGAAGCTACTACACCCAACAAACCACCCACTGAGGCAACTACAGAAGCTACTACACCCAACAAGCCACCCACTGAGGCAACTACAGAAGCTACTACACCCAACATATCACCTGCTGAAACAACAGAAGTCACCACACCCAACAAACCACCAACTGAGAAAACTACAGAAGCTACTACACCCAACATACCACCTACTGAGGCCACTACAGAAGCTACTACACCCAGCATACCACCTACTGAGGCAACAGAAGTCACCACGCCCAACATACCACCCACTGAGGCAACTACAGAAGCCACCACGCCCAGCATACCACCTACTGAAACAACAGAAGTCACCACACCCAACAAACCAACAACTGAGAAAACCACAGAAGCTACTACACCCGACATGCTACCGACTGAGGGAACTACAGAAGCTACTACACCCAACAAACCACCTACTGAGGTCACTACAGAAGCCACCACGCCCAACATACCACTCACTGAGGCAACTACAGAAGCTACTACACCCAAAATATCACCTACTGAGGCCACTACAGAAGCCACCACGCCCAGCATACCACCTACTGAAACAACAGAAGTCACCACACCCAACAAACCAACAACTGAGAAAACTACAGAAGCCACCACGCCCAGCATACCACCTACTGAAACAACAGAAGTCACCACACCCAACAAACCTACAACTGAGAAAACTACAGAAGCTACTACACCCAACATACCACCCACTGAGGCAACTACAGAAGCTACTACACCCAACAAGCCACCCACTGAGGCAACTACAGAAGCTACTACACCCAACATATCACCTGCTGAAACAACAGAAGTCACCACACCCAACAAACCACCAACTGAGAAAACTACAGAAGCTACTACACCCAACATACCACCTACTGAGGCCACTACAGAAGCTACTACACCCAGCATACCACCTACTGAGGCAACAGAAGTCACCACGCCCAACATACCACCCACTGAGGCAACTACAGAAGCTACTACACCCAACATATCACCTGCTGAAACAACAGAAGTCACCACACCCAACAAGCCACCCACTGAGGCAACTACAGAAGCTACCACGCCCAACACACCACCTACTGAAGCAACAAAAGGGACCACACCCAACAAGCCACCCACTGAGGGAACTACAGAAGCTACTACACCCAACATATCACCTACTGAGGTCACTACAGAAGCCACCACGCCCAACAAGCCACCCACTGAGGCAACTACAGAAGCTACTACACCCAACATATCACCTACTGAAGCAACAAAAGGGACCACACCCAACAAGCCACCCACTGAGGGAACTACAGAAGCTACTACACCCAACATATCACCTACTGAGGTCACTACAGAAGCCACCACGCCCAACAAACCACCCACTGAGGGAACTACAGAAGCTACCACACCCAAGAAACCACCCACTGAGGGAACTACAGAAGCTACCACACCCAACAAGCCACCCACTGAGGGAACTACAGAAGCTACTACACCCAACATATCACCTACTGAGGTCACTACAGAAGCCACCACGCCCAACAAACCACCCACTGAGGGAACTACAGAAGCTACCACACCCAAGAAACCACCCACTGAGGGAACTACAGAAGCTACCACACCCAACAAGCCACCCACTGAGGGAACTACAGAAGCTACTACACCCAACATATCACCTACTGAGGTCACTACAGAAGCCACCACGCCCAACAAACCACCCACTGAGGGAACTACAGAAGCTACCACACCCAAGAAACCACCCACTGGGGGAACTACAGAAGCTACCACACCCAAAAAACCACCCACTGAGGCCACTACAGAAGCTACCAATACAGAAAGCACGAGAGCACCCGAGACTGAAAAGACAACTGACCTGGAGAGCACAGCAACCAGCCCAGGAAGCACGGTAACGCCAATTGAGCCCTTTCCTTGCCAGAACGGGGGGACGTTCATTGGAAGTGGATGCCAGTGTGTCATCGGATTCTATGGAAAAAACTGTCAGCACCTTGAAGAACAAATAGAAATTGGTAAGTCCCCCCCGCCTCAAAAAACCTGTCTCCATTTGCCACTTTGCTTCGGGTCCCAACGCCGGTCATGGCCCTTTTCTGCAGATGACATCGAACGTCTGCTGAAAATAGACGTGGTGCTGGACCTGGTATACCAGTCCGACTATAACAAGCCCAGCTCAGCAGCTTACAAGAAGTTGGTCAAAGATTTTGAAGAACAGGTGACTAGCGTCTTGAAAGCGTCATCCTCCAATTTAGTAGGTGACATGCACGGGTGGTCTGGTTCTTCTTTCAGATGGCTGCCTTTTACAGACAAACCAAGCTAAAACACTTTGAAGACGTGGTCGTCACCGGCGTTGGGTAATGCCGTCCAAATGAAATGTTTTGGCTCCGGCTGTCACGGCAACCATTCAAGGCTTGTATTTGTTTGTCCCAGGCAAGGCGTTACGCAAGGTTTGGCGAAAGGTTGGCTCCCCGAGCTTGAGGAGGTAACGCCAAGCAACTTTCCGCCTGCTAAATAAAACCAAGCCTTCAACATTATCTTTATTGCAGCACAGATTAGCTGCCGACGTCACGGCCGTCAAAAGGGTCACGCCAACAACGCCGGGGTAATTGTTAACAACTTGACACCCAACACTGGGATTGACACAAATGACTTGATCCACAGGCATTAAATTCTATGACATTGCCCAAGATAGCCATACAATGACGTGGTGTCCAATCATCTCTCTGCTGTGGATGGCAATGACTTTACTACTATGCACCGAAAAACAATCTAGTCCAAATGGATTAATTATTCTCAAATTTTACGACTAGTGGGAGGAGGATTTCCCCAAATTGTCCCGATAAAACGGCCCAATCTTCTTTGCCCTTTATGGGCCAGATACCGTTCATTTGAGTCACTTCTAAAAATACTCTTGGAAGGAATTACAGGTGAATTCAAGGTCATCTGGAGCCTTTCCGGGATCACTTTGTATTGATTTACTTCAATGATGGTGACATTTTGGACTGATTTTCAGGCATTCTCATTGGATACAAACAGAAGCTAGATAAAAGCTAGCACCACAAAGGGCAGCCAATGAGTTGACTTTGATTTGCACGTACCTTTCAGCGTCAACGTCAGCCACCACGTGGTTTTGTCCATTGCCAACAACGCCGGCTCTGACCAGGAATATCAGCATGATTTTCAAGTTGTCGTGGAAGCCATGAAGACGGTGGACCACCCGGACACAGGTGAGAAGAACCTGAGATGTTGTTTCTGCCGGGCAAGATGAACGAGAGCTTGCGTTAGTTAGTAAGGCACGCTTTCACAAACTTTCCACCAAGTAGTTCTGCCCAGATGTCTGCCCAAAAAGTAGACCTTACTCCCTAAGTACTTGAAACCCTTGCCTTTTCAGACTTTCCCTTCGAAGTGACTCAGGAACCATCCGTGGCTACGACCGACATCAACATTGAAAGTAAGTACATGTCAACGTGAAATTGGAAAAGACGGTACATGCCAAGGGTCAATGCTTTTCGCATCTTCCTATCTCTAGCGTTTTGCGCCTCGCAAATAGAGGATGCCGACAGGGCCTGGCACTACAAGGCCGTGCGCAACAACAGCGTACTGATGTGCGTCAGTCGGTGCAGCCCCCTCTACGGCGCCGGCAGGCGGGTGTGCCACAACCACGGCGCTTGCCACGTCTACAGGGACGCCGGAGCGGTTTGCCAGTGCGTCCCCCGAGCCTTTGCCGAGTCGCCCGGTCGCCGAGGGGGGCCGGCCCTTACTGAGCCGACCCCCGCGCTGGCTTTCAGGTGCCGGGATTTGGAGTCCACCTGGTACTTGGCCAAAGACTGCTCGCTGCCCATCCAGCAGACGCCATTCTACATCAGTTTGGCGCTCACGCTGGCTTGTCTAGTGGCCGCCGTGGCCGGCTTGAGCGCGTACGTCGTTAGCCTAAAGAAAGCGCAAAGGAGGTAAGGTGGACAGAAAATCACAGGTCACATATTGGTAAAAAGGTCCAATCTTTTCTCACGCTGTTTCTCGAGCCTTGCGTCCGGTTCGCTTTCAGGAGTTGACCGTGTTTGTGCCTGGCATTTTACAAATAGGAAAAAAGACGTGAAAAAGGAGCTGGTGAACAGGTGGATCGATGACGACGTGGATTGGTCCCGAGCCCCCAAACTCTCGACGGGCACATTCAATGCCGGTAGGACAGTGGCTTTCCGTGAATTATGCCGACATCACGATGGGATGTCAGCGTCTGTCGTTAACGGGACGGCTCGTTTCAGGACACCTGAACCCATCGTTTGCCTACAGCACGCCACCTCCGCCGTCACGCCGCCAACACGCCGACTCCAGACAGTCCGAGCGGTCCAGCCCGCCCGTGAGCATGCACAGGTTGGACGGGGGGGCCGGCTGGAACCAGGCCTCGCTTGACCGCAATGGATGGCCTTTCTCCAGTCAAGTGGTCAGTCAGAGAAAATGTCCGCTCGCTGCCGCCATTGCTTTTGAGACCAACGTGTGCTCTCGGCCCGCCTCGCAGCCGAGGAGGATCCACAGGCCGCAGATCAGGTCTTCGTGGGACGTCTGAGCTTCGGCGCTGCCTTCGATCCCGGCACCTCGACCGCACTTTCCACTGGGGCGAAGCTAATTTATTCAAGTGTATTGATTGGTTTAAGAAATGAACGATTCTGTCTGTCAGAGCGCCGCTGATCCATTCGCTTCAAGTATTGGGGGCGTGGTTGCTTGGTATCTTATTTGTCGACCAGCGAGGAAGGAGAGCCGGTTTCAGACCGCCGTTCTCAAAGATTTGCAATGCCTTTGCTCGCCGCTGCCGAGGTGGCGAAGGACGGCTGATGTGCCGACTGTAATGATTCCGACAGCCTTGACCGGACGCGAATGTAAATGACCTGAAAATAAACGCTGCAGTCTGACGTAAAAGCGCATCTTCTTAGTTTCATTTCGTATCCATTTCTGGTCCGGCGTGGGACCAGAAATATGAGAATGAGGGCCAGATTTGAACTCATTCGGATTTGAACTCATGTGTTAGGATCAAGTCCACAAATAGGAGCTCTACGTGGGGACTGGTGAAATCCAGGCTTTCCCTATGCTGTGGCACAATTCAAGCAACGACAAACACGCCGTCGATAAATATACAGTACTGTCTGTATACGTATCCTGCTGTCCAGGTGTGAGTGGGCGGAGCACAAGAGGATAGCCGTGCCATCCCTCCCTCACACGTGCTTTTTTATTATCAGTGACGCCACATTTTCCACACCTCAACGGTGGGTGGAGGGAGATGCAAATGCCCCGAGGTTTCCAGTCAAAGTCCATGTGTCTCAAATCCAGTGTCATTTACAGTTGTTGAGCGGCACGCCAAATGACGCTCGCTCATGGCGGTATCTTCATTGGTGATTTTGGCTGCCTTCCTCCTCAGCCTGACTTGTGCCAACGGTAAGTGCCAGACCACACTTGTTTACCCTTCTTTGCCCTTCTTTTCTTTTCAATTGGCCGGTGAAGATGACAGCTTACTATCTCTCTTTTGGGCGAGTCGTGCCACCAAAATGTAGGCCTCAAAAATGAAGAGGAAGAAACATTTGTAAAGATAATGAGTTGGGTTTAATTGTTTTTATATGACTGCAATGGTAGAAATATTACGGGAGAGCTGTATGCTAACGAATGGCAAAGGAATGATTCACTGCATCTCCATGAAAATTGAGAAAGAGGACAGTACCGAGTATTGCTTGGTACAAAGATTCAGTCATGATAAAAATGATTCCATTGACCTTTGACCGAGCTTGACAGAAAATATTGTTTAAAAAATACTGCATCAAAGAAAATGTATAATTGAGAAAATTGAAAGAATGTCATGACAAGACTGGTGAAAAGGGCATATTTATATCTAACATTCATGAAGAAAAAAATATATGAGGTTCATCATTAACATGATGAGAAATATGATTGTCAATATGCGCTGTCCCTTATCAAATGAATTCAACTCAAACATCAAAACAAAAACTTTTGTTGAACTTCCAGATCCAAAGGAAACATTTAATCAACTGGGTGATTCAATTTTATTGAGAAATATCAAGAAAGAGACAACTAAAAACAATCTTCCGAAAACTAACAACTCAGCAAGTACATTTAAACCAGATCCGGGAGAATTACCAAGTGGTGGGGGAAACAAGAACCTGGAGAAAAATATACCACAAAAGGCTGGGGAAACCCCAAAGACTGTGAGAAAATTAACACATGGGGCACAAAAGAGCGACGATGATGCACAAAAAACTAAAAAAGCAACAACAGCTGCAGAAGGGAATGAAAAGACAACCTTACTGACAGGGTATGAGGTTTTGGAGAGTGCTGAAGGTCCAGGAACTACAAACATGGAAAGTACAGCTACACCAGAGGCTCTAGAGACTACTGAAGGTCCAGGAACTACCAACATGGAAAGTACAGCTACATCAGAGGCTGGTGAGACCACCTTCAGTCCTAGTACAGAGGCTTTGGAGACTACTGAAGGTCCAGGAACTACAAACATGGAAAGTACAGCTACACCAGAGGCTCTAGAGACTACTGAAGGTCTAGGAACTACAAACATGGAAAGTACAGCTACACCAGAGGCTCTAGAGACTACTGAAGGTCCAGGAACTACCAACATGGAAAGTACAGCTACATCAGAGGCTGGTGAGACCACCTTCAGTCCTAGTACAGAGGCTTTGGAGACTACTGAAGGTCCAGGAACTACAAACATGGAAAGTACAGCTACACCAGAGGCTCTAGAGACTACTGAAGGTCTAGGAACTACAAACATGGAAAGTACAGCTACACCAGAGGCTCTAGAGACTACTGAAGGTCCAGGAACTACCAACATGGAAAGTACAGCTACATCAGAGGCTGGTGAGACCACCTTCAGTCCTAGTACAGAGGCTTTGGAGACTACTGAAGGTCCAGGAACTACAAACATGGAAAGTACAGCTACACCAGAGGCTCTAGAGACTACTGAAGGTCTAGGAACTACAAACATGGAAAGTACAGCTACACCAGAGGCTCTAGAGACTACTGAAGGTCCAGGAACTACCAACATCGAAAGTACAGCTACATCAGAGGCTGGTGAGACCACCTTCAGTCCTAGTACAGAGGCTTTGGAGACTACTGAAGGTCCAGGAACTACAAACATGGAAAGTACAGCTACATCAGAGGCTGGTGAGACCACCTTCAGTCCTAGTACAGAGGCTTTGGAGACTACTGAAGGTCCAGGAACTACAAACATGGAAAGTACAGCTACACCAGAGGCTCTAGAGACCACTGAAGGTCTAGGAACTACAAACATGGAAAGTACAGCTACACCAGAGGCTCTAGAGACTACTGAAGGTCCAGGAACTACCAACATGGAAAGTACAGCTACATCAGAGGCTGGTGAGACCACCTTCAGTCCTAGTACAGAGGCTTTGGAGACTACTGAAGGTCCAGGAACTACAAACATGGAAAGTACAGCTACACCAGAGGCTCTAGACACTACTGAAGGTCTAGGAACTACAAACATGGAAGGTACAGCTACACCAGAGGCTCTAGAGACTACTGAAGGTCCAGGAACTACCAACATGGAAAGTACAGCTACATCAGAGGCTGGTGAGACCACCTTCAGTCCTAGTACAGAGGCTTTGGAGACTACTGAAGGTCCAGGAACTACAAACATGGAAAGTACAGCTACACCAGAGGCTCCAGAGACTACTGAAGGTCCAGGAACTACCAACATGGAAAGTACAGCTACATCAGAGGCTGGTGAGACCACCTTCAGTCCTAGTACAGAGGCTTTGGAGACTACTGAAGGTCCAGGAACTACAAACATGGAAAGTACAGCTACACCAGAGGCTGGTGAGACCACCTTCAGTCCTAGTACAGAGGCTTTGGAGACTACTGAAGGTCCAGGAACTACAAACATGGAAAGTACAGCTACACCAGAGGCTCTAGAGACGACTGAAGGTCCAGGAACTACCAACATGGAAAGTACAGCTACATCAGAGGCTGGTGAGACCACCTTCAGTCCTAGTACAGAGGCTTTGGAGACTACTGAAGGTCCAGGAACTACAAACATGGAAAGTACAGCTACACCAGAGGCTGGTGAGACCACCTTCAGTTCTAGTACAGAGGCTTTGGAGACTACTGAAGGTCCAGGAACTACAAACATGGAAAGTACAGCTACACCAGAGGCTCTAGAGACTACTGAAGGTCCAGGAACTACCAACATGGAAAGTACAGCTACATCAGAGGCTGGTGAGACCACCTTCAGTCCTAGTACAGAGGCTTTGGAGACTACTGAAGGTCCAGGAACTACAAACATGGAAAGTACAGCTACACCAGAGGCTGGTGAGACCACCTTCAGTCCTAGTACAGAGGCTTTGGAGACTACTGAAGGTCCAGGAACTACAAACATGGAAAGTACAGCTACACCAGAGGCTCTAGAGACTACTGAAGGTCCAGGAACTACCAACATGGAAAGTACAGCTACATCAGAGGCTGGTGAGACCACCTTCAGTCCTAGTACAGAGGCTTTGGAGACTACTGAAGGTCCAGGAACTACAAACATGGAAAGTACAGCTACACCAGAGGCTCTAGAGACTACTGAAGGTCTAGGAACTACCAACATGGAAAGTACAGCTACATCAGAGGCTGGTGAGACCACCTTCAGTCCTAGTACAGAGGCTTTGGAGACTACTGAAGGTCCAGGAACTACAAACATGGAAAGTACAGCTACACCAGAGGCTCTAGAGACTACTGAAGGTCCAGGAACTACCAACATGGAAAGTACAGCTACATCAGAGGCTGGTGAGACCACCTTCAGTCCTAGTACAGAGGCTTTGGAGACTACTGAAGGTCCAGGAACTACAAACATGGAAAGTACAGCTACACCAGAGGCTGGTGAGACCACCTTCAGTCCTAGTACAGAGGCTTTGGAGACTACTGAAGGTCCAGGAACTACAAACATGGAAAGTACAGCTACACCAGAGGCTCTAGAGACTACTGAAGGTCCAGGAACTACCAACATGGAAAGTACAGCTACATCAGAGGCTGGTAAGACCACCTTCAGTCCTAGTACAGAAGCTTTGGAGACTACTGAAGGTCCAGGAACTACAAACATGGAAAGTACAGCTACACCAGAGGCTCTAGAGACTACTGAAGGTCTAGGAACTACAAACATGGAAAGTACAGCTACACCAGAGGCTCTAGAGACTACTGAAGGTCCAGGAACTACCAACATGGAAAGTACAGCTACATCAGAGGCTGGTGAGACCACCTTCAGTCCTAATACAGAGGCTTTGGAGACTACTGAAGGTCCAGGAACTACAAACATGGAAAGTACAGCTACACCAGAGGCTCCAGAGACTACTGAAGGTCCAGGAACTACCAACATGGAAAGTACAGCTACATCAGAGGCTGGTGAGACCACCTTCAGTCCTAGTACAGAGGCTTTGGAGACTACTGAAGGTCCAGGAACTACAAACATGGAAAGTACAGCTACACCAGAGGCTGGTGAGACCACCTTCAGTCCTAGTACAGAGGCTTTGGAGACTACTGAAGGTCCAGGAACTACAAACATGGAAAGTACAGCTACACCAGAGGCTCTAGAGACTACTGAAGGTCCAGGAACTACCAACATGGAAAGTACAGCTACATCAGAGGCTGGTGAGACCACCTTCAGTCCTAGTACAGAGGCTTTGGAGACTACTGAAGGTCCAGGAACTACAAACATGGAAAGTACAGCTACACCAGAGGCTCTAGAGACTACTGAAGGTCCAGGAACTACCAACATGGAAAGTACAGCTACACCAGAGGCTGTTGAGAGCACCTTCAGTCCTAGTACAGAGGCTTTGGAGACTACTGAAGGTCCAGGAACTACAAACATGGAAAGTACAGCTACACCAGAGGCTCTAGAGACTACTGAAGGTCCAGGAACTACAAACATGGAAAGTACAGCTACACCAGAGGCTCCCGAGACTACTGAAGGTCCAGGAACTACCAACATGGAAAGTACAGCTACATCAGAGGCTGGTGAGACCACCTTCAGTCCTAGTACAGAGGCTTTGGAGACTACTGAAGGTCCAGGAACTACAAACATGGAAAGTACAGCTACACCAGAGGCTCTAGAGACTACTGAAGGTCCAGGAACTACAAACATGGAAAGTACAGCTACACCAGAGGCTCCAGAGACTACTGAAGGTCCAGGAACTACCAACATGGAAAGTACAGCTACATCAGAGGCTGGTGAGACCACCTTCAGTCCTAGTACAGAGGCTTTGGAGACTACTGAAGGTCAAGGGACTACAAACATGGAAAGTACAGCTACACCAGAGGCTGGTGAGACCACCTTCAGTTCTAGTACAGAGGCTTTGGAGACTACTGAAGGTCCAGGAACTACAAACATGGAAAGTACAGCTACACCAGAGGCTCTAGTGACTACTGAAGGTCCAGGAACTACCAACATGGAAAATACAGCTACATCAGAGGCTGGTGAGACCACCTTCAGTCCTAGTACAGAGGCTTTGGAGACTACTGAAGGTCCAGGAACTACAAACATGGAAAGTACAGCTACACCAGAGGCTGGTGAGACCACCTTCAGTCCTAGTACAGAGGCTTTGGAGACTACTGAAGGTCCAGGAACTACAAACATGGAAAGTACAGCTACACCAGAAGCTCTAGAGACTACTGAAGGTCCAGGAACTACCAACATGGAAAGTACAGCTACATCAGAGGCTGGTGAGACCACCTTCAGTCCTAGTACAGAGGCTTTGGAGACTACTGAAGGTCCAGGAACTACAGACATGGAAAGTACAGCTACACCAGAGGCTGGTGAGACCACCTTCAGTCCTAGTACAGAGGCTTTGGAGACTACTGAAGGTCCAGGAACTACAAACATGGAAAGTACAGCTACACCAGAGGCTCTAGAGACTACTGAAGGTCCAGGAACTACCAACATGGAAAGTACAGCTACATCAGAGGCTGGTGAGACCACCTTCAGTCCTAGTACAGAGGCTTTGGAGACTACTGAAGGTCCGGGAACTACAAACATGGAAAGTACAGCTACACCAGAGGCTCTAGAGACTACTGAAGGTCCAGGAACTACCAACATGGAAAGTACAGCTACATCAGAGGCTGGTGAGACCACCTTCAGTCCTAGTACAGAGGCTTTGGAGACGACTGAAGGTCCAGGAACTACAAACATGGAAAGTACAGCTACACCAGAGGCTCTAGAGACTACTGAAGGTCTAGGAACTACAAACATTGAAAGTACAGCTACACCAGAGGCTCTAGAGACTACTGAAGGTCCAGGAACTACCAACATGGAAAGTACAGCTACATCAGAGGCTGGTGAGACCACCTTCAGTCCTAGTACAGAGGCTTTGGAGACTACTGAAGGTCCAGGAACTACAAACATGGAAAGTACAGCTACACCAGAGGCTGGTGAGACCACCTTCAGTCCTAGTACAGAGGCTTTGGAGACTACTGAAGGTCCAGGAACTACAAACATGGAAAGTACAGCTACACCAGAGGCTCTAGAGACTACTGAAGGTCCAGGAACTACCAACATGGAAAGTACAGCTACATCAGAGGCTGGTAAGACCACCTTCAGTCCTAGTACAGAAGCTTTGGAGACTACTGAAGGTCCAGGAACTACAAACATGGAAAGTACAGCTACACCAGAGGCTCTAGAGACTACTGAAGGTCTAGGAACTACAAACATGGAAAGTACAGCTACACCAGAGGCTCTAGAGACTACTGAAGGTCCAGGAACTACCAACATGGAAAGTACAGCTACATCAGAGGCTGGTGAGACCACCTTCAGTCCTAGTACAGAGGCTTTGGAGACTACTGAAGGTCCAGGAACTACAAACATGGAAAGTACAGCTACACCAGAGGCTCCAGAGACTACTGAAGGTCCAGGAACTACCAACATGGAAAGTACAGCTACATCAGAGGCTGGTGAGACCACCTTCAGTCCTAGTACAGAGGCTTTGGAGACTACTGAAGGTCCAGGAACTACAAACATGGAAAGTACAGCTACACCAGAGGCTGGTGAGACCACCTTCAGTCCTAGTACAGAGGCTTTGGAGACTACTGAAGGTCCAGGAACTACAAACATGGAAAGTACAGCTA